>NC_137470.1:159288519-159920961 GCF_964235325.1 Thermobia domestica | reverse complement strand
CGTTCGCGGTGGTACTCCCACATACATAAAATGCATATAGGCGGAAAGCGTCGTCCTTCAGGAATATATAGATACAGAAATTATCTTCCATGGTTAATTAGGGACTGAATTACTGAGGCTTAAATTGAGTCACATTAAGAAGCGACCAGAATGTGATTATTTCACACCACTAGGCTGCTCAATGGCGGTAAATCTGTAATGATGCATTTCTCGACATATAGGCATATGAACTTTTTTGTTTTTTTACACATAAGGAATCCACCTCTAAAATTTTGCCGTACCTTTTTGTTACAGCGTTTATATATAGATATATAGATAGATATAGAAATTGTCTTTTGCCCTCTGCATGTGACGCCCTGTCACGAGTATTTCGAGCAAGAAGTACGAAAAGAACATCTGAAGTCCACAAGCCCACAGATTTCAACCTTTAGATCATCTTTGGAACACCACGAAAACCAATCTAGTCTTTCAACGTACCTCTTTCTATCACCATCTTGATTTAAAGCCCACGTTACATGTCACATGTTTGGCACTCCAGCAGAAGACGCAGTTTGCCACTCCAGAATTGTTCTCTGGCCCTGTTCCCTACTGTACGGAAGGTAAGAGGAGGACCTACACGGTACTAGGTAAGTAGTTATTATTCAGTGTATACATAATAAAGATGAGAAGGTTTCACAGGATAGTTATCAAAGTAAATATAGATAAATCAGTAAATTAGGTATTTAGATTTCACAATTGATCATTTTCGTTGTTATGTGGCAAAAGAATTGAGCATATTGGACAAACAAGTACGATGAAGTGTGAGAGTTTCCCATATTGAATGTTATGTTGGAAGGTCTTGTCAAACCCTGAGTGGGCATCAAATGAGGTGAAAACGTGAAAAAAAAAGGTGCGAGACCTTCATGAAGTCAATGGAGAAACCCGTAGATATTTCATCTGTTACTTGAAAGTAGTGAGATGAATGTGGAAGTAGTAAGATACGAAGAGAAAGCTAAAGTAAGGAATCTATATATATAAAAGAGAACGCACAAAATCCTTTGTCCGCTCATCACGGTAATACGGCTGAACCGATTTCTTTCATTTTTGGGGGGTTGTTAGGATTTGGACCCTAGATGGTTTTTATCATATCACTTTAATTTTCAATTACCAGTGTCTTGAGATAATTGACCAATCAGGTGTCAATACGTACAAAAAATCCTTTGTCCGCTCATCACGCTAATACGGCTGAACCGATTTCTTTCATTTTTGGGGGGTTGTTAGGATGTGGACCCTAGATGGTTTTTATCATATCACTTTAATTTTCAATTACCAGTGTCTTGAGATAATTGACCATTCAGGTGTCCATACGTACAAATCCTTTGTTATTAGTTCATCATAGGTATAAAAATAAACGTATTTATATGCAACCCGCATGACCCTGTGACTCGGCGGTTTAACATAACTGACAGGCGCTATAAATCACTTGAAAGCGAAAAAGTAAAAATTATCTAAGTAACAAAGTTTATTGCGTTCCGGGATGACCGCAGCGAAGCGGGGCGGGTTGGGGTGACCGCAGCGAAGCGGGGCGGGTTAACATAAATGACAGGCGATATAATGTTAACATTAGTGCAATCTTCTATGGTTTTTATCATATCACTTGAAAGCGAAAAAGTAAAAATTATCTAAGTAACAAAGTTTATTGCGTTCCGGGGTGACCGCAGCGAAGCGGGGTGAACGCTGCTAGTCGTTAAAGAAAATGAAACAATATGCTAAAAAAAAAGTTGGGAAAAACTTTTAAAAACTGAATTTAAAAAATACAAATAAACAAGATCAATTACTAGATAGTAATGGTATTTTATATGTGAAATTGAACTGAATTACTTCTCAGAAAACTCGCACAGTATACGTATTTCAGTAAGTTATGTAATATGTTAGTTGTATGTTACCTAGGGCCGGCTCTACCATATGTAAAACACGTGCACTTGCACGAGAGGCAAGTTTCGAGCCACATCAAAATGTGTCATAACATAACTATATTATTTAAAATAAATATTTCTTGTTGGAAACAGACTTCATAGTGATGGTAGATAAATTTACTAACCTGGCCTTCTATGTGAATACTATATTTAAAAATCATGATTAGGTCGTATTAGTTTAAGCTCACATAGACAGTGCTAAAGCTAATAGTCAAAAAAATCCCAACATGAGTTGTTGTCAAATACAAGAACTCAATTCCCGAACAGTAACGAACACCTGTTCCATTTAGTTATCACAGTTTTGATATGAAAACTAGACTTGAATTTCTCACAAACAAGTTTCTTATCATAGAAGGTGGAAACAAGTTTTTAATTTTTTTAACTAATGTAGATGGAAAATCAAGAAATAAAGATAAAAGAGCTAGTTGCACTGGAATTGTAAATTGATACATTGAAATTGAAGCTCGATATTGAAGTATATACAAAGGATTACCATCTTTTCTCTGCAGGTGTTTGCTTTATCTTTCACTAACATAACAGATTATTATTTAAAGAAAAAAACAGACACAATGAGATTTTATTTGTAGTGTTTAGGCCTTTCTGAGTGCGAGAGTTCTTTCCCTCCCCTTCGTTGTTCATAATGGGGTAGCATACTTAAAATAGTGGCTTTTAAGATTTTCTCTTGCTGGAGAAAGTGAGAGTTTCAAATGATACCATTGCATGGGGTGGCAAATTGCCTAGGACCCTGATGTCACCTTTGAAATTAATTATTAACTTCGTTCCAACATTTTTCTTACCAGCATCTTGTCGATATTGTCACTTATGACAATACAAATTCTACAAGGAAGGGTTTACTTAATAACTTCGTAACAGTAAAGAGGAGAGCACGTAAATTTCATTTATAAGAAAAAAACTCTATTTTGAATTTTTTTTAAAACATTCTTAATCGTCAAGTGTGACCCTAGTATTTTTACGTCCACTTAATATTACACGAATCAATTTAAACCAGGCATGTGCAAGTTGCAACAAGACATGTGCCAGTTACAGAGGAATTCCTGGCGTTGTAGGCCCTACGAGACGATGTATAACATTTTCACAAGAATTGAATACCCATATTCAATGGACAACTCATTGACATCACAGGAACAAAAAGACAGTAACCAAACTATTTTACTAGAGGAAAAAAAAAAGGAAAATCTCGTACTTGCTTTCTTACTGTTGACGAGGTTCGAAGCACAAAACTCAAGGAAAAGGGTGAGGTTGTAGAGAAACGTTGGTTTTTGTGTTGTTTTCTCATTGTTGCTAGGTCACGAGAGATAAGTGTCACACACTATGCGGTCGAGGGCTGGGAAAAATTTTTAATTTTGTTTAAGAGATTATGTAAGAAATAAATTGTATATACCAGGTCGGGCTGGCGACCAGTGTTCAGTAGGAATATTTTCTGCCTAAATTCACATGGTTGTGCAGTTTCTGCTTCGCACAAAAATAAATATGACTGAGAGAGAAAATACGGAATTTGAAGTCTTCACAACGTTGTAATTCGCCCCTCTTGTCTCACCCTCAATCAAAAACTTCATTACGAGATTCCCAAATTTGCTTGCAATTGTCACATTGTGTGGAGTTTTACCTGTGAGTTCTGCTTCATGTGAGAGAGGCTTCAGCAGTCTCAACAGAGTTAAGATTGTCTACAGGAATCCACTTAAGACTGACACAGGATGATTTGCTGATAATTTCCATCAATAGGCCTTCACTTAAGAACTTTGATCCGAAAACTGCAGTCAACAAGTGGTACTTTAGTGCAAAGAGAGAACGTGACACAAAGATGAATTCTTAAGATATTTTTTAACATATATATACGTGAATTGTGCAATTCAAAATTGATTATAAGGAATCTAACTGTCAGGTTTCAAAATTTTATGCCCTGATGTAATCTCTGTCAAACCGAAGGCCATGGTGAAGGGGGCGGGGGACTTCTCATAATTTGTACGGGAGAGATACTGGCGATCATTATTTTTGGATTGACGAGTGCTTCTGATTTTGAAATTTTGCGCCCTGCATTACGGTGTTTGATTAAGTCCACGTCTCTTATAGTCTTGGTGTGGAAATGAGACGTTAAACTTCAATAAGCAAACAAACTGGATTATATATTGCTAAAAACAAAGCGTTGAATTCTTTCAAATCTTCTGCCAAGCATTCAAAAACAAGAATTTTAGGAATGATCCAAAAAATGGATAAAAAATTGCGATCTTGGCCAAGAATTTTAGGAATGAACTAAAAATGCATCACAAAATTGCGATCTTGGCCAATAATTAGTTTTTGGATCAGAGGCCACAAAAATTTGGAACGAACCCTAAATCGAGTTTTTGTTTTTATTTATTTATTTATTTTTTATTTATTTATTTATTTTTTTTTTACGGAATAAGCACATTATTCTGAGTTAAGTGATAGTTTGGGTTTGTCTACACTATATGTAGCTCTCGAGATATAAGGCGTACAAGAAAATTTTTGATTGAAAGAAATATACTGAATTTTTTTGGATCAGGGGCCACAACATTTATAAACGGCCCCTAAATCGAATTTTCATACTTTTCTTTTACGGAATAAGCATATCTATTGAGTAAATTGCTATTGGTTTGGCTACATTATATGTAGTTCTCAAAATATGGGGCGTACAAGGAAACGTTTGATTGAATGAAATATATTAAATTTTGTGGATCAGGTACCGCAAAAGTTTTGAACTGCCCCTAAATCGAGTTTTCATATTTTCAACGGAATAAGCGCATCGTACTAAGTAAATTGTTAATTTTGGGTTGGCTATATTATATGTACAATGGGGCGTACAAGAAAATGTTTGATTATATGAAATATATTGAATTTTGTGGATCATTGGCCATAAAACTTTTGAACGGTCCTTAAATCAAGTTTTCGCATTTTTTACGGAATAAGCACATCATACTGAGTAAATTGTTAGTTTTGGTTTATCTATACTACATGTCGTTCTCGAGATATAAGGCCTACAAGAAAATTTTTGCCTGAAATATATTGGATCTTTTGATCCAATAAGTACTTTGTGAATAGTACTCGAAGGTTGAAGTTGAATGTAGTCATATTGTAAGAGTGAATACGTACATTTACTTTTTTTCATTACTTACCGGTAAATATGAAAAAGTGTTACATAGCCTTCGAAGGAAGAATATGGAGAAAATGAAAATGAAGTATTTCAGTTTAACGTCCCACGATTAAACCCTTTGGACTAAGGGAGATGATGATTAAGGCAAGTGAATGATGATGGAAGAATTAGTTGAGTGAGAATGTGGGACAAGAAAAGAGTACCCCTAGAAAATCCACAGACACGATGTTGTTCACCACAAACTTACGTGGACGGGGATCGAACCACGGACCCCAGGCATCAGAGGTAAGCGTTTTACCACTGAGTCACCGTGCCCCAAGAATATGGAGCAGCAAGATGGAAATCCTATATTCTTTCGCTTATATATACACAGGGGGTTTCAAAAGTCCCTCCTAATATGACATTGACATTGAACATTGAGCGCATAAAGAGTGTACAGCCCAAACGGCTCGTCCGATTTAAAAAATTCCTTCACATTGGATTGAAAACATTTTATTTGGAGACGGTTTCCCCTCTTACATTTTATTGTAACTCTGATAATAACAGAGTTACCCTATGCCAGGGGCCTTTTGAGACACCCTGTGTATATATAAATATATATACAGCTTCTGAAGGAGAGATGAGTATTCATGCTTTATGAGCATACCTATACATTTAAGTAATCAATAACATAAGCCAAAGGGAGTTAATTTTCAAATTTTAATATATTTTGGGAAACTCAATGGAATAATGATGTTGGCAGCTCATTTCTGTCAAATTCTTTGTTTACGTTGTCACCAATAACGTGAAATTCATACTTCCACAAACTGCAGACTCAAATTAACACTTTTATTTTTAATTAGAGTTAGTAAACGCAAATCGGTTCAAATCTAGTAATATCAATTTCGGCACACCAATTCACAAAGGTCTGAGTATAATTCTGAATAAATAGGAAAGAGATTTCCATTTTATTATTAAATTTTCAAATAATATTTCTCCTTTATTATTTAGTTATTAATAGTTTTATTTATTTCCTTTTATTTTTAAACTTTGGTGACATCAAAAAATCCAAAACATTCCAATATTAAGGATAATTTTTCAAAATCGTTAAGAAGTCTGTTATCATAAACTAAAAGGGGATGGTTACACTACACGAAAATAATTTCTTCCTCTTTGATGTGATACAGTGGAGTCCCTGAAACTCGGCACTTGACAATCCGGCAGCCTGGATAACTCGGGCACACCTTGGCAGGGCGAAAAAAAAAAAAAAAAAAACGCGTGCAGACCCATTCAAGTTCATTGTGTGTGTCCACGTGCGTGAAATAAAGTAGCTAGCTTTTGCTAAGTCGGTTAGTTAATTTTCATTATAAACAGCTTTATTTCTTCATTAAGTATTTTTCAGAGGTCTGTCTTATCAGATAAAGTTCTGTACAGTGTGTATTTATTAATTTTCATTTTCATGTATTGTAAAGGCTCTATGCCTTCATGAAGTACGTACTTTTCCTTTGTTTAAGGGTATTTGGGAAGTTTATTCTCTGTTATATTCTGAAGCAAATAATACATACAAGTACAGTACTGCATTTTCTGAGGAAACACTCGTATTTATTCTTTTTTAACCCCATTTTTGATAACCCGGCATTTTCACAAACTTGGCCACCCTTCGGTCCACATTAGCCCGAGTTTCCGGTACTCTACTGTATACGTAACATATTTGACTTTGCGTTAAAAAAATGATACCTTGCAAAATCTCGTAACTTACTATAGTACTGCGGGATCTTCTTGACCACATATTTCTATTATTCAAAAGTTTGTGAGTTACAGCTATAAACCAGTTTGACCATGTTTAGATTTAAAAATGAAACAATAATATTAAAAATACAAACGGAAGTATTGTAGATTAGTATTTATACACAACTATAATAATGGGTTAAGATGGAGTGAAATTGACCTACAGTACTTTTAAAGTTACCATTTTCAACATACAATATGAGGATTAAATGTAATAATACATAGTTAAAAAGTTAATGAACTTTGATTCGAGTAAAATTTATCGTACAGCAATGTACAAAACTTTATTTACTAACGTATATGCATTTAAGTTTGGTATTCTATTTTACATTATTTTTTTGTTAATTACCAGAAATTAATTAAAGCATTATCACAAAAAAACTAATAAATGACAATTGTGTTGTGACAACTTTCGCTGATGTTTCATCAGAAGAGATAGAGTTAAAAGTAGGAATATCATACATAACAAAGAGGAACGGCAGCAACCAAATATCATCAGATACATTGTACTGTTGTACTTTTTATCACAATTTAAGCTAAGTGAAGCAATAACATAAGGTGGAAAACAGGAAACAAACCGTAGTACTTTGACGTAGTGATTTCACCGTAAGCAACTTACAATTAAGTAAATAAAGGACATTAACATGTATTTTTGGCGCCCTGCCTCGTTACATATTTGAAAAATTGGAACCAAATGTTCTTATAGGAAATGCCTTCTTACATAACTGAAGCTAATATTGTCTTCTCAGTTACAGATTTTTCAGTTTTGTATTCTTGAAATTATCTGCTGAAATCATCATTAAAACAGGTAGGGCACTTTCTGAGAGTGCATTAATCCAAGCACACTGGTGTAAGAAGAGGTTTCCTGAAAAGAAAAGGGAACAGTTATAACCACTGGAATTTAAGAATTCAATATTAGAGATAATGGTATATGTGTAATAAATAGATGTTTTGTACAGTGCATCCGTAAAGTTGGGCAACCTAAATTTTGATTGCGTATATCTTCTGAACCAAGAACGGCAAAGACCTGAAACTTGAAACAAATGTAAGTGTGTTCTATGTAGATATTTTCGAGATCATGACCGATGATACAATTTTTAACATTTTTGTGTAGTAACAAAAGAAAATACCGAAAGTGTAAAAAAAAGTACAAAATGAAGAAAATCAATATTTACTTGCAAAAAACTGATTTCTTGCGGGTAAACCTTGTGTATATGTGCATTATGATCAACATTTATCCGTTGGTGCGAAAATGTGACAAACTTGATGCAGTGTTGCCGTGTAAAAAGGCTATTTAATAAAGGCTATTTAATACGTAAGTAAAATGGGTGTTTTTTGAAAATTACGCGGCCCCTGCCAATACTCTTGCCGTGAAATTACTTCAACAGGTGTACTTTAGGTTAATTAATGATAAGCAACGAGAATTTGACCATATTTGTTAACCTGAATTTTTATGCAAAAATTTGCGATAAGAAAATTACTCACCTACAGCTGGCAAGCCTGAAATACTTGTGGAAAGAGAAGGACAATTTACCGGATTACCGCAAATGCTCGAAGTGGCTGCCGCGCTCTTGTAGTGATAAATTTACACGCTTCACCGTGTTTGTTGACACCTTTTAAACACTTTTTTCCTGGTGATTGATTGAATTTCTGTTTAAATGTTCGTCTTCAGTTCCTCAATGGTCCTTGGGTTATTCTTGTACACCACATTTTTTTAGGTAACCCCATAAGAAAAAGTTAGGTGATGCTAAAGTCCGAAGAGTTGGAGGGCCACAAATTTTTGGAAGATGTGGTTAACAAAAAATTCCCCTAACATTTCTAATGTTTCTTGGGAAGTGTTGCCAGCTGTAGGTGAGTAATTTTTATCACAAATTTTTGCATAATATCTCAGGTTATCAATTATGTGCAAATTCTCATTGGTTACCAACAATTAACCTAAAACACACCTTTTGCAATAATTTTACGATAAGAGTGTTGGCAGGAGTCGCGTTTCAGTAAAAAAAATAATAAAAATAAAAAAAATAAAAACCGCTTGCATTAAATAGCGTTTTTCCATGGCAACACTGCATCAACTTTGTCACATTTGTACATTTTTTACTTTACATTTTCGGTTCTTTCTTTCGTTACTACACAAAAATGTTACAAATTCTAACATTGGTCATGATCTCGAAAAAATATACATAGAACACGCTTACATTTGTTTCAAATCTTAGGTCTTTATCGTTCTTAATTCAAAAGATATACGCAATCAAACTTTGGGTTGCGCAACTTTACGGACACACTGTAGAAAACATTTATTTATTACGCATATGCCTAGATATTGATGCACCTATGGCATCAAAATTCTAAAGTAGTTGCTTTATCTCCTACATTAGTTTTTTTTTTTCAACTTCTTCCCAGCAGGATTTCTTTTAAGGAATTGAGGCTAATTCCACATGCGTGTGGTAAGTCCACACGTAAAAAAAAAAAAAAAAAAAAAAAAAAAAAAAAAAAAAAAACCAC
This sequence comes from Thermobia domestica, assembly GCF_964235325.1. Taxonomy (NCBI): domain Eukaryota; kingdom Metazoa; phylum Arthropoda; class Insecta; order Zygentoma; family Lepismatidae; genus Thermobia; species Thermobia domestica. The sequence goes on along the minus strand of NC_137470.1, from coordinate 159,911,607 downwards.
TTAAAATTATATGTGAAAAGTCATATGGAGTATTCCTCCACTTTAAGGTTTACTTTAGGAGTAAGAAGATAATAAAACCCAAGAATGGGCCGCGATGGCTCAGTGGTAGAGCGTTCATGTTTGGTACATGGGATCCGTGATTCGATCCCAGCTAGCGCCAAGTGAGCTTTGTGTTGGACAAACACCGTGTGCGTGGGTTGTGTTGGGGTTCTCCCGGTTCCTCCCACTTTCCTCATTCCACCATTTCACTCATTTCTCATCATCACCGTCTTCTTTAGTATAGCCGTCATATTCGTGGGACGTAAAACTTAATAATTTCAAATCATTTCATTTTATTTCTAAACCTATGTATTCATCTGGCATGTTGGTGTCGCATAAAAGATTCACAGCGTATTCTTGTTGTTCCATCACTAGTGCCAAAGATACTAGAGTTTTTATGTGTATTCACAAGTAAGGGAGGAAAACTGGCATCAAATAAACTTAGTTTCGTTGTTTGCTAACTTGAACTGATGTTGTATATAAATATTGAGCATAGACAATGTTACATAGACTTAAATTTAATCAAGTAAGCATTGCTGTGTAGGAAAGTGCAGCATTCAAGTAATATTCCTTGATTCCTTTAGAGTGAGAAAGTTTGGAAATTACTTGGCGCATGATATGATTATGAAGGAATCTATTGTATTCCTAAAGGAACCTTTAAATAAGTCTATAAAGTGTAAAGTGCCCTTAACAATAATACAAAAAAGACGAAAGTTAATATATTTTAGCTGTTACACAGATAAGCAAAATTAATTTTAGCTACTACACAGATAAACAAAACTTATGTCTGACGAAATTATTTATTCCTAATTTATGTTAATTCACCATCGCCAACGTGCCAGCTAGTGCGGACGCAACACCGTGCTGATTCGTGTCATTTGTCTTTCCCTGACCGGAAACGGATTATACTATATATTTCACTACATAATAAATGAAATGAAATGAAATCTTTAACTTTTAAGTCCCACGATTATGCCGGCTAGGCTCAAGAAGACGAGGATGATGAGAAATGAAGGAAATGGTGGATTGAAGAAAGTGGGAGGAAACGGGAGAATCCCGAGGAAACCCACGCACACGGCGTTTGTCCACCGCAAAGTTCACTTAGCACGAGCTGGAGTCGAACCAAGGACCCCATGCACCAGAGGTGAACGCTCTTCCACTGAGCCACCGTGGCCCACACTACAGAATAGTTTGCAGTGAAAAAAATCGTATAAATTGCCTTTTGTAGACATTTTCTCCACACAGTCAACGTAGATGCAGTTTCTATCATAATACAGTTAAACTATCCCCTAACGGACACGTCCACAGTACCCACAGATTTTTTTTTTTGTCTCGGCAATAATATATAAATAATTACGTTAATGAACCTTTCCTTTTACGGAAGCTCTCAGCTACGTATATGGACAGCCTTCTTTCCCATTACTCAACGTTTTAATAATCTCATAACGGACATGAATTATTTTCAATTCATACATGTTTAGCACAAACCCGTTGAGAATTCTCCAAGAGCATTGGCAGAAGGAACTTAAAAAGAATGGGGAGGTGGAGAGAGAAGGATAACTGCAATTGATCCTACATGTAAAAGTAAATATTTTTATTCGCACCTTCTTCTCTTTCTCGTAGAAATTCGCAAAATATAATCTCTCTATGACTTACGGTTCCCTAGATATGATTCCTTAAATCTCCCGAAATACGAATTCTCTTTGGGTAACATGTGGGGAATGGTGGCCAGTTAGCCAGTGACCAGTCGGCCAATGGCAACTGGTTACTATTTGGTAGCAAAATGTTCACCATTCTCTTAGGTATTGATCAACACCAATATGATTTCTCTATGACTTACGGTTCCCTAGATATGGCTCCTTAAAACTCCCGAAATCGGAACTTTTTTTTGACCAATATCTCGGGAACGGTAAGTCATAGAGAGATGATGTTGGTGTTAATCAATACCTAAGAGGATGGCAAACATTTTGGTACCAATATTCACTGGTCAAACCAGTGGCCAGTTGGGCAGGGTCACCGGTGACTGTTTGGTACCAAAATGTTCACCATCCTCTTAGGTATTAATCAACACCAGTATCATCTCTCTATAACTTGCGGTTCCCGAGATATGGCGCCTTAAATCTCCCGAAATCGGCCATTTTTTGTCCAATATCTCGGGAACGGAAAATTCCATCGCTTTCTCAGATAGCTTTTGATGCTCTATTGAATTGATGGTTCAAAATTGAAAAAAAAAATCACAAATAACAGACAAACGAACAGACAGGCAGACAGACACACACAGAGACATAGAGAGTTCAGGAAATACACATGTTCTGGAATTTGAAAATAATACTGCAATGCAGTACAAGAGGCAATAACCGTTCCTCCAGAAATGACCTTGTCATAAATGAGTGAACTCGTTAACCAGCAATCAGAACAGTTGCAAACTGAATTTGAAATTATTATATTCTATGCTCACAATAAACTGTTTTGTGGTAAAAATCTTAGGAAACTTTCAATACTTTAAAAAAAAGTGAAGATCTAGTGTTGTCCAAAATTTTTGTACGGAACTTCTCTGACAAACACACTCCTAATTCCCTTCGGGCTTAAATCTTCCCCTGCAAGCTCAAAGATGGAGGAAGAAATATTGTTTGAGGATAGAATTTCAACGAGTTCTACCTTCATTTTCGGTACTTAGCAACTGAGATTCATTTCAGATTTTGAAACTACGGTTATCTTCCGAACTATTCGAGTTCAATATTGAAACCAGAAGTAGTAGATTATGAATAAGATTAAAGATGGAACATGTTCTTCAGATTCTGAATCTATATAGAAAACATTTGTACTAGCTTTGCTTCTTCAGAAGAAAAAACACAAGCTGAGATGAAATCTATTCTTGGGTTCCATAATCCATATCAGAAAGTTCTGTGCTACGTGTCTGCTTTATGAGAATCAATATTGAAATTGGAAGCAGTAACAATTTCTACCACTTCCGGTTGCAACAGAGGAATTCATTCGGAGAAGGAACCTATCTTTGCGATACAGGATTCATGCAAAAACTGCTCCTCTTTATTACCATTGTCCACTATGGAGACCAGTGTTGACGGCACAGATTTTCACCACTTCTGGTTTGAATATAGAAATAGAAGTCGAGGAGGGACTTGTTCTTGTGATTGAGAAAGCATAGCGAAAGGTGTATTCACGTTATCCCTTGTCGTGTTCGCTCTATAGAGATCAGTATTGAGACCGGAAGTAATAAATAGACTTCTGCTACTTTCGGTTGCAATTCAGGAACAAAATCAGAAATTCACATAGAAACTGCTTCTCCTAGTACTCTTTATCCATTATGACTGTTATCGTTGAAACAGTAAATTGTAAATTTCTATCATCTCTGGATTGAGTAGGGAAACGAATGTTCAAATTCAACTTATTTTAGTGCTGCTATATGCATATTAAAAAGCATTTCTCCCTATTTATTATTGTTTCCACTCTATGATGAGCAATGTTAAATACGGAAATAGTTCATTTGTAACAGAGGCTTAATAAAAGAGATGCAACTTATTGTTGAGATGCTGAATTGACTCCTGGAAATCATTTCTCGGTATTTCTTATCGTTTTTTCTCTGTTACCCTTTGATGGTCTAAGGTGTTCTATAAGATTTCCATTATTTTATAATTAGTATAGTTGAGAAGTCTAATAACACTTTTGTATATTCTTATTTCGTTTCTTTAAGTAGCAACAAAAGTTAAGGGATTTTTACAATTGGATGATAGCACTTGAAGAGAAAATTGTCACAACATTCAGTATATTTTGAACTTCCACTAAGCCACCAGAAAAATATCACGTGAGACAGCGATACAGGAACAAAATAAAACTGTTCACCAGACATCATCTATCACACACACCGATCGACACACTTCATCGTTCAATTGTTGAGAAGTGTCGAGTTTAAAACATATTGAATGTAATCGAAGCACTCGAAAAGTGTAATTCAATTTCTCCAGGCACTGATCTTGAAAGTGTCTATCCGGGTTGCAACGATGTACACAGACTTTGTGAGAGATGGCTGAAATTCAGCTCAAATGTAGAAGAGACCATATACATTGTATATTTTAAAAGCAGATTGTCCTAAAAAAAAAAAAAAAAAAAAAAAAAAAAAAAAAAAAAAAAAAAAAAAAATGGAACATAGTCAGAGAAGCACAAAATATTAAATTAATGTCAATGGAAAATAAATGAAAAATAAATAATCCCTCTACTCATCCCAGAAACCAAAAGAGGGAGATGGCTGAAATTCAGCATAAATGTAGAAGAGACAGCATAGATTCTACATTCCAAAAGCAAATTTTTCTAGAATGGATTGAACATAGTCAAAAAGCACGAAAATTTAACATTCATGTCAACGGAAAGTCAACTAAATACAAATAAATTCTCCATTTATCTCAAAAGTCAAAAGAGGGAGATACCTGAAATTCAGATTAAATACAGAACAGACATATGTAGATTCTATATGCCCAAAAAAAAAAAAATGTCCAAAAGTGGATGTAACATTAAAAAATCACGAAACATAAACATGAAAGTCAGTGGAAAATCAATGAAAAAACTGAAGTCGTCCACATATCTTTGAAATCTTATTGCAAAGATATAGTGAAGAGCTTAAAAAAATGTATAACACGTAAGGTAAATATGGATAAAACATTGTCAAAAGCCAAATTGTTTGAATAAAATCAATAATAATGATAAAGTATATGCATCTTCTACGAATTACCCATTCAGAGGTTACGTACATGAAATATATCACATTTGGATTTGAAATCTCCAAACTCGATTTAGCACTTAACGTGACTTTTGAACTGGTCACATGACACAGTCTGATCCTTATGGCAAACAGGATAGGCCCTTTCAGTGAACTGAGCAGGCAATTTAGAAATTGTAATCTAAGCCTTTCACGAATCACGTGGTTCTCGCGTTCACAGTTTTGTCGTCTGCTGCTGCAGTTTTCTACCCCTGACTGCCTACTTCCTGTACATCGAAAGGCCTCTTTTAAATCTGGCACTATCTAGGTATTTTTTGTAACGCGGACTACCAAGAAGTGGTGGTATTTTTTGCCTACCTGTTAAGATTAAATATATCTCCCAAAAGAAACTAATTAGAAATTCTCACAAAAATCTACAAGGACTGAACTGAACAGTACACAGGATGAGAATAATAGCTATTTATTATACTGCCATCTAGGAGAGAGACTACTAAATATCAGTCACATGTCCTACCAACGGAAAGGTAGTTTGTGCCCACCAACTTAAACTAGCAAATTTTATGAGACACACGTACACACGTAAAAGAAAGCATTCTTCAATTGACAAATTTTCTTTTTTCCAATAACTTGGAAACAAATGAATTAATCTGGATCTCTTTGTCGTTATCCTTAGAATAGTTATAATTTGATAACTTGCCAAAACCGGTACTCTAATAGATTAATTTATTCTTGAGTTATCAGGAAAATAAATTTTGTCAACTGAAGAATACTTTCTTTCGTGACTGTACGTTCAATTTGAACGACCGTAAGGTGTACGCTTTAACTAAATACGTTGAGTAATAACATACTTTCTTACAATTTTAAAGAAACGATTAGAAGACTAATTACAGGGGCTATACTGAGGTGGGAACCAAGTATCCCTCCGTTGATAGTCCGAGGGTTAAACTCTTTGTAGCAGTCATCCACACATCAATTTCATATGAAGTTTCCGCCGTAATTCTTACATATTTAGAGCGTTGGCAAAGTGGTGTAAGTCACTTTTCAGACATTTTAAGATATTGATATTTTTATTAGAATCAATATAGAAAAATCGGACGAGAAATACAAAGTTCTGTTGTGACTCCTTTATGTTGCTAAGGTATGTTGCCAACTTGGAAGACGCAGTGTCAGAATATATACACAGAGTTCTTGTATTTTCAATGAAATAGCACAAAGGAAAAGTGGTGCTGGTCATTTCTAGGTACTGAGATACATATTAAAATAAATACAGCAAATTCTACAAGTATTATACATTTCTATCCCTATATAATTAGACGTTTATCTGTGAAGACTCGTTATGTAAGTACAAGTTCATAAGTTTGTAGAATTACTTGTATTTAGTCTAATAAACACATCAGTATCTAAATTGACAAGTAATATTGACTTACGCTATTTTGCCATCCAACTCCTTGTGTAACAGAACAGTAATGTTGACATAAACAATACACAGCAGTAAACGAACGTAAAAATAAGTCATAAAAACAAAGTGGCAACATCAATGTAAACAGAGACATGAATAAGGAAGGCATATACTGGAATATTATGCATCATCATTACTGTCACATTACACTTCATCGTCATCGTTTCCATGCTGGTCACTGTCCTTTAAAGATGAGAAGTAGTGATGACGGATAGGTGGTATTAATGGCCACAAGTCAATTACGTCCTTCTTCTTTAGCTTGCTGATGACTCGAGGCCTTTTGTGAAGTGGTTCTTGTTGAATGCTGTCTGACTTACGCCACTTTGCCATGCAAGGTTATCGTGAATTCGAATTTACGACGTTCTTTGTGCTGCCATCTCTTGGCCTATTTTTAACTCTGAGATACGCAACTTTGCCATCCAATAGGTTATGGTTTCAAGTTCACGGAAATGACTTAATCTCATTTTTGAAAAAAAAAAAAGTTACGCCACTTTGCCATCCAATGGTTCATTTGGCGATAAATGCGTATGTATTATGCTCTTCCACTGGATCAATCGATTGACAAACGTGATTATTGAAGTATATTCGTGTAGGTACACTTAAAATTTCTAAGTCGTGATATTACAACTTTAAGCAAACATTATATCCAACCTAAACCCAAACTAATTATCAAAGTTATAATTTATCAATACTGAAGTGTGCCGTTAACATAGCTTCTGCTACAAAACCATATATGGAAATAGGAACAACCAAGTCAGAGGTAAGGCACATTAGGCACGGTGTTCCACAAGGATCAATATTAGGTGTCAAACAAATCCCAAACTTGCAGTTTAAAAGACAGCTCAAGTTGTTGTTATATAAACATCTTTTCTATAGTTTAGAGGAATACTTTCAGACTGATCTTTCTGTATAATTATTAAGATTTACTTGAATGTCGACATATAATAAAACAACGTACAATTAATATTTTAAAAAAATACACTTTTAGTTTAATATTATTATTACGTATACATTTTAAATGAATAATATTTGTATTATTAACTCAAAAAAAGCGTATTTCTTGACGAAGCCATGAACGCGGAGATTTTAAGACGGAAAATGAAATAAATAAATAAAAATCAACAACCACAAATACAAATAAACGTTAACTGCATGATTTAAAACCATTCTTTAAAACTCAGATCTTTCATTTAACTCTGAACAAAACATCCATAGATATTAATGGTTATTTGGACTATTTTAAAAACTTGTTGGTTATTGCTATAACTAAAATACTAAAATACTTCTTGCACACATCCGTAAACACTATTATTCATAAATAAACCCATAGTATAACCACATGGTCAAGACGCTGAGTAATGTAGAGCGATTTTATTTTTATTAAATTGTTGTTAATAGAATTCAATAAAATAGGTTTTTTGGGGGGTGTTGGCAAATTGTTACTGGACAGCAAATATTTGTTAACATGTGAACAATGAACGATATTGGCATTTGTATTGTATGTTAGCTTTTTATTATCAGTGGAGTAAACATAGTGGGTATATGAGTTGTGTGTTGATTATTGGAGTATTAGACTATATACCACCTAATAATATGCAAGGTGTTACGAAAACGCGCCACAATATTTTGGGAACAGTTTCCTCACATCAAAAAAAAAAAAAAAAAGTTCATATGGTTCTGTGCCCAAAAGTGGATAGTTTCGGAGTTATAGGGTGTCGAAATCGTGAACCAAGTGAACTTTAAAAGTTCATAGCTTCACTACTATAGGACCTATTGTAGTCGGTCAAGATATCACTGAGGAACTGGTATGTCAACTATCCAAACCTCCATGTTTAAGAATGCTCCAGCACTTGCACATTAATTTTTATAGGTAGGTAGACAGTGCTCCCAAACAGACTCTCTAAAAATGATTGTGCAAATACCGGACGTTCTGAAAAATGGATATTTGGATAGTTCCTCAGTGATGTCTCGAACCAACTATGATCGGTCCTATAGTAGTGGAACTATGGACCTTTAAAGTTCATATTTTCACGTTTCCGGCACCCTATAACCACGAAACTATGCACTTCCGACCACTGGTCCACATGAAACTTTTTTCTTATTTTGATGTGAGGAATCTATTCTCAATGTATTGTCAAAATTTTTGTAACACTATGTATATACTCATGAGTGCACTTCTTTTCGATCAGCCTATCGTTTCAATATTTCACACACACTCTTTTGCTAGTGAATCTTGATATACGAAAGTATATAAGCTCCTCTTAATAAATGTATTATATTACTACTTTGCTTATTTTTCCTTTAGCACCCTTGTTTGGTGAATAGATAAGATGTTTTGATAAATACTTTTTTTTTGTTACTAAAAGTATAAAAGCTATTCGCCAAGAAAACATGTTGGTTAATATTGAAACATACATTAAAATTTCAAAACGTATCCGAAAATAGTTCTTTTCCGTACAAGTTTGTCACACAAGAAAATACTTATATTTATGAAATATGAACTTCACTTAGCAGGGAATGCATTCTTACTGGCTTAGAAAGTGTTTCTTAAGGAATCAGCTGCATTAATAGGTGCTAATTAACTTTAGGAGGGCTGAGTGTAACTGCAGCTATATGCACATATAGCAGAAAAACTGCAGTGTATAAAATACGAATTAAAAACAGGAACCAACTTATGCTAGGTGGGTACTAAAACCACAATTGCAATCTGAGTATGAGAAGGAGCGCAGAGGCTGGGCCCGAGAGGTAAAGGGGGTGCGTGCGTAACGAGCAGGTCCGTCAGCGATAGTGAGTATACCCATAAACGAGGATAGTGGGAAAACGCTTTTATATGGGACCAAAAAATGAAATGAAATCTTTAAGTTTTACGTCCCACGGTTATGCCGGTTAGGCTAAAGGGGACGGTGATTATGAGAAATGAGTGAAATGGTGGAATGAAGAAAGTGGGAGGAAACGGGAGTACCACGAGAAAACCCACGAGCACGGTGTTTGTCCACCACAAAGTCCACACGGCGCGAGCTGGGATCGAACCAGGGACCCCAAGCACCGGAGGTGAACGCTCTACCACTGAGCCACCGCGCCCCCTTATATGGGACCAGTTGTGTAATGCTAGAATTTTTTGGTAAGTATACGCTCGATAGCTGTCAAAAGCATAGCATATACGGAAGACAATTTGGCGTATACGCACCCGAATATACGCTCATTCTTTCGTAAATTTAAGGTAAGTATACGCTGGACTACAAAGATTTTAAGTGGGTATACGCCGTATACTCTCGTATACACCCCATTACATCCCTGTATGGGACAAAAATACGTGCCTAGCGTGTGACACAGCTTTGCGACACTTCTTGAACACTTTGTGATCTGGCTTCACATAATAGCTTACTTCACTTCATACCTTCTTTATGGAGTATTACGTGGTAACAAACACACTTTTCATCTCGTATTTTTACCTTATTACACATGTAATATGTAAGATCCCGATATATTTTGATTACTTGTGCAATCATATTGCGAAATTAAGCAACATGTTGTATTTGTAGATACGTATTACAAACTTATGTCCCCATTAAACGGGATAATACCCCTAGTTAGATGCAACTCCCCTTTCATTAGTTTCCGACCTAAATTTCTGTTTTTCCTCCGTTACTGCAGCATACACGTTCTAGGTCTGTTAAAAAGACAGTGGGTTTGAAATGCTACCATATTATGCTCTATTGTCAGTTTATCTAATATCGACTCAATACGCGAACTCATATAGACTACAATTTAGGCCCTAACTTCGTTATTCTTTCTAATTAATTACAATACTCTGATTACCTTTATTACTCTTTTGGTTACTCCAATGCTGACATTTCGCCTAATTTTGTTTATTTCCCCGTCAATTTGTATTTCAGGACCACCATCTGCGGCAGTTAACTTACCAACTTGTTCTAGGCGACCACTAAAAGGCATGAATACTATCTAACTGAGCAAAGTCAGTTGTGCAGCAGGAAGGCCTGAGCGGTAACAAGGGGATGTGTCCGTAGGGAGCAGGCGCGTCAACGACGATGTGTATACGCATAAACGAGCATAGTGAATGAACACTGTATGGCATAAAACACATGTCTTGTAGCACAGGTTTGCGATACTTCTATGAACACTTTGTACACTGCCTAACACACAGCAGTTTATCATGTCTTTTTAATTGACTATTGTGTTGTTCAAAAACACACTTTCAATTTCGTATTTCTACCTTATTATACATGTAAAGCGTAAGATCTCGATTTATTTTGATTACTTGTACAATCCTATTGTGAACTCAAGTAACATATTTCTTCTATGGATTTTACAAGTTTTGGCACACTTGTAAAATTTTGCCCCATTTCACCACATTTGGTTCAGATGCAACTCCCCTTTTATTAGTTTCCGATCTACATTTCTGTTTTCCCTACATTACTGCAACATACGCATTCTATGTTAGTTAATAAGACAGTGGGTTCGAAATACTGCCATAGTATGCTCTATTGCTTGTTTACCTAATATTTCATCAATACGTGAACTCATATAGTCCAAAATTTAACATTGTTTTTCTCTCTAATTAATCACCATACGCTGTTGATCTTCATTAACCTTTTGTTGCTGTTGTTGCTCTCATGCTGACATTTCGTCTGATTTGGTTCATCTCCGTCAATTTTGAATTTCAGGGCTCCCATTTGCGGCAGTTAACCCATACAATCTTTTTGTATGCTTTGCTGTAAAAGCGACTCTTAATGACTTAAATTGACTTAATCTATTACGATTGTACTAAGTATGCTTGTACTAAGGTTTTATTTCATAACTCACAAGGACGTATAGAAATCTAAGTCATCGAAGGCAGCATGCTACACAGAGTTAGGGCGCTATTACGTTACACAAGTGCATGTAATCGGTACAGTAGTTCTTTAGTGCTTATATAAAAATGATGCTAAATTTTATTTCTACGTTATTACTACAGATACTGATTTGCCCCTTGAAAAGTAATTCGATACACAGTATTTATTTATGATACATATTACCCGTTAAATATCTATTTGAATGCTGAGATATTTTCAATCTGCACCAAACGGTAATTATGTCACCAATCTATACTTACCTATTATACTTTGTTTTTTTACTACAAGCACGAAAGTCCTTAACATCTTGTTTGATCCCTGTTTCAATGTTCTACCGCATTCCACCATATATTTTTTTTAAATATGTACTGCTATTCCCTTATTCTGCGTCTAATAAAGTTTTTAACATGTCGTTGTCTATCACAAGCAGATATTCCTTTTCGCCCTTGATAAGCATGATTTGTTTTTGTACTTTAAGCATGTCTTCTTGTAACTGGAACAATTGTTTGTAAATCGAGTTTATAGTTAACTCATCATGTATATCATTGTTTAATATTTCCAAATAATTTCTAAATTGATTCTCCTTCATGGAGAATTCAATGTTCAGTTCATCATCGAGTTTGTCTAATTCATCTAGTCTTTTTTGAATATTTTCATGCTTTTCCAATATGTCATCCATATTTAAAGCTATAATGTCACAACAGTAGTGTCGCTATGACGGAAATCAACTGTCGCTATCTCACTTCACACACTATATAAAATCATACTTAATTTTTTCCCTTTCTTTGTCAGCATGCAGACATGTACCTAAATTAGCAACCGCCTTTTTCTGGAAACTAATTCTGCATGAAATGGAGTATAATGTTACCATATGCTGATATGCGCGATGGCTGCCTACTTTGACTTACGTAATACTTCTTGTAGGAAAAATAAGAGAAGAATGCAAGGTACGTAATATATGGGAGATTTTTTTTCTTTACAAAAGGGAATAAAAGTATCCTGAAAATGAAATGATAAATGAAATCTTTCATTTTAACGTCCCACGTTTGTGCCTTTTACGCTGAGGGTGCCGCAGTGGCTCAGTGGTAGAACGTGCACTTCTGGTGCATGGGGTTCTTGGTTCGATTTCGCCTCGCGCCAAGTAAACTTTGTGGTGGACAAACAAACACTGTGTGCGTGGGTTTTGTCGGGGTTCTCCAACTTCCTTCATTCCACCATTTCATTCATTTTTCATTATCACCGCCTCCTTTAGCCTAGCTGGCATAAACGTGGGACTTAAAACTTAAAGATTTCATTTTCCTTTACGCTAAGGGGGACGGATGATTACGGCAAGGGAATGATGATGGGAGAATTGGTAGAATGAGCATGTGCGAGGAAATAGGAGTACCATGAGAAGACTTGCGGACACAATGTTGTCCACCATAAACTTACGTGGTCGGAGATCGAACCAGGAACCCCACGCATTTGAGGTAAGCGGTCCGTCACTGAGCCACCGTTTTTGCAAAAGCAAGGTACCATAACAGGGGGAAAATCAATAAATTTCGGAAACGTTTAACGATAAATGCGTTAAATGAAGTAAATTGGCGACAGTGACTTATCTACACTATCCTTACCTCCTAAAATTTTCGGAACTAGGGGAGTGCAATATTAAAAAGATTCATTCTCGCTCTGCCTAAAGCCCTTCAGAACTTTGTAGAAAATATTTTAAATGATCTTACCTGTAGGCAAACTGGATTCTAATCTTTGAAGACAGAGAATTCTATCCGAGGAGGAATTTTTTAGGGAAATGCAGCACTGAAAAGCTTGACTCCTAGCGTGTTTGTATGGAGATCGGAACCCATGTATAAAACGGCTGTAGTAACGAGCGCGGGAACCAAATCCAAGGAGTCAAAATGCAAGGAGAATTCTGACAAGGACGAAATCCAAGGGACAAAGTCACAGGAGTATATATTGGATACGCACACCCTATATAATTATTTTTCCATTCAATTGTCATATATTCTAAATTGTTATCTGTATTTTTTCAACAGAAATAAAATTTTCTTTCTTTTAAAATGCTGAAAACCCGTAAAATGCGTAAATATGTTAAATAAAAGGACAAATTAGCTTTAATTACTTTCACACATACCAATATAAAAAGTTCTGTTATTATACCTTTAATATATTTGAGGTATAATAATAATTATATCTATTTATTATACCTTTAATATATTTGAAATACGTTTAGCATATTACAGTAAGACCGTTCATTTTAATTACGAAAAGTAACCATGATGCTGCTTGATTTTTAAAAAGTCGTTCTTGTGTGGTAGCACATAGCAGGGGCGGATCCAGGACCGACTTCTGGGGGGGGGCGGTGGGTTGTCATAATGCAACTTTTAAGGGCTCCAAACTATGGGATAGATTTTATTTATATATATAAAGTAAGAAAGTTTTCTCTTCTGGGGGGGGGGCGATCGCCCCGATCGCCACCCCCTGGATCCGCCCCTGGCACATAGCAGTCTTTTATTTTGAGTAATGTGTGAATATTTATTTTCATTCTGAAATACTGATCAAGATTATTTTTAGCAAAGATCAAAATGTGAAATATACGTATACTTACTATAATAATCTTACGCCTTTATTGGCTTTTCAGCATTTTTTTTTTAAATTTTATTTCCGTAAAGTGAAGAATTTCAGATAACACTTTAGATGCATAATAGTTGAAGAAAAAAAAAAAAAAACATTATTTTATTAATCTGCGCCTATGATTCTATCGCTTGAATTTAGTCCGTTTTGTCTGAATTTTACTTTGGGTTTGTCCTCTTGAATTTTGTCCTGCATTCGTAATAATGACTTCGGTAATTCTAACAGAGGCTGTAAGAAGAATAACTATTTATTCAAGTTTCATCATAAATTTTAGATGTTATTCTTCTTGTTCTTCTCGGAAAAATGACGAGGATACAGTTTTTTTTATCAGCAGTGTTGTTCACATCTACTTTGGTAAAGATGAATGTATTTTTCAAAAAATACCTGCGAGCAAATGGAAAATTGAGTGACTCAGTTCCAAGAAAGCCGTTTGACATTGTAACTGAAACAAACATAAAATAAACTTAATTCAGTATAATATCAAATTATTTCACATCAAGATTTTATTCACTTTTTCAGTAGTTCATCTCTAACATGCTAAGAGTCGCAGTACGTAAAAGGTGCCGCAGTTCACATCCTGAAGACCAGTGGCGTCGGAAGTATTTTTCAGCTAGGGGGGCAAACTCTGTCTTGAAAATAGACATGAGAATGTAACATAGGTAATATATTACGAATATATGTTTTAATGTAACAATAATTTGATTTGATTGGTTAATAATAATAATAATAATAATAATAATAATAATAATAATAATAATAATAATAATAATAATAATAATAATAATATAATGAAGCTGTAAACAGTTTCGCGAGAGTGAAATTTCAATCGATGAGAGTCATCTTAGTTTACATCTTTAGATTAATTAATCCCGTGTCAGTTTTGTGCTGGATTTTGGTCTGGTGCAGAAATTTTCAATCACTGAAATCAGAGTTAAAAACATATAAAATTGTAAAATTTGTACTGCTCACAATGACTATTTGCAAGTACAATTTCTACCATTTTATATACTGGTACATATTTTTAATTGTATTGGACGTGGTCACACAGACACTATTAAAGAATCTTAAAACTACTTAAATCACTTGGAAACGAGGAAATTAAAATTATATTTTTAAAAGTCCAGTTCTAGTGTTGCAGTACACTGTAATATTAGAAATTGCTATTTAGAACTACAAACTTTGTAGCACTTTGTAGTAGAAAGTAACTTGAACATTATAAAACAGGCTACATAATCAAGTAAAAAATAAGAAAATATATTTTTCTACCTATTTGACTTCGTGCCAGAAATGGAAAAATGGAATTTTCACTAAAGACTTCATAAAATTTATATAGAAAATTCAATAACACTAATTATCCAGAGTTATTTGTATTTTTAACAACACTTATTTCAGTATATCCAGTTTGTTATTACATTCACCTCTCTTCCTAATCTCATTATATTCACTTCACTTCACACTAATAAAGTACGACACAATTAATAAGAAATAATTCAAGTTTATATTTTAAGTGCTATTTTGTAATTTAATTAATTGGTTATAATTCGCATAATATTTTCACTTACGTAATTCTACATTTATCTCTTTTCAAAATTGACCAAAAGTATATCTTCTTTCGCTTGTCTTTGATTTGAATTCTCTTGCAATGGTGATTAAGTCTGGTCGCTACACATATGCAACAACAGCAGATGAGCCAATCTTTCCTGCGTCATGGACGTCCTCAAATATGTCTTTAGACGACGCAAATAGCTAAATGATCTTTCGAAAATGCTCAAGAAGCTGGCATAGTGAGAGCGAAAGTCCCTAGACAAACAACTTGGTCGAGAAGGCTGCGAACAGTTCGGGTTTCAGCACTAATTCGTAGTTTTAATATTCTGGTGGTCGTCAGCGACTCAGTCGTCATTAAAGTAGGTGGAAGCAGCCTGAGCTGAGCTCATAATCTATCCAGGTTAAAATCCGACGCGTGAACTCCCAATTCCGGCTTCAAATAATCTCTTCAGAGAGGCCCACCAGCACATATAGCTTCTTCACAAAGTATCTTCTAGAGTTTTATGAGTTGTTTGAGGGCTGGCTTATTGAAACGACGCTGCACTTCATTCAACAAATAGTCAATGATTTCGAAGTACATTTTTGGAAGATCTAATACAGGTTCTAGGGTAGCTGCTATAGAAGGATTATCAGTCTGCTCCAACCTAATTGGTGTTCTGTTTGATTTTTGATGAAGTGGGCAATTTTAAGTGTAGTCTGTCTGCATTTTCCTTTACTTTCTTATAGATGTTTTCAAATGCACTGTTCGTTCGTAGGTTTCTCAGAGTATCATCTAGATAGAATTGCTGCTGCTATTTTAGCTCCAGAAGCAGAAGCTTCAGAATTTTGAAGCACTTTCGCCAGTTGTCCGCAAGGTACAAAAGCACGTATACTGACTATCAGAAAAAACATCATTCCGAATTTGTTCATTATTTTCAAATACCCTTTCAGAATTACTTTTTGATGATCATTTGGACCACTTGTATTACTGATGATTCTTTTCCAACGTGATTTGAATTCGTTTGTAGTAGATTGAAATCTGATTAGAAATTTTCGTCTAATACACCAGCAAGTAGGACAAAGAGGCAGCAAATATTTAGGATTACTTTCGTTGATAGTTTTACAGGGTTCAAGAACAATGTCGGCGTATGTTGTCTATCGTTTTGCAGAATCCAGGTTGATGTTTCAAACGTCTTTCACTATGGCCCATACATCACACAAAGATTCGCATTTTCGTGCTACTTCCTGCAATGGAAGATCTAATGCTTGATTATTGCAATGAATGCATACAGCTTTCGGATGTTGAGTCGAAATTATCTTCTGCACACCATTCACTTGTTCTGACATAATAGCTGCACCATCATGACACTATTCGCGTATATTTTCTGCATTCAGGTTAAGTTTAGTTACAATATCTTTGATCGTGAATTCTGTTTCCGATTTTGTGCCATGTGGGGTGATCATTCCCATAAATATTTTGTTGGGTTTGATGAATCAGAGTCTAAACAGCGCATACAGAGACAACTGTTCTTTCTTTGATATATCAGTCGTGGAGTCAGCTATGATTGCATAAAATGGAGACTCTTTAACTTCTGCTACCAAGTCTCTCTATATTGCATATCCCATAATCTTTAAAATTTCATTCTTTCAATAAGCACTAAGCCAGTTATCCCGTCGATTAATCCATTGATTGAGAACAGGCACATCCATTTTTCTTTCAGCCAGGAATGACATCAAATTATCCGTACTATGCAAATGTCCACTGATTGCTTGACCACTGCGTGCTGAATATCTAAGGCTATTGATTATTACAAGTAGCGACTGTCTTGCTTGTTCTTGTTGTTTACGAACTTGGTCTGAAAGGAGAGTTGAAACAGTTGTTCTGTTTCTACACTCATATCTTAACCCTTTCACTACCACTGGGACATATGTGTCCCACGATACATTCTCATAGGACCCGTGGTAATTTACCGCATGTTATGGCTATGAATCGATGTTCCACTAGTAAAGAGAAGCCTGCTAATGGTTCACAGAATTCTTATGAAAATTATCAAATAGGCAGTAGTGAAAGTGAACGTAAACAATGAAAGTGAGAAACAATGTGCCAGTGATAAAGCAGTGGTCACAAGTACTGTCATTTGGAAAAGGATGCCGAAATGTAAAATATTTGTAATCATAAATACTATCCAATTGTTTTTCTGACAATATACGTATCATAATTGAAAATACAAGATGATCATTCATGTCACTACCACTGGGACATATAGTTCGCACGTAAAAATATCAGTGGGATACATAATGTCCCACCCTTCCCACGTCGAAAAACGAAACGGCGGAAAATGTTTTATATATATATTTATATGTTTGAAAACAACTTAAAGTAGCCATATATTAATGTTTCTCACTCCGAAAAAAAAAATGGTAGTGAAAGGGAACGACAATGGAGTTCGCATTTTTCATGTGCTTTGAATTATTAATCCTACTTTATACATGTTTCTTCCTCACTACAAAACGTACTGCACTTTGCATATTGTTTGTAAGAACATTAATTTAATTTTATGGAAAATGTATTTAGGACCTAAATGTCCTGTCACCAGGGGCGGATCCAGGGGGCGATCGGTGCAATCCCCCCCTAGAAGAGGAAGCTTTCTTATTTTATATATAGAGGAAAGTACCTAAATATGGAATACCAATCCATTTTTTGGCAACTGTAGCTCACCTTATACGTTTCTACATATGAAAAAATTTGTGTGCATTCTATACACATATGGTAATAACTTCTGCCATTTCAAGTCAATCAATAATAAAAAAGAGACCCCCAAAATAAATGAAAATCAAAATAGTACAAAATTGTTACTCGAAAAAATGTGCTCTAAATATGGAATACCATAGACAACTCTCATGAAATATACCAGAATGTTCTACATGCTTCTAATATAGGTATGCTAAGTAAAACAAAGGAAGTTGACAATAGAAATATTATAATTACATGATATAAAGATTCAAATAATTCCAAAAATCATTTGAAAAATGCAAAAAAAAAAATGTAGTAAATGAGCTGTAAAGTTACAAAAAGAAGCATAGAAGCAAAATTTGCAAAGAGACATTTATATCTTAGACGAGTTGTCAAGTTAGGTAAAATAAAAATTATTAGATACGCTGCCTAGTGTTATTAGATATGCTGCAAAATATCCAGTGAGAAATCTTTGTCTATTTGCAGAAGTCACAGATATAAACACCTTCGTCATATCCAACACATTCATTGTGAACCCAGGATTGGCACATCATACACATCACCCACTTTTCACCGCCTTTATCTTCAGAAAATTTTGATAAGCAGAAGAGGCACTCAGCATCTTCTCCTGTCTCTGGTTGATCATTATTGGGAATGCTACTAAACGTGATCATCATATGCGTTGATGGACATAGATGTTTCGGAATCTGAAGTTTCACTTTGGGAACGACTGTCATCACATTTGTTTCGTAACGTACTTTCCGTGCTTTTCTTAGTTAATTTTACCTTTTCTTCTGTTTCTTACCTTTGTTTTTTGCACTGTTCCTCATTTTTAATTTTTTTCCACTATCGACAGCTTTCACAGACTTTTCTAACTGATTTTTGTAATGTGATGAAGTAATTATGACTGCAGAGCCAGCCTTTCTTCCTCGACTGCCTTCCCTCTTCTTCACTGTGGGCACTGGTGATATTTGCCATGGCGTTATACTGCTGCCAGATGATCCACTTTCTGAAGCTTGATTGCGATTGGACAAACAGAGGTAGTAGAAAGGTTGTCTGAAGTACATGAGGGAGAAGTGTTTGGTATGATTGATGTAGAAGGAGGAAGGAGTCCAGATGAAGGTTCAGAGTTTAGTAGTGGTATAGGAGGGGAACAGAGATCTCGTGAAGGTTCAAAGGGAGGTACTGATCTATGTTGTTGTGCGTGCTTTGCTTCAAGAAAGTCATTATCATTGGAAATGTGCGGATTGAGGGGCCAAATTCCCGTCGTTCTAAAACCATTAATGGCGTTTGAAGCAGTTTGTGCTTTCACGTACGCTTTTCCAGAGTTCTGCTACCTCAAATGCAGAGAGACACAACCGTCTTTTGTCTTAAGAGTTCTCATCCAAACCCTGATCTCTTCACTATACTACGTTTTTAAGGGACTCATGAAGGTTCTGTCAAAGGGCTGCAGTTTGTGCGATGAATGTGGAGGAATACAAAGTATGGAAACATTATTGCTTCTCGCCAAATATGAAACTTCTAAATTCCTTGAGCGGGCATAATGGCCATCAAGAATGAGCAACACTGGAGATTTTTCAGATGGCCTTGTGTGTTTAATAAAATGTCTGAACCATTCAGTGAAGAGATTACTCTGTACCCACCCAGAAGGTTGACACGCTCCAATAGATCCTTCAGGAGCACCGCGCATGAGGTGATTTGACCACTTTTTCCTTGGAAACATTAGCATGGGAAGAATATAAATACCCGTGGCACCCATACACGTTATTACGGTCACTAAAGAGCCTCGTTCTGCAGAGCTAACTGCGCCTATTTGACGTTTTCCTTTGTGTGCAAGATCTTGAGGAATTTTTGACGGAACGACAGACAGGCCTGTCTCATCAACGTTACATATGCGATCAGCAGAAATGTTCTTAATATCAACCTCCGATTGCAAAAAGGTCAAAGAAGTGGGTCACTTTATGTTTACAATGCCAACGGTTCGATTGTATGAGGTTTGTGTCGGTTTTCTGAAAGAAAGTTTTCCCTTGTGTCTCTTCATAAACAATTTCAGCCAAGTCTTTCCTGCAAACTCGTAGCACTTTGAAAATGAGTATGCAAGTTCATTTTGTTTGGCTAATTGATATGCCATAGTTCGCACATCCCTCGGAGTAAGACCAAAAAATCTGTCTTCCATAACTAACAGGGACTGGACCAGTTCCTCCTCCATTTCCGGTGTTAGAATTGGTTTTCTTCCTAGCTTCTTCACAACAGCTTCTTCAAGACTCAATTTAGATGACGCCAAGCGAAAAAGTTTTGTCCGAGGTACATTGTATATTTTGGCCGCCTTCAAAAATCCGATTTTCTTCTTCCTCACATCTGAATTGCACTCCTCATTGCGTTGTGATCCCAAGTCTTCCGCTGTTTATTCATTTGGGAAACGAAACATAAAGGTTGCATAAGACTAAATATGGAATACTATTCCATATTTAAAACCTTATGGTATTCCATATTGCAAGCCTCGCCATATTTGTTTTCATAACCACAAAAATGGTACTTAGCCTAGGTACAAAATAATCTAACTTGCATAGCCTATAGCTAGAAAACACCAACTTTCCGCGTGATTCATTGTCAATAATTTCAAATTACAATGTAACTAGGAAAATTACTTCTGAAACACTCACCTTCGATAATCAACAATTGCGAACATCCACTCCTTGAAGTACTACGTACAACAAACTGCTTACTTCACCACAAACTGACCAGAAACGCATGACAGGATACATAATCAAGCGTTTCCGGGCACCTTCACGAAAGTGCACCACCTACCAGGGTAGATACGGTGGTATTCCATATTGTCAACCCTATTCCATATTTAGGTACTTTCCTCTATCAATAAAACCCATCGCAAAGTTTGGACCCTTAAAAGTAGCAGTATGACAACCCACCGCTTCCCCCCAGAAGTCGGTCCTGGATCCGCCCCTGCCTGTTACTCATTTAAACTGTTATATTTTTCAAACTTTAAAATCTCGCTAGACGATTCGTTTCATATTGCAGACTTAAGATTACTTAAACAACAATTTTTAAAGAATTTACAGTGTTTTGAGAATGTACACCAATGGAAATAAAGAGAATTTTCAATTCTTTTTCCTAACTCTTTCTGTCTAACATGGGGGCACAAAAAGCACCGGGCCCTTGTTTCAAAGAGAAAGATGAATCTGGAATAGAGAATTTTTTCACATTACCATAAGAAGCAAAATTTAATTCTTATAATCAGTGTTGTGTGATGTTCTTACAGTCTGAAAATGAGGGGGCAAAACGAGTATCTTGCCCTCTCTGAAAATTTCAGGAAAGGCAACTGCCCCCTTGCCCCCCCGGTTCTGGAGCCCCTGCTGAAGACATATTTGACAATATATTAAGTAAACAATGCAAGAGGATGCATAAGGCAATTCTTAAGAAAGAATGTTAGTGTTCTAAATCACAACTCCTTTTTCGGCATCTCCTTATCAGCTGATTTGTCTATATACATAATTCTATACTATATGCAATCACATATCACATATACTTCTATTTTCATATTTATATTGTCAATGTAAATAGCAGCAATAAAAAATACCAGTATCATATAGAAATACTTGTATGTTTCTGTAGTTTCAATCAAATCAAAAGGTTAGATAAACGGGGATAAGGGCCGTCTTACGCATCCTTTTACATTGTTTCCTTAATATATGGCCAAACAGGTCTTGAGGCTGTGAACTGTGGCACCTTTTACGTACTGCGAGCAGTGGCGGTTATAGCGGGTAGGCCGGGTAGGCATGGACCTACCCAAAAATATATATTAAAAAAACTGAAAATATATATGAACATTAAAAGATACAATAAAGAGTATATATATTTTCCACTTTTTATATTAATGGTAAAAAATTATTTAATAAACAGCATCAACCACTACTGTAAAAGTAATTTCCTATTGTCGTTAATCAATCAAATGTGCATATGTATCCATACGCGAGGGAGCGTGCTTCCCAAAATTAAAATTCTAAACCCGGCCCTGACTACGAGCCTTAGCGTGTTGGAGGTGAACTACTGGAAAACTGAAAAAAAAAAAAATGTTGTGAAATGACTTGATACTAGACCGAAGTAAGTTTGTTTTATCTTCGTTTCAGCTACAATGTCAAACAGTATTCTTGCAACTGAGTCAATCAATTTGCCATTTCTCTGCAGGTAGTCTTTTTTTTTTTTTTTTAAATCACATTCATTTTTCCTGATATAGATGTGGATAACGCTGTTAATAATAGAACAGTATCTAGTCATTTTTCCGAGAAGAGAAAGTAGAATAACTTCTAAAATTTATGATAAAACTTAACGAAACATTTATTATTCTTACAGAATGTGTTACAATTACTAAAGTAAAATTCTCTTGAAGAAATCCCTCCCTGGACAGAATTCCTCGTCTCGAAAGATTAGCCAGAACAGGAATTAACGTTCTGCCTAAAGATAAAATAATTTAAAATATTTTCTACAAAGTGCTGGAGGGCCTTCAGGCAGAACGGGAAGACCCATTAAAAATGTTGCTATTTTGGTTTTTAAAAGATTTTGAATTCTTGTTTTTAAGGTTGGTTTAAAGGGACAAGTTTTGCCGATAGATCTCACTACAGTCTATCTTTCTTATGTATTTTTTACCTTTCACGAAAATTCACGATTTCTCTTAGGAATTTCAACATAGAAACTTCAAATTTTTAGAGAAGGAACTTTATAACTTATCGAATGCAACAATCCGTGCCGATTTTTTTATTCAGAATTTTCTTCATTGTTGAAATGGCTTGATTTTTGAAATGGATACCCAAACCTTTAACAATATAACTGTTTCAACAATGAAGAAGAGTTTAAATAAAAAGTTGACACGGATTGTTACCTTCGATAGGTCATGAAGTTCCTTCTCTAAAAATTTGAAGTCTCTAGGCTGAAATGTGTAAGGGAAATCGTGAATCGTGAATTTATCACATGTGCACGGGGCGGCAAAATTTGTCATAACTATATTATTTAAAATAAATATTTCTTCCCGGAAACAGACTTTATGATAATGGTAGTTAAATTTACTAAGCTCACCTTCTATTTGAATACTACATTCATAAATCATGTTTAGGTAGCATTAAGTTTAAGGCCACATGGAGAGTGCTAAAGCAAATGGTCAAACAAATCCCAGCATGAATGGCTTGATTGTTGTCAAATACAAGAACTCAATTCTCGAACAGTAGCGAACACCTGTTCCATTTGGTTAGTTATCACAGTTCTGGCATGAAAACTAGTCTTGTCTTTGTCACAAACATGTTATTTATCATTGAAGGTAGAAAGAAGTTTTTCTTTTTAAAATTATTTCTTTTTTAATTTTTAACAGATGTGGAAGGAAAATAGAGGAATAAAGATAAAAGAGCCAGTTGCACTGGAATTGAAAAACTGATATAACTGAGATTGAAGGTCGATATTGAATTCCATTAGAAAGATTATCATCTTTTCTCTACAGATGTGGTTGCCTTCTCTATCGCTGACATATTATTATTTAAAGAAAAAACAATAGAGAGAACTAGATTGTATTTGTAGTGCTTAGGCCTTTCTGAGTGCGAGTGCCCTTTCACTACAGTTCGTTGTTCATGAGGGTGTAGCATACTTAAAATCATAGTTTCTAAGATTTTTTCTTTCTGGAGAATGCAGGTAGGGCGCAAGTGATGCCATTGTACAGGGAGGGAAATGCCTAGGGCCAGCCCTGGATCTAAACAAAAGAAATGTTAGACTAATTGACTATAGTTAGCTATACCTTAAATAATGTGAAATGACTGTTTCCGGCCTTCATTTGCTTTTACTCAGAAAAATCAAAGACATTAGACCTGTATATCGAACGAGTAAAGCCGAACTCGGGACCACGGTTGGTATGATGCTATCTCTTTATCTGCTATATAAGAGTATGGCATAATACGTTATGGAGGCTTATTAGCGGTCCCGTGTTATTTAGTGGTCAAATTTTGCATGAACTTAAAATAAAAACATACACACTGAGAAAAACCCGTTATCCGAACAACGGTAAATTGTACAAATGTACGGAATTCATATGTTTACTACGGAAATCTGTACGTAGCATAAGTTGTCCATATGCTACGTATGTGCTGCGTTTTCCTGCTTAGATGTTACATCATGCTGCTGCAGGGAGTCTGACATCTAACAGTCTTCCGTATATTATACACGTATACGTATATTATATACATCTATCTATATGTCAAATCCTTACCGCTTGTATACAGTTCTATGTTTCATATGGAAAGTACGTATAGGTAGAACACTTACACGGAAAGAATTATAAAACTTTCGTTTTCATATATACGTTTCCTACAGATGTTATCTATAGTCGTACGTCAAGTTGTACAGGATTTACGCATGTAACCTACATTTTACGTACGCCACATACGTATTTTTTCTCTCTGTGTATATGTGAATGTCGATCGAGATAAAATTGGCGATGATGCTAGACAGTGTTCCAAGTGGAAAAAAGCAGAGGCGGTATGTTCTATTACGTTTTTAACTCGACAAACCGGCTATCTAAATGTTGAAATACAGTGAGGGTATGTTGTCGAAAAGATTGCATTTCTATTTACATAATGACTGAAAAGCACTAGAGAATTTCTCTTTAGTTACGGGGAGGAGGGAGGCATGGCGAAACTGATCCCTCGCTAAGAATTTTCTGAAAAAGAATTAGAAATATCCCTTTAGAGAATTATGCACGAAAATGCTTTAAAAAAAAAAAAAAGAATTTTAATATTAATAATTCTCTGAGGGAAATCTCCCTGGTTCACACTTGACTGAGGGGTATTCCGAACCACCACCGGAAGAATCACCCCCATACCAAACAATCCCTAAATCCGTTCATGGTCAAAACACGACGTTTATATCAATTAAGACAAGACACGCATACATACGAAAGAAACAATTCAATATGGCACATCAAAATATAAAGTGGATGAACTTCTTTGAAGACACCTCATTTTAAAAACAAAAGGTAGGAAAAAGATAACAAAAATGTCGGTGTTGTTGAACTTAAAAGTTATTTCTACATAAGAAATAAAATCTTTTTACGTGCAAAGCTATTAGTCAATTACTATGTATAAAAATGGATTTATTAAAGGTACTTAGCATCTAGTTTTCAATGACGGTATGTCTTGATCACTAGAAAACCAAAGGCGGTATGCCTTCATTACAGAAAAAACCAGAAGCGGTACGACATACCACCGCATACCGTCTCATTTCGACCAGTGATGCTAGATCCTGACATTTTATATAAGCGTATGATCTTGCAAGCCATTGAGTAAAAGTAATAATTTACCTACCCCCTGGCAATGCCTTCCTCAATGAAATGCAAGTTTCTTGTTTATTTGCAACAGTCTACCTAAGGATATTTGGTAACCAGCCACATATATTGACACTATCTGATACCCTCAGTATTACAATATTGCGGCATTATGTCGAAAATGATTTTTTTTTTCGGAAGGCAATTATCACGACCTTGAAGTATCTGCACTTGATGCAATGTGTCGGTCTTGTTTCAGAACGATCGATGCATTGTAACCCAGCCTCCTCCTAATTAACATCCTCAGTTACTCACTAACAATGCAACTTCTGTCTTCGATTCCTGATTCTTCACATTTCAAAAAAAAAAAAAAAAAAATCACCACCTTCATATGGTTATGGCATCCGTGAGGACGTATTTCAAAACCCTCCCCTCCGTTTATATCTAAAAAAATATCTACACAGAAAGCCTTTCTCGGTTGGCAGTTTCATATCGATTGCACTTATACAGGGTGTTCCAAAATGAATTTCGAGGGTTTAAGGCGTTGTAGTATTTATTACATTTAACGTACAATTCGGTTCGGACTTCGCCGACATGATTCTGTTCCGGATAGAAAAAAATATATATTCAAATTTAGGTATCAAACCTTAGAGCAATAGGTTTTGTATTGAGAAAAAATCGCCTGGACGACCTGTTAAAGTGCTGATCGCTTTGGAGATTGTTGGATGGACGCTCGCACACGCGCCACATTTTCCGGTGTTGTTGCGGTCCGAGGTCGGCCAGGAAAGTGATGGGGAGAAAAATTCCATCACCTTCTGAGAGAGGTTTTGATGTTCTGTCCAATGGAGGGCTCAAAATTGAAAAAAAAAAAAAAAAAAAAAAAACAGACAGACAGATGATAGACACACACACACACAGACACACACACACACACACACACACACACATATATATATATATATATATATATATATATATATATATATATATATATATATATATATATAATTCAGTAACGAACTTCTTAAGCAGGGGCGTCGTTAAGGGGGTTAAAGGGGAGCCCCCCAAGTTACCATCTCTTGACAAGTTGGCAAATTAAAATACATAGTTGGCAATCTGAAGAATGCCGTTTTGTTCAATTGACTTATTCGGGTTATCATTTTCTTAGGTACTCAGTTGCAGGGCCGGCGCTAGCAGTTTTGACGCCCTGGGCGGTACTTTCACATGCCGCCCCTTTAATCTACAAACCGTCTTTTGACAAAAGACGTTCAAGTGTCACGAAAAAGTAAGATGCCCCATTTAAAAGCATGTATAAAATGGAAAAGTAAAATTACAAAAAAAAAAAAAAAAAAACTGCCTTTCTCAAATGCTTAAGTAATATTTAAACGGCTCCTTACGTTTTAGTCACGACTAAGAAATGTAATTTTTAAGCTTATTTTATATCAAAAGGTGTTTCCAATGGAGTATGAAGGTAATATAGTGAATCAGATATTACGGCAAAACTAAGTGATTAGCCTAAGCCTTATAATGTACTAAAATACAATAGAGATACACTTCCCTTATATATGCAGGCTTTCATACATCAGTGCTATTCACAGCCTAGTCACCTATTCTTTGGTGAAGACATCATCCTCTCCCAGCGAGGTGTTCAACAAGGCGACCCCCTAGGACCTGCTTTATTTGCGTTGACACTTCAATCTATTGTCAGCAACATCAATACTGAGTTAAACATTTGGTATCTCGACGATAGAACTATAGCTGGAGACAAGAAAGATGTCCTGGAAGCTTTGACAAAGATTCATAATCAATCTCGCGAGATTGGATTAAATCTCAATTTCAGCAAGTGTGAAGTTGGTTTCCTGGGAGTCTCAAACGAACAGGCAAACACCCTATACACCCTTCTCAACGAAGTTGCACCTGGAATTCAACTTATATCACCAGACAGAGCCTAGGTGCAGCACTAAACACTGACACTCGACGCATCATGTTACTGGACAAAATATCCAAATTAGATTTCTTTTTCACTCGCCTATCTAAGATTTCTACACACTCAGCTGTCTATCTCTTACGGGCCTCATTAGCAACACGTATTACCTATTTCATCCAGGAGTGCCGTTGTTTATTTGGAGGCGCTGATGTAGTCAACAGTGAGTCATGTGCTGCCTCTCTGTATTGGCAAAGTGTTGCTAATGCACAGTATCGAAAACAAACTGAACAAAGCGTCACGTTCCAACACAAGGTACGGAACATGTTATGAAACGTGCTACATTTTGAAACTTTATAACATACTCCTAAAAACATGAAAAAACATGAAGTTGTAAGAATTTGTCTTGATGGTCTTTAGGAATCCTGCTGTAAGCACTTAGGCATCCTAATGCATCCCTTTGTTAATCCTGTTGTAAGAACAGCATAAAAACAAAATGTAGAATTGTAAAAGATTTATCCTCACTAGTGGCGTAGCTAAGGGGGTTCTAGAAGTGGCTAAGCCCCACATAGATCCAAATCTAATCCCATGTAGAACTCATAGAAATAATGGCAAAAGATTATTGAAGTTTTAGCCAATACAAACTGCGTACCGTTCGACAAATATTTTCATCTATACAAAAAACAGAAATGTAAAACCTTACATTTCATTTTTCAGTCTTTATTGCTGTTTCGTGGGTATTGTTAGTATGCTGGACCCGGGATTAGGGTGCGAAATTGTCCCAACCTAGGTGACGGGGAAGTGGGGGGGGTGTTTCTTCTCAAGTGGAAATAAAGTAGAAATAACATTTTATGAAGTTTTTAATGGGTGAGATTCCTCCAACCCTCTCGTGAGTTTGTACCTTACCCGGAAACCACGACCCCGTCTATATCCCAGTAGGCCCCCTATCTTCCCTATATTCTCCGTTGCTCCTTTAATAGGTGGTGTTTCATACACTATACCACGGCGGGACTCCAGCCCCCTCTAGGCTTTAGTGCTAGCTACGCATCTAATCATCACAAGGCAAGAGAGAGACAGAGAGAAAGAAAGTGTTCAAATAAGTGAACAGGTGAACATAAGCTGAAATAGTAAAATAACTCACATACAGAAGCATTGCATACTTCCTAATGTGAAATATATGTCCCAACGACCAGATCTGTTGCTAATTTTCTGCAGATTAGCAAAATAAGCAACAATCTCTTACAACAACAATAAGAACAAAAACTTTGCAAAGAAGTTAAAAATGATGATTAAGGTTGACCATATTTTTTTCCAGAGATGCCGGGGAGAATCGGGAGAACTTGTAACGTTATTTGAATTATGGGGGACATGCATGCACTTGGGGAGCCCTGTAACTGATATTTCATGTTGACAAATGTGTGCAATTAAACGACCGTTACAACATTATGCATAAACAAAAATGTTACCGGTCTTTCTTTTTTTTATTTATTCGGAATTGTCTTCTTTGGAGGCAGAACGACCTATATTGCGTGACTGAGTTGTTAGTAACGTCCTAAATGAACTGGTAAGCTTCAAAGGACCGGACTTACCCTACAGTACACCGGGAACCGAACCCAGGATCCCTTGAGTACAAAGCATCGAGCGTTACCACTCACCCACGGGGCCACTTAGTTCTAGATATAGGCCTAAGTATGTTTCCGAACATCTGAATGGATCATTGTACCACATCTAATAAGCAGCAATATGTCAGACAGAGGTCATTTTTCTACTATTGCGTAGTATATTTAAAAATAGGAACTCGAAGGATACGTAGTCTTAAAACTGGGGAGGAAAAAAACAGCGATAAATCAGAGCTGAACACGAGTCAATTACGTTAACCCGATCTAACACGCACGTAAGTGACGCAGCGACAGAATCCGAAACGTGGCCTGAATGACTCGATCTAGGAAATACAATGAACTGTAAAGTTTGGGGTCGCATTTTCCGGGTTAGCGTCGCTGACTACAGATTGAGGGGTCCCGGGTTCGATTCCCGGCAAATCCGAAGCTTACACCGGGTTCGAAACTTGACCCGATCGAGCCATTCCAATATTCCCTCCCCCATCATCTCCCTACCTGTGCCTGATGTCTAAAGTCCAGAAAGAAATGAAGACCTAAAACAAAGCGTCAGGTTTCATATTATGAAAGGATAATAATGAATGCATATATGCCTAAAACAATAGTGCGGTCGTGGCTTGTATGTACAAGATGTTTCATGATGCATTGATATTACTTAAGATATTGTAAATTTCAAGGCTTCTAGGCAAATTTAGTTCATGGCGTGAAATTACGTGAACTCTGGGTGTTGTTTCTGCTTAACACAAGACATCCTTCACGCCAGGAACTATACTGTAGTAATATAATGACAATGAACTATTTTGAAGGCATATAAACTTGAAAAAGGGCATACAAATAAATGATTTGCTTGTATTGTACAATAAAACTAAATATTGAAGTCATGAAAAGTATTGTTATTGCATTGTTATAACTATGACGTTATTTTCTCGCACGCAGCCCTAGAAACTGCTCTCTGATTTTGTGTAACTGATACGCGAACATAATTGTATTCGTTTGCAGTTTGGTTTTTGGCATGTAGTAGGCCCTAGCAAGCAGTGTTTGAATTATTTTTTTTTAAACGAGATGAGGAAATCTTATGCACTAGGACGGGTTAATTATTCCTGTCAGGGATGCTGTGTTATTTTCATTATATGAGCCGGGAATAAGCTTTCACGAGAGAGCGATTTCCCCGGCATCCGCCGTTAATTCGAACACTGGCAGCAAGCCCCGTCTTGAGAGTTCTGTGACTATGACAGTGAAATAGAGAGAGAGAGCGTGAGATAGAAAGATGGATAGAAATATAAACAGAGATAGGCTTAGAGAGAGAGAGAGGGAGGGAGAGCAGTTGAAGCAAACAATCCTTGTCACTCACATGCCCATACATATACTTCTACGCTAACTTAAACCATGCTTGTTTTCACAAAGAACGTACCATGTTTTCTGCAAAAACGTACTGAGTTTTCAACACTGCAGAATACTGAATCACGAGTGGGATGTCACGTCTTAGCTGCGTTCTGTTTACTTCTTAGTTCTGTGTTTTGCCACCATAAACAACGGCAATCCTATCTGAAATGGGTATATTTCCTTCGTTGTTCTCCATCCTGGCGCGAGACAGATCTTCTGAATCAATACGATAATTCCATCCAACTTGGTCTAGAATTTCTTCTCAACTGCTCTCTTACGGATAGGTCATGGCTACAGGCATCTCTCCCAGTGGATCACGGAGGTCTAGGTATTCGTCAAGCTCTTGATTTGGCCACTCCATCTTTTCTTTCTTCCATTCATAGCTCTATGCCATTGATCACTTCTCTTCTTCGCCAGGATATTCATCAAGATCCTGAAGCTGAGATTACTGATTGTATCTTCCAGTGGACATCGTGCGGCGGACTTGCTCTACCTGATCTTGATAAGAGAAGTTTACAATCTTCATGGGACGCTTCTCTTATAAACTCCAGATTTTCTTCTCTTCTTCAGTCCTCCACCAATCCTGAGGATAAGGCATGTCTTATAGCTAGAGATGCAAGGGCTCGGAAAAAACCCGGCTTTTTTGAAAAAAAAAACTCGGTTTTTTCTGCTTCGTTTTCTTGCTTGGGAAATTTTGGGCTTTTTTCAAAATGCTGCTTTAAATTGATAAATCAGATTTTGTGTCGCTTCTGTATAACACAAAAAGTCATTTAATTAGTGGTTGATGCCGATAATAGACTAATATAAAACCTCGAAAATAAACCATGAATTTCGAAAAGATATTTCAAACAATTTTACTTCTCAACATATTTACATTATGAATTCCAAAGGATTGACCAGTGCATATAATAAGATTTCTTAACCTCCTACATACAAAAGTAAGCAGGGTTGGCAAGAACCATGGTTGTTTTTGAAAATGCCAAAAACTCGTTTTTTGGGGGGAGTTTAAACTAGGCTTTTTTTTGGCTTAAACCAGGTTTTTCTTGGGTTTAGATATTTTGCTTTATGTATTTATATTACATATTGACAGAAATAAGTTTGTTTCGCCTTGGTGTTATTATGCTGGAAGAGGTCACATAAGCTTAAAGAAGTCCGGTCAGTAAATTTCTTAAATTAGGAAACTCCCGCCCTAGCCATCGGGAAAATCCCGTCATTACTCTAAATGTAAAACAATAACGGAAAAATCCTGTTATTACTTTGCATGTAAACTTTAAAGGTCAACGTATCATAATCAGTACGCTAAAACTGAGGTATTAAATTACAAATTTAGTACGTACATATCATTGAAAGTCCAATCCAAGCTAATGTTGGAGGGTCGTACTAAGTTAACCCGCCACTTTCATTACTGAAAATCGTGAAAAATTAAAGTTATTGTACAAGACTGAAATTTTGCCTTATATTAGCTTATGATTCAAAGAAACAAGTGCACTATATGATTCCATGAAATATCTCGTACTGGATATACGCACGTCTTTCTGTGCTTGTTTTGAAAATTGTAACGGAGGTCACACTTTCGTGATCGAATTAATTTCCAATCAAAAAATGGATTATAATTATGATCCATTTTTTCAATATTTTTGTGATTTCTTTTGAGCATTTAATTCAAATTTATATAAAAATTTGATGTAGATTGTCAATAAAATGTAAAAATCCATTGTTTTTCAAAAAAAAGAGAAATTTAATAGTGAATTAGATTACTTACTGCAGTTAATATCGTTACTAGTGGACCGATTGCATTTTTTTACAGTAAAGCTTTGCAAACCAATTAACTAAAACAGTAGAACATTATTAGAAATGTAAAAACCCAATTTATATTAATTATATTTCTTGTGTGACCTCCCGTTACAACGTGACCGCTGTTACAATGCCTGTGACATCCTGTTACTTACCATGGACCGCTGTTACTTCGACAGTGGCATTGATACATATCCATGATTATCGTAACTTTATCAGGTGAGTAGGTCTGTTCACAAGTAGTATTTTACTACCTAATAAAATGTTGAACTGTATATGTTAAATATTTTCTGCATATATTTTTCTCATTAGTTACAATAGTGAAGTACTACAAATTAGTTTGTCTTCAAAATATTGCTCTCCAAAGTTAGTGATGCATTAGGAGATTAAAATGAAAGGCTACTTGTTTCTTAAATAAAATTAAATAAGTTTAAACAGAATACAAAAAACTTTGTTCTGAACACTTTCGCAGCTAATATGGCAACTTCATCTTTTTACCGTCCTTTAGTCTAACTTAGCAGAATTACAAAGCAGAACACATTTAGGAAATGCATAATGAAATATTCGCTTCTTTGGTGTCATGACTTTCACTGGGGGATCTATTATAGCCTTCACATCACTTAAGCGATAAGGAGGTGTAGGCCTATCCTTTTTTTAGGCCACCTGAACTGTCCGGGCCCTGAATACTACATTACATTTACATGTATCACATTACAACTGTCCAATTTAGTAATAGTCCGAGGGTACAATATTCCATCGAGCTTCACAATTACTCATTGTCCAATGACTAGCTCTTCTTCTGTCGTACTCTCTTTTCTTTTCAAGTTCATCTTCTGTCATTTTTGCACGTCTTCTACGTTGCCTCTCTCGATCCTTTCTTGTTTTTTCTTCAAGTGCCGAACCACTAAGCTTCCTTCTTTGCCTGACTTTCTTCTGTGAAAGAAGATTTTCATTTCGATCGTGTAAATACCTCCGTAGGGTGGATTCTGATTTTGAAGATGTTGGAGTCTGAACATCCATCGCTATATAGGAAGTAAAAAGAACCAAATACCTGTAAAGCAGTGGTTTCAAATTTTAACTTATAAAACGTATTTGTTTAAAAAATACTGATCATCGTCTGAAAAGATTTACAAAATCTCGTAGCGTAATCAGTGTTTTGCAGAATAATTCCAGCAAACTAGAAGCAGGCCCTTTTTCCTACCATACACTGTAGGACAAAATAAAATAAAATATCAATCTGAACGCAGCATCTTGATTCTTTGTTTAGGAAAATTGTGGAAAATCTTCATACCATTCTGTAATAGTACAATACTACGAACTCTGATGTATTAATAAACTATACTTTCAATTAATATTACATGCACTCACAATAAAATATTAAAAGTGCTATTCTTAGAAGGACCTAAATCACTTTTTAGTGACCTCCGCTTCTGTCTGTATTTCACTCCACAAAAGGCCGAATGGTTTCCTAAACTTATTTGTATTTAAAAGAAAGTAAAGCAATCAATAAGATTCTAAAACATGCTGAGAGATAAACACAAGCCTCTAATTTCTCAACTATTTCTAAGAGAATTTGCATTACTCTTTGCAATCCTTAATTCTGTAGTTTTATATAGCTTGATCATTAGAAAGAATCTTCTAATTGAAACATGAAGTATCGGTGGTCACGCATGTAACAGCGGTCATTTTTTGTATCGTCGGTCACGCAAAAAAATAGCCAATTCGTGACCGCTGTTACAGTGACCGCCGTTTCATTTTCGGGCTATAGCTTCAGCTATCGTTCGCACGTGGGCTTAATCGTGCTGGCCTCTTCAGTAATGTTAGCATTGTGAATGTGATTTAAAAAATAGTAGTTTATTTTACATACAGGAATCAACTTATTCTTTGAATCAGGCGACCGTTGTTACGTTTTCAAAAGTCATGCCTGAAATTTTTAATATATTTTGCACTTACCTGCGTAATTGATTGCTTATCTGCTCGATTCAGCTGTAGTCGCTAATCACACGCGCCATCTTCCTTCACTA
The DNA here is from genome assembly GCF_964235325.1 of Thermobia domestica. Lineage (NCBI taxonomy): Eukaryota > Metazoa > Arthropoda > Insecta > Zygentoma > Lepismatidae > Thermobia > Thermobia domestica. The sequence continues at coordinate 159,877,582 of NC_137470.1, read as the reverse complement.
GAAAGTATTGCCAGTTCTGAACAGGTTTCGTGCGGTGAGTAATGACATCGCTTGATGGTATGACCTCCGTTACATAGAAATATCGAGACATGACTTTGGAGGTCTGTGCTATCCACATAAATTGCTTGCGGAGATTAAATGGTACATAAGTTTATATTTCTATATGTTTAGTAAACTGTAACATCAAAATAATATACTTTCCATTTAATGATTAATTTTAATAAGTTGTAGAATATCCTATTTTGTGTATCGGGACACGTGACCTCCGTTACATTTCTTAGGTTTATAGCTTCATAATATAGAGCTCGGAAATATTATTCGTCATTCACTTGTCTGTAAAGATAAGGACAACAATGAGGATTGTCAATCAACGCAAATCTACTTTACTTTACAATTCAGTAATCTTGTGGAAGCCTAGGACTGAAAGTGGCGGGTTAACTTAGTACGACCCTGGAAGCTACGTAGGCAATCGATAAATTATGCCAATTTCTATCAATATATTTAAGCAACCTTGGCTTTTTTATAAAACAACAGGCATTCAGGCATGCAGAAATATACAATTTGGTTTCGTTTCGTATGTTCAGGCTAAACATTCCTACGTAATACCGAGGTTATCAAGGAGAAAACTTTCGCTTAAAGTTACATCCGAACCGCTACTTTGTTTACGCATGAAAGAAGGGTTGTGGTTCAACCGAGAATTGAACATGGGACACCTTGATCAAAAGGTGAAAAGGAAATAAAGCTAATGCAGATTGTTTGATGTGTGGAAACGTCACCATGAAGTTCACACGATTGGCATTTTTCGTTCTTTTTATTTTTTGGATTAAACCAGTTGTTTATTTAAAAGAAAAAGAAGAAGAAAAAACAGCTGGTGTAAACCAGCCAACCCTAAAAGTAAATACTTCTTTTAAAAATACACAAATAACTAGCAAAATAGTATGTAGTATCTTTACTTCAAAATATTCCATACCTTCTTTTTGGAACCAAATAAAATTAAAATAAAACATAAGAGAAATACTTAAATTTATATGATACACTTAAAGGCTGCACATCTAGAGCTTTTGGTTCTGTATATTCTTGAAATTCTATAGTTTTATATAACCACCATCACGGTTTACTCAGTCCTCAAGTTTTCTGAACTTTAACAAGAGGGATTCAACATATGAAGGGTGTGAGGCAAGAACATGGTAACCTACAATTTTACTATTTTAAGAAATTAGAGATTTTCTGCTGCACAATCCATTTTGAAAGTAGGAAAGCTGATTTTTCACATAAGACTATACATGAAGGACTAAACGAAGCGGTATGCGTTGCTGTCTATCTGCTGCATAACTCAGCAATTGAAAATTTGTTGGTTACCATGTTCTTGGCTCACACCCTTCATATCAGGGTTGGTAAAAGCCATGGTTTTTATTTTTAAAAAAAGTTTTTTTTTTGGTTTAAAATAATTTATTCTATGTATTTATATTAGATATGGACAGAAATTTGCTTGTTTCGCCTTGGTGTTATTATGCAACAACAAGGTTATGCTGGAAGGGGTCACATAAGCTAAAGCGGAATCCAAACCGTTTCTCGGCTTACATCCAAAAGAAATTGTCTATTTGGACACGAACCCGGGACTAATTGGTCACAAATGTTATTGCCGACTCACTCACGAAGGATTCCTGATAAAAATACGTTTACTGATCTTTATACAGGCCTACTTGTTAATGTAATTGTCAAGAGTCATTTCAGAAGGACAAAAAGATAAACAGTTACACAAGTAAAAACATTATACAGAATTATATACAAATCGGGAAACTCCCGCCTTAGCCATTGGGAAAATCCTGTTATTACTTTAAATGTATTTGTATGTAAAATTTTAAGGCCAACATATCATAATCACTACACTAAAACTGAGGTATTAAATTACAAACTTGGTATGTATATATCATTCAATAAAATAAAAACCAAGTCAAACCCCAGCTGATGTTGGAAGCTACGTAGACAGTTGATGAATTTTGCCAATTTCTATCAATATATTTAAGCAACCTTGGCTTCTTTATAAAACAACAGGCATTCATTCAAGTAGAAATATGAGACGTGAACCTACTGATTAACGTGGAATCCGAACCACATGAGCTCCAGCCGGAAATCGAACCCGAGTCTTCCACGCCTGAGGCGAGTACACTAACCGCTTAGCCGCCAAGGAGCTCTCTGCATCAGTTGTAAGACCACTCTTCAGTCTTATCGAAAGCTCCATCCACCTTATTTGAGCTTGAAACTGAATAGGAAACTTATTATGACTAGCCAAAGCTTCAGAATTGTGGCGCCAATTGTTATAGTCATCAACTATGAAAGATATTTTACTTGTGGAAAATAATTTGCAACAAAAACCGAAAACAGCATTCTTACTTTCTGAATAAACTAACCACTTTCTGAACACAAATTCACTATTACATAATGTGTACTTGTGACAGTTATCTGCGAGCTAACGGTTGAAATTATCTCTGGGACAGTTGTCAAACTTGGTCAATTGCCTTGGAGGACCTTTTTTTTATTAGGGTGGTTCTAATATTCGGAATGAACAGTTTGTAAATTGGTTAAAAACTCGCTGCTAGAATCTAAATGTCTCTAGATGCTGTAGGCCAGAATAGCCTGTCTCAAGTGGGAGTGTACCTTTTGCATACTTGGCGTGAAGCGTTAGAACATTGTTGAATAGAAAAAAAATATAGAAGACACCTTGATAATCTTATCCACCCTAGTTGAAAATCTTATCTGCGACTGTGCAAGGGAAATATTGAACGAGATACCTGTGGCTAGTAGTTTGACAATTGAAAATGAGGGGGAATGCTCTGAATTTCCTGAGTATTTCCTGAATGTGAGTGAAGTAAGTTCAATTACATTTCCAGGTGAAGACAATTTTATTTTTCCATGTGAGTCTATTACGAAGCATTATATTTTGATAATATTCTTTTCTTTTTCAAATTTTACCGCTCATTAGAGTTGCCGCTCTGGGCGGTGGCACGGCTCGACCGCCCCTCGCGCCGACCCTGCCCAGTTGCTGCAAAGTATTATCAGTTCTCCTATAGACTTGGCATAAGTTTTGTGTAGTTTCCAATCTTGAAATGAATTAATATATTCGTTTAAAGTTTCTTTACTTGTTGCAAGTGATTACACTTCACTTTTCTTCATTTGATATTCGTAAACATTTTGAAGAACCTTTAATGAAAATCGGGAATTGTACCACTGACAAAAGCAGAATAGAGTTGGCATGCAAAGACAGACAGAAGAGGCGTTTCGGTGGCAAGTAAAGCATTGGACGCAAAAGCATTTGATACAAGAGCGTATACAAGGCAACAGGTAGTGACTGGAAGAATTGATATTAATAAAACAAGAACAAGGCAGTGATTGGTTAGTTTTAAGCCTGCCATTCGTCCCGTAAAAAACGGGACAGTCCAGATTTTGGGCCCGAGAATACCGCGTCCCAATAAATTTAGTCGGGACAGGAAAATGTCCCATATTTTAATTCCATCCCATTTCTCCTATCAATATAAGCTTATTCGAAAAATGAAAAATCAAAAATTCTGACATTGGCTGTGATAATGTGAATGAACAGTAAAGTGTAGCATGTAATTGTTTTGAGCAAGCTATCACAATACCCTGTCCGACTTGATAGCGAGCGAAATTTGCAACAATGCTTTTTCCATTGTACCTGGTGGAAACTCGGACACTCTCCAACATAAAAAAAAGAAAAAAGGTAAGATGGCTTTGAGTGTTTCTACATGTACAAGCACAGGAAAGATGAGTGACTTTTTCTTCAGAGAGACATTAAATAAAGTAACAAGAATTATAATATTTTTGAGATTTTATGGGCACAGAATTGTGCTTGGTCCAGGGCTTAGAAATATGTAAATCTGGTCCTGACAATTATACACGACACAAGGAGAAAAATCAACTTTTCATCAGATTAAACTGACAAAGGTAATTTTGTCAAATACTACCATGTAAATAAATATTGCTAAACGCAGGAAGAATATTGAATATAGATTGTATCACTGATTTAAATCATTTGCATATTGTTCTTCTGTAAAGCATTTTTATAAGACATTATCTTAAGTTTTTAAGGCAATTTTTTTTTATTGTAGTTGGATTGTAAACATCTTCAGTCCGCAAATTTAATTGCAGGGAACGACGAGAGAAAAGTAGCTGCAGCTTAGGGAACTTCCGCCTATTATATTGTTGAAAAAAATAAATGTCGGCTAGGCTAAAGGAGATTGTGATAATGAAAAATGAATGAAATGGTGGAATGAAGAAAATGGGAGGAAACGGGAGAACCCCGAGAAACTCACGCACACTGTGTTTTTCCACTACAAAGCTCACTGGAAGTAAGCTGGGATCGAACCAAGAACCCCATGCACCAGAAATGATCGCTATACCACTGAGCCATCGCGGCCTATTATACTGTTATTCATAACCAGAGGTACAGTTTATTGGATTTTGTTGGAAAGTTTTTGGGGGGAAGGGGATCTAAGATGTCCCGTATTTCCATGAAGAAAACATGGCAGGTTTATTAGTATAAACCTTTTACTATGTATAGTATGTGAATTTGACAAATTTAAGAGTTTTTTCTAATAGTAAAGTGTCAAAGGGAAGAAGATTTTGATACCAGAGTGAATATATTGTGTAACCGTGTATGCTTTGTGTGTGAATAAACCCTTCGCTTTGAAACAAAAGGTGATCATATTAATATAGAGGACAAGAATAGTTTATTTCAGTTCTGTTTTGCAGTAAGACTTTCTATTTACATGGCTTTTCAAGTACGGCGAACTGAACAAAAGTGTGTTTTGGGAATGCTATCATCAGTGCCTTGCATAACGGAGGGCGGTAGCTCCGGGCGCCAAAGAAAGGAGGCGCAAAATTGGGAAGAAAAATGAAAAAAAGTGAATGAAAGAAAAAGAGAGACAAGAAAAATTACTTGGAATATTTCTAGTATGTACTTAAATCCTCTTTCTGCTTTAGGAAATGGTCATTTAATGTTACTAATGTTAGGAAAATATATGTGCACATATATAAAATGGAAGGAAAAAAGTAATAAAAGGTGTTCAAAATCAAGGAAAAGCAGGGTTTATTTTTGAAACTTTTCTTACGCTTCGCGCCAACCATGGTGGCGCTTCGCCGATGATCTGACGCCCTAACTCATATGTACGAGGACACCGTCGTATACTCTCGCCCCGGCTGCTGATTTTCCATGCCAGGGCACATGGGGGCACAGTAGGTTTCTGGAAATGTTGTTCGATGGACGAAAGCTACAATGGATGAGTCAAGTCGTTGCAGTGGCGGACGGTGGATTGTGGTTTCGGGGGTTGCAGTACGAACGATAAGAGACAGAAGATATAAAATTGACTCATTGACTACTCAGCATAACTTTAGATGCAAATGTTATGTGACATGTTAAATAAAATAAAATTCTGTTTCTAAAAAATAAAGAATGCAGAATATTTTATCCGATTAATAACGTTATTTGATTAGTGTCATTCTTCTCTGTTTGATTGGAGCAAATCTGTCTAATACATGCTAATTGAACTCTGGTATTCTTACTGTCAGGTCTTTTTCGATTAGTGTTGCCACAAGACGAGACGGAACCCTTTTTGACGAGACACGAGACGTCTCGTGAAATGTCTCGTCTCGTCTCGTGTCTCGAAACTGCAAACGCTGGCGGGAAAGGCCAAGACTGAAGTTGCCAGTTGTCATATAGATTGCAAAACGAAAATCCCCTTTGTGAAAAAACATGCTCTTCTTTCATTTGTTTTCTCCTCTACTAGATATTTTCTTTTTTCTTTTGTAATACTGCAATCAGTTTTTTTTAATTGTCATTATATTGATTTGCTTCAGTATGGTCCCGTAAATTAAAAATATGAATGCATAAAAACAAATGACAATTGTTAATTGCTAGTGAAAAAAATCAGAAATCTCATTTAGCGTAAAAAACTTTCTCGTTCACTGCAACGACCAGTCCCTTTAACTTCTGAGATAGGGGAAAGGAGACTTAACATTTACTCCAATTGCCGCACTGAAGGAATCTGGTCGTTGTATGCTTGCTGCAACACAACATAAATTAAAGACTGTGACAGATTATTTTTCGCCTTTTAAAACGGATTAACGGAACGGACAGTTAGAGAAATAAAAAAATATGTTATTTAAAGTGTATATATGCAAGTATTAAAAACTACTTTTAATGTTCTTTACTACTATTGATAATAATTTTTTTCTTGAAATTCTTTGGTTGTTACGCAACGCTGCAACACTAACATTAGCCGCCACTGAATCGTTGTCTCTTCCGCTATAAACCCAAGTGCATGATTCCAGAAGTCACATTTTGGAGGGCCAAACAATACGTCTGCTGGGTGAAAGCATAGACCGGTGTGTGTTTCACTTCATTTTCATACAAATGTGTTGCCTTTCCTACTTTATTTTTAATCACGTAGTTGGTTCTTTCGGAAAGTAAAACAAAAATTGCAATTCTTCCTTTCTCTATAGTATTTATAAGTCAAAGCATTACGTAATCATTGTATGCTACTTATGTAGCTCATGGGGGAGCAAGCGAGGCACGTGCCCCGGGCTTGTGGTTGGAGGGGCGCCTAAAAGTGAGATTATATATTAGTATTTTTCTTGCCGGTATTTAATAATTTTCATCAGAGTGCGAAATTATGAAATCGAAGTGGGAGGAGACTGGAGGACAGAAGAGAAAAAAAAAACTCTCCACATTTCTAGTGAGGACTGACTGGCGCGGGGCACGGAATGGGGCGAATATGAAAATAAGGTTGCTGTGAAGTTTTCAGCAGGGTTGGTAAAAGTGAGACTAAGATTTTCGAAACACTTGATATATATATATATATATATATATATATATATATATATATATATATATATATATATATATATATATATATATATATTTACCAAGACTTGGCATTTTTAAAATCAAGACTTGGTAATTTCAAGTTTCATCCCCCCCCCAATCTTGTAATGCTCGCTACGCCGCTGTTCCTAAGTTCGTTGAAAATTTACAGAGTAATCAAAATTTCGTAATCAAGGTTTGGTTGTCTGTGTTGCGCTCAATTTATTAACAGTAAATACCTCTCTATAGACGAGAATAATATTACTCTTTTGTAAAAAAAAAAAAAAAAAAAAAAAAAAAACCTTATTTAGGAAAAATTAAGGAAACGAAGAACTTTCTTACTCGATCGTCCCTCGCGCAATATCCTCACCTTGTTGGATGAGTTAGCTATATTTCAACACATTTGTACACATAGTCCGGCATGGTCTAGTGGCTAGGATATCTGGCTCTCACCCAGGAGACCTAAGTTCGACTCCCGGTGCCGGAAAAGTTATTTCTGTTCTTTATTTCTTCAGATGTAGATTTATTATCAATATTTATATACATTTATCAAAACAACCAGAGGTTATATTCTAATTCGGGACACACAGGATTGTAATGGATCGTATACGACATATGTATACCTACCAGCATATATAGTCCAGCATATAATTACCTAATATTTACAAACGAAGAAGCGTATGTTGGGGTGGGTATACGCTATAGTTATGAAAACGGTCGAGCCAGGGCTCGCCCTAGGCAATATGCAGCCCCGTGCAATGGCAGCATTTACCAGTCCCTTTCTCGTGAAAGAACTAATCTTAAAAACAAGGATTTTAGGGGAAGGAAAGTGCACTTGCACTCAGAAAGGCTTAAATACTACAAATACAGTATCGTGTCAGTTTTTTTCCTTTAAATAATACTCTATTATGTTAGTAAAAGCAAAAGTAAACACACATGCAGAGGAAAGATGGTAATCCTTTTTATACAATTCAATATCGAGATTCAATCTCAATATATCAGTTCGCAATTCCAGTGCAACTAGCTCTTTTATCTTTATTTCTTGATTTTCCTTCTACATCTGTTAAAAAATTTAAGAAAACTTGTTTCCATCTTCTATGATAAGAAACTTGTTTGTGAGAAATTCCAGTCTAGTTTTCATAACAAATCTGTGATAACTAACTAAATGGAACAGGTGTTCAGTACTGTTCGGGGATTGAGTTATTATATTTGATAACAATCAAGCAATTCATGCTGGGATTTGATCATTTGCTTTAGCACTAATGTTCCGTAAACATGATTTATGAATGTAGTATTCAAATAGAAGGCCAGTTTAGTAAATTTAACTACCAAAATCATGAAGTCAGTTTCCAACAAGAAATATTTGTTTTAAATATATAGGTCTAAAGTTATGACAAATTTTGCCACCGCTTGAAACTTACCAGCCTTTGCAAATGCACGTATTGCACATATAAAAAAGCGTATATCTCCCAAAAATTCTACCATTAGATCTCTGGGGCCACTTCTCAATCATTTTAGACGTTTCAACACAGTCTTCGGTGCTTGTCGGGTTTGGTTTTACCGATTTTTTTCTACGTTATATATGCGAAAAGGAGTACTAAAACCAAGGGTACAGGTAGTGACGTACGCAAGGGTATTTTCAGGTTTTAAACCCCTTTAAGCATGACATTATGGAAAAAGAAACATTTACTAGATTAAGATATGAGGCCTAAAAGGAGACAATGGTACGCCAATTAAAAAAAAAAAAAGCTTTCGAGTAAACTGGAAAACAGACCTCAACATTCCCGTTCAACGAAATGCAATGACACATAGTAAACAATCTTCCCCTGCCATCTGTAGGTACATTTCTGAAATTAAACTACCTACATACTGTTCTGTGGTTTGATCATTCCATCTAATAACTCAATTTAACTGAAAGTGGCGCTTATCATTGTCTTCCTCCCAAGCCGTTCATATACAGGGTGAACCTGAAAGACATGCACAAATTTAGGGAGGTGATTCATGACATCAAAACAAGACCAAAAAAGTCCTCTCGCATGTGATCGAATTCTGCGTCGTATATGAGTGACAGGAGTGTGAATTTGGAATCGAAAATCGTATCCTGACAATTGAAACGGAACAGAAGGATATGCGCAAACTGTGGGAAGTGATGCGTGACATAAAAACTAGTTAAATGTTTCTAGGAACATCAGCAAAATGATACATTAGGCAGTTGCACAATACGAGATAGTTTGTTCACATCTTTTTGTTCCGTTCCAATTGTCAGGATTCGAGTTTCGATTCCAAGTTGGCACTCGTGTCACTCGTACACGACATGGAATTCAACAACATGCAAAGGGACTTGTTGTCTTCTTTTGATGTAACGAATGACCTCCCGGAATTTGTGTGCATTTTTCTGTTCCGTCCCAATTGTCAGGATTAGACTGTCGATTCCAAGTTGGTACCTATGTCACTCGTACGACACGGGATTCGACAACATTCAAGAGGACTTTTTGTCTTCTTTTGATGTCAAGAATCACCTCCCGAAGTTCTTGCACATCTTTCAGGTTCACCGTGTATGTACAAATATATATGTTCTGAAACAATATGAGATAGAGAACTTGAGTCCCCTTGATGAAAGTCTGCGTACGTCACTGAGTACAGCGGTAAATTCTAGCTCCTATATGATTGAGAAATAAGTACTAATATTACACATTAATTTCCTTTTTGTGGCAATAATATGTTACTCTGCAAGTAATCAATCTACAAACTATTGAATCTGTGCATTGTAGAAGCAAGAAAAAAATTACAATAGACATCCAATTATCCTGTTTAAATTGGCAGAAAGGCATGCCGGGTGACAAAACCAGATAGACCGAAATTCTCACTTCCTCCTTCACCCATACCCAGTGGCATATTTTAGGGGGGGGAAGGCTATTGGGCTAAAGGCCCCTCGAAATAAATTTGTTAGTTTTCCGCATTCCACATACAACAATAATTCTTCTTACCATTTCTAATAATTTCGTTGACTTCCCATTTTCTTATGGTCTTTGTTCAGTAATAATACTGTATTTGTCAAATTTCATTCCATGTAAGAACTGCGTTTCTTTTTTTTTCTTTCTTTCGTCCATTTTACTATTCTGTTCCTGTTTCTTAATTGTTACTTTCTTTCGTTTCTCCTATCACACTTTTGACAGTTGTTAGTTGTGATTCAAGTTGGCAATCGTCAGTAACACCAAAACTAAGAGAAGCTGTTAAGCGAAACTGGAGTTCCACACCAACTTGCACGGATATAAACATAACGGGACTTTAGTTATTATAGCAAAAGGTGTATTTACATCGTTTAGTTATAAAGAAAGGTAAATGTTTGAACTAAAGAGAATCAAGAGGGAGGAATAAGTAACCCGGGAAATTAGGTAGGCCAAGAGGATGCTTCCTTTTCCTTCTATGAATAGAATAAAAGATTAGATTCAATGCTAAATTTGTGTGTGTGTCATATCACATAAGATTCACCAGTCTGCAATTGTTGCCATTAAAACTGCAATCAGTATTTTTCAGCTTCAACTTGTCTCAACATTTTATTTCAGGTAAAAATGTACACAGACAAAACTGAATATTTCCATTTTATTTTTCTAAACTGAAATCAATTAAGTTGAAATAAGAGTACAAATATTCAACGTGTGCTTGCAGGAGCGTCATTTTAGATTTGCCTGGGTGGGAGGTAAGATCCTTCACCGACATACGAGTTTCACGTTTTTTCTTAGTATATTAGTAGACAATCACATTTTTATACCCAAGACTACGTTTGATTCATACTTTCTGACCTCTCAATACAACCCAATATTTCACAAATGATTGTTAGTTAGATGATTACTGTGCAGTATGAATACGTACTATTTTTAAATAAGTGTAATATTAACTCAAAACGTAAGCTTAACTCCGAAAAAGTAAATTAAACTCATTCTTCAGTAATAAGATAAATATGGAAGGTCACAACTTAGTTTTTCGTTTTGGAAAAAGTCTTTAACAGATTCCTGGCTTTCCATTTCAGCTCTCTTCCGCGACGCAATGTCCATCTCTTTATGCAGAAGAAAAAATTAGCTGATGTCGCTTCCCCCTGATGACTAATATCCTGTAGTTGCAGCGTTCCTTCAATCACCTTGAACCATTCTTAAGGGGATTAGATTATTTTCTGTTGTTTTCCGTTGCAACGCTTTGAAAAAGTCACGTATTCACGAAGCCGTTACAAGTCGAGTAGACCATTCAAAAAAAACATTACTCATTTTATTATGGAGTTTTTTCTTCGTTTCTTTCTTGAACTAGGTCGATAGTCGAGAGTTACATCGCTTTACCGTTAACCAAGTACCATTCCAAACGACAGCAGTAATTCTTTATCTTCCAAGAAAATACGCGCTTTGCTTCATGGAAACTAAGGTAGCCTTCACACTTGGATCCTGTGAGCCGTTCATGTGAGCTGCAGCTACTAGCTTTACACTGTCTTAAATGTAGACCCTCACACATGCACTTCGGTGCAAGCGAGCCGCGGCTCTGAGCTGCTATGAAAATCACCCCACCAGTAGCTGGCTCGAGCGGGCTGCTGACGGGGAAGAAAAAAACACGCAGTCTTATGAGAGCCCTTCCACACATGAGCGTGAACTCAGTGAGAATGGAGAAAAATGTACATATATTTGATGTTGAAAATTTTCTCATTTTGTCATTATGCGCCGTATCATATATGAGGCGAGTCGGCAATTTTAAGACGCTTTTCTCTGCTATTTTGGCTATTGCGCCCTCAAAGTTTGTAATATTAACAATTTGAATGTGCACTACTACCTCGTGAAAGATGGTCCCGAAGTTCATTTACCAATGTCTGCTTTCTCCTTGTATTTCTTACTTTGTATTCATTTAAACTTACAACCGTCAGGGCTATCTATTACCTTTTGAGCGAAACTAACAATTTGTAAAGTTGTTGTATCAGTATTACATCTAACGGCGAGTCCTTGCACTTTATGCACTCAGTATGACGAGAGAATGAACGTAATAACTCAGAAGATAATCATTAATTTTATACTAAAACTTTTAAACTAGAGAGATGATTAAGTGAAGTTATAATACTGTCGTCGGATTTATATCTGTAAAAATTTTATAGTCAGAGCTGGTATGGAACTGTGTGAAATGTAAAATCAATCAGTAAATGCGGTTGAAGATAGTTGGAATCTCATACACGGATTTTTTTTACTATTACATTTTTTATTTTGTTTTTGTTTTTTGTACGTGAGAAAAAAATAAACTACTACATATGCTTAAAACTCATCATGTATCAAAGTAAGAAAAAATTCTATGCTTCCACCTGTATTACTGTTCTTTATTCATTTGTGTTTGCAAAGGATTCGTAATTATTATCTGTACGCTCTTTTATGCATAAAAGAATGCTTTCTAGTAAATTATATTTCTTGAAAGCACTAATGTATTTGAGTTTTATACTAAATTTTCACATAACTTATCGTCTCAAAAAAATATATGATTCGTTTCGTGGCATCACTACTTAATTAATGCATTATAAATCTTCCTCCTCTATCTACTTGTTTCAGAACAACTTCCCTGTTAAATGTTTAATTTTCTCTGTAAACATTTGTTGAGGTGAAAGTTCTGTGACGTATTTAATTAAGTAGTGATACTTCGAGACAAGACAGTCATGTAATTTTCGAGACGAGACGGAGTTTGCACGAGACAACCTACAATTTCATCTCGTCTCGTGTTAACAATAGTAGGTAACTGTCTTAGAAAAGCTTTAAATATCAGTAACCATGGAAAACGTTTAAATAGTGAACAAGTAGTGAATTCCTTATACATATCGCATTTCGAACATTTAAAATGTAGTTATTCACTGGCAGTTACGGAAATGTTGCTCTAAGGTGGAAACGGGAGTAATTTATTTTTTCTTTTAATTCCATGAGCGCCAGTGGCGAAAGGTATAAAATTTAGTATATAATTTATATGAAGAGATTAACAAATATGTTTCTAATTTAGAAAATGATGTTCCTAAGAGCGTAAAGGAAAGAAATTATTTTTAAAACAATAACAGTAAATGTCCACACACTGCTTGAGTCAAGTGTACTACGGATATTGACATCAAGCAATGCAAAGTGTTGTTTTTAAAGACTCGTTTGGTTCAAGGTTGGCGTCATGAAACAACCATGTGTTTCGTTTTATCTACGTATTCTATCACCACCGATACCTTAGCTGATTTTGCGCTTGTCAATGAATATTTCATAAGTTGTAGAAAATTGCTCCATTATATAAAGAAAACGAAAATTTCTAATTTAATTAGGACTCGAACCTACGTCCGTGAGATTACAAGCATAAATTTAAGAAATTATTTTATTTTAGGTACTTTATATTACCCCCTTCCCAAAAGTTTGGATGCAATGATAATTGCTAATAAACAAGTTTTGATTTGTAGACGTAAAAGAAACCATCGATTAATTATTGGACACTGTATGTAGAGGTGCCCACCTGTGATATATAAACTTCCATCACCAATAATATAGGATGCTTGTCTCTATGACATTATGGTAGTGACGTTAGTGATGACAAATTACAAAGAAAAGTTGATGTTTCTGCATCCTGCTACTGTAAGAGATAAAAAGTTACATAATCCACAAAACACAAATTTTACTATGAGTAAAACAAAATACTTTTCACCATTTTATTTCACTAGTTCTATGTATGTATATGTGTTCATAGTCTGTTATTTTCTACATTTTCTGTGTTTGTTGCCAATTCCTGTGCACCACAATGTCTAGAAGCACATGTAAATGAAAAGATTTTTCCATATTTGTTTCGTTAGCTCTGAAGTTCTCACTTCTATGACTAATATCATGTAATATAATCATATGTTGATTGTTCTGCAAATGTTGATTACTCAGCATCTGGTTTTTTGCTCCAATTGACATTATCTCTTAATGATACATGACATCAGAAGAAACCGTATATATGTTCTCCTTGATGTAATTTGCAGACTATTATGTGTATGTATGTATGTATGTGCGTGTGTGTGTTCTAGTTACATATTCACATATATTAGAACAAGCATACATGTTACGATTGTCCGTCTCATATAGCCTAGTTGCTGAAAGGGAAATTAAACTCAAAATCAACTGTTGAGATTGTATCGCTACTGAATTAGCAGTCTTTGATAATTTCTTTCAGTTTCTTTGATAATTTGAGATTGACATTCCATTAACATTAATACTCTAATTATACAGAGATTGACTCACTTATATTAAGCTGACTTTGAATGTGCCATTTATCTAGAAAATCCTGTGTTTCCATCACCCGTTGTGTTCGAACTGCTGACCACCTCTACTGACTGTCGCAAGGCATGAGTTTCCATTGCAGAAGACTGTTGCAGCTGGATAACAGATATTGCATACAATTCCTCTTTACAGGTTTTTCACAGGCCGAAGACAGTGCAGAATCGATGATGGAACAGGCGCCGCTTGAGGAGTACGAAAGCACATCAGCCCAGGAAGGAGTTTCGGCATTCCACGAATGCAATAGCGTGAGGTGGTCGAACAACATAAAAAAAACTATCGGGATCTTCGGTGACGTGCCCGGAGTACTTAGTAAGGTGAGGAATATTAAAAGGGCGGGAATTATGTTCTGCCATGTTTGTAATGTCCTCCGGAAAAGTGTTTTTCCCTGATCTGGTGTCGCATTTAGACTCGGGACGCTAAACTTCAACAATTACCTCTAAATGAATATATAGCAATATTTTTGAGAGCTTCCAATATTAATTGGTAGATTATCGTCTCTATTGTCAGCAGGAAGGTCTTCTCTGAGCTGAGTTTCTTCTATCTAGTAACGTTATAATCTTTTGTCAGTTTTTAAGTTAGGTTACAAAGATTTTTTTGGAGTCCAGTCGATAACAAAGGACTGAAAACATGGATTTAGAATTTTACAAGCATCAATTAAGTTATCCATTTGTCCCATTTTCACATGTAAATATTACCAATAGCGCATTGATGACGCTTCGTTCTCTCTCGTAGTAGGCAGCGCTGAGTAACCTTTGCGAGCTTTGAGCTTCCTTCACAGTTGTGAGACGGTCCTTTTGAACAATGGCATATGACATTTTTGTGAAGTGGCTTTGGATGCGTTAATTTTGTTTGCTGAAGGCAGAAAGAAGCAAAAACTTCATTCTTCTTTCATATTGGTATCTAAACGTTAACTCCCCCATATATATATATATATATATATATATATATATATATATATATATATATATATATATATATATATATATATTTACATGTTAGTGCCATAAAAGAAATTTTCTAGCGTTATCTTTAGAGGTAGGCTGCCTGTGATGCATTGGAGAATACTTTGTTGAATATCGTTTGAATATTTTAAATATCTTACTAGGGGTTGAGATACTAAATTTCGAAATGAGTAAGGGTGAAACTATAGGGGTGAGTTTATTGGGGAAGTATTAAAATTTATTCTCCCGTTTGAATTTTTAAAATATCTTAATTAGAAGCTCAGATATAAAATGTTAACCTTACGCAAGGATAAAAATATTAGGGGTAGTTTATTACGGAAGTATCAAAACTACGCAATTCTCCCGTTTGAATTTTTTACGTACCTTAACTAAAAGCTGAGAAATTAAGGTTTCTAGAATTTACCCCCTGAGTTTATGCAACCCCGAATACATATATGGGCTATTCAAATATGCAGTCAGATTGCCAAAATGTTCAGTAGGAAGTGAGATACTACTATTCTTATTGTTTTTTTAATTTAACGGTCAATTGAGCAAACGGAACATATTCAAACAGTTACTCACTCACGCTCTTCCAACACTTCGCTGATAGATGTCTCTTGTCTTACTGTTATGTTGGTAGTGAGCTCTTGAAATAATTCTACACTTATCCAACAGATGTCTTTGTCTTGATGTATTAGTTACTTGCTTTGTGGATAGCTGCCAGGAATAAAAGAGTGAATTTTCTCATCGTTGTTCGCCTTAGCCAAGTAACTCAATTGGTTAAGACGCAGTTCTATGATGCTTGAGTTGAACTGACAACGTTGGTTCAAATCCAAGCCAAGGATTTGCAAATTTATAACTGCGGCCAGAGTATAAATTTATATTCCTAAATGAACTGTAATTTCCTACAATACTCATCCCACTAATAAATGTACGTTACCTACAGTGTGCCCACATTGCAAGGGGTCCCACAAAATGAAGAGCTGCCCGAATCTACAACAGCCGGCAACCTGTAACAAGTGCGATGGTCCCCACCCAACGTATTCATACCGCTGCCCGAAGAAGCCACAACCGCTCCCTGATAAGCCAGAAACAGTCGTACCTCTCCGCCTTCATCCGGCTACTCAAATATCAACTGGCACCCAAACCTCTCTCTTACCGCCCCCAACGGTAGAGAATATACTTCAATTTGTTACACTGGTACTCCAGAATAACTTCCCATACCAGCAGGAAGCCATACTCACCCACGCCAGTAAAGCCGCCATGGATATTTTTCATCTCCACATGGCTGCTACTTACTCTGGCTTATCAACGTACTTCCACTTTCATTCAGATCTGCCATCATGAATCCAGGAATGAATGCCAGCCGACCGATCCGCTTGCTGTATTGCAACATCCGCTCACTACCAACGAATCGGGTTCTACTGGAGACACTGGCTACAGCTCACCAAGCGGACTGTATACTACTAAATGAAACATTTCTCAAACGCACAGAACCTTACTATTTCCCCCACTATCATATGTTACGTTCAGATTTTCCGCAACCAGTTGCTCGGGGTGGCGCTGCGCTGGCCGTTCGATCTTTCCTACCATATCGACATGTCACGCCTGTTCATCCTGCCTTGTACCCGGAGAGCGTCATTGCCACAGTCTACTTCGCCAACAAAATTATCACTATCGCCACCATTTACGTCCGGTCGACTCAACCACTACCCTACCGCTTTCTTACCTACCTGGATACTCATTTTAATACATACGTACTCCTGGCAGATCTTAATTATTTATCACGCACCGCAAAACAAAAGCAACGCTTTGAGGACTTTCTCTTGACAACACACGAGTCCTTCATGCCCATACCGCACGCCACTCGACCGCTTACAGACACTACGCCTGATGTAGTCCTTGTCTCTCACAATCTGGTCACAATATCAACTGTCGACGTCCTGGGGACCATCGGGAGCGACCATCTGCCGGTCCTACTAACCATCCGGTCCTAGCCGTAGTGCCGTTCCCCATATACCGAATACTAAATACAACTTCCATCGGGCAGACTGGCAAATATTTAACACCTTTATAACGGAGAAGCTGGCTGATACATCCACCGATCTTACTACTCCAGACGCCATCACTCAACTCACTGAAACGCTCACCGACGCTATAATTCAGGGCACAGACCATTCAGTTCCTAAAGCAGCAATACATCAGTCCAGGCCCCCTCTCTCTCCATACGCTCGTACGCTTTTAGTCCGCTCCCAGGGTTACCTTACAGAATACAGACGCACCAAGGACCACCATTTTTTCCATTTACATAAACAATTACAGCGCATGGTCCACTCTTATATCATCGCCAAAAAACGTCTTACGTGGCGCGCTTCCTGCAACAACCTCCGCAACGAACAAAACCCAACGAAATTCTGGGCCCTCTTCAAACGCCTTACTTTTCAATCCAATAGACCGGAATATCCACTTCTCATCAATAATATAGCTCCAACGTCTGATGCAGATATTGCACAAACCTTCGCCGACCATTTTCAAATAGTCTTTCAACCACATATGGATCCCGTTTTCGCTCATCCTAGTCACCATCGAATCACCGCAGCAGGTACTCCACATCAGCCTCTTTTGGAACCGACCTTCGCACCTCAGCCTACAGTCCGCACTAATCTCCTACAACCCATCACTGCTGAAGACATTCATTCCGTTCTCTCAAACAGGCGCAACACCTCACCGGGGGTGGACTCAATAACCTACCGCCAGCTGTCACGCGCGCCGCCTCTCTTTCATCGATTGCTAGCACTACTCTACACTGCCATTCTCAGCACGGGCTTTTTTCCTTCCACCTGGAAATTAGCCAAAATCATTGTTTTTCTCAAACCGGGGAAGAATCCCACGGAGGTCACTTCCTATAGACCAATCAGCCTAACCACAGTACTCAGTAAGACATTTGAGCGGATCATAGTGAAACGGCTTCATACATTCATAGAACAACATAACCTCCTTCCAGTCACGCAGGCCGGCTTCAGACCATTTTTTGCCACCTCCGATCAGCTACTAAAACTCTCTTCACTGATCGCCAATCACTATAATAAACATCTTCCAGCGGTCCTGATATCCTTTGACATTGAACGGGCATTTGATACGGTATGGCATGAAGGATTGATTTATAAACTTCAAAAACTTTTACCTCTTCCATATGTGCGCCTAATTTCAAATTTTTTATCTCATAGGCGAGCCTTCATCCAGATCAATAACGCACAATCTACTGCCTTTCCTTTACAGGCTGGAGTACCACAGGGGTCCGTTTTATCCCCCTCTTATATATCCTATATGTTTCTGACATGCCTCTCCCACCTTCACCGATACATGCCTTTCAATATGCTGATGACACGGTCTATCTTGCCCTGGGATCGTCCGTGGATCGCATAACAACACAGCTACAACTTGCAATAGACAATCTGCTCGCCTGGTGCCTCAAATGGAAACTCAAGATAAATCCAGCTAAAACGCAAATGACGCTCTTCGGGCCTAGAAAACATAAATACTGTCACTCTAGGAATCCGGACCGTTTACATATCACCGTCATGGGCTCACCTATACCTCTTAGCAATAGTATTAAATACCTCGGCGTGCATTTTGATAGCCACTTAACCTGGCGACATCAATTACGACTTGTGGAGCAAAACATCCGTAAGCGACTGTACTTGCTGAGCCGTTTAAAGGGTACCACATGGGGCTTAAATTCCACCCTTCTACTTTATACATATCAAGTATTTGTTCGCCCCGCAATCACGTACGGCCATCTCGCCTGGCTCTCTGCCAATCAATATTACTATGACCGCCTCCAGATCTTAGAACGCCGAGCCATCCGAATAGCCTTTTCACTGCCACCCCGAACACCAACCGCCCTAGTCTATAAACAAACGACAATGCCGTTTCTCCTTACTCACATTTATCGTCTCCGAAGCCGATATATCATCCACCACATTACAAATGCTCATCCGATCATTGCAGATCTTTTAGATCAGACACCTACCCACCGGTCGATCATCTGCTGGCGATCTATGAAAGAGAGGCTCAAACGGCGGACTATAATCCAACTCGACGCATATATATAGACCATCCGCACATATACCCTACTTAAACCTCATTCTTTTGGCAGCTCACTTGTCCACTGCATTTTGTCGTCTTTTGCTATGCCAGAATAACTAACAATCATACAGCCCATTAAGGCTGAATCTTCTCCTCCAAACACGTACTTGCCCTGATTTCCATCTCTCTTTTCTTCACTCTACAATCACTCAGACCTCTGGCCAGAGAGAAGGCGTAACCTTCTGTGGCCCGCCCATCTACGGATGGGAATGAAATTGCTTTTGTATGTATATGAACTGTAAAGTGAAGTGAGCTGTTCGGTTTTATTCCATGTCACCAGATGGTTACCTGTGATTCACGTGTGGATAAGGCTGGGCGTGTCTGGTACTTCGAAACAGAGAACTAAAAAAATTCTGGGAAGGAAACACGAACCACCACCTTCCTAGATGGATCCCAGGATTTCTGCCACGGCAGTTTTGCTGGTTTAAACTCTGAATTGTTTAAAACGTATTTATTTTGCGTGTTTAAATATATCTAAACTTTTTTGTTTACAGTCCGATTTTCGTGATTCAAAAATTGGTCAATAGAAAATTTGAAGATCTTTAGGATTTTGAATAGGTTAATAAAACCAATTACTTAAATTCCTTCTCTAATTGCACTTGCCTTATCGTGGTCTCGTTATACTAATCTATACTATTATTAGTTGTCTCCGTCTCATTCCGCTGCACGTCAATAGTATGATTGTTCTATTTTCTATAGCAGGTTGAGCTTGTGTTCTAGAAAACCACAGTGTCTTACAGAGATCACTAATACCGCCCGAAGTAGCTCAAGTGGTAGAGCGCTGGTTTCGCATTCGGGAGGTCCCGGGTTCGATTCTCGCTGCCGACCATCTTGATTGGGGTTTTCTATTGTTTCCCTCAATTCTACCAGGCAAATGCCGGGATGGTACAGTCCGCGGCATAAAATTTGTTACAAAAATTCTAAGTCCAAATGAATAACAAACTCTTGCCCAGTTTTCTTATGCATTCCCACAATACATGTATCAATCGATTAGTTGCTTCTAGTATTTGTTCCAACTACTCCCCGTCCTCCACCTCTCCTTGTCTAAATCAGTGTGTGTGACGTAGTACACTCTTTCCATTCAGCTGAAAAAGAAACAGGAATCAAGTTTACAACGTTATAGCTTTAAAACAGTCTTTTCCATTCGTTTGTTCTGAAATATTTTTAAGAGCCTAAATTAAAGGAAAGTCACACAATCTTCCCAGAGATTCATAAATATCTTTAGTTTCATTCTTTTCTTTCTTTAAAGAGTGCAAGCTAGTAAGATGCTCCCTAAGAAATCTATGGAAATTGCCAAGAGCTCTAAAATATCTACGCACAGAAACGAGTTTTATTCAATGATTCATTGAATTTGTTTTCAGTAAGTACAAGCAAATGTTTCAGGGGCGTCATTTGGGCAGGACAGGAGGCTGTAATTCCCCCTCTCTTGAGCTTCATAAATACGTATTTTTTGATCAAATGTATAGTAATACACTAATAAAAAGTGAAAATCTTATGTCGGCGGAGAATCTCTTCCTCCTCCCCCCCTCCCCCCGAATAAAGTCTAAAAGACACTGGTTTTAACAACAAACCTATATAGTTACGATAGCACATTGCTAAAGAGCTTACATTTGGTTTCAAGAGTCGAAGGTTTGATCTCAAGCCATATGAGTTCCTGGGTGACACTGAGAGAGAGAGAGAGAGAGAGATAGATAGAGAGAGGGATTCAAGTATGGAGACAGAGAGGAATGATTTGTATACACAGATTTAGAATTGGGGAAAAAATAATCGGACAGCATTCGTATTATGACGAAAATTCTGATTTTGTGAAAGAGAAGAAGAGTAGTTTTCGAACTGCGAGGATCACATTAGGCAGTTGTCGAATTAATGTGGAGAACTCTTTTTAGAGCATCAGATGATTACGAAAGGAGAGAAAGATATTCAGAACTGAGGAATTAAGATTTTAAAAAATCTGGTTTCGGCGACGGGTTTCGAACCACGAACCTTGTGATTATCGAACCATGACTTTATCCATCCTGCTACGGAGGATTCTATTACTCGTTCACATACGTTTCCCTTAGCTTTGTTGAAAGCTACCTTAAGGGGATATTCTAAAAGATGACTCGGTAGATGCGTCGTTCAGTTAGGACGTAAACATCTTGTAACTTAGTTACAATGTGCAAAATGAACTTCCTCTTCTTCAGCACACTTTTTAAAGCTTTAAAATTTGTTACTATTGTTTTAATTAAGTTACATTTGATAGAACCATCTGATAAAGTAGTGCCAAGCCCTGTGCGTCATTGTCTGTTAGGTGAATGGTTAATGTAAGTTACTCCTACGTGGATGGTCCGAGCTTCCAATCAAGACCATTCTTGATTATTTTATTTGAGCTACGCTCATACTGTATATTCCACAAGTTCAAGTTTGAAGTAATGTAGTCACAGCTAGTTTAATTCGAAATAATTTTCAAATATTATATTTGTTACTAAATTTACATGGCACTCCTCACTTGTTTGTAGCCCTGCATAAATGAAAAATTGTTTTAAAAGTATATTTTACTTTCAAGTAGTATTGATTTTTTTAAAATTGTCCTTCAACTTTATTTTATAATTATTTTCTATTTCTTAATTATAACATATTTTCTATTTATATTGTATTCTTTGTTGCACGTTTATTATTTATATTTTATGTCTTACCTTTGAAGAGGAGCTTTTGACAATTCAGAGCAGGAGGGACATACACAGAATGCAGGCCTTTGCAATCCAGAGCTTTTGCCCCCACGAAATCACTACTTTTTTGTTTGTATATATATATAATTTTATAGATGGTGATAGCAGGGGCGGATCCAGGGGAGTGTGTTTGGGGTGATCGCATCCCCCAGAATAGGGAACTTTTTATACTTTTTATTTTAAAAATAAAACATATCCTAAGTATTTTTCATCTTTGTATTATAAACGTAAATTAAAACCTAAAGTAGATGGGCCTTACTTTCTTAAGAAAGTTAATTCTACAGAAGAACTCTTTCTCATTTTGGGTATTTTTCTTTTCTTTCTATTCTTTTCTTTCTTTCTTTCTTTTTTCTTTTCTTTTTTTGCAATCCGCTCTTACCTTCATTTGACTTCGAACGACCGCCCCTCCCAAACAATCATCCTGGATCCGCCCCTGGATGATAGACATTTGTGGGATCCGCCCTCAATCGCTGAAATAAATTCCTGTCAAGCTTTCGATCGCTGAAATAAATTTCTGTCTACGGCCCTGAAAAACAGTGACGATTTTAGGGAGTGATCAGTTAGTAATGCCTCCCTGGAGCAACGACACTTCCCCAGAAGTCATATCTCCGATAATTCAGAATGTGATTTGTGCATTATCACTTTTCACTCTCAGTGTCTTGAAATGCACCAAAAAGGAACTGTTCTGAAGTATTTACTGGTTCTCCCTATGACCCCATTTCAATATGGCCAACCTCTGACATATACACATCTGAAATATCACCTTTTATGTCAGTGATCCCGAAAACTATCCATTCGACACAAATATAGAATATTTTCGATTCTTTATTCCTGTCACCCTCCCATTGGCAACTCGAAGCCAACCAAGGCTTATTTTGGACTTACGCAGCATCCACAGTGTCACTTTTCATCTTTGCACATGAATTCGACACTAATTTCGTTTGTATTTGACTACTTTTACACGTCACCTTCACCTCTTGGTAGGGATATTTTCAGTATCTCGCCCCCACAACTATGGAGAAATTTCAACCAACTAAGTATAATTATAAATTATCATCTGAAACAGAACAGTACGGGTGATCCTTTTCGCAGAGGAATTCGTTAACTACTGTTTCATTATCAATGTATTGGCTTTTTTTGCTCTGCATGCTGGAGATTGGCAAAGAGCTAAACTTCATTCTGTACTATTGTGCTATGAATATAGTGGTTTAATTCACTGAATACTCGCTTAGATGATGCTCTCGTCACAGGAAAAGTGAGATACAGTTATAAAAGAAAAACGAAACGAAATATTTAAGTTTTACGTCCCACGTTATGCCGACTACGCTAATGGAGACAGTGATGGTGAGAAACGAATGAAATCGTTTAATGAAGAAAGTGGGAGGAAACTGGAGAAACCCGAGAAAACTCATGCACACGGTGTTTGTCCATTATAAAGTTCATTCAGCGCGAGCTGGGATCTAACCAACAACTCCATGCACCATAGGTAAAGTTATAAAAGAATAGGCGTCTAAACAAATACGGAACACTACTATCAATGGGAGTTGTATAAGATTAGATTTTTATTTATTTCATTCTAAGTTGAAATTTCAATCAATCTTGATCTTCATTACTGTTCGAAATCCGGACCAACCAGTATTCCCTACTAGAATCGCCAACAGAAATCCTAAATCCTCTGTATAACCCCACGTTCCATTATTCCATATACACAATTAAGAGTCCAGCGTAACCTACCAGTTAATAAGTTTTCTTCTTCTTATTATTATTATTTTTAACACGTCAAACATATAGGCTCATAATTGAATCACTGATTGGAAAAAGGGAATAAGTACATAAAAATATTTTTTCCACTTTTAAGCTTTTCTCACCAATTGCAGTGCTACAATACAAGATTCTTCTTCTTGTCTTAGAGTTTGTCAGTTCTTTTGCTACAATTAATCAGTTATACACGTGTTGAAACAAATACAAATACGCCTCGGGAAGGTTTTTTAGCGTTTCTGAAAACTTAGGTCTGATATACTTATTCCCTTTTGCTGGAAATAGTAGCTGCAAATAGTTGCTGCAAGGACGTGATAAATCTTTTCGGTAGACTTCACAGGCTATAGCTCCTTCACAACTTCCTTTTCATCTAAGGCTAAGTAGTTACATTTTAGACATTGAGGAAAAAGTGTGAAATTAATTAAAACCCTTCAAAGTGGAGTTACGAATCTTCAATGGACCCCATTTTGCTGTTGGCCTCGCTCAACGCACTCCCGTCACTGTTCAGGGTGCACGATGGAGTTTCTCCCTTTTAGGAATACTTTCTAAGACAGTACTAGTTTTTTTACAGCTGTTTCAATTGCGTTGTATTTGCTAGAGCTGTCGGTTAAAGGAAACAAAAGATCCTATACTCAAACACAAATCATCTCTCTAGAAGCTCTAATGGAAAACGAAACGAATCGTCGTGAACATGTTACGTTCTTGAAGAGGAAAACAGCAAAACATTGATTGCACAAACGTATAATGGTATCATTTGCTTGCAAATTTAAAACTTATAGAAGTCGATGGCTTGTTAGGTGAGGGGTTAGTGAATAGGATTTTTGTACTGGTGGTCCAGGGTTCGAATCTCGTCCGTTCTTCTTACGTTTTGTTTCTTTAAGCGACACTGAGTTTGTTCATTCCAATTCTTTAAGCTTGAATTAAATCTAATACCACTTAGTGAATTAAAAGTAGTTAACATTATTTTCAAATACGAGACGTTATTACATGCTTGTCACTAGCTCACAATACTCAACTTTGATATAAACTCTTGCAGCCTTCATTTAACTCATTTCTTGACGTGTTTTGTTATAAAACTCATGAATCGTGGTGAACAAAATTGCTTTACCAGATAATGGTGACTGCTTTGAAACCAAATGACAAGTATGAAAATTAAACGTATCATATCTGTAGTTTGGTGTGGAGAAGAAACCAAATAGCGAACGAAAGGTTTAACAACCACGTTATTAATATAAACTATGCCAAAGATTATTGACTTATATGATTAAAAAAATTGAAAGACATTTTGAAAGAACGAAAAATACGAACTTAGAATTTTGTAACTGGAGGCAAGGAAATCTAATTTCAACATACTAAAACATACCATTTAGCGCATATAGAGCGTGGATCTGTGCTCAAGGCGCTAGCTAATAATCTGGAGGTTCTCAAGTCGGAACCATGTGTGAATATTTTGTTTAAATGTAGAATTTTTGGTGATCATTAATCGCTTTTTCACAAACCTTTGCACTCTTCAAAAACAAACCGCGTAACTCAATTTGTATTACTCCGCGCACGAGTATTCAGCGATTGGTGCAGAAGAAAATGCTTCGTCTGTTTCCCGCAATATTTCTGCTGCTGCACGTGCATGTAATCCTTCACTGGTAACCTTCCTGCCTGCATGGCCATCATCAAATATAGCGCGCGCTGTGCGTATTTGTCAGTGGGTGTATCTGTTTTCCTGTTAAATTTAAATTTTTGTGTAAGATGTCAATCCACATATAGAAATGTGCTTTTAATTGAAACTAAAATGTTCTTAGTGTGATTTAAAAATACAATAATTGCTACTTTGGTTGAACAAGTGGAATTTCTTGGGGACTATTTTCTTATGGAAGAATAATGGTCATTTGGCTCATTGCAAGTGTTGCTCACTTCTGATTATATTTCGGTTTTTTTTTTTAAGAATCGTAGACTGTTTAGTCAGTTTCAGAGAACTGGGATGCAAATGTTCATTATGTTACCCAAAAGAAAAACTGAGCCCTTGTACTAAATTTCTATTTAATATATTAAATGCATTATACTTCAGATAATTGGAGAGCCTTTCATTGGATATAAAAAGTTGTAGGCCTGTTATTTTAAAGATAAGTAAGAAATAAAGATAAAAGCAATTTCACCGATTCGAAGTAGCGTAACGTCTGATGTTAATTCTGTATGTTATAATCAGGGGTAAAAGTGGATCTGAAAAGGTAGGGGTACGGTAGCAAGCGGCATGACGTCACGCCGCCCCCCGCCTATCCTTGCCCCTTTTAATTTCTTAGGAACTGGGGGACGTCGTAATATTTTTACGAGGTCGGGGATGGCGTTCTCCCGCGTTCCCTCACTTTTATCCCTGGTTATAATTCGCATATCGATTAAAAGAAACGATCGGGTTTAACTCTTAACATACCAAGCGGGGTCCTCTAGGAACCCCAGAGGGCGATATTTGGTGATACTGCTGCAACTATAAGAATCAATTTATTCTGGATTTTTATGTGTGTCCTGCATCCGTTTGGGATATACTATCTATTACATAATTAGATCAACGATGCGTTCGTTAAAAAAAATACAAAAAATAAAAACACACTGGAAAATGTAAAAGCTCCATTGTTAAACTTGTATTTCAGATTTACACACACAAAAGTATAGGATTGTACGAAAAACTGAATATTGCTCAAGTAAACATAATATTTGATGTCAACATTGCTCATTTAACTTAGGTATGCTTTTAAACATCCAAAGAATAATAATTTGAGTTGCAATACTATGTTGAGAAATTAAAATAATACTTGGGGTCCCCAGAAGACCCCAGCTTGGTAAACAACGTTGACGAGTTAGGCTTGGTACGTTAAGGGTTAAATGAACATTTAAGAGTCGTAAGAATGATTGTCCGTTCTCAGGAGTAACAAAATATCTGAAAAAATCTTCAAGGGATACTAAAATTGTAATTCGCTTTTTTTTTAATAAACAATTACCCACATGTTCTCTTGCCTCTACTTGAGAGTTACATAGTGATCCGAAACACAGTTTTGAAATGGATGGGGGTAAAAGAGCATATGTTTTAGTACATCTGCTAGTCAAGCTAATAAATATAGTAAGACAACAAAGACTAGAGAACATAGTAAGATCCAATAGCTCTGATTCTAATTTTCCATGTTATCCCTTGACGCTATGGGCAGGCTAAATAAAATTTAGTAGTGATAGATTGAATATTTTGAACCATTAATGCGAACTATCTGATATACAGAGGATGAAGATTTATGGTCAACCACGATTAGCCATGATTTGCAGTTACAGGGAAAATTTAAGAGATTGTTCAGCCCGGCTTCCAGGCATGGACGTCCGCAGGACTTTTTCAAGGAGGTAAAATACTGATTCCACGGGGGGGGGAGGACAAAAGACCGACACACAAACTCAGTCGCGAATACACAATATTTTGATACACGAGGGCACATAATACATCAAGTAAAACAACAGTTATTTACGCGCATATGCTTATTAACTACAGTAAATAATCTATAATACCAGATACTGTATTATTTAATATGAATATATTAAGTGTTATAACATTTAAGTAAGCAAATTAGTATGTCTTGACATGCACTTCCAAAAACCTTTCAAAACCCTGGGAGGCAACATCCCCTTTGCCCCTTCCCCGCTGCGGGCAGCCATGCTTCCTAGTGTTCTGTGTCTATATTTATATGCTGCTTCAAATATTCTGGAGAGAGAAAATGCATCTTGGTAATCTATCAGAAGTCCATGCCATTTCATTTTCAATCTCCCGCTCTTCGGTTTGTTTCTTAATTTGTCAGCTCGAGGTTTTCTATAAACTTTTGAGTCTGTTAGTTGGCAACATTTACACACTGCCGTCTGCGTTGTTTACAAGAGCTGCAAAGCTTCGTGAAAAAACGAATAGTCGGCGATGACACACGTTTAATTGTCTTCAGGTATTTGAATATCTTGATCTTTCAATATTTGAATGATCAAATCTTCAATAATAATAATAATAATAATAATAATAATAATAATAATAATAATAATAATAATAATAATAATAATAATAATAGTTATTATTATTATTATTATTATTATTATTATTATTATTATTATTATTATTATTATTATTATTAGCAAAGTAATTCAATAACACGTTAATATCTTTAATTATTTCTCGATAACTACTCGAACTTAAGACGTCCTCGAATCTAAGTCGCACCCCGATTTCGCTGGGCTAAATTAAAGAAAAATAGTAATATGTTATGGTTTTACTATTACTAAAGCACTCTTTGATATTGGTCATTTTCGATGATTTTATGTATCCCTCTCCCCTCTCCATGTTGGGGGCACGGTATGACAAAAATTATCCCAGGCCCGAATGTCATGTACGTTGAAAATTTGATCGAAATCTGTTGGATGGTTCAAGAGTTGTTCTATTTATTTTTATATATTAATCTCCCCTTCTCTTATCCTCTCCTATGTTCTACCGTCAAAGTGAAAATATCAAAACAAAAGTTTATAGGCCCGAACGTCGTCTATGTTGAAAATTAGATCGAGATCGGTCAGGTGGTTCAAGAGTTGTTAAATTTTATTCATTTTCATAGATATCTCCCCTCCCCTTCTCCTACCCTACGTTCTACCATCAAAGGGATATGATAAAAAACCACCCCGGGTCCGTACCTCATCTATGTTGATAATTTGATTAAGAGCAGTTCGGTGGTTTAAGCGTGATGAAGTCACCAAGACAGCATTTTTATTTTTTATTTTTTACATAGTCCCCCCTTCCCCTCCCCTACATTGTGCCGCCAAGGCAAAAAATGAAAACATCCCAGGTCCGAACCTTATCTATATTGAATGGTTGATTGATTGGGATCAGTCGGATTGTTCAAGAGTTATTAAGTTTTATTCATTTTCATATATTTACCTTCCCCTCCTCTTCCGCAAGTTCTAATATCAAAATGAAATAACAAAAAGCTTCCCAGGTTCGAATTTCATCTATGTTCAAAATGTGATTGAGAACGATCGGGTAGTTCAAGAGTTATTCACCACCGGACATTGTCACTTTTATTTTTATATTTATAGCTGTTATGTATCTTCCCCCTCCTCTCCATCCTCTACGTTATTCCGTCAAAGTGAAATGGTAAAATCCATCCCTCGCGTTAATCGAGACGGGGACATATAGCCTCATTGCTGACGTCCCCATTAATCCCCTACTCGTACCGTTTAGTGTGTTTAAGTTAGTTTTTTTCTTTTTTTTGTCTTCAGTTGCAAATTTCTAAGTTATTTTTCTTTGTTTCAAAATTCTCGCATTTCTTGTATGATAATACAAGTTAATAATCTTTGACTTGTTTTATAGTAATAATCTGAGTTGTTCTTAAACCTTTGGTTTCCAATTTTGTTTTGTCTCTACACCTAACTACAGATATGACAAATTTAATTCTCATACTTTACATTTGATTTCAAAGCGGTCGCCACGAACTGCTTAAAAGCACTTTTTCCGTCACGAAACACCCAGAAGAGGGCGTACGATATCGTCTATAGCAATGAGAGGAAACTCCGCCTTGTTACGTGACGTCACATGAAGCACGTTCCGTTCAAACACCTAAGCAAAGCTATCATTTTGCTTCTGGTGTGAAAATGGCTCACTACGAAGCTTCTGTTAAAAGCAGCGTGATTGCTTTAATTGAGCATGCGGGCATGAACTATAGCGAGGCAGGCGCGAGATATGGCGTTAACCGTGCTATAGCACGAAGGTGGTGGAGGAGATATGAGGAAACAGGAGATGTAAGACGTAAAAGAGGAAGTGGGCGACAAAGAGTTTCCTCTGCCGAAGAAGACCAGAGTGTATTTGCCCAATGCCGTAACCATCCTTTCATGTCTGCCCGACAGTTACGAGAGGAAACCAATTTCCCAGGCAATGTTACGACTGTCCGTCGTAGACTCAAATCCTTTGGTTTTGAGATCATACAGGGCAGCTGTTAAGGAGCGACTAACAGAAGACCACATGGTTGACCGTCTGGCGTTTGCACAGTTAAATATTGCACGTGTGTGGGACGAGGTCGTTTTCACAGACGAAAAAATATTTTCCAGTGCAAACTTCGGGCCGAAGCGTGTTTACCGCCCCCCTGGAAAAAGGTATGCCTCTGAATACGTTTCCCGTTCTGGTCGAATAGGACATGTAACTGTCCACTGTTGGGCATGGATATGCAAGGCTGCAAATTTCGGAGAAATCTACAGGATTCCTGGTCGCCTAAACGCCCACAGGTATGTGGAACATCTGGATGAAACGCTTCCGGAAATAAAAGCTCATGTAGGTGACGGCATATTATATTTGCAACAGGACAATAGCTCGATACATAATTCAAATGTGGTTCAGACATGGTTGCAGAGGCAACCTGATGTCGAAATAGTTGACTGGGTTCCTCATGGAGCAAATCTGAACCCTATTGAAAATTTGTGGGCCTCTGTTGCAAGAACATTGCGGGAAACCTGGTTGAACAATCCTCCACGAACATCTAATGATTTTTGGGAGCGGGTTGAAGATGCGTGGTCGATCTGTTGCACCCAACGCTATATCTCTCGCCTGGTGGATTTAATGCCACGGCGTAAGGCAGCTGTAATCGAGTCCCAAGGGGACTATACACACTATTAATAAATGCTAGCCCACAACAACATCAGCCCTGTCGAGGGCTACCTAATTCGTCCCACTTATTAACAAAATTTTATGAAATACATTACGCGACACCAGTGAATGTAAGTGTCTCAGTATGTTCTGCATTAATAAAGAGGCTAACGTGCGAGACTTGGTGGTTTAAAAACAATGCTGTTATCTGGATTGCTATACAGACAATTATGTTTCTTATGCATACTAATCGGCCTTATCATATAGAATTATACAAGCAATATTTGCAATATCAGGCCAGCCTTCTCTCACCTGCACGAAAAAGGAAATTTTTTGCTAACTATTTAACTGTTCTTACAGAGTCTTTGTCCATGTAAGTAATATTATATATACCATATATATAAAAAACAGAAAGATGACAAATCAGTAATACACTTTTGTCACATCAGCTCATGATAATGTAGGAATAACTCGTTGTAAATCTACTAATAATAATGTAACCTGCCTACCCCGTGCAGACACCTATGTATATATGCATTGTCTTTGTTCATTATGTCAGTTTTTCTTCTTTTTTCTTCTTTTTGTTTTTATTTTACCATATTTTTTACAAATGTATTTATAATTTTAAAAAATTATTAATATGTTCATCTATTTGTTTGTTCTCCTCAATAAAGAAGGTTAAAAAAAGGTGGCCGAGTGGTATTATGCTTGCTATGTAAACCAAAAGCGCCTGTAACAGTGGTTCGAATCTAGTGAAGAAGACCCCTACTTTTTATCACCAGGGATATTTGCAATACGCATTCTGCTATGTCCGCCTTCGTACGGTCTATTATATGACTCATAATGTGGACCGCCATAAGTTTTTACTTAGTAAACAATTTATAAATATACGTGTATGAACAAATACCTAGGTATATTAGAGTAACAATGGAATATAGTACTTTCGTCCGACTGACGTCGCTCTGCAAATGTTCATTGTATTACACCGGAAGATGAATTAAATAAAGACTGGAAAATTTGATATAAAAATTGATACGTAATAAGTTAAAGACAGAATATGTAATTATAATCTCATATTTGAAACTAATTTCGACTACAATTAATTCTCTACCTGCTTTCATAAATAATCCAAACCAAACTTCGAGGTTTGGAATGCACAAACTAAGTGTAGCTAAGAGAAAAAAGTAACAAGAAGAGCAGAGATTCGAACCCACGACCACCAGCGTAAGAATTCCTTTTACTAACCCTTCATCTATCAAACCATGACGTGAACATGACTTATGTAAGTTATAAATTTGTATCCAAGAAACACCATTAAGCGTATGTGCAACTATTGCTTTGCTCTTTTTCTCTTCAAAAGCGTAACATGTTTAGGACAATTCGTTTCGTTTTCCATTAGAGTTTCGAAAGAGATTATTTGTGTTTGAGTGTAGGATCTTTAGTTTCCTTTAACCGACACTTCTAGCAAATACAACTTAATTCAGATAGCAGTTAAAAAGAAACTCGTACTGCCTTAGAAAGTATTCCTAAAAGCAGAAGCTGCATCATGCATCCTGAACAGTGACGTAACTAACGGCAGTGCGTTGAGGGAGCCCAGAGTAAAACGGGGCCCTTTGAAAATTTGTAATTCCACTATTTTTCTTCGATGTCTAAAATGAGACTACTTTAGCCTTACATGAAAAAGAAGCTCTGGAGGGGACTGCGAAGTCTACTGAAAAGATTTATCACGTCCTTGCAGAAACAACTTTAAGTTTTCGAACAGTAATGAAGAACAAGATTGATTGAAATTTTAACTTAGAATGAAATAACTAAAAATCTAATCTTATATAACTCTCATTGATAGTAGTGTTCCGTATTTAGACGCCTATTCTTTTATAACTTTACCTATGGTGCATGGGGTCCTTTTTTCGATCCCAGCTCACGCCGAATGAACTTTATTATGGACAAACACCGTGTGCATGAGTGTCCTCGGGTTTCTCCCATTTCCTCCCACTTTTTTCATTAAACAATTTCATTTATTTCTCACCATTACTCTCTCCATTAGCATAGTCGGCATAATCGTGGGACGTAAAAATTAGATATTTCATTTCATTTTTCTTTTATAACTGTATATCACTTTTTCTGTGACGAGAGCAACATCTAAGCGAGTATTCAGTAAATTAAACCACTAAAACCTATATTCATTGCACAATAGTGCAGATGAAGTTTAACCCTTTGCCAATCTTCAGCATGGACAGAAAAAAAAACAATACATTGATATTGAAACAGTAGTTAACGAATTCCTCTGCGAAAAAGATCACCCGTACTGTTGTGTTTCAGATGATAATTTATTATTATACTTAGTTGGTTGAAATTTCTCCATAGTTGTGGGGGCGAGATAATGAAAAAATCCCTACCAAGAGGTAAAGGTGACATGTAAAAGTAGTCAAATACAAACGAAATTAGTGTCGAATTCATGTGCAAAGATGAAAAGTGACACTGTGGATGCTGCGTAAGTCCAAAATAAGCCTTGGTTGGCTTCGAGTTGACAATGGGAGGGTGACAGGAATAAAGAATCGAAAATATCCTATATTTGTGTCGAATGGATAGCTTTCGGGATCACTGACATAAAAGGAGATATTTCAGATGTATATATGTCCAAAGTTGGCCATATTGAAATGGGGTCATAGGAAGAACCAGTAAATACATCAGAACAGTTCCTTTTTGGTACGTTTCAAGACACTGACAGTGAAAAGTGATAATGCACAAATCACATTCTGAATTATCGGAGATATGACTTCTGGGGAAGTGTCGTTGCTCCAGGGAGGCATTACTAACTGATCACTCCCTAAAATCGTCACTGTTTTTCAGGGCCGTAGACAGAAATTTATTTCAGCGATCGAAATCTTGACAGAAATTTATTTCAGCGATTGAGGGCATATTTTACTAAAATGTCTATCATACAGGGGCGGATCCAGAATGATTGTTTGGGAGGGGCGGTCGTTCAAAATCAAATGAAGGTAAGAGCGGATTGCAAAACAAAAGAAAGAAAGAAAAGAAAAGAAAAGAAAACAAATTTATAAAAGGAGAAGTAGCTCTTCGGCAGAATTAACTTTCCTAAGAAAGTAAGGCCTATCTACTTTAGGTTTTAATTTACGTTTATAATACAAAGATGAAAAATACTTAGGATATGTTTTATTTTTAAAATAAAAAGTATAAAAAGTTCCCTATTCTGGGGGATGCGATCACCCGAACGCACTCCCCTGGATCCGCCCCTGCTATCATCATCTCTAAAATTAGATATATATACAAACAAAAAAGGACTGATTTCTTGGAGGAAAAGCTCTTGATTGCAAAGGCCTGCATCCTGTGTATGTCCCTGCTGCTCTGAATTGTCAAAAGCTCCTCTTCAAAACTAAGACATAAAATATAAATAATAAACGTGCAACAAAGAATACAATATAAATAGAAAATATGTTATAATTAAGAAATAGAAAATAATTATAAAATAAAGTTGAAGGACAATTTAAAAAAAATCAATACTACTTGAAAATAAAATATACTTTTAAAGCAATTTTTCATTTATGCAGGGCTACAAACAAGTGAGGAGTGCCATGTAAATTTAGTAACAAATATAATATTTGAAAATTATTTCGAATTAAACTAGCTGTGACAACATTACTTCAAACTTGAACTTGTGGAATATACAGTATGAGCGTAGCTCAAATAAAATAATCAATAAGAATGGTCTTGATTGGAA
Source organism: Thermobia domestica (assembly GCF_964235325.1). NCBI lineage: Eukaryota > Metazoa > Arthropoda > Insecta > Zygentoma > Lepismatidae > Thermobia > Thermobia domestica. The sequence goes on along the minus strand of NC_137470.1, from coordinate 159,843,478 downwards.
GCTCGGACCATCCACGTAGGAGTAACTTACATTAACCATTCACCTAACAGACAATGACGCACAGGGCTTGGCACTACTTTATCAGATGGTTCTATCAAATGTAACTTAATTAAAACAATAGTAACAAATTTTAAAGCTTTAAAAAGTGTGCTGAAGAAGAGGAAGTTCATTTTGCACATTGTAACTAAGTTACAAGATGTTTACGTCCTAACTGAACGACGCATCTACCGAGTCATCTTTTAGAATATCCCCTTAAGGTAGCTTTCAACAAAGCTAAGGGAAACGTATGTGAACGAGTAATAGAATCCTCCGTAGCAGGATGGATAAAGTCATGGTTCGATAATCACAAGGTTCGTGGTTCGAAACCCGTCGCCGAAACCAGATTTTTTAAAATCTTAATTCCTCAGTTCTGAATATCTTTCTCTCCTTTCGTAATCATCTGATGCTCTAAAAAGAGTTCTCCACATTAATTCGACAACTGCCTAATGTGATCCTCGCAGTTCGAAAACTACTCTTCTTCTCTTTCACAAAATCAGAATTTTCGTCATAATACGAATGCTGTCCGATTATTTTTTCCCCAATTCTAAATCTGTGTATACAAATCATTCCTCTCTGTCTCCATACTTGAATCCCTCTCTCTATCTATCTCTCTCTCTCTCTCTCTCTCAGTGTCACCCAGGAACTCATATGGCTTGAGATCAAACCTTCGACTCTTGAAACCAAATGTAAGCTCTTTAGCAATGTGCTATCGTAACTCTATAGGTTTGTTGTTAAAACCAGTGTCTTTTAGACTTTATTCGGGGGGAGGGAGGAGGAGGAAGAGATTCTCCGGCGACATAAGATTTTCACTTTTTATTAGTGTATTACTATATATTTGATCAAAAAATACGTATTTATGAAGCTCAAGAGAGGGGGAATTACACCCTTCTGTCCTGCCCAAATGACGCCCCTGAAACATTTGCTTGTACTTACTGAAAACAAATTCAATGAATCATTGAATAAAACTCGTTTCTGTGCGTAGATATTTTAGAGCTCTTGGCAATTTCCATAGATTTCTTAGGGAGCATCTTACTAGCTTGCACTCTTTAAAGAAAGAAAATAATGAAACTAAAGATATTTATGAAGCTCTGGGAAGATTGTGTGACTTTCCTTTAATTTAGGCTCTTAAAAATATTTCAGAACAAACGAATGGAAAAGACTGTTTTAAAGCTATAACGTTGTAAACTTGGTTCCTGTTTCTTTTTCAGCTGAATGGAAAGAGTGTACTACGTCACACACACTGCTTTAGACAAGGAGAGTTGGAGGACGGGAAGGAGTTGGAATAAATACTAGAAGCAACTAATCGATTGATACATGTATTGTGGGAATGCATAAGAAAACTGGGCAAGAGTTTGTTATTCATTTGGACTTAGAATTTTTGTAACAAATTTTATGCCGCGGACTGTACGTTGCCTCTACAAATGACTACCAAACCAGTTGTGTTTCCATAGTTCCATTGAAGAGTAAACTTTAAGCTGATTTATTTGATATTAGACGCAAACCATTTTGTGTGAAAATAGCTCAATTTTAGTTATAACGTTCTGTATGGAATCGGCTGTTTTTTTTGTGCACTAATTGTAAAAGGTTCTATGCAAGACACTTCTTTCATTAAGAATCATTTCAAACCTTACTTTGTAAAAATCCCGTTTCCGGACAACAAACTAATTTTTACTGTTTCTTCTCATTGCCAGGTACCGGACAAAACATTATTACTTACAAGCGGCATTGAAGAAGATAGAGGTCTACAAATGAAGAATGACTGTGTGGAGCTATATAAAGGCCTGATACATAACAATGCATACACAGAAATGTAAACGAACCAAAGAATTGCTATGGGAGGTTTTGTATAAATCTTATAAGGCATATGCAAATAAACATTTTAGTACACATCAATCGACTACTTTTTTTTCTCACTTCGTCACCCTTCTTCCTAGCGAGCAGCTGTAACATAAGGATATTGCTTCAAACAAAATGATAAGGGCTCATGAGGCATTTCAATTTCTCCGCAAACTGCATAAAAATAGAATATTGAAAGAACGTTTCAGCTTTGGATATGCAAGCATTTGTAGCAAGGAATATTACAGCTGCTCACGCCAATAACCACACTTTCATTTTGAAAATTATTGCTAATGTTAAATGTACAAAATTTATACTGTAGAAGCAATAAATTATGTGAGTAGTGAAATATGTTTACAGGGTTGCATACGAAATATTTGGTAGCAATAATGCGTTGTACTGTGCTCCCAACTGACAGCGATTTCTTCACGCAGGAAAATACGAAATATTACGAAAGTGTGTTAGCGTCAAACACTCAATTTAAAAAATAACATTGATGTTTTGCTGCATACTTTCCTGACAAAAGGCACCACCCAAAAGTTAAAATCCGCAGCGAAAGAGTTCCTTTACTGTACAGCTAAGAGCTATAGTAACGAAGAGTTCAAAATATACAACAATTTCAAATCTGAATGGTTAAACATATTTAAAAATCCGAAAAGAGACATTAATACATGACACATTCACTCGTTCGTGTACCTATCACCGTAATGTACACTTGCATGTCTTCATATGGGTTCATCGTCAGTCACGTTATGTTCGTCAATACGTTTACGCTTTTTGTTGACCTCACGGTGTGTCTTTGTCTCTCTACAGCTTAAGATGCGGAACCCCGATTTACGCAATATACTATTCGGATTTTTTTATTAATGTAGACTCTAATTGTTCAGACACTAATTTATAGAAACTTTCGAAGTTAATTTTCTGAGAGGTCCTATCGTTTAGTGTAATCCCGCTAATTTTGAGTATATGCCGATCACCCCCTTGGGCATTTATTAGCCTCATACCGTATTTTTGGGCTCCAAATCCTACAAATTTTTAAACTTCCAATCTTCTGGTATTTCATCTGTTAGATCACCCAAATAATTTCCAAGCTGTAACAAAGGTTCCTCATCTTTTTTTTTGTAAGAACAGGATACTGTCTGCATCACAGTAGATTGCTCTGTCTGGTTCTACCATCGTCAGTAGTTCGTACAGTCTAAGTCTAGCACAGGAAGTAATAAATGCGGAAATTACAATATTGCAAAACACTAATGGAACGTTTTCAGTTTCAATGTCTCTGTAAGTATTAATGAAATGTTCATAATTATTTTGGTCCACACTTTGAATTTCATACCATGCCGTTGTCAAATGACTGAGAAAAATTATTTCATAACTAACGATCACACTTTGTTACACATCTGTGCGCTGCCCCTATTTACAATATAATGAATTGAGGTATAGTCTTGCACATTACCTCAATCCCGGGTTCGTCTTAATGTTATCATAATTCAACTTATGCCTTCATGGGCATAATATTCTTCGATATGATTTTGGTTGTCTTCTGTTTTACAATAAGCGGGAAAACCAGAGACTTCCTGCTTCATCTGAAGGAAAGAATTTAGATAAATTCCGAACAGACCGCTTGATTTCCTCTATTCAGGATCCATGAGTTCGAATTCCCATGTTTCGTGTATATCGAGTATTTCGTAAACTTTTTGAAGAGCAAAGTGTGACTCTAGAGTATAAATGTTCCTGTGAGACCACACTCAGTATCACTATGAATACAATCGTTAGTGTTTTCTTCCTCCATACATGTACCGGAAAGATCGAAAAATAATAGGCCTCCCGCAACGTACGACAAGATCGGAAAAAAGAGGTTCTTTTGGGGCAATATAATGCATTTTGCTACACCATGAATACTTTCCGGCCCCGTATATATCTTAGGTGAATTAGCCGGCGTAATTTTACGTGCTATTACCCAGGGATAAAGACTTGTGATATCGAAATATTTTATGACGTCATCACAACTACAATTAACATAGGAACGAAACACCTGTGCGACCGCAGTTGTAACAATTCTTGGGAAAAAGATAATCAGGCAGATTTGTACAACGTTCCTGAATAAATCTTTGTACTTCCACATCCGTCTTTACCTTGTTATCCCAAGAACATTCCCACATTTGGTATAAGTTTGCATCTATATTTTCCAGGTCCTTACGGCGCAGTATTGTTTACTCGTACCTTTTTTACATTGTATTGTACGAGTCATGAGCATCATGTCGTCATTGTTTAAAGGGAAACAGGTCTTAGAAGCATGGAAGTAACAGCCAAAGACGTCGAAGGAAGTGTTAAGTCCTTCGTTCCATTCATCGACCTTGTACCTACCAATACACTTTTACCTACCTCTCTTAGCATGCTGGATTTCTACCCCTAATTGGTCTTCCATATACATAAGCCATTGCATAGCTCTAGTACTATATTTGGTCTTATGATGAAAACCCAACGCGGGAATTACGGGAATAGTATTTTCAGATAAGTGCAAGGTTCGGCATGTTCGCATCGCAAGACTTGCAATGGTGGATGAAGTAATGAAACATTGTAAACCATTCGTTTTCTCTTCAATAATGTCGATAAATTTGATTATCGCTTCTGCTTGAGTTCTAACATAATTTTCACAATAAGAGAGCATTTCCTTTTCAAGGTTAAATTCCTCGACACTTAGCGTACGTTCTTTGTGCCAGGCTTCCAGTTTGTTGTCTTTCTTTCGTGCTTTGCGACTGAGGGTCGTAGAACTCAAACACGAGATAGGGGCCAATATAATTTTGATTTTCTTCAGTATTAAATAAATATGGGAAATCTTCCTTCTTTAAATTTTGACTAATACCTAAAGTTTTGCGTAATTTTCATAATTTAACACCATGGAAAAAAGAATCTCTGAAAAAATACAATTGATAATTTAACATTAAAAATTTTCGGACCCTGGATAAGGACATTAGGAATGATATGCTGCCTTTCTATTAGATTTCTAAGGCAGAAGAGACCATCGTAACGACTAGAGTTATACGCGATTGCCTCTACCTTGTGAAAGATTGGACGCTATACTAATACATGGTTAATAAATACCTTCACCGTCTTAAAAGAAAATGAACGATTTCCAATATTATCATTTCACCTTTCACAAGGCTCATCGATGCTTTTCCTTAAACATGCGTGACAAATGTGCTGACAACACACGAGCACAAATTCGTGTTCCCTTTCACCACGATTATTCGGCGCCTTTAACGTCGTTTCTACGTCATACGCTATGTACATAAACTTATTAGTATGTACCGGTCTTTGTCTGTAAAGAAAACATGTGTGGTTTACATCTACATGCATACGACATGTTGAACAAAAATGTTCACCACACACGTAATCAGATTTTCGAAGTCTGTTACCAAAGATGACAAAACATCCAATGCAGACCTTAACATTATCACATATAGATCTACCCTCTTTATACGCTTCACATGACTTTCAAAACATGCACCCTCATCAAACTCTCTACTGCATGTATCACTTTAATTTTGTTCATAGTATAATCGCGTTCGTGAGTATGTTCGCAAGAGAACACCGAGTTTTATACCTGTGTTTATGTGACATCATCATAACTTTCCAAACAATAATAACAATACTCCCGTGGCTTAAGGAAAGTTTTAATGTTGCGAATAAGCCACAGTGTCACTTCTCTGATAGTAAATAAAGTTATTATTTTCTGCAGGCTCTGCAGGATAACGAACTATATATTCTTGGTTATTCTTTTAATGCCCTTCATAAATGACAATATGATTGGCCCCTTTTCAAATAAGAATGCATAGCATCAACATCTGTAAAGTCATAGCCTCCCTTAGTTTCTACGTTAACTCCTGCCATCTCGCAGAGAACTTCTGCTCTGGTAAACCATGTATTACGGTCTTTTCTTTTTAAATTACACAAATTATAATTTGTACCGCAGAGCTTTACTTGGACCCAAAGAGTCGCAAGGGGGAGACAATAGAAACCTCGTTTTGTATTCGTATTAAACGTTTCTCCAAATAGTGCTGGTATTTTGAATATTTGTCAACGGCATTCGTTTTATTAGTTCTTCCCCTTCCATACATGCTGTCGACAATGTTGAACCGAAACAGTACTTCATTCCCCAAAAGGAACAACTCATTCGAATTTAACACACGTTCGATTGAATTGAGGACCGTTCTAGGAGGGAAACTGCCTTTTCTTCTCCATGGCACATACACGGGCTTACTGGTTGTACTATTACTACTATCTATGTATAGCCAAATATAATACGTGGGGCGTGCGTTCGATAACACATGTTCAAACACAAAATCAATTAAACTCTCGATACAGGCATCTGGGTTATCAACCTCCCTTTCTTCACCCACAGGTCTAACGGCCATTTCATGCCCAGTAAGATGCCAGTTACGAAACTATTTTCTGCTTTCTCTAACAACTTCGAAGTTACTATTTCTCTGATTTTGCCGGTCATTATTATTATTACTACTACTACCAGCTGTATTACTACTACTAATACTACTACTAGTACCAGTTGTGCTATTACTATTATTGCTCCTATATCCAACCAATATTGGAACAGGGGCATATGACGGACCGGGCTGAGGAGAAAACAACTGGTTCCCATAGTCATGATTATCCTGTACACAATGTTGAGGAGGGGGGTTGCATACAGAATTTTCTTCTTGAACCTGTTGCGTGGATGTAACTACATTGTCATCCTCCTTTTGAACCATTTTCTTCATTTCTTCAACAGAATTTAGATTGCAAATCCCATCTAATTCATCTACAACTGTTAAATCTTCATTAGTTAATTCATTTATATTATTACTCAAGTCATGATTTTCTTGATGGGTCATGAATATGTTACTTTTAGGTGGGACTTATCATTGTTCCGAAAGAAACCGCGTCCCAAAATTAAAAAGTATGACAGCTCTGTATCTTTTATTCGTTCCGCCTGACCTCCACAAAATAATAAATACATAAGTTTATCCTGAACCTGATCATAACTTTCATATATACGGAAAAATCCGTGGACAAACAAGTCTAAAATGACAGAACTGGATACGCAGTGCTGCAGAATTAATTTGTCATTACCTTCAAAAGCACGAAGGCGCGTAGCAGTATGTCACACCTCTCCGATCGCCGATGTCCTAGTCGTTGCATTGCCATTATGCCTTTGCAAGTGCTAAAGATCCTCATGTAATCGTTCAGGCCGCGCACCAGCTCCTGAAGGTAAAGTTCATCCACAAGGTTGAGCAGTTCGGATGGGCAGAAATCCATCTAAAATAGATAAAACAGAAACAACTATTCTGTGTTATTCACTTTTAATATATCTCTTTAATAATGATAATGTAAGAAAGGAGAGAGAGAGTAATCAATTATTTTCAATCTTCAGTTAAATCTTGTGTAAAAAGAGAAAGAAAGCAATCAATTATTTTCAAACTACAGTTAAATATTATGTAAAAAGTAAGAGAAGAATCACTTATTTTCAAGTTTCAGTTTAATAATAATACGTAAAAGGAGAAAGAGGGCAATCAAATTATTTATGAAAAATAACTAAAACTTAAAAAGTCTCTCTCTTCATTAATAAAAAAACAAACCAAGGAAGATTGCAAAATGTATGATTTCTTTTTTTAAAAGATTCAGTATCTATAAGAAATATAGAATACACACCTCTTAATCTCTAGTTAACCTCTGGTAAATCTCTCCAAAAAGATGACGTGATCACGTCGGTGGTCCCGCCGTTGATCAAAATGGAATCTCTCCTAAAAAAAACTGGATTTCTTTTTTCCGCTTCTGAATGTTCTACTAATGCTTCAGCAAGAATTAGCTTACTATAATATAATAATAGATCTCAATGAGAATCTCATCTCCTTTAAAATTCTCTATATATTTAGAAACAACTGCTCAGAATGTAGAGTAAATTCCTATTTGATCTTTTACGTATGACTGCGTAAAGGGAAATGATATCAAAACCGAATAAATAGCTATTATATCACCTCCCATCATGTATGCCGACCACGCCGCTAGTAGCGACACCTCGTGTCAATTTTTTAAAATTAAAGATCAGTTTACTGTTACGTGTTCATCAGGTCAGACATCTGCTGTACTGTTTTCCGTGTTGAGGTGGGTAAACTCCTATACCATGTAAAATTATTCTATATTATATGAATTTATTGTAGATAAATGAGGATTTTAAAAAATAAACGATTTATTTTAAATAAATGAGCATTAAAAATTAATAATCAAGGGGTACGTGCCGTACCACTGGCGCAAGGTCCCCCTCCAATTGTGTGCAAAAGTTTAAGTCGAGAAATCATTCAGCTAGTATTGTCAGCATCCAATGGTAGTGCTATAACAAAACATAAGGGTATAAGTTTGCTTCGACCCTTCCCATTAAAAATCTGGTATATCTGCCTCCAATACTGGTGGTATAACAAAACATAACGTCCCACTAATTACTTTTTTGTTTTCCAACTTCACACACACGCTGACACGTTTCAAACGTAAGTGCAGTTCGTGCCTATGATTTTTACCAAAAGTTCTTAGTAGTAGGACATTGTTACTTCTAGCGCATTTCCCCCCTCCCATTATTTTTAACCAGCGCAGAAGGAACCAACTAATTATACAAACTTACACAGCGCAATGTATTCCCATAACTACAATGTTAAAGTGAGATCGAATAGGCTTTTATGACATTTAAAATCATAAAAACTTACATCAAAAAAACTTACAATCTAAAATCTTACATCTAAAACTACAACTCTTCTAACTTATAATGTCCCCATGGTAGGGTATCGATCCCATCCTTTAAAACACATCTCTTATCATCCACACAACTTAAAGCTAACTTATTTACTTCTATACTGTACAAATCGTGCTTATAACTTCTAATCAAATTCATCTTCTTATAATATTCCCTTTGGCTAATCAAACAGTCCTTATATTCGTTAAATGTAAGTTCTTTATACACGACACTCTTCTTAACACCTTTAGCTTTCTTACAACACTTTTCTTTATCGAACTTACCTTTAAAGTCTTTATCTGTTAAATCTATTTGAGGTGCTTTTATACTGTACATCTTACTTCTTAAACCCACAAACTCTTGTATGATTGTACCTTTAATCTCATTTTTCATCCTACCAAGTATTTTCTTATTAACCTGTGGTATCTTATATTTGTTATCTTTAGGGTAATCACTCATGTCGAAGTAATCAATATAACTTTTCATGTCCTCGTACACATCTTCTGTTTGGATATGGTATATATAACCATCGGTATCTGTATAACATACCTCTATTTTGTCTTGATATTTTGGTTTCATCACATTATAATGGAAATCGTACATTAAATATTTTGACAAATCTAGAATTGACATACCAACATAAATCGGTTTGTTAAATTGCACTTTAACCTTGTTCATGTGAACTGCTACTAAATTTTCCGTAAAAACTGTAGTACTTTTATAATTCGGTTTTGCTACAAGTTTCTCGTATTTTTTCTCATCACTTACAAGTTTAATATTAACTCTCTTTCTAATATTCTCCATAGTCTTCCCAAATACTGAATTATTCATGAGCTTATAAAAGTCTTTTTCAAAATCATTTGTTGCTTTCGTTCTCATTTGTGTGTTTAAATCAATATATTTATTTAGCCAATCTGATTGTTCGAACTCTATTACTCGATGTATCTTGTTAAGTTTTAATCCAAGTGAAAGACATTGTTTTAGATTTCGATAGTGAATTACATATTTTTCCTTATCGTATAAAGTTGTTAAGAGCTTTGATTGTTTTGAACCAGGCGGACATATGAGGAGCTAATGGATAGTCTTTGTGATAATCATGTAATTCTTTAGGATATTCAAGATCAACTTCTAATATGTAACCAGTATCAGAATCATCAGGTATATTTGTGAAATCTATTTCTTCAATCTCATCTTCACTTAACCATCTAAATCCTTTATACGGTAGATATTGACCCATTGCCCACCCATATAAGTTATTGGCATCTAGATACATTAAGTAAGAATCTTCTTTATTCTTATCATAATCTTCCATATACTTATTATTTGCTTTAATAAGAATCTTCTTTATTCTTATCATAATCTTCCATATACTTTTTATTTGCTTTAACATTTCTTTTTGAGCATTGACTAATCCCACCTCTTATACCTTTCTCTACCATTAATACCATATCATAATCCCACAACAATTCTAATTTTATATTTGTCATCTTTAACATTGCATCCCAAGCTAAACCTGGCGCTGTCATATACCAAGCAGGAACAAGACTATAAGCTTTAAGACATGTTTCTCTAAAGTTCTCAAAAACATCTGCTAAAAATAATACATCTGTTTTCAAATATAAATCATGGTATTGTCCGAGATTCTTAATGTTGAATGTTTCACATACTTTCTTTGCATGTTCATAGTCTGCATCACTTATATGTGTATTCATAAGCTTGTTGAAAAATGCTTCCTTTAGCGGTAATTTTCTTTCTTTAAACCTATCCCAATTGTTAACATAATCATATGGGTAAACACCTTTTCTTATTACAAGCTGAAACTGTTCTTGATTAGGATAAAAGTGTTGGGTATGTATCATTTGCTCAGGTTTCAAGTTTGATGATAATTTGTCTAAACTAGAAGCCATAAATCTAAATGAATCTACAAATTTCAATTTAATAGTTCCAACCTTTTTACTGAATGATATGTATCGTTCTTCATTATTGGGTATTAGATCTATTTCTTCTTTATTACATCCAAGTTCTTTTATAAACAAGTGTGAGTCATATCCTGTCAAGTTATGGATGATCACTGGTACAAACTTTGGTACTTTAACTTTTAAATTGCAGTTATTACATAGTGGTGCTATAAATTTTACTGTTATATGATCATGATGCTTAACTTTATAATTTTCTTTAGTATACCCCTGCTTACAGTAATAACAACATTCAGATTTATTGAACTCTTTTCTCTGACTTTTTGTTAATGGCAATTCGTTATTTTGTTTGTATATGTTCGATATGTGTTTAGCTTCTTTTGTTAACAGTCTTATAAATTTATTAGCAGCGTTCTCACCTCTATACAAAACAGGATTAGTTTTACTTCCATCACTCTTTACTACATAATAACAAAATCCAGATGGTTTATGTTGCTGATATTTTTTCGTATATGGCTCGTTATCCGGATAACATTCTTCACAACCCATAACTTTATGTAACAAACATTTAAAATCGGCATAAATCACAAACGGCATTTTCATTATGTATTGGTAGTTTTTAAATTCAACGCATTTACCTTCTTCAGGCATTATTATCTTTACTGGCTCATTTAACGAACAATCTTGCTCATGTTTATTTAAAGCGTCTTGTGACACATAAACATCTATCACATAAATATTTTCGAGCTCTCTTTTTAGTTAATTGTGCACATACTTGTCTTCTTAAATCCTTAATCCAACAATAATGTGTTTTAACTTGGTCTTCATTTTGTTCTTTTACATATAATAAATTGATATGATTTTTTTTCTTGTTTTGTGTATGATATAGTATTATAATTGAATAGTCTTTATCATATGCATAGACATTTATAGAAATATTAAGTAATTTTTCAGCTTTTGAGAGGTTACTTAGTTTTGCAGGATAATTGATGCCTTTTAATTTTTTTCTAAGTCTATAATAACATGCTTATACTTCGGTGGTCGTTGTGGATCTTTTTCAACAGGATGTAATGCAGAAGCGATTGAATATAAGAAACATTTTTCATCTTCATTCTTTACATTAATTACTGCCTTTTTGTTTTGAATTTGTTTAGGTAATTCTATGTATGTTGATCCTCTATATGGTGTATATTTGACGATTGCTAGTTGTAAAAAGTTAATGTTTATAAGGGCCCAGCCAGAACCTCTAGCTTAGAACTCATCCATTCTTGTTCTTAATCTTTGTTTCATCTTAGTTATTTGTTCTTTTAAATTACTTGATTGATATATTTCTTGGTTTTCAGTGTTAAAATAAAAGTTTTGAGTTTCCCCACCTTTTTTATATGTACAACTTATATAAAGATTAGCTTTCAATGAACTATGTTTACTTAAGCTAATTTGTAATCTGTTTAATATGGCTTTAGATGTTGTAGTAATGTATTGTTCAAGTGGATCTTGTGACTTATAATCTGTTGTCAATCTCCATGTTTCTAATCTTGATTTTAAAGCAATGTTCTGGCGTTTTACATCGATTGGTATTAATTCAACTTTGATTTTTGGTTCTTCAATTATTTCTTGTTTAAATGGGAATATATTTCTAATCTGTTCATCATCATATTGTTTAAGAAGGTTTATTAGTTCTGCTTTTCTTAATCGGGAATATCTTTTGATTCTCTTTTCTTTACATAAGTTTTTTAATTCAACAACAGTATGTTTAATTAAACTCATAATTACTCTATCGTTTTATATAGAAAATCTTACTATTACTCAATTTTTTATTTTCGCCGGATTATTTCCAGTCATTTTTGTACTATTTTTACTTCCACATATCCTAATACATCACTTAACATTGTACACTCCTGCCATTGTCTACATATTACGCGTTGTATTAGAACACGACTTTTATGGGAATAACCCATCAAACTTACATATACACACATTAAAATTAAATCATTTTTGTAAACTTATTCATCATCGTCATAATCATCACTACCATATTTATATTCATCATCACTATCCAAATCAGATGTCTTTTGTTGTATTATTAATAATTCTTTTTCCTTTAACAGTATTTGCTTCTCGTAGTGCTGTTATGAGTTTAAGATCATGATGAATTAGTTTAAATCTATCATGTAATAAATCAAAATGTGTCTTCATATTTATTATATAGAAAATTAGCAAAAATGATCATTATTTTTTTAATTTATATATAAAACGTTAGAGTAATTATGAGTTTAATTAAACATACTGTTGCTGAACTAAAAACCTTATGTAAAGAAAAGGGAATACGAGGTTATTCAAAGCTTACAAAAGCAGAACTAATAACCTTAATCAACGAACACAGAATAACTACCACAAGTTCACAACAACTAACTGAACTTATAAAAGACATGGCTCAAAAATTAAATCCTGAACATATCGTAAACTACTTTGAAAATCCGCTTTATAAAAATATAGTTATAGATGTACTTAGTAATCGAAATGTCGAAGAATGGAGACAAATTTCAAAAATAAAGGATTTATCCGATAACTTTCTACATGCTTTCAAAAACAAGATAAATTGGTATTCAGTTACATCAACGCATAATCTATCACTTTCTTTTATTGAAAATCACAAAGAACACATTGATTGGGTTAGATTATCAAGAAGAAAAGATCTGACTCAACACGAAAGCATTATTAATAAGAATGGCGATATGATTTTCTGGGATAAATTGTGTGTTCCAAAGTATGATTCAAGGTATGAGCGATATTCTCATCTAAAACCAGAATTCGTATTAAAACATAAAGAACATGTAAGACAACATATAAAATGGTATTACTACACTGATGAATATGCTCGACAAATGACGGAAAATTTTCTTAATGAGTTTAAAGATGAGATTGATTGGCTTGCATTCACTGAAAGAAATAACTGGATAAAGTATACAGAGAAACAAGCTATTAATTTTTGTACACAATTCAGAGAATACTTATATTGGGAAATAATCTCTTATCTTACAAATTTGCTCACACTTGAGTTCCTAAGAACCTTTAAAGATAAACTCTGTTGGGATGCAGTTTCTAAAAAGTGTCATATTGAAAGAAAAGAACAAACAGCCTTCTTGAGCGAATTTAATTCTCTTATCAATTGGCGAGCTATTACACCGAAACTAGATGAAACACATGTAAGAAAATACCAAAATAAAGTTTATTGGCCATATGTTAGTTTAGATGATAAAAGCGAAAAATTCATTCTCGAGTTTGAAAGCAAAGGTTTAAATTTAAGTCAGATAGTATATGCTTGTTGGAATAGGAGTTTTTTTGAAAGTTTTATAATGAGAATCAAAGACAAGATCAATATAGTTCAATTCTTAAGAATGAATAGACATGTTAGCGATCGCCTTAGAAACAAACTAATGTTACTTTCATCAGGTTTACGCTTAATAGAAAACTCAGAAGAATGTCCAATATGCAAAGAAACAAAAACTGAATTGTGTAAAACAGCATGCGAACATGTGTTCTGTGTTGAGTGTATGGTTACCTGGTTAGGAAATAATAACACTTGTAATTTGTGTAGAACGGTTATACATAATAATAACAATTGATAACCCGGTTTATTCTAGATATTGATAGCACGTTTTTATGAAGAATTAGATTAGTGTAGATTAATGTTAAACTTTTATGATCAATAATCATAAAAGTTATATTTACATAACCCTTACCTTTATAAATATCTCATCATCTTCTTCTCCATCCACATGACAATCATACTTTTTCTTTTACTTTATTTAGAAGGTTGATTGAGTTAGGTACTCCTTTACAACTAAAACAATCATCATTCATCTTGCTTAAACACAAGTGGAATGATTCACTATTCATACTAACCTTTTATGTAATAATAACCATAAAAGACAATATATATTTACACTACAACATTACTTTTATCTATCCAATTATTATGTGATTCATCAAATCCTAACCATTTAACGTATACTTTATCACCTTTCTTTCTCAACACTTTCTCCACCAAGTATTCATCTTTGTGTTTCGTCTTTAATAGTTCTGGTTCGTAAAATCTACCTTGTACATCCTCTTCTTTTAAATCTTTAATTCTATAGGTAGGTGGATTAGATGGAATAACTTCACTAATAACAAATACTTCTGTTGACCAATTAGGTGTATATCCTTTCTCAAATAACCCTTTCGACTTACTTATACGAACATAATCACCTAATTAGTATTTGGGTTTAACACGTTTATATTCTTTCTTATACACTTTCTCGAATATTGTTCGCTCATTTTTCTTGTTAACTTCTATAGGTTTTAAACCAATTGTTCTATGAATTTGATGATTATACTCTTTAACTAGTGTTAACTTTAACTAGTCTTTAACTAGATAGATAGGTAATGTATCTATCCATTTATAATTTTCCCTTGGTGTGAACTTCTTCCACATGTTCTGTTTAAGTGTTCTATTGAATCTTTCAACAACAGAAGCTTTCTTACCACTATAGGTTGAGTAATGATTAATCTTATTTACCTCCATCAACTTTTAAAATTCTTTATCGTAAAACCCTTTACCTTGATCTGTTTGTAAGTTATTAGGTTTTCTCATTTTTAATATTGGCTCAAACGTTTCTGTAACATTCTTATCACTCTTATCTTTAACGGGAACAGCAAATGCATATTTCGAAAATACATTTATAATCGTTAACAAATACTTATAGCCTTTATTTAACTTAGAGATTCCTTTTAACACACCACTATCCATTTCTACAAGATCAGCTTGCCATAAGTCATCTATACCTTTAACAATAACACTTAACCTAGGATAATTCTTTCTAGATGGTTTATGAATTTCTTCTATAATGTCTTCTCTAATACCTTCACCTTCATATAGTCAATCGGGCTTTTTAATGAATTGGGATTTATTAGTACCACATACAACACATATACCTTTCTTAACATATCTTCCATTCTTTGTCTGTTCTACTCTAATGGTACCTTTCATTGCACCTGTTGATTTCTTACACTTAGCACAATACATAATTATTTATTAAAAGAAAATCATTAAGGTTCTTTTTCTATATATATACATAATAACTTGCAATAATTTTCCTTCTTCCATAGCTGAACTTTTTTGTGCTTGAAACATAATTATATCACCCTATTTAATGTTTAAAGGAAAATTTACCACTAAAGTATTGTTCAAAAATATATCTAAAAGTATCTATCCAAACTTAATTCCACATGCATTATTTTTCCATTGTAGAGAAACTCATAACCACTAGATAAATTAAATATTCTGAAGATTTGATTTGGAACATTTCTAGTAATTCTCAATCAACATAAATTTATAGTTTCTTTTTGCATAATTAGATTAAAAGTTTCCTTCTTCATCATTTGGAAATCTTTTTTTGTTGTAAGTGTATTTAACAGGGATATTTCTCTCTTATATTGATTAAATTCTAAAACAGGAACTTTTGCTTTAAATAGAATAGTAACATTATTATTGGTCTTTTTAATTTCTTCCATATATTCACCTTTTAAAACCTCAATATCATCTTTCTTTATATGTGTGTCTTGTAATGATTTTAATACATCTTCAAATTTGTTTCTATCTCTTTCTAATTGGTTGTTAATATCGCTTTTCAGTGACTCGAGCTGGTTTAACGTAATAGCATCTTGTTGATCAATACCATTAGTTATATTAACTATTCTTGTTTGTGTAAAATCAATCCAGGATCTATAATTTGTTGTGAAAATTTTATTTAGTTCAGATTTAAAATTTGTACGACTCATTAAATTTTGATGTGTGTAATAATTTTCTCTTTTATATTTTTCAAATTCTTCATTCTTAACAACATTATCTAAATTCCTTAACTGTTTCAGCTGCTCTTCACTAATATCACTTACCTTACTTTTAACATCACCAAATATTCATATTTATTATATAATAATTTGAATTATTTAACAGCAAGTAAAACAGTTATACGAGCTCCACCAAAATCAATCAAATCACCATTCTCATCTTTAATTGAAACTTTGAAATTATTAAATTTATTGTGATGTATTAGGAAAAATATCTTTTCATTAGGTTCGTATATAATTGGTTCTCTAAACTCTGCATTTGTTCTAAATGCTGCAATTAAGTCTGTTTCGTTGTGTGTTGTATCATTGTGTTTTAAAGTCATACCCTCTGCTAAATCACAGTGAATATTTATAGTATCAAACGGATCAAACCTTGGTGGCTTATCTCCAACATGTTCTATCTTTTCAGCCAAGTTCTTTTCACTAAAACCTAATACAGTATTAATGGTATCTAGGGTTATATCACATTGCTGGCTAAATATTTTAACTCTATTTTTCCTTCTATCCTCAGTAAATTGAATATTTTTAAAAGGATCGTTGGTATATGGAAGGTTTGATTTAATATATTCTTCTAATTCTTGTAAACTATATTGACCAGGCTGAATTATGAGTTGTTTTGTAAATTTTGAGTTACTATTACAAAATATTAATTTGTTGTTCTTTTCTGTAATATTTGGAGTTAAGTTTGTTGTGTAAAATCCTGCAACAGCTACTTCTAAATCGTTTTCAAATGGGTAGTGCAAAGACATGTTTAATACAGATGAATAACCATTTAAATTAAATACCTTCATTTATTATATAATAAATAACTAATATGGATAATTAGGATATTAAAGTAAGGTTAGCAGAAGAAGCAGCGAAGAGAAAGAGGAATGGTGAGTTGTTACCTGATGATATAAGATGTTTAATAGTTGGGCCTAGTGGATGTGGTAAAACAACGTTATTGATTGATAATTTTATGTTGGCACCTAAATGGTTAAAATATGCAAATGTTTATATTTATTCTAAAAGTCTAAATCAACCTAAATACCAACACTTAATACAACTTTTTCGAGATATAGAACGTAATATTAAAGATACAGTAGCAATAATAAAAGGAAACAATGAAGAGGTTATTCCATTAGATGAATGTGAGGACTATTCTGTGGTAGTATTTGATGATTTCATATTAGAAGAACAAAATCACGTTAGAGAATATTTTACTCGAGGTCGTCATAAGGGTTTGAACTGTTTCTATCTTGGACAAATATATTCTAAAGTACCAAAACAATTAATTAGGGACAACTTAAACTTTCTTTGTATACTTAGACAGGACAATGTAAATTTAAAACATATATATGATGAATTTGTTGCATCTGATATGTCGTTTGAAAAATTACAATCATTATGTAGCAAGTGTTGGAGTGAAGAACATGGTTTCTTAACAATAGATATGACTAGGAAGGTGAATAATGGTAAATATAGAAATAAAATTAAAGAATTTCTAAAAGTGTAAACTAAACGTATATGAATGCAGGTGAACGTATATGTTATGTTATGTTATGTTATGTTTTTATTTTTTCTTTATGTAATAAATGGATGTTAATAAAGCTAAGAAGTATATTAAGTTAAAAGAAGAACTTATTAAAAGATTTAAGGAAATTAAACAAAGTAATCGAAGTAAGTATGAGAAATTTAAAGAACAAGATCAGCCTGTTATTGATGCAATTAAAGATTTAGGGCAAGATATATCAAAAGTAGCAGAAGAAAATAAAAATCTAATTCAAGAGTTAGTTCTAGTTGTACATAAATGTGCGAGAGTGGATTCAAGCTTATTAGAAACACCGCCTATGTATGATAGTCCTATAAATGAAAGTGATACGCCTATAACAGAAGAAATAAAACACATGAAAAAACAAATTAAATATAAAGTAGAAGGAATAGAATCTTTAGCAACAACTCATTTTGGTAAGTTTGCCTCAAGATATTATGCAACTAGAGATGATAAAAGTTTTGGAATACAACCATATGATGAAGATGGGAAAATTATACATATGACAGGAAATGCAGAAGTTAAAATTGATGGTGATGATTTAGTTATTAATAATCGACATTATACAGGAACAGAAGGTTTATGGGAATTATTGACAAAACATAATCCAACAAATTATAGTGATGATGATCTAGAAAAATATAAACAAATAGTAATTGATTCTAGTGTTGCATTTCATAATAATGATCCAAGTACAAGAAAACAAAACTCTAGTAAAGGTAAAAAATATAAAGAAATTATCAAACCTATTTGGTATGAATATATAAAATCAACAACACCTTCAAAAAAGACTCCAAAATCTGGAGAAGGAATAAAGGTATATAACGAATTATCAAAAGAATACGTATGTATGGATGATGTGAGAAAACTAATTGATCGCTTGATTGTTATTGATGGGGAAGAAAAATCTGGAAATGATAACTTTTATAATGAGAAAGTAGGTATTATGGATATGATTATTTCTAAACTCATACAATTTATACCTAATGATCCAAAAGGTATAGGTTATTTGATAAAGATATTGAATACGCTGCCGCCAAAATTTTGGAATAGTGAAAAGTATGGAAAAGGATTAGTAAATGATTTGATTAATAAACTTCCATTTGAGTTGCATATTTCAGGATACGAATTTTGCGGTCAACTGGGCCGCTGTCGTGCTTGAAAAGAGCATGGCAACACACACCTTGTTGCGGGAACGTCCTTAGAGCCTAATCTACCACCTCTATTAGGAAACTTTTAGGGGGAACTCGGATAACGACCGAACACAATGGTAATAACGATTAGGATTGGATAATCTGCAGGCGAGCTCCTTAGTTAGCAGAATAAAAAAATGAGTTAGTATAATAAAGGTGATTAAGAAAAAATAAATATGAAAGGTGTTATATATAAAATCGTAAATAGCATCGATGATAAAATTTATATTGGAAGTACAACTAGAAGATTATCCCAAAGAATGGGTCCTCATAGAGATGATGCTAGAAATAAGAATCCTAAACTTATTAGCGAATATATGAGAACTATTGGAATGGATAAATTCTCCATTGAACCTATTAAGATAGTAACTGTTTCTTCAAGAAAAGATTTAAAAATTAGAGAACAACAAGAGCTTGAAAAATTTGATAAAAATATTATACTTAATGTTCTTCGAGCTTATTCGTTCAACAGAGAGAAAACAAGAGATTTGGATAAAAAGACAGCATCAAGAAGGGCTTATTATCATCGACATAAACAAGATCCTATTTGGCATGAAAAAGAAAAAGAAAGAAATAAACTTAGAATGAGAGAACGAAGAAGTAAAGAGAAGCTATTTAAAACTGTATGGAAAGAATTATGCAACATAGAAATATAATGGTGAGTCTAATATGGAGCCGTCTCAGAGACTGAACGGGTGTGGTGGTGAGGAGTCTGACCAACTCCTATGATCCATTAAGATAAAGTCCAGCCTTCAGGGAAACTTGGAGGGTTAACTGCCGGGTACAAAACTTCAAGAAAGATTAGAAAGAGGTGATAAAGGTATTAACCCATTAGATGAGGCTTGTAAAGAACATGATATATACTATAGGGATAATAAAGATACAGAATCAAGACATATTGCAGATAAGGAATTAGAAAATAAAGCTTGGGAAAGAGTTTTTGATAAAGATGCTAATTTAATAACTGAAAAACTACCTGCTCTTGGAACTGCTTTAGTGATGAATACAAAAGTAAGATTTGGTTTAGGTTTATAAGTAACAAAAGTAAGATTTGGTTTAGATTTATATGTACTTTTTATGGAAATTTTTCATAAAAAGCTTTTAATTATATAACAGATATGCAGTTAAAAGGTTTTACATTTACGATTCCTAATCAGGAACTTAAACAATTAAATATAGATCACATTTTAACTAACAAACAACTCAAACAAAAGGAAGCAAAACTAAGTAAAGGACAATGTATGTCTCTATCTCTTTCTATACCACAACTTAAGAAAATAAACAAAGAAATGAAGGCAAATGATAATAAAGTTCATTATGGTGGTTTTATATTTACTATTCCAACGATTTTAGTTTTAATAGGTGCTCTAGGTTCTGTTGCTGGAGGTGCGGCTGCTATTGCTAAGACTGTGGATGATGCAAAAAAGAATAAAATGGAATTAGAGGAACAAAAGCGACATAACTTAGCAATGGAAGAAAAACAAGGTGGTAAGCTTTCAAAAAACGTAAACTCCAAAACAGTAAAGAAAAAGAAGAAATTAAACCTTTAAGTAATTTAGACCTAATACAACTTGTTAAAAAACTTAAGATAAGAAACTTTAGAGGTGTATTTATGAGTGATGAATTGTCTAAACATCCAAGGAAGAATGAGTGTGGTATTGTTAATTTTGATACGTCTAATAATATAGGAACGCATTGGATTTGTTATTGGAAAAAAAGAAATAGAAAGTATGTGTTTGATTCATTTGGAGGTAATCCGCCAAAAACACTCGTAAAATATCTTGGTCATAATATAGAGTACAATAGCAGCCGTATACAATATTTTAACGAGGTAATTTGTGGACATTTATGCATTACAGTGTTAAAAATGTTTACAGATGTGTATAGTTTTTCAGAAATTATTAGTCAGGTGAATAGGAATAAGGATATTTGGACAAGTTATATTTAAATTTTTATGGGTTTATTTTATGGACTTAATTCATAAAACGATTACAAATATTTTTTATAATAAATATGGATAAGATAGAATCATATGAATTACAATCCTTTAAACCTAATCAAAAAACAATCGAGAATTTAAATAAGCCAAACAGGTCTATTGAATTTTTATATTGACGTGGGTGATGGCTTCATACATCCTTATTATGCTGATATTTATGTAACTTTTGAAATTAGAGGTAGAGACGCTGATGGAGAATATACTCTGGTCAAAATATTAGACTTATTAATAATTTCTTCCCACATTTGTTTCCTCAAATTCAAGTTAGTAAACATGGACAGATATTAGATATTATAGATTATCCTGGTTTAACTTCAACAGCTGTAAACACATGTACGATTTCAAAACCAGAGGCAAATCACTATGATGAATGTGGATGGGAAGGAATTACGTGGGCAAGAACAGATGAAGAAATAGTGTTTTTGCTCAGACTTTTGCCAGGATTTTGTTCAGATTTTAAAGATATTATGTGGAAAGGAGGTTTGAAATATACATTTAAAAGAAGTGGTTCTGATGATAACGCATTTGCTATTTGGAAAACAAAAATGCAGGAGGGAACATATGAAGACAATCAACCGCATCCAGGTAAAATTAAGATTACAAATATGGAGTTAAGAATGCCTATTGTTAATTATGAACCTAACTATGCCACCTTGTTAAGATCTAATATGTTAAAAGAAGGTAAGATTCCTATTTCATTTAACACGTATCAATGTTTGCAGAAGACTGTTAGTGGAAAGTATTTAGAATTCGATTTAACCACACAATTTAACTCAAGTGAATTTGATATGCCTAATTTTGTGATTGCCTTTCTCCAAACTGATAGAAATGATAATCAAGAAAGAGATTCAAGCTATTTTGATCATTGTAAAGTTCAGAATATCCATTTTCGTAATTCTAGAAATGAATCTTTCCCATTAGAATCTTTAAACTCAGAGTTTGCAAAACATAAGTATTTGAAAGTTTATGAAATGTATAAGGTATATAAGCGAGCTACAATTGGAAACACTGAGATGTTTTATTATCCTAAAGAGTTTTTAGAAAATAGACCAATGTTCGTAATTAACACAAGCAAGCATAAATCAGTAACTGTAAGTGATAGAACTAATTTGAAACTGACTGCTAATTTTGAAAGCGATGTACCAGATAAAACAATTTGCTATGTTGTTATGATTGGTAAGAAAAAATTTACAGTATGATGTTGAGAAAGAAAAAATAATTGAGAAGATATAAATCAATTATATGTTTATTAGATTTGTTTAGTTTGTAAGTGTTTTTATGACAACATCATAAAAACTTATTTAATAAAATGACTATTCCAGATAACATTCCACGTGAGAATTTAATTGTGTTAATTGAAGATACTATATTAAATCTTGAGAAGTTATTAATGAAAAACAAAAGGAAGTTCAAGAGAATGAAATGTGTTTATACTACTCTTATTACGTTATCAATTCTATTATCAGCTTCTACAGGGTTCATCAATGTATTTATTCCTGTTACAGTGTATTCAATTATTACAACTGCATTTGCTTCGGCTTCTGCTGTTATCACTGGTCTATCAACACGGTTTAATATAGCTTCAAAGAAAGAATATTATAAAAATATGGTGAATCCAATTGGGCTGTTTAAAGATGAACTTAATGTAATTAAGCTCATGAATGGAGTATTAACAGGTGAAAATGTAAGAGATATTGTTAACAGAATCAATGACATACTTAACGAAATTCGAGACTATTAGAAAAAATTCTATATAATAAATATGGCAAAACACGTTGATTTTTTAAACAAGCTTGGAAGTCTTGAACAAAAACAAGTTATTGGATTAAGAGAATTAGAATTAGATACAGAATATAAGATTGCGAAAATGGAAAAGATTAAAACTAAGTTTGGAAAGAGCATTTTAGTTGAATGTGAAGAGTTTAAGGTATTTCTTTCACCTAGATTTACAAAACACTTAACAGATAAAATGATTGATGAGATCGTTAAAGATGAAATAAAAATCAAATACACTGGTTTAAAAGATAATTATCCAACTGTTGAGTTCTGTATGTAAATTTCAAATGAGGATCGGTTTTGTAAATCCAAAAAATAATAAAAATGACCAAAAATATGTCGTCAGAAGTAAAAAATGGAGTGGATAGAATGAATCCTCAAAAGAAATTTATACTTACTAATAATTTCAATGTAATTGTGAAAAATGTGCAAACTGAAGTTCAAGTAATTTTTGATATTAACGGCTGTCTATTCAGCTTGAATTATGATCAGTAGACAGAGTTTAAGAAGTCATTGTTTCCTATAGAGAACGAGGTTAGCAGAAGATTCCATTATCAATATCCAAGCTTGTAATTTTAAGTATGTTTTAAGTGTATAAGTGTTTTTATGATTTCATTATCAATATCCGAACTGGTAATTTTAAGTGTATAAGTGTTTTTATAGTATCGGACTATAAAAAACTAAGACCTTTGGATATACAGAACATAATGTCATTTAAATTTTAAAGATACATATATAAATAAGGGATTTATTTGAGTTTTTTGTAATTATATCCTTAGAGTTATGCAATTTATAAGACATTCAATAGATAGTCAATTTATTTCTCTATAGATTGCCGTTTGAATTTTGAAAATCGGTTAATATTTGACGAAGTAATAACAAATTCGAAATAGTATTTTTAGAGTTATGCAGCCCACAATACAATAAAAAATAGCAATTTTTTTCTTTATCGATTGTCGTTTGTATTTTGAAAATCGGTTAATAAACAACCAAGTTATAAAGATCTGGAGATATTTTCCCTCATGAGCCGCCATTAAAACAGGGGTTGATTATCGATTCAAAAAATTATCATATTTACCTTATTTAGTACTAGTTCATTTGTAATAGTTTCAGAGCTTAATTCATAATTTTAACAATTCTGGAAAAACATGTTAAAGAATGTTAGTTTCCAACCCTGTTTGTCACGTGAAGGCAAAAATCATCACGTTACAACTAAGAAGTTTAAAACTTTTTCCATTGTGAAGAGAGAGAAAATTGTGAGTGCATAACGTGACAATGTAACGTGACAGAATTGGTATTGTTATTACTACAATTCCATATACTGCTTGACTACTAAAAAGAAAGAAAAGAAAAACACGTATGACTGCCTGAGGGAATGCAACTTGTGACTTAAAAAGAAACAAGTTCTCCTTTACATTGTTACTACAATTATGTTCATATGGAAGTCACGTACGCAACTTGCATGCAGAACCTTCCTCATATAGGTTTCTGAATTACAATGAAAGTAAATAACCTTGGCTTTAATGCAACTTATTTCTTATTCTATAAAACAACTATGCATATCTAAGCTGCTTTCATTCTGATGAGTTCTTCACAACAGAGAATGTATAATTTCTTAGAGTCCTTAGCTAATACATCGAACAATGATGCTATAGAAGTGAAAATATCTCAATTAAAGTTAAGAAAGAGACGTTTAAATGATAGCATTAGACAATTACGAAAACAAATATGACAACAAACTGAAAAGCTACAAATATGCGAAAAAGAATCTGATAATATAGATTTGCAAATCTTAAATCTAGAAAAAATAAAAAGAAATGAAAATGAGGAAATGAATCCTATGGGCCTAAGATAAATGCATTTTTTTATTTTTTGAAATCGGAGTGCACAAATATATGGATGGTGCTCACAGGATGTCGCGACGGTTGGGGTGACATTCACCAGAAAAATATATAAAATTTTGTTTTTTTTTTCATTAAAGGAACAGTGATCTAAACAAATTCTTTCTTTTAGATGTAAGTTTTTATGATTTTAAATGTCATAAAAACCTATTCGATCTCACTTTAACATTGTAGTTATGGGAATACTTTGCGCTGTGTAAGTTTGTATAATTAGTTGGTTCCTTCTGTGCTGGTTAAAAATATTGGGAGGGGGATATGCGCTAGAAGTAACCATGTCCTACTACTGTTCTTCTTTGGAGGCCCAGAAAGCCCATAAGGCAGATAATCATAACCCAAAGGATTTTGGGGTACACAATGATTACGAGGTCCATATAGCAAGTTGGCCCTAGTACCAATTTAATATGTTCACAAATTTTAGTATTTTTGGAGTGTAATTCCTCTGAGTTTTTAATAAAAAATGAAATAACACATAAGTAGAGCTTTCAAAAGAAATTATAATTTAATCATAGCACAGCTATTCTATTTGCGTAATTTATTACGATCACAACTTTTAGTATTTATGAAACAATTTAACAATGAATATGCTTTGGCATACGAACGAACATATATCCTGAGCTTTCAAAGAAATTATAATTTAATCATAGCACAGCTATTTTATTTGAGTAATTAATTCATAATTAACTGGTTATTGTACGCATAAAAAACCGGACGCCCACCCCGGAAGCGCCTGTGCTGCGAAAGATCCAAGATCAAAATCCGGATCGGGCCCTGCGGGGCACCCCATCCGGTTCACACTTTTGACGTTAAAAACCCGAATTCAAACCGCGGATAGGGCGTCACGTTTAGACTGCGTAAAGACCCGAATTCGTACCGCGAGCAGTAAAAATTGTGGTTCGGTAAATTTTAATTTAATCGGTAATTTAATATTTCCCTCAGAAATGTGGCTCGGTAAATATTAAACTCAAAATAAGATTGTACATTAAGCTTTTCCACCTCTACTAGTTTATTTTTTAACTATGTACCTAGCTATTAATGAGTTAAAAGTGTAGGTCCACGTGGTGTTTAAGAATAAACTACAAAATATTTATCCGTATTACTACATATAAGTGTGATTCAAATCCTGTTTCCTAAGTACTCCATTTTTCTTATAAACAAGAGAACTACTTCAGATATGAAACATACATTTTAAAAACGCTACAAAAGTTCTCTACAATTGATTATCCATTAACCAAGTCTCATTTTTTTTAAATAGTACTCTCTTAACTTTTTAACAATGTTCAAGTGAATTTCCCAACCAATCATTTCA
Source organism: Thermobia domestica (assembly GCF_964235325.1). Lineage (NCBI taxonomy): Eukaryota > Metazoa > Arthropoda > Insecta > Zygentoma > Lepismatidae > Thermobia > Thermobia domestica. The sequence goes on along the minus strand of NC_137470.1, from coordinate 159,817,311 downwards.
ACCATTCCTTTTTTACAATAACAAGTTATAGTAAACAGCCAAACATGTCCGTGATTTTTCTCGGGGTTCCTCCATTTCCTTCCACTTTTTTTCATTCTACATTGTTCAAACACTAACTTTTCATATAAGGTAAATAAATATGGCGCGTTTTCAACAAACAAACTAGGTTTGTACTAATAATTACATTATGCCCATGAGTTTTCTCAGGGTTCTTCCATTTCCTTCTACTTTCTTCAGTTCACCATTTCATTCATTTCTCGAGAACCGTAACTAATCTTATTAGGATTTGTTAAATATAACGGTATTCGCAACAAACAAACTAGGTTTATACCATACAATGACTTTGTGTTCGTGTGTTTTCTCGGGGTTATTCCCGTTTCCTTCCACTTTCTTCAGTTCACCATGTTTTCAAAGATACTACCTTATTACTGCGTAAGTGTGTGCTAAACCAGTTCTCAAAAAATAAACCAGGTTTGTACTAAACAATTACATTATGTCTGTGAGTCTCTCGCGGTTCTCCCACTTTTTATTCTATTATTTTTTCAAAGACTGTAATTTATTACTGCGTAAATGTACAACGGATAATTTTTAATATGTAGCCATATCTTTAAAAATAATAAAGTACAAATACAACTTCCATGTATATTGTAGCCCGGGGAAAAACAAGAGTTAAAATAAGGAATCATAGGAAAACAAAACTGCATCGAAACAATATATAACACAGAATACTATCAAATCTAGGGATAAAGTAAATGATGTATTTTTATATACCTTTATTAAGGACAGGGCAGTCATTCATCTAACATCATTTAAGATCTCTACAAAAATGCAAAGATGCTTTCATACACAATTGACAAGAACATGACACTTTGCAATATTACAAATTTTAATGCATATGGGAGAGAATGCATTTACATCAATTAAGAAAACAGCACATCTTAAAGCATTTACATATTCATTTAAATTTTCAAAGTAACGTCTACATAGTACTCTGGAATATTCCAGGCATGTTTTGCATAGATTATAATTGCGATTCAAAATTAGTGATTCTCCAGTTCGTACCTTGACATTTCATTGATGGCAATGCTTTTAAGATGGTATCAGTATATAACCACAACGGCTGATAATGACATATACTGTCATTTGCTAATGCATTTAAGGAAAAAATTATGTTCATCTCTGTAGCAATACATAAGGAAATTCAAATGAAAGTGTTGCGCTGAATGAAATACGAGAGGTCAACGGCAGCAAAGGGGGCTTCCTACGTTATAGGAACACAGTTTGCTCTAACAGGTCCTGGGATAAGCACAGAGGTCAACAACACGGCAGGGTGACGTCAGGATCCCTACGTCACACACTGCTCACAGCTCACAAGGGGAGAGAGGGGAAGCTGTCTGCATACTAGCGCCAAAATTTTCTCTTTTCAGTGTAACGGGTCAGACAGCATTAGCAGTAAGCTGGTTAGTTCTATGAGAAGTATCAAACAAGGTACACGTTCTACAACGGAACTGCGCGAAAACTTCAATTAGTGTATTAAGTTCATCAAAGAAATATGTACCTGAAGACTGGTCCGCGTCCTGCTATACCTCTTTAGAATTTGCAGAGCATATGAACAAATGAAAAAATAAATAAATAAATAAATATTACGAATGAATAAAGAAATGTTCCTTCCCTATTCCTTTTCTTCCTTTCCTGCACTTTCCTGTATTCATTCTCCTCCGTGGCTAAGAGGTTAGCGTGCACGCCTTTGACGCGGGAGTCCCAGGTTCCTTTCCCATTGTTCACACTAAGAGTGTTCAATTCCCATTGTTCATAAGTTCCACACATAATGCTCAAGTAAAAATTACGGGGGATTAAAAGACAAGGGCAGGGTCCTGCAAACAATCTCTCTCTCCCTCTAACACCATTGGGAATCAATTGGGGAAGACAGGGGCTCATGTTTTTTACATTGGGGACGCAGGAGGGTCCTGGGAACCACTTTAACAATTAGCTTTACGTACAGTATGCAGAATTCACCCTAAAAACTCAGGGAACAACAACTACTTTTTTTATTACGTTCACATATACTGTCTAAGTCAAAAAATCTTCTTGAAACCACAACGGGAGGGTCCTGAACAATACAAGACCCCAGAGGCACTCTTGAGAGGCCACGTTTTTTTTAGCAATGTGTATTATTATTAATAATACGAATAAATAAAAGCTTCTCAAGCCAGAGATCATGCTCGTGCTGGCCACAGCAAGCATCAAAGGTCATTATTCACCACCTACTGACATTGATACCATTTAGAAAATCGTCACCTAGTTTTACCTATGTAGCAATTAACAATACATGACTTTCTCTACCTTGTAAACAGCTGAAAACCATTAGAAAAACCATTATTACGTAAAAACAGGTTGTTTAACGCCTTGTCGCAAAGCGTCTGACCACTAAACCTTCAATACTACTAAATCGGATTATTAGGGAGACAGTCCTCCAGTTCCAAGATTAGAGGTGACATATCCCCTCATCCACCCGGGATTTGAGCCAGTGATCTGACATAATGAATTTTTTAGTTTCGATGAATTTCCTCCAGACTATATATATAACAACAAGGGATTGGTACAAGTGAAGTAGTTTTCGGGCTGCGCGACGCGATGTAAGTAACTAAAATAAAGAAACACTTTACAAGTTACTAAAATAACTTTTGAACATGCTTTGAATTCGTGGATCGCGACCAAGATTGAACCGTTCGGACTCCGAAATTAAAAGCAGCACCTTGTACCTCAAATTCGAATCTGTGGATCCTTACTTCATATCCGGATTCATGTGGCTATTTTAATGTGCACGTTTTAGTAATCATGGGCCTTATGCAGAGTCGTTGTGACGTATGATTAGCGTCATACTAAACGCCTGACTATTATAAGAAACATATGTTAGTCGAAGTTTTTAGTATGAAACTAATCGCACATCAAAACGACTCTGCATAGGGCCTCATATATTATTTGCAAATTAATAGTAAGAGTAAACTGAAAATTACCCTTTCGTTCCTTCTCTTTATAGATCTGTTCCGTCCTGGAAAAGGACCACGAAACTAAATCGTAAGACTAAGGTGAACGTCTGACAAAACGAGCAAGAACGTGAATGACAAAGTGACTTCTGAAAGGCACTTCAGTTGTCCTTTTGTGTTATAAACAAACATTTAAAAAAATATTTTTCAAGATATTCTTCTCATAGTCTTAGCCCTGGAAAGGACTGTCAACTTCCCAACTCATACGACTCAATATGCGGGCAATACCGACTATTCAAAGAAAGAAAATGGAAAAGAATGGCTACTTGACTTGTCATAAATATGTCGGAGTATTTTTAGCGGATATACACAAAAGATGACCAGATTTATTCGATATATCAACTCTGTGGGTGAATAAATTCTGTCCTCTTTATTTAGAAAGGGAATTTGTTTCTCTCTCCTTTTCACCCACACGCTGTGAAACAACTTTTTAAAGTTTTTCCCCTACATAATGTCATTATTATTAATGATAAAATAATAATAATATTACAACAACATGTATAAACATATCTGAATACTAAAAGTTATATTATTTACTTACTGGTTGACTGCCGATTTCGGTCGACGAGAAGTTTTGAGGAGGCAAGAAAATCATTCACGAGGCTGAGGAGCAAGTATTCGAGCTCGAACCAAAAATTGTTAAATGTTATAAGGCGCTGGCCAAACATCTTCAAAACTGTTCGACCAGGATTTCGTGTTGTCAATGGCTCGAGTGGCTCGGCACACAGCTCATTCTCTATCAAGCCGAACCGAGAATTGAGCCAAGCCAAGAGCTCACCTAACCGAGCCGGCTCGAGCCGTTGGCTCTAACCAATTAACTCGTTTCAACCAAGCCGGCACAAGTCGATGGCTCGCCTGAGCCGAGTCGATTAGTCATCCCAACCTAGTCGACTCAAACTGAGCTAAGCGTATGTTTCAAAACAACCGAGCCGGCTCGAACTGTTCGCTCAGTTGAGCCGAGCCAAACCGATTGACATCACTGTCAGAGCTGGGCTTCTGTTCGGGCTAAAAAATTCGACCGAGCAGGCCTCAGCCTTGATGGCAAGAACTACAGTACATACTTATATTGGTGTTCACCACATTTGAGACTGTCTCGTTATAAAAATCTATTGTCGTCTCGTTATCGAGACTAATCGAGATGTAAGCAGCGTCCCCTCTCCTGAGAAACAATGAAAGTATTTCACATTATTGGTTACATTTCTCATGGCTTTTGTTTTCCATCCTAGTCCGCCATGATTTCAAAACGAGTTAAAACGAGCTGAACGAGTGAGAGGTATATCAAACTCGACTCAACTCGAAACTCGACCTCTAAAACAGTCAGTCTGCCCAGAACTCGACTCGAGAAAATTATCTTTGACTCGACTCGTGCCCATCCCTGCCCACCACCCACCATTAACCTCTGTCACCTAGTCTGACCCATTGTAACCCACCACCCACCAGAAACCATTGTCATCAACTCTGACCTATGATTCACGGTCTCATCAGTAGGGAGATCTAGGAAAGGGGTACGCAATATAGCTATTGTTTGATTAATTGAGTTTTTACTTAACCACTTTCTTGTCTGTGGAGTCGCCCCGGCCCTGGGTAGATCCCTGGGGAAAGAAGATTGGTTACCTGGGCAATAGAAGGGAATGGAGTGTTTTCGGAAAGTGGAATGACCTTTTTCTTGTCGAAACATGATCCTACACGATTCTTTAATCGAAATTTAAAAAATTATAATCAAATTAAAATTAAAAATATGTTTCAGATTATTAGAACTTCTGTATATAGCTCAAAACGCGTTCCCTAGCTCCTACAAGCTTTTTCGCCTAAATATAATTTTGATCTTACTTAAATATTTATTTAAATCTATCAAAATGATGTCATTTATTTTAATTTAATTCGTTTTCATTAAAATTACTTGTCTCCTTTTACGTGTCGATTGTATAAGCTCTGATTTCGTTTTAAACGTATTATTTATTTTAAATTGGATCATTTGATTTTTGCAACTTGTATCTTGACGGATCGTATGTATAACATACTCGTTGGTAAATTTATGTGTGAATGTTTTAAAAATAGCTATAAGAAAATGTTCTGAAAATATTTTAAAAAGTATAATTTTTTAATGGTGCTTCGTTTTATTGCGTAAACTCTTAAGGTGAGCTACAGTAGCTTTGAAAATATTAACAGAACAGAACACAACAAAATAAATAAAAATAAGTTCTGTAGGAACGGGAAGGAAAGGGAATGAATATTTATTTATTTTTCATTTATTTTTTCCTTCCAAAGTGCAGTCTGTTTTCGTTTTAGCTTGCTTCTGAAATGAGAGAGTCCGCCGATCCAACCAACAGATATACAGATCCATGTGGTTAGATCACTTGTAGCTCCCATTGGAAATGAGAGGATTCTAAGTCCTCCGATTACGCAAACATCCTTGCGATTTGATTGGTAACCAAAGTTTAGTTTGCTACACCTTTCACTGTTTAACCAGGGGAGATGGTTAGCTGTCAATCATTTCCTTTAGTTTTGACTGAATGGAAGGTTTCATTTTCCCCCTTCCTTTTGCCGCATTAATGTTCAACGTTTCTTGTTTGAACAAGTGAACACCTCCCTTCCCCCCGATGATTGACAAGCCATATTGTTCTTTACCCTGAATGAGCACACATTTCTTGTCACGAAAGGATGAATGCTTCCTTTTCCCCCAACTCTTTGACCACTTTTGTGTCTGGTCCCAGGTCATTTCCCCCTTCCCTCCATTCTTTTCACGCTGGGTGACGAACAGCCTGCATAGGCTACTTTCACCGTCTACCCCTCGACGGAATGGCTCTCATATGAATAACCTTATGGATAAACGCTTGGGTTCTTGCATTTGTTTTCGGGTGGCTCCTATAACCAATCTTGCAGACAACATTAACCCTTCTTGAATGGTTTATAGGTTTCTGTGTATTTAGAGACAAAATGGATGGTCTGTTCTTTTTGGCAAAAACACAAGACTCATAGAAACGGTTGTTGAAATGAAGGCAATAAATTTCTAAGCTGACATCGGGTTTCATTCCCTCGTTTCAATGTATGTACCATTAAAATCACATTTCTATGAAAATTGCTGGTTGAGTCCGCCTTAACAAATTTTTACTTCTTTGTAGTTATCAGTTCGGCTGTGTCATGAGGCCCCTTGTGTTATTAAAATACAGCATACTTTATTCTAGTCAAGATGTTGTAAGATTCTATACATACTGACGATTTCCAAACTTTAGGTACAGTATGAAATTGTCTGATAACCGTTAATACTTTGAAGAAAATTTGATTTAATGACCTCCATAAGAAAGAAAGAAATGTATTCTTTGATCTGACAAGATGCCTGCAAACGAAATATCAATTTCTTTTCCTTTTTTGTAGACTGAACCCAAGCGGTATTGCAAAGGAAAATTCATTTACCTTATTTCTCCTTTTATTTCCCCACCTATATCTTTAATAAATAAATAAATATAATATATAAATGCAGTACACAATCATTTGTAAAGATAGTTTACTGTTGCGACGTGGTTAAGTTGTGGTTTTTGCAGAGTCTAAAACTTGTGTTTCTTTTTCTCTGCTTTTTGTGGTTGTGAAAAGAAGATATCATATTAAAGTAAGTTTTATATTATTATTATTGATTTGATATATTTGTATTGAGAGTAGAGGGGACCCGTAGAAAAACCACGCACACGGTGTCACCCCATGACAATTTATCAAAAATCAAAAACACTTCTTTTTGTCATGAGAATGCTACCTGTACTTGATTTGCATAAGGATCGAAGGGGGAACCCTCTTTAGAAAATTGAGACATATTGTCTTTCTTATGAAAATAATTAACGTGCTGTAGACACGAACCAAGAATTTCCGCCAATACCGGAGAAAACTCTACCAGTGACTCATTATTTGATGGAGATATTTGCTTTTTGTTTGAGGGTGTTAGAAAGATTAGTTGAGGGTGCTAGCGCCCCCTTTAGCGTTACCCCTGAATTGTTTTACGGTCAATTAAATTATTGTTTGAACACTGTTTTAGTGTCGTCTCGTCTCGTGGTGAACTTAAGCAACAGTATGGTGTTTGAAGAGTATGTTTTAATCTCGTTTCATTTCATAGGCAATTCAAATTTTATATTGTTTCAACAGTACATGTTTGCGGGGTTTGTGGGCAAGTTAACCAAGAAAAGACTGAAGAATGAAAGTATTATTAAAACTAGGAATATGTGGAGATCTAAAACTTTACAATGGCACTTTTCTAACGAAGTATTGTCTTATTTACACGGAAAATATCTTAATACTGTTAATCATTTTTAGAAAAAATGGTTGGTGACGTCCCTTAAGACCCGCCATTGATGGTGTTTATAGTTTACTGCAGAAATTAAGTCTAAATTAGTTAGTCTTTTATGGAAATGTTTGGTGATGTGCCTAAAGACCCACCACTAATGGAGTTTATAGTTTACGTCAAAAATCAAGTGTGGAATTTGTCTGAATCTTTATAACAGAAAGCGAAATTAAACAGAATTGCGTACTGTCCAATATTTTTGATTGTAGATACTATATTGTTTAAATATAATGCAGGTACTATGTGAATACATTGTGTCTGAATGATTTGTCGAGAATCTGTAATCATATTAGGAAGTCTTTCCGGAAAATGAGCAATTTACACTTAAAGAACACTTTGGAACAGATAGATACCCAACATAGCCTATTTCTCAACATCATCTGTAGTAAATATTGTTTAATTTGCTGTAGTGTACAATAATTAACTTCAACAGAAAGATAGACTTTTGTCTTGCTTGCATAACAAGAATAAATGCAAAGAAGAAATTATAATGGAGATATATTCCCTAGTATTTAAAAAATCAATTAGTATTAAGGGTTCAAAACTGTTCAAAAAGTGTTCCCATATTCAAAAATGAAGATACAAAGAGTTTTTAGTTGCAGTGGGGCAGTTTCTCGAAATAGATACGATTATTGCAAATTTTGCTGTAAGTTTGCTTTCGCGTTTACGTAAATGTGTAGGCTTTTCCTCTCGATGTATGACACTTTCCCACAGTTAGACTCGAAAGAAAGAACTATGTTAGTTTATTTTTTGGATCATAGAAGTATACGTTAGACTTCCCCCTTTGAATTTGCGTTAGAATAACATATCCATCGCAAATCTTGCGAAATGTAATGAATTCCCAAATGTTTTTCCATATCTCCTGCAATATTGCTTATAGTTTAGTGAGAAAAATTTAAATTAGATGTTTTTCTTTGGATAAGTATTGGGAATACATTGAAAAAATGTAAGAAATATGAAGTTGCGTATTTTAAACATGTGGGGCAGTATTCAGAGAAAATTCGTTAATCGTGTACTAGTCACAGACTTGTTACATACTAACTCTATATTAAGGAAGGTGTGCTGCTTTGAATACAAGTAAATAGGTGATTTGAGTATGATTAACCCCAATGTATCGAGTGAAAATATAAATAAATATGCAACTACAGAAAAGTAAATGATCGCAAATGTAGTCTGTAAAAATGAAATACGAAATATTGTGTTGCACGCTAAACCATACGTAAAATATTAGCCTCTGCTAGAGATGCAAGGGCTCGGAAAAAAACCGACTTTTTTGGAAAAAAACTCGGTTTTTTCTGCTTTGCTTTTTTGCTTGGGAAATTTTGGGCTTTTTTCAAAATACTGCTTTAAATTGATAAAACAGACTTTGTATCGCTTTTCTATAACACAAAAAATCATTTAATTAGTGGTTGATGCTGATAATAATATAAAACATCGAAAATAAACTATGAATTTCGAAAAAATATTTCAAACAATTTTTCTTCAACATATTTACATTATGAATTCCACAGGATTAACCAATGTATATAATAAGAATTTTTTAACCTCTTATATACAAAAGTAAACAGAGTTGGCAAGAACCGTGGTTATTTTTGAAAATGCCAAAAACCCGTTTTTTGGGGGATGTTTAAACCAGGCTTTTTTGGTTTAAACCAGGCTTTTTTGACTTAGATTTTTAGCTTTATGTATTTATATTACATATTCACAAAAATAAGTTTGTTTCGCCTTGATGTTATGCAACAGCGGGGTTATGCCGGAAGAACTCCCATAAGCTTAAAGAAGTGCGGTCAGTAAATTTCTTAAGTTGAGAATCTCCCGCCCTAGCCATTGGGAAAATCCCGTCATTACTTGAAATGTAAGACAATAACGGGAAAATCCTGTTATTGCTTTGCATGTAAAATTTAAAGGTCAACAACGTACCATAATCAGTACGCTAAAACTGAGCTATTAAATTAAAAATTTAGTACCGGTACGTAGATATCATTGAAAGTCCAATCCAAGCTAATGTTGGAAGCTACGTAGGCAATCGATAAATTTTGCCAATTTCTATCAATATATTTAAGCAATATTGGCTTCTTTATAAAACAACACACATTTAGGCATGCAGAAATATACAATTTGGTTTGTTTCGTATATTTAGGCTTAACATCCTTACGAAATACCGAGGTTATCAAGGAGAAGACTTTCGCTTAAACTGACATCCGAACCGCTACTTGGGTTACGCATGAAAGAAGGTTTGTGGTTCGACCGAGAATTGAACATGGGACACCTTGATTAAAAGGTGAAAGGGAAATAAAACTATTGCAGGTGGTTTGATATCTGGAAACGTCACCATGAAGTTCACACGATTCGCATTTTTCATTCTTTTCATTTTTGTGGTTTAAACCAGTTATTAAAAAAAAAAAAAGTTGGTGTAAACCAGCCAACCCTAAAAGTAAACACTTCTTTTTAAAGAATACACAAATAACTAGCAAAGTAGTATGTAGTATTTTTACTTCAAAATATTCCATATCCTGTTTTTGAAACAAAATAAAATTAAAATAAAACATAAGAGAAATACTTAGATTTATATGATACACTTAAAGGCTGCACATCTAGAGCTTTTGGTTCTGTATATTCTTGAAATTCTACAGTTAAGTTTTATATAACCACCATCACGGTTTACCCAATCCTCAAGTTTTCTGAATTTTTAACAAGAGGGATTCAACATATCATTACGGAACTCCCCGCCTTTCCCCCCAAAAAAAAGACTACGGAATATATTTAAGTTAAGCTAAATACAATTGCACAACAAACATGACTGAGTGATTAGCTTTTGCGCTTCTATCGGGAAGTCCGGGCTTCAACCAGCATTCGACCATTCTGACAAAGCTTTTCTTCATTCCATCTGTGAATGTAGAAATAGTGCGTGTACTGTGAGTTGGGCGACTTCCTTTTTTATTGTTTTTAAATCGTTATTATTACTAATTACCAGCAGTGACGGTTTTGCGAAGGTTAGGGGGGCGGGCTTTCGGACTGAAGCCCGTTCCCCAAAGTTACGGAATGTCTGCAACAAACGAAATATCTATTATTTATGCCTTTACTCATAAACTTTAAGCTCCCATCAAATAAAAATTACGAATGTTTAAAAAAAACTAAATATTAGTAAGAAACCCTTCCCAAAATACTATTCTAAATCCGCCACTGATTCTCAGTATAAAATGATTTTTAAAGTTGTATCCGGAAGATTATTGCTAAACATATAAACGAAACGAAATATTAGTTATGCCTGTACTCATAAACTTCAAGCACTTCCCAAATAAAATTAGGACTTTTTAGGAAACGAAACAATCAGAAAAACCCCTCCTAATGTACTTTTCTAAATCCGCTACTGATTATTTGTATAAATTGGTATTCAAGGTTGTGTCCGGAAAATTATTGCTAAATCACTTCACAGCTACAGTATAAAAGTAATGTGGAAGTACGGTTTGACGGATATATTGAAAGCGTACGCTTTGACGGATAAATAGAAAAACGGGCAAGTTTAACTTTTGCGCTAGAAGCTAGAGTACTAAAAGCTCTTAGAAATGAAACACGGATGACAAACTAGAGAAGAAAAAAGATGTCGATAACTCAAAAGTTAAAATAAAGTTAAATAGCCTCTAAAATTACCCTCAAATACTACATTCTTCATGTTAGCTTTAATTCGTAAAACATGTGCTCCATCCATCTTGATGGTGAATTTCAGAGCGAAATATCACATTCAGGTCATGGAATTTTTATTTATCTATAGAATATACTATAAGAAAGCTATTTAGATAGAAAAATCACGAAGTTGAAAAAAGCCAAAATTTCCAAAATTCTCGTTTTTTTCCCCAAAAAGCCGGCTTTTTATGTGAAAAAAACCATCGATTCAAAAAAGCCGGCTTTTTTGCATCTCTAGCCTCTGCTTTGCAATTTTGATAACCATTTTTAGTTCTAGAATATCTTGTTAGGGAAGCAAAAACAGAACCCAAAGCACTGTAGTGTGAGAGAGGCGACTTTACCCCTTGTGTTTAAGAGTAAATCCCCTAGACTTTTCCATTACTAAACGCTATTTGTTTTATACTCGGTTTCCCAAAAGCGAACGGTGCTTTCGCACTGAGAAGAGGAGACTATACCCGTGTTTAGGACTGAGTTCCCCCTAGACTTTCCCATTACTGAACGCTATTTGTTTATGCTAGATGGCTTCCTCAAAGCGAACGGTCTCTTTCGCAGTAAGAGACGGAGGGTTTATCCCTATTCTCGTTAGATAGTAACCCCTATACTTTTGCTTTACCAAAGACCATTTACTCCGTCTTTTTTGATATTAGGATTTCAAAGTAAACATTTGCAGCATTAGTGCTAGAGATAGATATCCACTGTGAAAGAAGTGACTATGGGGCCTGCTAACTAAATACTTATTGCGTTACTGAAAAACTGTCATTCATGTCCCGTAAATTAAGAGTGTGCGGGGCCCCCTAACTAAATACTCATTGCGTTACTGAAAGGCTTGGGTTTATGTCCCCTTACTCAATCCAACAGTTTAACTATTTGTTAAGTTTACTTCTACTTGTATTGATCGCGAATACTTAACAGAATATTAATATCACCAGAGCATACAAGCATATGTATTTGAGTATTCAAAAAATGTTTGAATCTTATGAGGGAGAGAAAAAATTAGCGTATGGAACACATGTTAGTATTAACTAGTGTATGACATTAAGATTGAAATAGTGAATATGTGCTATGGATTTATTGAAAAAATATATATTGCAAATATACTATACGCACCTTAAATATATAGAAATATACGGAACAGTGTTACACACGCGTTTGCAAGACTTTCAACGCACAACTAATCTCTAATTTATAATTTTGTCGCTAGGTGTCACTGGTAGTAGTGGCGGCGCAATACATGATAAGACATAATATAATTTTCATTTGGCGTGTGGGGACATCATTTCCTTTCACTACAACTTACGTGCAAGATCAAAGACGAGCTCTATCCTCTGCTACGCGCATTTTAATTAAAGTATATAGATGTTTAATAGTATTAAATAAAGTATCCAAGACATTCATTGTAGCGTAGTGTATTCCAGACAGTGAAGCATTGCTGAACCCTGTGTGATAGTAGCAACGCAATTAGGAGAGCCAGCCATCTTGTTGACCTTCAAAGGTATCGACTGAGAGTCGACATTTCTTCTTCTTTTTGTGGATTTGTGAAAGGTCAACTAAGGCTTGAGAGGTGTGTATTTTATATTTCTTATATTTACTGTGATTTTTTTTTTAAAAATAAATTATATATATTCTAATTGTACTTGAGTTGTTTTTAAGCATTATTAACGAACAGAGAGAGACATTTTTGTGGATATTTTAAAAGAATAGTTTACAACTCAATATAAAGTAAATATTTTTCATAAATCAAACAGATTGCTTTCTATTTGCATATTATTTAACTATAGGCTGAAAATAAGTAATTGCTTTTTATTTACATGAAATTTATTTGCAGGAATTTCTGCGCGGTTTCAGCGACTATTCGAGGGTCTTCAGTACCTGGAAAGCCATAACGGAACTACAACGCCTGGGACATTGTGGGTCGGGGAGATGCGATGCACTCCTACGCGCTGTTCGTGCCTCTGAAAGTAATGATACACTGCTTCTCCGTTTAATTTGTTTCTGTATGGGTTTTTACGTACGCGTGATAGTTATGAAACGGCACAATGAAAACTTTTGTATTTATTATCTTGTGGGGAAGGTCAGGTGGATTGGATAAAGGATGCAGAGTTATCGGCCTTTTTTGATTTCGGCACGCGGTTTGTTTCGGAACCATGTTTAATCCCATCTGAAAATAATACCATAGCCATGTCCCCTCCACGAAAAATCATAACTTGAGTCCTATTAATTTACATCAATTAGCCAATGAAGATCTAGCTTTCTTAGATGAAGTAGATGCGATTGGCACTCAAAATTCCGCTGAAACACGAGTTGAAGAAATGAGTTTGGTTCAAAATAAGGACAATGCTGTGGTCATACCCACGCACAAGTCCAGGGAGAAAATCCTGTATACAATCCACCTCAACACTGTGTACAGGATAATCATGACTATGGGGATCAAATGTTTTTCATTCCTCAGCCTGACCCGTCATATGCTCGTGTTCCAGCAATGGTTGGACATGGAAACACGAACTACAATCGTACAAGTGGTACTACTAGTAGTCCTCGTAGTGGTCGTGCAAGTCGTAGTAGTAGTAATAATAATAATGGCGGGTATAATCAAAGAAATAGTAATTTCGAAGTTGTAAGAGAAAGCAGACAAAGGTTTCGTAAGTTTCGTCTTACGGGCCATTAAATTGCTGTCAGACCTGTGGGTGATGTAAGAAATATTAATAACCCAGAGGCCTATATCGAAGGTTGAATTGATTTTGCGTTGGAACATGTGATCTCCAATGCACGCCCCTCGGCCTACATTGCCTTATACATAGACAGTAGTAATAGTACCAACAACAAAGCAGTGTATGTTCCGTGGAGAAGAAAGGGCAATTCCTCTGATAGGACAGTCCTCACTTAAATCGAACGTGTACTAAATTCGAATGAGGTGTTCCTTTTGGGGCAAGAAGTATTGTTTCGATTCCATATAACTGAGAGCATGCATGGCCAGGGAAGAAATGCAACTGCCGTTGACAAATACTCATAATACCAAGACTATTTGGAAAAGCGATTAATTCGTATTGAAAATAAAAATATTTACTGTCTACCTCTGGCTATAATATGGGACCAAGTAATGCTCCACGGTACAAAATATGATTTGTATAATTTAAAAAAAGAAGACTCCGATACATGGCTTCTTAAAGCAGAAGTTCTCTGCGAGATGGCAGGTGTTAACGTTCAAAGTAAGGGGGGCTGTGACTTTTCCGATCTTGATACTTTCCAGTCATATTTGAAAGGGGACTATCAAATGGTGGCTTATGAGGAGCATGAAAAGAATAACCGGGAATATATTAGCGTGTGCTACAAATTTCTAACTTGAATGATTTAGTATCTTAGAAATTTTTATACTTGGGGGAAGAGCGTATCTCATCTGAAATTTGTAACACCGTGTATTTAAACAACTCAAGGATGAATATAACTAATCTTCTTAGGATAAGAAATGAAATAATCAATTTCTTTTGGATATTTTCGACATCACACCACAAGCTATTAGGACTCGAAATGGTTTTAACTATAAAGATCTACTACATCGTAATGGCACAGAAACTTAACCATTACGATTATCCAACATCGTAAATAGATGCAATACTCACAGGTAGTTTAGCTCTGTTCAACTCCAAACGATGTCCTTCCACTATCCGTTCTTAATTACCACTCTCCAGTTCACTCTCTGTCCTCAACCAGCACAACCCCTTTCCGGGATTCAGGTGCTTCCTGGTTATGGCGTAGAGCTTAGCGCAGGTCTCCTTCTGCAATCTCTTACTTAGTTATTTCCGTATAGGAAAACTTCCTATAATTGAGGTGTGATGCCGACGTTATCTGTTTTTATTTTTTCTAAACAGTTTGAATATCACTTTCTTGTTTTATAATAAAAATGTATCGTTCAGTTTTTTCCCTACAATATTTTGAGCAATAGTTTTTCCCGTTTATAATGTTTTTGTCTGTTTTCATTTGTTTATGTAATTTTGATTATGGTTCACTCTTTTGGTTTGGTGTGTTTTTGAGATTGTTTAACTAGTGTCTTTACAATTGTCAAAATTAGTCTTTATAATTTTATGCTGTGCTTTTCAAAAGAATTTCCGTAAAGAAAGAGAGTAAGTTGAACTGTTTACCGTCCGGAATTGCGCGGCAAGAAAAGCAGAGATTGGAGCATGTTACTTATCCAACAATTAGTGTTAAAATTAATAAATTCATAAGCAAGATAAGTATATCTTTTAAAGAAATAGAATATTTAAAATACAACATTCCTTGTGAATTTTAGTCTTCAAAGTTATGAATGAAAACTAACTGCAAATCAAAGTGGAAATAGCAGACGGGTATTGATATAATTATAGTGCTAGAATGTGGTTTTTGCACTTATAAGTAATAGTATTATTTTTAAAAAGTCGGAAAATACTAAAGACTTATCTGCATTCTTTAAGTATTACAGCACAGCTGCAAAGTATTATGTGTATTGGTTACTACGGTAAGATTTTCGGCGTACAGTATAATCTGTACAGTAAGTGTTAAATAAATTGATATCTTATTGTCCTTCAGGAATGACCGCTATAGTATTTTTCTTTTAATGACTATGGTTCAGATTTAATATAATGTGTCATGAGGCAACGAAATTATAATAGCACAAGTCTTGAAGCAACGAACCAGAATACGTGAAGTAAAATTAGTTCCTTGATAAGTTTTTTCTTCTTTTTATAAGAAGTGGCGAGCCATGCTAAAAATATGTTATGTTTTACATCTTGGCTAGTACGTTCATAAATAATAATAAGACAACGCAAAAACAGAATATTGCCAAGTGTTGCCAAAATACAATTTCCGTTGCATTACAAACAACATAAATTAAAAAACACATGTAAGGATTTTGGGTACTTTACATTACCCCTGCCTCGAAATTTTGAGCACAATTCTATGTGCCAAAAGAAAAATGGATTACTGTCCACCTGTATAAACATGAAAAGAAAATAATAATTAAATTCGTCCATTAAACTTCGAACACTCTGTATATTAAAGTTTTCTCTTGACTCGTATGTATGTATATAAGTTCCACCACCAGCATTGTCCGTCACCAATAATATGGATATATGTTGTTTCTATTGCATGAGTATTCTGCTGACAAAGTAATATTACAATAAATGCAGGTTAATGTCACCGCATCCTGTCTGTAAGAAAGGAAGAAAACAACTGTCACAAAACACTTTGCACTCTGAATGAAGTAAAACACTGCACTTTAGGTTATTTCACTTAGTTATGTGTCAGTTTGTATTTTTCGTAGTCTGTTCTTTGCTATACCGGAATACATGTTACTTGGAGGTATGTATTCTGTCACATGTATTTAATTTTCATTATCATTGAAGTCCTCACTTCAATAACTGGTAGTAGTATTTAATACTCTGCAAGCATAGATTCCTCAGGAACTTGTTGTTCGGCTCAGTTCACATGGTCCATTGTTGATATCTGACATTAGAGATAAGGCATCTATGGGAAACTGCTGTTGTTCTTTTGTTGATGATATTGATATGTTGTTGTGTAGGCGTGATTATTTAGTGTTTTTGTTTATGCGTGTAGTAAATACATTCATTTATAGATATTAGGACAAGCACAACTGTTAAGTCTGCACTATTACTTAGAAGTAGTGAAATGAGTCACTTTTTAATGTTTGAATAACATGAAGTTAGAAGAAATCATTGACATACCATTAACATTAAGAACTATAGTAGGCGTAGAAGGCTTCATTGTTGGATATTCATTTAATGTATCATCATAGAGGTGTATCGAAGAACAATCTGGGGTTATGTGTGAATCTGTTTTTGAAGAAAAATATTTGACAGATCGAATATGTGAATTTGGAATATTATTTGGGGTTAATTTAATTTTGAATAGTTTGTATGTTATAAATGACAAAATTATTAAAATGATTATTAAAATAGTAATTATAGGGATGACAAAAGTATATGATTGCATTTTTGAGCGTACCTAGAAAGGCAAAAGAAAAAAGATTCAGAAAATGAAGTTGTTACTTGGTTATTTTTCTTTGAAATATGCTTAGCATAATTTTTTTAATAATAACCAAATATTCTCTTTTTTGAATTAACTAGTTTCTTTGAAGGATGCTATGCATACCTGTTGCCTAGTTAATCTGCTGTGAATTAGACTCTACTTGAAAATTTGCTTCGCAAAATTTATATTCATACCCTACTCACGTTTCAATAACAATATTGTTTATTTCTTTAATCATTTTCAGGCTTGTGAATATGATTAGTTAGTTCAGTTACTATCTTATTCAGCTTGTACATTTTAATAACTAGAGCTAGAATAAGAATTAGTAATACAAATCCTACTAGTATAAGAATAATTCCAATGCTATAAGTAATATGAGTATCAAAGTGAGTCCATATTGGCATAGTAGGGTTCACTGTCAAATTCGATAGTTGAGAAGAAAGGTTGTGTAATGTATCCAAGTAAAATTGGTTTCCTACATCCCATTGTGAAAATGAAAGATTTATAGGGAACTCTATGTGATGATATGTAACTTCTACGGTATGTTTACTATCTAAGATTATTTGATTTGTTATCACTGAATCGAACGCATTGTAAGATAAGAAATAAGCTCTGTGTTGATCGTCTGAATAATTTGAATAAACTGGTGCTTGGACATTTCTATTGACAGCATGAACAGTTGTTGATGCTGAAAACAAAATGCCTACTGGGGTGTATAGATAAATAAATTTGGAGTTCGTAGTATACTTTAATATATAATAACGACTAATTAAAATAATATGAATAAATACTCAAAAAATTGAAGATCTTTTTTCTAAGTTTGTTGAATGTCTATAAACATTAGCAAATTCTCTAATTTCCTATATCGCGAAATAAGAAAATTTTCGGCCTAACTAGCTTATCAAAGAAATAGAACAGTCCCAGGAAAGAGAAATAAGGATATTGATTCCTTTGTGTTCGAAAAAGAAAACCGTAAGGCACTTACACTCACGGTGTCCGAAGAAGAAAGATTGTTACCGCGCAGTCTATTCGCACCTGCTATGTGAACAAAAGAAATCAATACGAAAGGCTTTCACCAGATGACCTAATATCCCTATTCTAGACTAACATATGATCGTCTTCTTTTCCCATGTACTATCTCGATATTCGTCCAGCGGATCTTGATTTCGCTTTTATTTGTGGTCATCTTTCGTTGATTGAAGATCTGGTTGACTTTCTCAAAGTTTCGGCGTGGGAACATCTTAACTTGATAGTAGAAACTTGTTTCTCTTTTGTGCGTCGTCTGTGTCCACCGGCGTCTATGAGTGTCATCTAGCGTCTTCGCTTGTCCTTTGGTGCTAATCACATCATTCATCATGTTTCTTAGTTGTAGATGTTGAATTGTTTATGTCACGGCATCTTCTTCTCTTACTGATGAAATTTTCTTTAAAGATCTGATGTCCACTTCATCACGTTTGGCGTTATTCTTCTTATTTTAATATTCTATGACGATTTTGTTCGTACTGTTAGTGAAACCTACAACTGTAGCTTTCTTGTTATATTTGTGACTGAACACTTCTGGGATCCCATTCTTTTTTTGATGCTCCTTCACTAAGACAACGTCCCCAATCTGGAATTCTGTTTGCTTTTTTTTCTTGAAGAAACCTCCAGTTGCTATTGATAATTCTTGATAATATTTTGATAACCCTATTCTCTTATCGTTTTCAAAACCTTAATGCGGTCTGCATTTTCAATGTTTTGCACTGGAGTCCGAAATTCATTTTCCAAAAATGACCTTGGCTGGTAAGCATGTAGCAAAAAGAAATTGCTGAATTTTGTTATTACGTTTGTGACATTATTTAACGAAAAGGTGAGTGCTGACAAAAATAAGTCCCATGTGTGTCCTTTAGACAATACATAGTGTCGTAACGCTCGCTGAATAGTGTCTGCTGTTTTCTCCACTAAACTTAATATTCGTGCTGATTGACAGCTATGAAATTCAATGTGGTTCCCAACCTTTCTGAAAGTTCGGCCATTATTTTACTACGGTGCCCGGGAAGTCTGTCCAAAATAATCTTCTCTGGCAGACCATACTTGAGAAGTACTTTTCGATATAACGAGTCAGCAATTGATTCTGATGTTAAGTCTATTAAAGCATCTGTTACAATATACATAGTACAGAGATCACATATAATGAGAATGTATTTGTTATGCTTTTCGACATTGGCAAAGGGCCTACCTGGTCAATTTTGATAGTAGAAAAAGGCTGTGATTGAGTATATGTCGGTGGTAACATTTTTGGAGGTTTAGTGACTCTCTTAGTTAATAAAAAGGATGGGAAATTTCTAACCTTGTTTCTAATGAAAGTTTTCATGTGTGGAAAATAAATTCTATGCAATGCATATTTATATGTTCTCGTTTGACCTTGATGAGCAGAGGTTAATGGTGACTTATGAATCATATCAAACACTTTGTTTTGTAACTTAAACTGAATACAAAGTAAACGTTTCGCTACGTTTGCAAACTTATGTATTCGGTAAAGTTTTCCATCTACCAATTCATAGTGTGAGATAACACACCATTCACCTGAATTTTCATCATCTGTCTGCAACAAAATTGAAGAAAATGCTGTCCTTGACCCGTCAGTATACAAGCACAAGGGTTTGTTTCGATCGTACGGTGCCAGAGCGGAGGCTGCTAGCAATTCTGTTTCAAAAGTTCAAAAATTTCTTGATGTTGAGTGGTCCATTCAAACCTCTCTCGTTTTCGAACGAACTTTTGAAGCGGTTCCGTGATTTCCGCATAATTGGGAAAAATTTTCGAATATAATTACAAAGCCCTAAGTAGGATCGCAATTGTTTCGTATTTTTAGGTGAAAGATAAGTTTCAATAGTTTTTAAAATTCTGTCCGAAACTTCAAACCCAAATTTAGAAATTTTGTGTCCCAACGCTATGATTGATTTCATGAAAAACTGTGATTTCTCTACCGACCCTCTTAAACCATAGATTCTCAGTCTATGCAACAGTTGTTCTAGAACTTCTACAAATTTCTCTTCAGAATTTGAAAATAGAAATAGATCATCCACACATAAGGCTATATTCTCGGGCTGTGAATTAGCTAGTACAACTTATAGGAAATTATTAAAATAAAAAGGAGAATTTACATAACCTTGTGGCATACGAAGTTATTCGAATTTTCCAAGATTTGGAATGCTAAATGATGTAAATTTCCTTGATTGAGGCTTTAATTCTAATTTGAAAAGGGATTAGAAATATCCAAGTATCCGTAATACAAGTGTCCTGACATAGTTGACAGTATTTAACTGACAGGAGGTAAACAAACACTATTATAAAAAAACTCGGGAGTTCAGTTCTCTCAGATCAATAATCTTGCCCAATTTTCTCGACGGTTTCCTAAGAAACAACCGCAGAATTATAAGGCGAATTAAATCTTTGCATCACCCGTTGTTCCAATAACGTATTTATAAATTGCGTAACTTCCGATTTCAGTGCATGTGGAATTGGAAATTGCGTGAAAACGGAATTTCTGTGTTAAGTTTAATTTTACATTGAAAATGTCTTGCTTTTCCGATGCTATTAGGATTCCACGTAAACACATCAACAAAGCGGTAGCAGAGGTCTATTACTTTTTCTCTATATTCAGGACTGGCATTTTGACCAATATTTAATTTAGAGATTTGAAATAACCGTTGTCTTTCCCGTAATAATTCCTCATCCACATAATTTTCATCTATTGATTGGCAACATTGATTTGACTCTTCAATTTGAACATCTTCCGCTTTTCCGATTACAAAATTCTTATGAAGTATAACTTTTGTGACTAAAGGGTTAATAATTTCAACTACAGGTTCGTTTTTATTTAAAATAGTTGGTGGCACTAAAATTCCTAGTTCCTCAATTATAGACATGTCTGTATCTAAAATCACTTCTTGACCTGATTTCGAATTAATACATTTAAGTGGAACAATTATTTTTTCCTTGGAGGAAGATACGTCCTCTTATGAATAACAAACTTTGGATCATATAACTCTGTCAATAAACAAAATATTGGCTCTGAAATCTGTATTACTCTGTTGTGTGTTATGAGGAGGCTTTCCATATCTAAATAAAGATAGCATCTTATTAAGGTAATCAACACGGGAGTTATGAAAAATAAAGAAGTCATTTCCTAAAAGAGCTTTCGGACCAAAATTTTCCACTATTCTGAGCCTGTGATGAAAGGATCGTCCGTTGATTAGAAATTTGATTATGGCTGTGTGTTTCAGCTCTATAGGTTCACAGTAAACACGAACAACCTTCGTAATTTCCTGATACAATTTAGTTTTAGGAGATAGAAATGATTTATCTAAAATTGATATTGTACTTTCCGTATTTGGAAATATTTTTAATGGTTTCTTTCTCAGTTGTATTGTAAATCTACTGCATTATAAATCCCCTTCAATTTCTAATGGCGTCTGTATCTCTTCTCCCGGAACATTCTTCTGTTTATATTGACTGTGGATACTGGTATTATTAATCTCTACGTGTGGGTACTTTTCTTCTTATCTGTACATCCACCGTCTGCATGTCCAGACGTTACAGACGTTTAAATTATGAGTCCCCTGTACCTGATTCATTTGAGAAGGGTTTTGTACAGGAGCATAATATGTCGTACCATTACTTTGCATGGGATGTACACCCTGCATTTGATTAAAGCTCTGTACCTGTTGTGCATGAGACACATTAGTATGGTGAGAACAACACTGGTTGTTATGATAATTTGCGCGTCCTGATCTAAAATTACCACGTCCACCACGGCCTCGAAAATTATTATTTTTCTCTCTAAAATTGTTGTATTGAGTATTGTGTCTACCCTGATTATTCTTAAAATTGCCTCTCTTACTACCTCGAAAATTATTTCTGTTATTCTGATGCGATTACGAGTTATTTTGCACACAGTGAGTGTTTGACTTTGCGAGTCTTAAGAACCGCCTTCGATTCTCAGTGACAATTTTTCTATTTTTTTCTGTAACTGGTTAATGGAAGATGTAACCTCCCTACTTTGAGAGGATGATGAAGGTGTGTTTGTTTTCTGAGTTTCCGAGTGTTCAGCTCTGTGTTGTTGTTTTCTAGTAATTCTCTAATTGCTTTCTTTTTATATTTCCTGTGCCTATGTGACGTAATCTTGTCCTCAGACTCGGACGAAGGACTGTCAGTAACCGTAGATTCTGATTCAGAATCAGATGACCAACACCTACATTTCCCTTTTCTACACTTCTTCTTATAAGCTTTCTGAATACGTGCATCTATTTCTGTCTTTTTCCTATTTCTAATTTTACATTCATTTGCTTCTAACGTATAGAGAGCCTGAATAAGCACATCTAAAAAGTCAAAAGAATTGTAACTTAGGTGTTGAATATAGTACGGTTTCAACCCTGCTGTAATGATTGAAATGATCTGCTCTTCTGTCAAAGTCGGAGCATGTTTATCTACCATGGATAAAATATCATAAACAAACGACTGAATGCGTTCTTGTTTTTCCTTAAACTTATTCTGTACGGGAGAGAAAAAAATCTACACTACCTTTGCATTCTTGAAACATTTAATTATCTCAGCGTTACAATTCGCATAGGCTGTTTCATCTGTAATGTTCTTTCTCTTTAACCGAGATCGCAATTGTTCTTTTAGTTTCCCTGGAAACGCAGTGATTATCATTTGTTTTGCTATCTTATCAGTCCAATTATTTAACCGTACACAATCATCATATTCATCAAAGAAATGCTGTATCGTGATTTTGTGTGGTTTAAATTTCGGAACAGGATAATGAGAATTGTACACATTGCCAATAGGATATTTTAGCTCCCTGACCTTCACTGTGTTGTCCCTGCATTTTCTTATACTTATTGTCGCAGTATGCGTGTCACGACACTCCAAAATTATAGAAAATGTTAAGATTTAAAATCTATTAATTTCATTAATTGGTTTAAGAGAGAAATATTACAATGTTTTGTTTATTATTCTAAATTGCTGTAATTAGGTTGTAGACATGTTATATCATCATTATGCATTGCTGATGCTTGTTGTTTCTTCAAGAAGTAGACACGAGTCTGCAGTGTCATAATAATAACAAAACAAATACGAAACATATAAATGTCAAACGTTGTGAAAATTCTGTAAACACAGACACATAACTAAAATTAGGTAAAAGTGGAAATTTCGCAGACATAAGCTGTCTAGAGAATTTGGTCAATGAAAGAAAATGCAGAAATTGTGAATAAGCACAATTTCGGCTCAGAGATGTAAAATGTCAGAATATGCAATCGACAACAACAAAATTCGTCATCACGAACATGATGATAAAAACCTAATGTTTGAGGGAATCAGGATCAGTCTCAGGAAGTCTCTATGATCAGTCTCCAAGGGTCTGTTGGAAGATCAGTTCGGAGAGACCCGTAGAGGATCAGTTTCAGGCGGTCTCTAACATCAGTCACCGGAGAGCCATTTGTTGGATCAGTCTCCATGGTTTAGTAGTCTCAATAGAGTCATTATTGAGATCAACAGCGAACTACGTTCCAGTGGACATCCATCCACTGTGAGGAATTGGAAGACGAACTTTGAAGTCTGACGTTCGAACCTCGTTCATCAAGGTATGCTAGAATAACATCTCTGATATTCAATCTTTGACCAATTCACAGATAGTTCTATGCAATGCGAGTTAACTATTTTACTTAATATAACACAAACAAACATCCTACTAAATCTCTACTATAAACGATAATTGAATAAATGAGTTTCAATGGTAAACATTCTCAATTTTAATTATATCACCTTTCGCATGTCAGTCAATATAAATCCTAAGTTTTAGGTTGGTGGAGATAGAAGGAGTTTCTGGTTTCCTACCTACTTTGGATAGTAGGTAGAAGCAACAAATACTGTGCAACTATATTTACATCCCTTGGCTTCATAGGCACAAGCACAGTCTTTTTGTTGACATGGCGGAGATTCTGGTGTTCAATCTCAGTTAAAATAAACCTCTTGCACGCCAAGTAATAACATGCGTTAGGTGGATTATTTTCCACAAGTTAAGTATTTCATTAACGAGTAATAGTTAAAATTAAACCCACACCACCCACCCGTACTGATAGTTGTAGAAATAGAATAAGGTAGAACCATGTTATCCTTATTAAATAATCACAAGGAACATTATCCGGTTCTTCAGGATAATGGCGAACCAGCGACGATATTTACAGACAGTAGGTATTATAGGTTAGACTTGGGTGTGTTAAGAAGTTTTAGTGAATATGGGCCTACATATTCTTCCGAGAAAGAAGAAGTAATTCGAGAGAAAAGACAACGGTGGAAGTATCAAAAATGGTACATGGTGACCTTTCAGAGAAAAGATTTTGATGTTAATGAGCTAATTGAATTAGGTTATCGCAGGCATTTCTTGTCAGTGGTATCAGGTGTGGTAGAAGTATCGTTAAGCTTAAAGAACGCTACGTTCTTTGGTTTAAAGTTAGATGGCCAATCATATCAGATATGTGGAATTTTTAGAGAGTGTGTCGACCAGGCAAGGGTCAACACATGGCTCGAAAAGTTTAAGAATACATATGATTGCTCGGACGCAATTCAAATTGCTGATGTAGTAGGGACTTTTAGCTCACTGGAGAAAAAGTCAAAATTAATTGTATCTAGGGAAAAGATAATGTTAGACACAGTAGCGTTTGCGAGTTTTTTTCTGGAGAGAAGTAAGAAGCGTTCCAGTAAATTTTAGACTTAGACATGTAAATAGAGGATAGATAAATTTTTAGAATGTATATAGTATTAGTATTTGTTATATTTGTAAGTTTATATTATAGGATTCGGGTACATATAGTCACAAGTAGTTAAGTAAGATTATAGTAAAAGTAATTATAAGTGATTTTAGGAATATGTTAGTTATTAAGAATTATTATAATAAGTATTCAGGGTGTAGGATTTGTAAATTAATATTTTGAGTAAGATTTAAATAAGTAAGTTAAAAATGAATTTAAAAATAAGGAAGTAAACATTAGAAGTTAAAATATAAGTAAATAAACGGAAATGTCTTCAAGACATAGTAAATAATAAATTATTAAAGTAATAAGGAGTTTTAAAATTAATAAATAGGATTAAATAACTAGATAATGAAGGATAAGTGATTATGACTAAGTAGCTATCTGGAAAAAAAAAAGAAGAATAAGAACATATTAGTAAATATTAGTAAATAAAGATATAAAAGGCAAGAAAGAATGAAAAAAAAAATGGTTGATGAAATTTAAATGTGTAGTGATTAAGTTTAAATATAGTAAATATATTCAACGTAATTAGGACATTCTTGATAGGGAAACCTAGGTAGGTTAGAAATCACATTTTCGTGACGTTGAACTGGGAGTGCGCCAAACCTCTCACGAAAATTTGTAGGAACACATAAGTCTTCGGCGACATTAAGGCGGTACAGAGAGGAGTTAGATACCCACTTGTCGTTTCGCAAAGCAGTGAATTTTTTTTTAGTGAATCTTACCTATTTAGTCGAGTACTAGGAAGATCAAAATTTT
This sequence comes from Thermobia domestica, assembly GCF_964235325.1. Classification (NCBI taxonomy): domain Eukaryota; kingdom Metazoa; phylum Arthropoda; class Insecta; order Zygentoma; family Lepismatidae; genus Thermobia; species Thermobia domestica. Next base: position 159,791,680 of record NC_137470.1, on the reverse strand, counting down.
GAATTTTTTTTTTGTAATTGGATTGTAGGCATAGCAATAGTTTAAATGTTAAGGACATAAATGTTAAGGAAAATTAAGAATAGAAAATAGACTTGCTATCTAGCGATTAGGTTAGAATAGTTAAGTTCTAGGTTAAGGAAAGGTACAAAAATATACTTATCACATGCATTAAATTAAGGAATGAGAAAACGAGATGGAAAGATCTGGAAAGAGAAATAAAAAGAGAAGGAAAATAGCTGAAGATAATAGAGAAATAGATAGCTAATTTAATAGTATATAGATTAATAGACAAAATATTATGGATTTGACAAGGCAAGATTTTAATTAATCTTGAAATATTTTTATTATGACTGGATTTGGACGATTATTAATTATTAACTATTAATTATTAATTATTATTATGATTATTATATTATCGAAATTATGATTATTATATTATAGTAATGTTAATGAAAAAAATAAGAAGCTAGATAAATAAATATATAAGTAAGCACTGAATATAAATACTAGTTAAGATATAGAGCTCTAGAGATAGCTATAAAAATTAAGCTTACTAAAAGAGATTTTTAGGGGAAATAGGACTTTGCTATATGCAGTCAGTGAGGATACCCTTAATAGATACAGAACACTAAGAGACGAGTTAAAGTATCATGTTTATTAAACTGGTCGGAGATTTCGTTTCAACGCTTAGGCCATTTGGCAAGAAATGATTTAATTAAGAATTATTATTTAGCGCTAGTTAACATTACTTTATTATTATATTATTATTAATTATTATTAAGATTATTATTATTAATTATTATTAAAATTATTATTAATTATTATTATATTATTGATTATTATTGATTAAACCTGAATGTGACAATGGCTTAGATAGTTTTTGGGTTACAAGGCCAGTAACTAAAGACGTTTAAGTTAAGAACTAGGAATAGACAAGTATGAAGTACAATTGATGTACTATTTATTATCGAAATAACATCGAGATATCGATTTTACGTGATTTTTATACCCGATTTTGACAGAATTAAATAGTTAAATAAATAAATAAGATTTTTGAGTATGGAGAAGAATGGAGATTTAAAGTAAATAAATTTTTTTTGTTAAGTAAATAAATAGTAGTAAGAGAAGTAAGTAAATAAATAAAGTAACTGTATACAAAATGGATTTATACGATGTCTTGCGAGTCAGGCCGCAAGGAAACAACCAAAGCCTTCCCAGATTCATGGAAATATGAATCTGCATCAGTAAATCTCCCGAATCTGTAAATACGTTTTGTGTACAGTGAATTGTGATAAATAAGTAATTAAATAATAACAATAATTAAAGAAAATCGGTTACGGGAACATAATTAATAATAGAAATTAAAATATTTGTAAATGTAACATGTATAGTATTATAAATAACGTTTAAATTTAATAAAGTAATTAATAGAATAGTAGAGTACTCACCATTAAAAGTAGAGATGATATATAGCATAATAAAGGATGTGAAAAAAAATAATAATATATACAACACGTTCACACACGAAATCACGCATCACGTATTTTGCACACTTCATTTAAAAAAAAGAAAAAAGTAATATGTTCAGATTTACATATAATTCGCATTTGAACTATGAATTGGTTAATCACGATATAGAGGTGATATTGTACCATACAATAGAACTGTAAGAGTGAGTGCACGTAGACCGTTATGTATCGGAAGGACGCTTTACACGTAGAGTGGATATGTAATCGTGTCAAGGTTGAACGGAAGTCGCAGAAAGAAGATGAGAGAGATGAAGTTTTGCTGAGTTCAACAGTTTTGCATAAAAGCGTTGACGCGAGGTTGACATTGAGTTGCCAACTATGGTGAGCAATTTAGGTCAAGTTTGCGGAAAATATAATGCTGTTTATGTTAGTGATTTAGTGTTTTTGTGAATTTAAATGGAAATCCATAGTGAAAGTGTATAAAGAAATACTATAGTGTGTGTGTATATATAAAGTGAATATTAATAGATCAGTTTCAATTTCCCTAAGAAAGGACTTAGGTTGGAAACATTCATTATTGTGTTTACAACGAACAAAGTTCAAGTAGTGTTGAGTTTTGACAATAGGTGGCAGATACATGCAGTATGCTGTTATCAAACAGATGTGATTTTATAAGTAAAAAAAAGAACTGAGTGAACTTTTGGAAAAAGAAAAACAGGAAAAAGGAAAATTCGTGAAAATTAATAATCATTAATTTTTGTTTATTTTTCGACAATATTTTTGGCTTTCGATTTAAAAAGAATTATTTTGTAAATTTTCACATTAATCAATAATTTTGAAATTTCATATACAGTGAGCTCTCCGAAAGCCGATCTTTTTCAAAGATCTAGTCGGCATCGGAGATGCCTCAGTTTAAAGTGGGGGCGTGTCGCAGTATGCGTGTCACGACACTCCAAAATTATAGAAAATGTTAAGATTTAAAATCTATTAATTTCATTAATTGGTTTAAGAGAGAAATATTACAATGTTTTGTTTATTATTCTAAATTGCTGTAATTAGGTTGTAGACATGTTATATCATCATTATGCATTGCTGATGCTTGTTGTTTCTTCAAGAAGTAGACACGAGTCTGCAGTGTCATAATAATAACAAAACAAATACGAAACATATAAATGTCAAACGTTGTGAAAATTCTGTAAACACAGACACATAACTAAAATTAGGTAAAAGTGGAAATTTCGCAGACATAAGCTGTCTAGAGAATTTGGTCAATGAAAGAAAATGCAGAAATTGTGAATAAGCACAATTTCGGCTCAGAGATGTAAAATGTCAGAATATGCAATCGACAACAACAAAATTCGTCATCACGAACATGATGATAAAAACCTAATGTTTGAGGGAATCAGGATCAGTCTCAGGAAGTCTCTATGATCAGTCTCCAAGGGTCTGTTGGAAGATCAGTTCGGAGAGACCCGTAGAGGATCAGTTTCAGGCGGTCTCTAACATCAGTCACCGGAGAGCCATTTGTTGGATCAGTCTCAATGGTTTAGTGGTCTCAATAGAGTCATTATTGAGATCAACAGCGAACTACGTTCCAGTGGACATCCATCCACTGTGAGGAATTGGAAGACGAACTTTGAAGTCTGACGTTCGAACCTCGTTCATCAAGGTATGCTAGAATAACATCTCTGATATTCAATCTTTGACCAATTCACAGATAGTTCTATGCAATGCGAGTTAACTATTTTACTTAATATAACACAAACAAACATCCTACTAAATCTCTACTATAAACGATAATTGAATAAATGAGTTTCAATGGTAAACATTCTCAATTTTAATTATATCACCTTTCGCATGTCAGTCAATATAAATCCTAAGTTTTAGGTTGGTGGAGATAGAAGGAGTTTCTGGTTTCCTACCTACTTTGGATAGTAGGTAGAAGCAACAAATACTGTGCAACTATATTTACATCCCTTGGCTTCATAGGCACAAGCACAGTCTTTTTGTTGACATTATTGTATTTCAGTTTTAGTGCAGGGATTTTTACTTTTATTGGGATCTTTTTGTATCTTAACGTTCTAAATTGTTCGTATGAAAGTTCTGTATCATTGCTGGAAGTATTATTCATATCCTACATACGAACAGAAAATAAACTATCGCATTGCGGCTAATGTTGCAACCTAAGCAAAGTACACTGACAATTAGCTTGTAAATGCAGTAAATTCTTATATAACAGCAGATATCTTGGTGTATTGTCCGTTTCTTTAGTAACAAGAGAAAATGAATCTTGCAAGACTATATAGTATTACAACAACTGACGTCTGTAATTTCAGCATACTATGAGCAATTAGCAGAGAGAGGAAAAAATATGAAACTCCTTTTACTCAACAAACTGATGTTATCGTCTAAATAATTTAAACTACGCGTGATACGCTTCATTCCCATATGTATGAGGCAACGGAATCAAGCATGATGGATCCAATTTAATGTAACTTGAATGGCCTATAAAAATAGCGAGATCTCCGAAATCGAAACGTATGTGGTAAATGACCATAATCTAATTAATGTTGTTTGCAATCTTAATTTTACCCATAAATGGATAAAACCGGATGCTTCCACCATAACGTATTCTACAAATCTCTAACTAGAATGATTTAGTATCTTAGTTACTTTTTATACTTGAGGGAAAAGCGTATCTCATCTTAAATTTGTAACACCGTGCATTTAAACAACTCAAGGATGAATTTAACTAATCTTCTTAGGATAAGAAATCAAATAACCAATTTCTTTTGGATATTTTCGACATCACACCACAAGCTATTAGGACTCGAAATGGTTTTTACTATAAAAATCTACTACATCATAATGGCACGGAAACTTAACCATTATGACTATCCAACATCGTAAATAGATGCAGTACTCACAGGCTATTTCCATGCCTATAGGCTTTGTTTGCCTTTTAACAGTGACGCTGTTTTGCACGACGCTCAAGACTCGTACAAAACGATGGAGAAAAGATATGAGAAAACCATGCGGGGCCGTAGGTAACTGAAAAATATAGGTGTAAACATATACGAAATATGGGAATCTTCTTGGGATAATAAGGTAAAGAAGGATAAGGAACTACAAAAGTTTGTTCAAGAACGTTGTACTAACCTACCTAATTTTCTTATTCCTAAGAACTGTTACAACGGTGGTCGCACGGAGGTCTTTCGTTCCTACGTCAATTGTGCGAGTGATGAGCGAATTGCCTATGCCGATGTAACAATTCTATAACCATGGGTGATGGCACGTAAACCTATGCCGGCTAAATCACCTAAGATTCATACAGGGCCGGACTTTCCAGATGTGGGAAGTATTCACGTTATAGGAAAATGCACTATCCTGCCTCCACAAGACCTCTATTCTCCGATCTTACCATACGTTGCGGGAGGTCGATTACTCTTCGGTCTTTGCTGCACATGCATGGAAGAAGAGAACACTATCGAACGTACCCATAGTGACGCTGAGTGTGCTCCCACAGGAACATTTTGCACTCCAGAGTTACACATTGTTCTTCAAAAACGTTACAAAATATTCGATATACATGAGATATGAGAATTTGAACACTTAGATCCTGAAGAGGGGAACTCAGGTAGGCTGTTCGGGACCTATGTGAATTCCTCCCTTCAGATGAAGCAGGAAACCTCTGGTTTTCCTGCTTAATGTACCACTGAAGAGGACAAAATATATCGATGAATATTAAGCCCATGAATGCATGCGATTGAATTATGACAATATTAGGATGAACCCGGAATTGAGGCAATGCGCGAAAGTATACTTCAATTCATTGTATGGAATGTGGGGGCAACGCACAAATATGTCATAGAGTATAATCGTTAGTGATGAGGTCACATTTCTTAGGTATTTAACTATGGCAAAGGTATTAAATTCAAAGTATGGTGCCAATTGATGATGACCATCTCATTCTCACGTACAGACATTGAAAATTAAAACGTTCGATCAGTTTTCCAACGTGATAATAGCCGCATCTATTACTTCGTGGGCTAGACTTAGACTTTACGAACTACTTACTACTGTAGGACCTGACAGAGCAATCTACTGTGGCATTGACAACATCATGTACATACAGAAGAAAGATGACGAACCCTAGTTACCGCTCGGAAACTATTTGGGTGATCTGACAAATGAAATTAATGAATGTTGGGAGTTTCCAACCTTTATCGGTTCAGGTGCCAAAAATTATGCAATGAGGTTAACAAATGCCGAAGGGAAAGTTCGGCATATATTCAAAATTTGAGGGATAACACTAAATGATAGGACCTCTCAGAAAACTAATTTTGAAAGTTTCTATAATTTAGTGTCTGGACAATTAGAGTCCACAGTCATGGAAAACCCCAATATCATCGTAGGTAGACCGGGATTCCGTATCTTTAGCTGTACTCAGACATAGGCACACCGTGAGAGCAACAAAAAAATTAAACGTATTGACGAACTTGACGTGACTGACGATGAACCTATACGGAAGCGTGCAAGTGTTCCTTACGGTTATAGGCCCACGAATGAGTGAATGTGAGTTGTATGAATGTCTCTTTCGTGATATGGACCCCCCGAATAGTCCTCGATTGTGAAAATATTTAAATTTAATTTATTTTCAATTTATTTTTAATTTATTCCTTATTTATTTTTAATATATTCTTTTTATTGGACCCTTTGCTGTGCAATTTTAGTTGGTACGCTTCTTATAGAAGCTCATCTTATTTATATTTTCGTTTGCTGTGCAAACAGTATATAAACTTGTCATTTCAAGCTTTAATCCTATATCCCAGTGATTTTTAACCGTTTCGTTTACTGCGTAAACTCCGAAGAATCGTAGATTGTGAAAATATTAAAATTCCTATAGAAGCTCGATGTTCAATGTGTGAGTGTGTGTGTATATATAAAGCAAAGTCTCTATTGTATGCATTCATTTGACTACAAGATGTTAAAGTTTGAACATCCCTCTACTATTTTAGTCGCTTGTCCTTCAAGGGCTGGTAAAACTTATTTTGTAAATCGTTTACTTAATGAACGTGATCAAATGTTTAGTATAAAATTTAATGATATTGTTTGGTGTTATGGTGCAGTAATAACAAACTTAGATGCAAATGCATAATACGTTTTGTAGAGGGAATAGCTGACATGAATATTTTTGAAATTAAAGAAAATTCACTATTAATACTTGATGATTTATTGTCAGAAACTAATGGTGATGTTGCTAATTTATTTACAAAGTATGCACATCATAAATAGTTGACTGTAACATTTATTATTCAAAATTTATTTCTAAAAGAAAAACATGCACGTGATATTAGTTTAAATGCACATTATATTATAGTATTTAAAAATCCACGTGATAAAATACAAATACAATATTTAGCAAGGCACATTATGCCTTGGTATACTAAATAAATACATGCATTGGGAATACGTACAAATATTTTTCCCAATGGGTTCATGTATGTGTACGCTAACGTAAAAGACATGGATACAGAAATTTTTGTTTAGTCTGCATCAAGATGTTGAACGTCAAAAGACTCTTCAACACGCTGTGCAAATGCAAGAATACTAAACGCAAACAAATTTTACAAAATGCTTCAGGGGATTTAATAAGAACAATTTCTCAAGTAGCTAAAACAAAATAAAAGGAAACATCCCGTTTAATTCTCGTCAGAAGCAACGTTTCCGTAGACATAAAAGATCATACGTGCTTAATCTCAGTTGCGTACTGCATTGAAGAAAAAGAAGAAATTGTTAGTACAAAAAGGTGGTGCGCTTCTACCGTTAATCTTCGGACCACTTCTTGCAGCAGTAGGAAGCAGCATTTTTAGTCGTTAAGTATGTCAAAATTACGTAAAATGTTTTTAGTTCCTGAAAATGCTATACATGAAATTCAATCGAATCTTAAATCCAGATTCACATCAGTCACGTTTAGATGAAGAAATTAATAACCAACTAACTCTATGGTCTATGGAACCCTGAGGTTCAATGCCGCGTTCACAAAAGCTATCCACTGACTTCTATCCTTAGCTAACTGCATCCAGTTTCTACTTTGTATTCCAATCTCTGCGAGATCTATCTTAATATTGTCCTCCCATCTGCGCCTAGGTCTTCCTAATGGTCGTTTTCCGATCGGTCTTCCAGTCAAGACTTTGAAAGCGTTTCTACTTTCTTCCATTCTAGCTACATGACCAGCCCACCTAAGGCTCCTAGACTTGACGACCCTAACAATTTTGGGTAAACCATATAAATTATGTAGTTCCTCGTTATGAAGTTTCCGCCATTCCCTATTCCCGTTCCTCTTGGGTCCGAATATTCGTCTCAAGATCTTGTTCTCAAAAATTTTCAGTCTATGTTCTTCCCTCAGAGTAAGTGACCATGTTTCGCAACCATACAGACCAACAGGCATGATTATTGTTTTTTATATTTTAAGCTTCAAATTCCTCGACATAATTCGCGACGACAAGAGATTTTGAACCGAATAGTAACACAAATTCTATGCTTTTAGTCGACATTTAATTTCTCCGTGAATATGATTTTCCTCTGTTAATGTTGATCCTAGATATTTGAAACTATCCACTTTATCAAAGTATTATTTAATATGTTAACGCATCCATAATTTGCTGTATTCCGATCCCGACGCATTTCCATGTATTTAGATTTTTCTGCATTTACTTCTAAACCTATATCCGTGTAAGCGTTTAATAAGATCTCTGCAGTTCTTTCTATTATTCTCCTATCATCCCCTATTAAATTTACATCAGAAATGAATAACATTTTATAACGTCGTGATCTTAGTGTACAACAGAAGTGGAAATTATATCAGCAAGTTTTGCATCGTTATTTACAGTATGCATGATCTTCACATAAACGTATTATTTTACCTGTTATTCAAGAAGAAGAAGAAGAAGAAGAAAAATCCCCATCATCATCATCAACTTCCAAACAAGATAGCGATACTTCTATTTTACCATTTGTATCAGACATTTTACAATCAGTACCAAAAACACTTCGTAAGAAAACAGATCTATTATTAAAACAGCTGAGAAGTTCTGATAAAATTCAGTGGGATAAGTCTGGTACAGTACGTATTCATGGAAAAACAATACCAGGTTGAAATATTATAGATGTAGTAAATGATGTTGTTCGTACAAGAAAATATTCAAGAAATCCTATAGGTATTCATGAATTTAAAAAATTTTTAGAAGATCTTAATGTTCCTACAGAATTTATTGGTACACATATTAGCACACCAGCATCAAAAGTGAATAGAAGTAGTAGTAGACAACGTATTCGTAAAATAAGAAAATCTCCTAGTTCTGCAGTAGATGCTAATTTATTTAAACACGGGAAAGAACATAGTATGTAAAATGACTTAATTATCAAAAATATATTATGATTATTCAAATCCTGATTCTTTGTTAAGTATACAAACATTACAACGCAATACAAGGTTATCTAAAAAGAAAATTAAAAATGGTTAGCTTCTCAGGATGCTTATACATTACATGCAGCAGCTCGTAAAGTGTTTGAACGTAAAAAGTATTATGTTACTGCACCAACTGAAACATTACAAATGGATTTACAAGATATGCAAAATATTACAAAGTATAATAATAATTATAAATATATATTATGTTGTATTGATATTTTTTCACGTTATGCATATTGTGTTCCGTTAAAGACAAAGAAAGGTCCGGAAATGGTAAAGGCAATGACATTTTTTTAAATTTCGAGTTACCCTTGTTTAATGTACAAACAGATTTAGCTGCTGAATTTTATAATCGTCATTGAAAACAATTGTTTAAAGAATATTAAATTAATCATTATAGTGTTCATTCCGAAATTAAATGTGCGTTAGCAGAACGTTTTATACGTACACTAAAAGAAAGATTGTATCGTTATTTTACTGCAGATAATACTTATAGTTATATTAACGTATTAGATCAAATTGTAAATAATTACAATCATTCATACCATTCAAGTATTAGAACGGCACCTGCAGAAGTAAATGATTCCAATGTGAATCAAGTGTGGGAAACATTATACGGTAAAAAGAATAAAAACAATATAACTTGTAAATTTAGTCCGGGTTATTATGTTCGTGTTAGTAAGTATAAACATGTATTAGAAAAGGATATTTACCTAAATGATCACAAGAAATATTTATTGTTGATAAATGTATTAAATCAGATACGATCACTTATAAATTAAAAGATTGAAATGGTGAAGAAATTAAAGAAATATTTTATGCAAAAGAATTACAAAAAGTAATTATAAATTCAAAGAAAACATATCTCATTTGAAAAGTACTGAAACGTAAAAATGAATGTATGTATGTAAAATAGTTAGGATATCCATCAAGTATGAATTCGTGGATTAGATCAGATTCTATTCAGTCTGCGAAATGAATTCGAACTTTACACAGAACTTTTACGTTTTGAAAAGTATTGAAACGTAAAAATGAATGTATGTATGTAAAATAGTTAGGATATCCATCAAGTATGAATTCGTGGATTAAATCAGATTCTGTTCAGTCTTCGAAATGAATTCGAATTTTACACACAACTTTTACGATACTCTTTCTTCAAATGCAAATAGCAATTTTTTGATAATATTACTACATCATCGTTTCGAGTTAAATTAGCACAACCTATTGATTTAAGTGAAGAGGAATGGGGTGTTCCATTAACACAATTTAATATTCCGTAGAGTTTTTACAATGTTGATGAAAATGAAGAAATTATAATTACTACTGTTATCGATGATAAAGTTGAACACCACCATGTTCCAATAACACCGGGATATTATTCATCAATTGACTCTATTCTACAGTTGATTCCTGAAAATGTTCGGATGTTACATTATTTACAAAATAAAAATCAAGTTGTTATTAAACATTCTTTGAAATTAGAAGATCAATGTATGATTAGTATTACATCAGGATTACAACACATTTTTGGATTTATTATTGAAAATATGCTTGATATTAAAAATGTTGTATAGACAAAAGTTAGAAATTTTGATTTAATATTAGCACGTGGAAAATTTCCATGTGATTTAGATTATATTATTCCCAATACAATTAATGTTTGCATTGATATTCTAAAACAACAACAAAATATAGGATCATTAGTTCGAGAACTTTGTGTATATAATGTACATCACGGTCATGTAAAATCTTTTCTGTTATACACACCGCATTATGTTGAAGTTGAAAAGAAATATTTTGATACGATAGAAGTAAACTTAAAAGATGAAAACGAGTTAAAATTACCATTTCGTTTCGGAACTTCAAACGTAACACTTCATTTTAAACGAAAATGATTTCTGAAAGTATTGATGATAGTTTTTACATTATATTAGTTTCAAATGCTAGTGCAGATGTATATCCTACAAATAGTCCAACACATTTTATTAATCAATAAAAAATAATATTCGTTTATCAGAATCCGATTGGCATGTAGGATTAAGTGAAGTACATATTCCATTAACATGTTATAATATCACCGAAGGTGAAAATGTTATATGGTAAAAATTGTAAAATGCAGTTCCTATGAAAAGTAAAATTATTGTTGGATATTATCCATCCATTCATCATTTACTAGAGGAATTAAACGCAATATCAACTTTTATAAGATTTAGTTTTTCAAATGTTGTACATGTTTAATGTGATGAACGTGTAGATTCAATTACATTGTCGCCTACATTAGCTTTACAATTAGATTTTTCTGAAAAATCAGATCTTATTAAAGAAAGTCGTGGATTCAAACAACCATACTTAGATATCGGATATCCACATCAAATTTAAATGTATACAGATATTATACAATATCAATTTTTAGGTGATACAAAAGCACCATTGTTACGTATAGCAACAATCTCTGATATTAAATACGGAAAAGTTCAAGCAATTACCTTTGAAAATATTCATTATGTGCCACTTGCAAAATTTTGTTTTAACACAATTGAAATACTATTACAAGATCATGCGGGCGAAATTTGCCATTTCGTTCTGGGAAACTGACCGTGACACTACATTTTAAACGCTCTCCTTCATCTGCTAAATAATAATAGTAAAAGATGAGAGCAAGACGTGTTGCTTATCACCGTGGATGTGGAATACCATATTTTCAGGACCTGTTTATCAAAGGGGACATTGTATACGTAGTTTCTTTAAAGGATTATTTCGTTTTGCTCTATCATTTCTTAAACAAGGTGCAAAATCTGTAGGATGTCAGACATTACAAACCGGTATGCAAGTTGCGGGTGATGTATTAGAAAATTGCCCATTTAAAGAATCTGTTCGTGTGCGTGTAAAAGAAGCTGGTGATAGTTTAAAGACAAGAGCGATTAATAAAGTCGGGCAGTTGCTAACTGGTAACGGGAAGAGACGGTCACACAAGAGAAAAACTCCTGCAATTGTAAAGTTTGTAGAACCAACAAAACGTAAACATATAAAAGACATTTTTCATAATGGCGCTTTTAAATTCAAATAGTTTTGAATGTTGTACCAATGGATTTGATTTCTTTTCTATACCAATGACACAAACGCTATTGAAGCAACTGCAAATGCTGAATATCGTCTTATTTCTACATTAACCTTAGAAAGACCTATTGAATTCGTTTTTCCGGGAAAAACAGGGGAATTTATTCATCCTGCATATCTATATCTTTATGTACGTTGTAAAATTACAAAAGCTGATGGTACAAGTTTAGCTCAAGATGACACTGTTGCACCAGTAAATAATTTCTTACATTCTTTATTTAGTCGAATTGATATTTCGTTAAATGATAAATTAATTAGTTCATCAGGATCTTATCCTTATCGTGCATACATTGAAACATTATTAAATTATTCTTATGATGCTTCTAAAACACATTTAGCATGTGCCATGTGGCATAAAGATACTGCAAAACATTTTAATAAATTAGATAATAGAAATGCTGGTTTTCAAAAACGTGCTAATAGAGTAAAAATAGTAAATCTTTTGAAATGTATGGACGTCTTCATACTGATATTGTAAGTTTAGATCGTATGCTCCCTAACAAAGTAAGTTTACGTGCAAAACTACACCGTAGTAAAGATAATTTTTGCTTAATTTCTTTTGAAAATACAAGTTATAAATTTGTACTTGAGGAAGTTATTCTTCATGTACGACGTATTGATGTAGATGCAGATTTAGCTATGTAATTAAATACACGAATAGGTTCGGAAAATGCCAAGTTACCTCTGGCGAGAGTGGAGACAATGTCTTATACTACATGTGCACAATTGAAGTCTTAAAACATTGATAATCTCTTCTTGGGTAATGTTCCTAAAGGCCTGGTTATTAGTTTCATCTCCAACACAGCCTTCAATGGGAAATCACATCTTAATCTCTTTGAATTTCGAAATTTTAACGTTAACAGACTGCAAACACAAGTCGGCTCAAAATCATTTCCTCCCAACCAGCGGGTCAGCTGGGAGGTCACGTGCCAATCAAAACAACAACAACTCCAGCCACTACACCACCCGTGGAGCCAGAGGTAGGAGAGGAAACGCGAGAAATCCCGCTTCTCAGCGTAACACTTTTAGAGGGGAGGAATCTATCCAAGTGTTAGAGATGTACGATAGGGAGCGTCTTCCACCCAGCCAAAACAACAACACGCGTGCAGACATAACTAATCGCGCATCCTCCTCAGCGAGAGAATGAGACATGTCTGCACATACTTGTGACAACGGTAGATTGAACACGGATAACTCTAGTTCATTTGAGTTGACTAAAAATTTTCCCAAGTATGTGCGAAATCGAGTAACATTAGTAGAAAATGAATGTAATTCAGATGAGCGTGAAACTGCAGTCAAGGAAATTATTACTGTAGAAGAGGAAGAAAATAATTGTGGTTTTTGTAGGAAAATAATTAGCACGTCACATTTTAATGAGGTAAGTGTCGAGAACAAAATTTCATTGTTATGTAGAAATGGAGAACACATTGACATAGGGAGATTTTTGAAGAAGCTAATGGAATTTCGAATGTGGTTTGAACCTTTTTGATTCAAGTAGTGAACCGTTGCCTAGCAACAACGTAATTTCTCTTCCAGAGATTAACATAAAATTATTTGGTCACAATGCTGATTGCCTCCTTGATACATGTGCGACTTGTAGTGCGATTTCAAAAGAATTTTGGGACACTGTGTCGAATAGTAACCCCCACCTGCATTTTTAAGTGCAAAGAATATTAGAGTTACGTCAGCATTTGGAAATAAAGATGCAACATTAGTAGGACAGACTTTACTTGTAATATAAATACAAGAGAAGGAATTTCATACTTTAGGGATCATAATTGCTGGTTTGAATAGATCATTGATCCTGGGTTCGAACTTTTTCACCGAATCTCGTGGCGTGTTAAACTATGACACCGGTATTCTACATCTTAACCATCTCCATGATGTAGAAATCTGCTTTAGATCAGTAGAATGTGTAACCGAAGATTTAGTAGTTCGTTGTATTGAGTGGAATGGTGAGTGCTGCAGACCATTTTCATTAATGGAGGAGTTAGATAATTTTGATGAAAATTTGTTCCCGTCAGATGGTAGACGGAAGGCTAATAGGGTAGTTGCACATGAAGAGTATAAGACCTCAAGAGTGAAGGCATCTCATGCACCAAGCTTGGATGATGGTAGATACCCAATCACCCAAGAATTGGCAGATTATGTTTTCCCACCGGAAGAGTGGTTGAAAGTAAAAACTCGCTCCTCCCATAGTGATATTGAAGAATTCATTGCCAACTACTCAGATCTCTCGGACACACAGAAAGAAGGTTCGAAAGCTGTGCTAGTTAAGCATCAGGCATTATTTGATGTCAAGCCTGGTTGCATAGTTAACTACGAGCATGAGGTTGGAGTAACGGACGAACGTCCCATAAAGACAAAACTCTATCCCTACCCTAGGAGATTTAAAAACCAGGTAAGCAATGAAATTTCTCGGTGGTTAGCGTGGGGTATTATTCGTAAGCAACCTACAGCTTACATAAATCCATTGGTAGTCACTGCAAAAGGCGATGGACGTATTCGAGTCTGTTAGGATGGTCGTGCTTTGGGGAAAATTTCTGGTGATTTACCCGACCGTCCCATGCCTCCCTTGTCTGTTCTTCAGGATATTTGTGATAAGTCATGGTTTAGCTGTATGGACGCCACTGAAATGTTCTTACAAATCAAGGTAAAAGAAAGTGACCAAAAATTTCTTGGTTTCTTACACGAAGAAATTTCGTATGTTTTTCAGAAATTGCCGTTTGGAACTAAACAAAGTCTAGCCTTATGTGTACGTGAATTAGATATGATTATTGGTTCTGAAGCAAGAGAGTACTATGGTCAATATGTAGATGACCTAGTTTTGGCCGATAAAAGCTGCACAGAACATCTAGAACACCTAGATAGAGTATTAGGTTTACTTGCTGCGGGTGGCCTAACACTTAGGCTGAAAAAGTGTGACTTCGCTTGAAAGAAATTAAACATACTTGGGTTCCAGCTTTCTCAAATCGGTATCGGTAAAGATCCGGAGAAAGTGAAGGCAGTGTTGGATTTTAGAACACCAAGGAACGTAAAAGAGCTGAGATCGTTCATAGGTTACTGCCAGTATTACCGATGCTTCAGCAGAAAATACTCAGAAGTCTTATTTCCGTTGTTCAGTCTCCTGAAGAAAAATGTAAAATTTAATTGGGAACCAGTTCATAAGGCTAAATTTCCTAACGGTGACCCATGTATGTGTAAATAGTGAGTTAATGTATTTTGTGAGTTAGTGTATTTTGTGATTTTTTGTGTTATATAAGGGAATATTATGTACATGTTTATAGTAGCAGTTGAAGTTAGGAAAACATGCATTCTCAATAGATAGCTAGTTTGAATCTCATATTTAGTATTTAAGTGTTCATCACTTTGTGTGTTCATATGATATATTTGTTATATAATTTTTGCAATAATAAGAAATGTGCACCCTGTTTGATCTATGTCCTGTGCTAGTAAACACAGCACCTAGCATCAAAGGGGGGATTTACTGTGTGAAGCCGTGTGCCCTCTGCTTCATCTGCATATCATAATGCAGATGAGTGCACATTTATCTATTGATATGTTAATTTTGTGATTTAATTAATTGCTACATAATTAGCTTCATTTTTAAATTTTGCGTAATATTTACATATTATATTGGGTAAACACCACAGAGCGAAATACGGTAGTATTAATACTCTTTTTGATATTTATATTATTCTTTTATATGTGCATTTATCTTAGGTTTATTTAAGGGATTATGTCTATCACATGCATCTCATTACTGGGAAGTAGTATGTAAATAGCTTAATGTATGACTTTATTGGAATATTCTACATACAAGAGATGAGAAAAATATATAATATCGTTTACTTCGTATAACGTAGACTTGGAGTTCTTTATTCAGCGAGAGCAAGTACAGCGAATTTTTTTTCCGTTGGTGACAGCGTTCTGTCCTGGAAGTCTGCATTAAAATGTTTGCTACTATGTGTAAGAAGAAATGTCTAGGGTAACCATGAATAGGAAGAGAATATGGTATAGGAAGCATGCAGAAACTTCCTCTGAAAAGAAACCCTAGTTGGAAGCATTGATTACAAAACGCACTGTACTCTTTGTTTCAAAAATCATAAAAAATTTAGCAACGATATGTTGGATTTTGGATTTCTATACGTGTGCTTTTGGCACCTTTCAAAAGATGTCTCGCCTCTCTTGCGTGGAGCGTGGGTCTCAACCGTCGTTGGGCCGTAAGTCAGCGAACCATTCTCTACTTTTCCCGAGATGCATTGCTTGTTTGAAATTGTGTATTTTATTTTGACTATTTTCATATATATTTTACTAATACTATCGTATTACGCTCACATGTTCTTGGAAAGAACGTCATAATTCATATTTTGATTTTTAATCGGGATTCCTTTCGTCAAAGACATTTAGATCTTTGGTTTATTTCAAAATTTTGTCTGCATCGCAGCTTCTCTTTCTCTCTCCTCCTTGGTAGAATGGCAGACGGAAATTGCAGACGAGAAAGGGCAATGCCATGGAAAAATGAATCCCTGAACAATTACTATTTAGTGTCATGAGTAAATATATATGTACCTATATTCTGTGTTACCTATTATATCATTATGTATGATGTACGATGGTTTACTATATTGTATATAGTGTGTATTAATGAAATATTTATTTGTTTACCTTTGTTTCTGCAATGGACACCTGTTAGTCCAAGAACTTTCAGACCTGCCGCTAGTGGCAGTGAGGGCAGCACATATCAAGGGTGTTTTGGAATTTTTGTGCAGTTTTGCCGGTCTTGGCCCTTGTGTCCGGAGAGACCACCCAGGTTTTTGCCTCCGGCTACTGACAGTTCGGAAAACAATTCTGAAAAGAGCGAATAGAGAAAATAAGTCTCTTTCTTTTCTTCAAGTACCAGAACTATGTTGGGAAAAAGAGGAAAACTTTACGTTAGTTGTTTTTGAAACCCGGAAGCGTCAGCACGACCGAGCTGCGAGGACTTCCGTAGATTCTTATAGAAAAGAATTTCTATAACGCGAGACGAGTGTGTTAATACTATACTCAGTTAATAGAAGTTCAGCAAGAATTATCATCATGTGTTGTTTATATAAAAATTAAAACAGTTATACTACATTCTCCATGTTCGCACACACAAACCGTTCTCAAGTGAAAAGTGTTATTAGCGTTCTTCATAAAAACTGTGGGGTATAATGGCCACTTGTACATTAAAATTGAAGTGCAACGTAATTTGAATTTATCTTTATACAGTACAATACACCAACGTTTGGTCTTCAGGAGTTGAAGATCTTGTATTTTAAAATATCTAGTTGCCTGTCCGCTGCTATGGACAGGACTCTCCTGAACTTTACTATGAAGGAGACAGATTAACGCAAATTTGTATTTGTGCTCTTTACGAATACAGTGCCTATTAGGGCACTCACACTGTCACCATTTTTGGGTGAGCTAAGAACTGCCCGTATTTCCATGGACTGTGCTTTAGTATGGTTTAGCAGTGCCAGTGCCTTCCTGTAGGAAAGTATTTCATTCTGGGTTAAATACGAGAAATAACTATTATCAGTCCTGCTGTGTGTATATCGTCACAGAAACTGTCCGATCTTCATTGGCATATACAGAGACTATCAATTTAAGTGGAATAGTAATTTCATCTAAACTGGAACTGTGCATCGTTATATGATTTTGTTAGTTTGTTTATCTTCATTCTAAAAGAAAGAAAGAGGCCAATAAACTTTCAAAGAATGAGAGAATAGATTCATATTCTATTCGGGCTAGAAAATGTCTAATCGGTGACTTCTTTTCATACATATATTTATATATAGTATATCTTTGTTTTATCTGATTATCAGGTAAAAATTACAAAATTCTTAAATATCGTGCTTTACAAAGAGTGTGAAAGATATAATATTCAATTAGCGTTTCAGTGGTGCACCATTCTAGTGTCTTACCATTCTAGTGTCTTGTGAAAATGTGTTTATTCAGGATTCATGTGGAATAACCTTGATTATCTAGGAAATAAAATGGTACCACCTACTTGTATCCAGAGGGTTTACTTTTTCCTGTGTTGGTAAGTACCCAAAGTGCCAATTTTCATATGTCTTTCTTACAGGATGGAGAGTTAAAGTGAATATCCCAGAAATCTACTCTAGTATTCTGACAACCTTCCCAGTTGGGGCTTGGGAAGGTATCGCCCCATAGAACCATTGAATTATTCAGTTATGAGTGTAAAGGAGCCTCTAACAGGCTGTAACCTGTTCATCTGAAAACAAACAAAAATTAAGTTTAGTTTTTTTTCTTTTAAAATAGTTGAAATTCATGCATACTCCTTTACAAGTAGCATCTGTGACCATAACTGGAGGTAACAGAAGTAAATCCCTGAGATATTTTATCAAATCCCTTAGATATATTGATATTAGTTTTGTTTCTCATGCTCAATAAAGGTACTAAGTGTGGTAGTGGCGGCTCCAGAAGGAAGTCACCTTTTGACTTCAGTGGGGAATTCGCATTCTCGAAAAGTGAATAAATTAATTATCACCTGATGATAATGAAAATAATAAATTATTCCCTCGTCACACCACCACCTTACTTCAGTGGAAGTTCTCTCATAGAACTCCCTCCACAACACATACCTCTTTCTATTTAAAATTATTGTGTGGTATACAATACGTAAATTTAAGGTCCCTTTGGCGTGGGAGACCAGGGTTCGACTCCCGGCGGGACTTCATGTGGTTCGGATTCCTAGGTCTCGTCTCATATAACCTCGTCGCTGAGAGGGACGTTAAACTCAAAATCAACTCAACGAATTTAAAGTGGCTGCCATGATGTACACATAATCATTTAACGCAGTATTTACGGCAAATACCAACTTCTAACAGTTGATTTTCCTACGTCCACGCGTCTCTTTTTACTTCCCTGTCATGATACTTGTTTCTATTAGATACATATGTGAAACATAGCATACCCAGTCTCATAAACAGAGGGTGATGTGTCAAAAATGAGTTCACATTCTCATTTGTTGGATTATTCAACCCTAAATTGAAGTGTAAAATTGTACGATTATCCGTCAAAAAATATTGTGTGATATGCAATACGGCGGAATTCAAGGTGGTTTCCACGGCGATTAAACTCCAAACCAATGCAGCTTTTGCAATAATACCAATTGTAACATTTGCTTTTCGTCCATATACGCTTCGTTATTATTGTTCTGTCCCAACTTTTACTAACCCTGTACACAGATTCACATGTGTCTTCTAACAGCAAAATTAAAGCAATGCTTTTCACAGAATCTTTTTCATACTAAAAATTATATTCTGATCCATTGGTGGAAATGGAATTTTAGAACTTAGGGCTAGTCATTAACAGATAAAGTTAATCGGGCTATGTCGCGAAAATAGAAACCCAGAGACACGGGGGTGCAAGCAAAATTTCATAGAGGTACGACTTACGAGAAAGCGATTATTGCAGAACAAACAACAATCAAACAAAATCAAGAATATCATTCAAGTTTCTAATTTGTTATCAATAACTGCTGATATTCTTCCTTCTTTTGGACCAACACTTCAAGATACTAAGGGGACAATATCCCATCGTTAATTCCTGGTTTTCAATACTGCTTTTATTTCAGGCTTTATAGCTGTGGAACCGTTTTCACACTAGTCCTTTCGTCGCGGGGACCTCTGGATTCATGATTTTGACACGACGCCTCATGAACTCAGCCCCATTGACGCGGGTTCCTTTTGACTCGGGCTTGTTTGTCACGGGGACGGTTTTACTTGGGCATTTTTGTCCTCGCCCTTTTGTCCGGTCCCTTCTGACATGGAAACGAATGCATTATGATTATACAATTCTCGTGTACAGTATTAGCAGATGTTTTTATTCTAAACTGTTTAAATTATTTAGAAAAGATCAGTTCTTAGTCTTGTAAAATTTTTCACTGAACTACAAATTTACAGTTAGTGAATACAATTTAAGCAAAATTTTCAAATTAATTCTAAATACAATTTTAATAAAAATAACCAAGTGTGCAAACAGTTTTCAAACTAAAACATTTAATCAAGAATTTTTATAATCTTCCATGAATGTTTCAAAAGCTTCTTAAACTAAAAAAAAAAAAATAATGAAATTTTTAGAAAGCTTTTAAACTTTCATATTGAAAAAGGGTTTTTTGTTGCATATTAATCGGTTTTAATAATTACTTTTCAGATTCCAAGTTCTAAATATTTACACAAATGAGGTTGTAAACTACAGTCCTAAGATTGGAAGTGTGAAATTGTTTGTGTGTGACGGTGATGCAACGAAAAAGACATTCAAACTGACCGTTTGTCGCAAACCAAAACATTAGGAGTGGTATTCAGAGAGAATTCGTTCACCGAGGGTTGATCTCAGACTAGTTAGTATTCATACTAACTCTTTACTAAGGAAGGTGCACGTTATGGTATTCAAAGTCAACTTTGAGTACAACTAAAATAATGATTTGGGTTTGATTAACTTATATAACCCTAATGCATCAAGTGAGAAAAATAATTGTGGCAACTACGGAAAAGTTGATCAGCGCATGCGTAGTCTGTAAAAATGAAAATATATCGTCGGCGGCAATTCAAAACCTGCTATGTGCATTTTGCAGGAGAAGCGAAAAACAGTATCCTGGTTAGCTTTTTGGCTTTATAAAAGTGATGTTATAAGTAATATTTGATGCTGCACGTAACTGGTACCTTCTCAAGTAACTTGAGAAGGTACCAGTTACGTGCAGCATCAAATATTACTTATAACATCACTTTTATAAAGCCAAAAAGCTAACCAGGATACTGTTTTTCGCTTCTCCTGCAAAATGCACATAGCAGGTTTTGAATTGCCGCCGACGATATGAAATACGAAATGTTGTGTCGCACGAAAATCGTACTCGGAGCCTCTGATCATGATTATGATTAGGACTTAGTATTGGACAAAGTTACTCAAACGTGATTAAATAATCTAGAGCAGAGGCTAATCTTTTACCCACGATTTAGCGTGCGACACAACATTTCGTATTTCGTAATTCATGTATCTTCATTTTTAAAGACTACGCATGCGCTCATCTACTTTTCCGTAGTTGCCATATTTATTTTACTCACCAATGCATTAGGGTTCTATAAGTTAATTATACCCGAATCATCACTTTAGTTGTACTAAAATAGACTCTGAATACTAAAAAGCGCACCTTCCTTAGTTAAGATTTAGTATGCTTACTGACTAGTCTGTGTCTAACCTTCGATTAACGACGTCTCAATCAGAGACTCTCAATACAATTTTGATAACCATCCATTAGTCAACTTCGTAGTATGGCTTTAATCAGACTTCAAAACGACTCTGCAAATGGCCCAAAAGGGTTATTTTTGCGTTATTCGATGCAAACCACTAGAAAATAAGCTTAAACTCTGAAAACAATACTGCTACATTTGACAGACTGGCTAAATCAGTATCGGGCTTGTCATAATTTTCTGATAGAAATGCAATGCAAGTCTTCTTAAATCAATTATAACGTTTATCATAACTGGATACTCATATTTTGCGTTGCGTTGATGCATACGCTTTACGGAATGACCCCCAGAGATTTATTTTTCATCCCGTGCTTCTCCACTACACACTTCTAGTACTTTGCAATATTATGAACTTCTTATTTTAGTTTAATTTGTGTTTAATAAATTTATAGTTTCCTTACTGTACTTTTTTACTAGTCAATAATATAATGCAGAACAAGGTGAAAATTTTATATTAATTGCCTGGCAACGGTGGTAAAGTTAATTGTTTAACAAGGAGGTTCTAAATTCAACATTGCCTTTAATTGCAGCGAAGTTTATTTGCATTTTTAGCAGAATTGGTTGGCGTATAGGACGTATTCATATATTCCGTACGTAATTTTCATATTCTAGTTATGATAAAAATAATTAATATGCTTTATAAGTGAGTAAAAGTAAGGTTACGCAAACAAAATCCTCACCTGCCAAATCACACATTGCAAAATCCTCACCTGGCAATGTAATGGTTGTATTGATACCTTCTGAATAATTTTGTAATGTTTATGCATGTAGTATTCGTTTATGAGAGATACTTTTGCTATTAAGAAACTCAAGTGTGAAGAGGTGTGTTAATTGCCCGTATTGAAAACAGCATATATAACGCATGTAATTTCTGTGTAGTATTAGGAGTATCTAGTGCTGTAATGCTATAATTTTTGGTGGGAATACGCTCGATCATTTTCAACAATATAGCGTATACGCAAGACTACTTGGAGTATACGCACTCTAATATACGCTCATTCTTTCGTAAATTTAAGGTGAATTTACGCTGGACTATACAAATTTTAGGTGGGTATACGCCCCATTAATCCCTGGGAGTATCCAATTTATTATTAATCACAGCATATGTTTTGAGAGGCCAGCCTTCTTTGAGAAAAAATGTTTAAATCACGCTGATTTTAGTGGACAGATTTACTTTTGACATATCACTTGAAATAATTGTTGAGAAATTATAATTCTTTCACTATTTGCCCTGGGTGATATGACATTATGCAGTTTAGCATAGATGAAATTCAAGGGGCCATCAGAAGTAATTTTTAAATATGGAAATTCCTTTACGATTTGTGTATAAATATGGTAATCGGATATATGACGTAAAAACTATAGTATAAAAAGCACAAATCAACCTGTGCTGCGTTGCTACCAACAGGCATGAATGCTATCTAAACGGATCAGCTCAGGGCGAAGCTGGTGGGCTTTCGCAGGTTGTAAGGGAGGAGGCGCGTCCGCGAGAATAATGAAAGCAGGTGGATTTTAGCAATGGTACTAGTTTCAATAGCACGTATCGTGGTTTCCCACTAGTAAAGCTCCACTTGTACCGCTATATATAAAATACGGCTTTTGTACACTGTGCAGAAATACACCACAGGTGGAAAATAGTGTCTCCTACAGTCATTTTTCATATTGCACTCACTCATTTTATCTGTAGTAAAGCAATTGTAATGATTTTACATTAGTAACCCTAAACTTCCAAAGCTAAAATACAGCTGCATTACGTATGTATTTTTGTATCCTTCAGAAATGTGTTGCAAAGTCTTTAGAGGCAAATTATTGAATTTTACTTGTAAGTTTTCCATGTTGTGTGCCAAATGTAAACCAGTACTAATTTTGTTTTGTTTTCTGGTTAGGTTAGGTTAGGTTTAACCAAAATTTCCTCTTACGTTTACGTTTTGTATAAATCGAGCACAGCCTTTGAGAAATATCTCACTTCCATACAGTGTGGTTGTATTCCTTGACCTCTTAAATTATAGAAGAATCAATTACCCTTGTGTATTATCAAGTCACTTCGCCTGTAAATCTGCCTTTTTATTTAACTGTCCCTCCCCATCTGATCATAGCCCTCCTGATTACAAAAAATGGTGATGCGGTTATTTTTGCATCACCATTTTCGGTGCTCTCGTCTCGGTGCACATTCATATTAAGAGGACTTCGCTGTTTTACTTGGAAATCGCATATCTTTGTGTTACTTGTATTATCGGTACCTTATTATGAAATAGTAGCAACACGAGGGCAAGGTTCTAGAACACACGTTCCCCTTCCCATTTAACTATAAAAAATACAGAAAACAACGTGCCCTGCAGGGCTCTAACTCGCCTTCACTCGCTCGGCAATACTATGTGAATTAAATATTAGACTTTGGTACCGAAAGGAACCAACCTAGCTACTAACATATACGGGGGAACCTGTGTTCTAGAAACTTCCCCAAGACGAGTTGTTCTTTACTAACATTGTACTATTTTACTCCGTCCCACTATATACCAAGGAAACAATGATACACATACAAGCATATGCGATCTCCACGCATACAAATGTTTGCATTGGAATTAAATCTTTGTATACTCGCATATTTTTCATCGCTACCGCTCATGCTTCCTATGGATCCCTCTAGTGTTCACTGGCTGCGCTGGCCTAGGCCGGATTGGATGAAACTTGTGGCGCAGGGTACGTACAGGATTAAAGACGTTAAAATCTTGTCATTTATTAGGGAGTTCAATGTCAGTACCCTAGAAAGAGTTTCTGTAGAATTTCTCGGTGCACATTCACATTAAAAGGACTTCACAGTTTTGTGTGTGAATACTGTGTCGGGAAGTGTGTCATAAAACAGAGGTGTTAAAAACCATAAATCGACATGTGCTAGATGGTCACTAAAAAGCACGAATCCTATCTAACCGAGACAGGGCAGGGTTGCCCGAGTAATAGCGAGGGGTTTGCGTTTGTAAGAAGCAGGCGCGTCCGCGACGGTATGTATGTGCGTAAGTTAGGATATGTCTAAATTCAGTACGCCATGTTAAGTTCCTCTTTTTTTTTTTTTTTTTTTTTTTTTAGCGCGTTTACTGTGTTTACTTGCCCTTACGATTTGTGCAATTCCGACACTGGCTTAAGGAAACTATACAATTGGGCGTTTGTGTCGCAAAGTATTTCCAGCCTTAAAAACGTCAGAATTCTGTCATTTATTAGGAAATTCACTTTCACTACCTTAAAAATTCTCTCTCTCGAATTCCTCGGTGCAGATTCACTTAAAGATGACGTCAGTGTTTTGTGCGTAAATACTTAGTTCGCATATATACTGTAAGAACTACAGTGTGAACGGTACTGAAGGGTTTGGTCTGTATGGAGTAGGCGCGTCAGGGACGATGAGTATGCGCGTAAACGTGGTTGTCGCTAAAATTACTACGTTACATTATGTTAGTTGCTTTCTTAACACATTCACTCCAATTGTACGGTTCCGACACTGCCTTTAGGAAACTAGGGACAACTGACTCGTTTGTGCTAGAGTATTTTGGTATATAACCTTCCCTGTGCTCACTTTTTTTTACTATCAGCATGATATTCACATTTGAATATGTGAGTGTCCCTGCATTTCTTTAGTTTCAGTGCCTTTCTACATTTGCCACACTTTCTACTCAGTTTCAGTAATCCGTGTCATTTTCCAAAACGTAATAACTCTTCTATTCCATTAGCATGCTTTCTTATAAAGCACAAAATCCAAATGTCACATCCTAGTGTGTGACGTCAGCATGCCTCCAACCAAAATAGTACCAAATTTTTTACATTTCAAAATACCACATTAAACTTGTTTTGTTAGTGTGAAATTTCACGAAAAATAACCAGTCCGCCATTTTTTTTGTTGTAAATTTTTCTTATTTCTAGGCCTATTCTCAGACACTTAGCCCCTAATTTGGGGAAGGTTCTAGAACACAGGTCCCCCTCAAGTTAGTAGCTAGGTTGGTTCCTTTCTGTGTCAAAGTTTAACATTTAATTCATACAGTATTGCTGAGCGAGCGTTAGCGAGTGAAGGCGGGTTAGAGCCCCCGCATGGCACGTTGATTTCTGTCTTTACAGATAAATGGGAAAGGGGGCCCGTGTTCTAGAACCTTGCCCCTAATTTGTAATGACTGCCTAGTACAAGTTGGTCCGGTGGTTACCATACATTCATTTGAGGTACTGAAAAAGTCTGCGCTGGTAAAGAATATATCAGCGACATTTTAGGTTTAAACAGGGTCGTAAAAAGGTCATTTTTAAAGCCCAGCCCAGTGAATTTTATTAAATTCTGTACTACATTTAAAGCCGTATGCTTACTTAAAATAACACACAAGCTTTCATCCTCTATAACTGGAGCCCGTGTGAACTCTAATTGCAAAGCGGCCAATAGAAAGACGTATGAATAATGACACTCGTATGATTAGTACTGAACCAGTGACTACTTAATTGAAACTCAAGATTTTTCTCAAAAATTGCAAGAGTGAAATAAGTTAACTGAATTTATTTCATTTATTGTTATTATTTAGTCCTAGTTTTTATTTTATTTTAGTTTTGGAAGAACTGAAATGTTGGAATTAAAAGACTTTTGTAAGATGTGGTAATCGTACTATACATACACATTCCTCTAGATACAGAAGTTTCCGATCTGTTTTTTAATGCAGATATTTTTCGTTTTTGTGTATGTAGTTACCCAGGTGTAGTGTTAAGAAAATAGAGGTAGATCTTTCTTAAGTGAAGTATTTGGTGTCTTTGGCGCAAACTATTGTTGTTATATGAGATTGTTCTAATTCTAGGTTCTAATTTGGAGGTGTATAGCGAGAGGTACAATAATTAAATCACATATATCAAACTTAAAAAGGGCTTTAATAGAGTTAATTTTAATGTGAATTTGTGTGTCTGTGAATGAATTATCTTTTGCACTTGGTAATCCTAGTACAAACAGATTTCTCTGACACATACCTGGTATGTTCTGATAAGGATGATGCTTCCATTTCCATGCTATAGATTACTAGTCAGCTCCGACCCTGATGTGGTTCTAGTTTGTGGCGAATTATTACCTCGGAGACAGAGTACAGATGACTAGTAGTCCTTTACTAGTCATATAGTGGTTATGCCGAACACCCATTGTTTCGGCGGGTTTAAACTTGATAGGGGTCGTTATGTCCATGATGACGATAGATAGAGATAGTGATCCAGCTCAATGAACTACCTAAACTGCATCAACTCCCGGATCTGTCGGAACTCTCTTTTCTTGAAATTACCCAGTCTTTTATATCAGGATCTTTGCTGAGGTTGATAATCTAATAACTCGTGGACGTGTCGTAAAGTCACGTGCAGTAATAAAGTATTCTGAGTTCGGGTTCTAGAAGTTCCAGAACAAATTTCGGAATTTAGATAGAAAGAAGTATGTCTGTGCTAGCTTTTCGTAACGAGTTCAATTATGTAAGCAAAGCTGTCATAAGCGCATAAGACAAATTCACATACATGACTGTGTAACAGTTACATCGTGATCTAATTCTTCAGGCACAATTGTTTACAAATGAACTTATTTTCGTATTTTCTTATTTCA
The DNA here is from genome assembly GCF_964235325.1 of Thermobia domestica. NCBI lineage: Eukaryota > Metazoa > Arthropoda > Insecta > Zygentoma > Lepismatidae > Thermobia > Thermobia domestica. The sequence goes on along the minus strand of NC_137470.1, from coordinate 159,764,734 downwards.
TGAACTAAAAATGAGAATCAGATTTAACTTGAAAATAAAATCTAAGATTGGTACTGCCACACTATGGTATTACAAAGGAAAAAGAAGAAAAGACCAAAAGGTCTGATTTGTGCATTTGTAATCATCTACATGCAATGTTCAAAAATCCTTTTCTAAATGAAACATTTTCGATTTGTGATCAACTGACACATGGTGAAGGACGTTTTATTTTTTATTTCCACTAATACTCGATTATGTACTACAAAACAAAGGGAACGTAGTCACATTGCTTTTTGTTCCAGATTAGAGTGAACACCGTTGTAGCAAATTTAACGAGCACAGACTAAATTCGTTATGCATGATTCGAAATCACAATTTTTCAACGGTAATCTGTTCTGAAGATATTTCAGTAACGCGTGTTTAAAGTTGGTTCTGAAACTAGGCATCTACTGATAAACCCTATCGAAGAAACTCGTCACATTGAGATTATCATCCCGATGGAAGAACTTTCTTTGTCTTTCTGCGATGGGCTTTTGTAAGTCAAAAGTTTTCTGCAGAAAAACGCTTGTGATTCTTAAAAATATGCTTTACGTGACGTAAAAAGCAGTTCAAACTGTATTTATGGGAGTAGCCGTCCATTTAAGACATCTACACATAGCAGGCATGTTTTATACTTTTCTGTTGGCTATTTTTTCTCCTCTGGCAATTTTTCTGCACAGGCGCGGCAAATTTTCTGCGATCACATCGCAGATCGCGGCATGTTCTGCAGTGGGGGTTATCATTTCAATCCGTATTTTCTTGTATATTTTTGGAGGTGGGTTTTATCATTTTGGGGGCTGGGGAAGATTTCAACAACCCTGGGTGAAACGGAGAAAGGCTAAGTTTCACAAAAGGGGTCTAGACTTACATTGGCCGGGTAAACTTTACAATACACGCTCCAGCTGCCCATCTGTAAAGTATGGCTGCTTTAAAAAGGTATAGAAGAGGAGAGTAGGGTCGGCTTATCTTAGATTTTGGGAAGTTTATATTCATTTTGTTAAAATTAATTGAATGTAATTTCTTGTGCCTGCGTAAGGATACTAGTTAGACTGAGCATTGTAAAGTTTACCACCTTGCCCTAACCTAACCGTGCTGTACACAACTTTAACCTAACCCTATCCTATTGTCTACTATTCCCTACCCTACGTCACCCTATTCTATTACAATGCAGCCCACTTATAACGAATCTCAAGGAGCGGACACAATGAGTTCTTTATGTCCGAAGTTTGTTATAAACAAACTCATGTATTTTTCCGAATTATATAAGAAAAAGATTATATACAAGCAGATACGTTTAAAAAAGAATATACAGTAGTATAGCATTACATCTGAAGATAATTTCATTAATTGGGTTTTTATCTAGCCTACCATACATATTACGCTGTTCAAGCACGCTTCAAGAAGTGTAATCATCTTCTGAACCGTATCTGCTGCAGCTGTTCATAGCACCGCCGCTTCCACTTTCTCAAATGCCCGAAATGCATTGTCCGGCACCGTGTTGCTGTGTTCGAAAAAATAGCGTTGCAAGATTTCCAATCTTTGGATCGCTTCTTTTGAACTCACGGGTTGTTTCACATTTTCCACTTCTCCCTCATCATCAGAATCTGTTTCATCTTTTTTCACTTTTGTCTGAAAATATATGGCTTTTCTTTCGTTTCAGTCTAGCGTTGCACAAACACGAGTTAATTAAATCAACTTGCGGCGTGTTCCTACCTTACAGCTACCGAGAAACGCACCTCGGTTTCTCTCCGCGTCTAACACAATGAGCTCCAGTGAAAACAGATTTATTTTTAACCTCAACCTTGAAGTCTGATGGACGCGCGTTGTCGTAAATATCTGCACCTAGGGCTATTTCTGCTGTCATCTGAGTTGGATGGGAAGAATGAATCATGCCTGGCTTGCACAGCGTCAACAGCTATGAAAAACAGTTTTGCGTTACCTGAGTTGTCCTCTCGCAGAGAGAAAGGAAACATGATCCCGTTCTGAAAACTTCGCTATAAGGGATCTTTACGGAAAATATTGTCATTTTTTCTGTTTTAAATAGGAGGTGAGACGCGGATTTCATTTATGTTCGTAGTGTCCAATAATTCGCTATTTGCGAGTTCGTTATAAGTGGGCTGCACTGTATACCGTTCCATTCCTAACCCTAACTTTACCTACATTTTATATTGTTAGCTTTTCAACTCCTCCTTTGGGATAATAGCAATGTATTGCTTCACAAGGAAAGTAGGGAAATATCTAACAAATAGTCTATGCTTACGACATACCTTGGAGTAGACTAGACTACTAAGCTACAACAAACGAAACCTAATGTATCCTAACCGTAATTGTTATTGATCTATTTTGTTAGGTTGTAACTTACGCTGCACTACGGTGCTTTATTCTGCGCTAATCTACACTTTTCCACTCCCTAGTATTGTACTCTATTACTTTGTCGTATGCCACTGTACACAACTACAGTTTACTGTATGCTGCTCTGAATTACACTTCGCGGAGCTACGCTGCTTTTACCCTACAATATTCTGGTACTTCATTCTCTTGTACGCTACTTATCTCTCTCTTATGATACTCCATGCTATGCTAATCTACCCTATTCGACAATAGGCTTACTCTACTATATAGGGTTGGCAAACACCATGGTTGTTTTTGAAAAAATAAACAAAAAACTTTTTTTTTTTTTTGGTTTAAATAATTTGCTCTATGTATTTACATTACATATGGACAAATAAATTTGTTTCACCTTGGTGTTATTATGCAACAACGTTGGTGTACTCTAAGGGGTCACATAAGCTTAAAGAAATCCAGTCAGTAAATTTCTTAAATCGGGAAAATCACGTAATTACTTTAAATGCAAAGCAATGACGGGAAAATCCTGTTATTGCTTTACGTGTAAAATTTTAAGATCAGCATATCATAATCAGTACGCTAAAACTGAGGTATCAAATTACAAGTTTAGTATGTGGATGTCATTCAATTAAATTAAAACTAAGTCCAATCCAAGCTAATGTTGGATGCTACGTAGGCAGTCGATAAATTTTGCCAATTTCTATCAATATATTTAAGCAACCTTGGCTTCTTTATAAAACAACAGGCATTCAGGCAAGTAGAAATGTACAATTTGATTTCGTTTCGTATGTTTAGGCATAACTCCTTATGTAATACAGAGGTTATCAAGAAAACTTGCGCTCAAAGTGACATTCGAACCGCTACTTGGTTAACACTTGTGGTTCGACCGAGAATTGAACATGGGATACGTTCATTAAAATGTGAAAAAAAGATAAAAGTAACGGAAATAGTTTGAAATGTGGAAACGTCATCATGAATTCACACGAGTCGCATTTTTCGTTCTTTTTTTTTTTTTGTTTGTTTGTTTGTTTAAACCAGTTGATTAAAAAAAAAAAAAAACCTTGGTTTAAACCAGCCAACTCTGCTACTATACTATCAAACATATTTGTTGAAAAGCGATATTTAACGTTATTCAGAAAAGCATTTTCAGTTCTTAATATCTGTTTAATATTGCACAACTAGTGTCACCTTGAAGCACATAAATAACCATCGCTATTACTCGTTATGTATAACTAACTCACAGTGTTTTCTCCCCTTCAATTTCCAACGTTGAACAACACTGGTATCAACGAAATCGATCTTTTGAAAGAACAGACTGCTTTTTTTCCAACAAGAATTACACCAATATTAGAAATAATTTACACTACTTGTCTAAGAACATCCACCTATTTTCACATACGTAAATAGTACTTCGGGGCCCCATAACAGAACATGTCGCGATCTGCGATGTGATCGCACAAAATTTGCCACGCCTGTGCAGAAAAATTGCCAGAGGAGAAAAAGTCGCCAATAGAAAAGTATAAAAACATGCCTGCTGTGTGTAGGTGTCTTAAATGGACGGACTACTCGCATAAATATACTTTGTACTGTTCTTTTACGTCGCGTGAAGCGTATTTTTAAAAATCACAAGCGTTTCTTGTGCGGAAAATTTTTGCAGAATTCCTGCAGAAAACTTTTGACTTACAAAAGCTCATCGCAGAAAGACAAAGTTCTTCCATCGGGCTTCGGGAATATTCTGCTGTCATTAATACGTTACTAAGCTCCTCCAGAATCTATACACGCATACCTCAAGGCCTGTGTAAGTAATCAGCGCAATCACTAATTTAATAATTAAATTTTATGTAGCTATATTAATACATCTGACAGCACGAATTACCATTTATAATTCTTTGTATTTCAACGTACTACTACCACCCTGAATCTTTCGCTATAATGAAAGTATCCCCGTGCACAGGTCATCTCCTACATGCTTGCTCAAAATCAGCAAAATGTAAACAGTTAACATTTCACCCATACGTCCAATCTTATTACGCGAGATTTCTAGTGATGTTTAAATTAAATTTATAGTTACAGGTTAAGTTAGGTCTCCCTTACCGGGAATAGTAAATCGATAACATTTGTTAAATAAAAAAATAAAACAAACTGTGCACCTCTACCTACTCGGGAAGTACCACGCCATGTATGAAAATATTAATGAAAAGGAAATATGTATTCCGGAAAAAAGGAAGTTCTTTTATGTATTTTCATAATTCTCTTGGTAATAGTCATTCTATTAGATGTACGAGAGTGACTTAGAAAGTAATGCCTCCAAGGTGATACCTTTATGTCTGTTTTGATAGATAGCACCCATACAGGTATCAGTGAAAAGCATGCAATGTCAGCTACAGATGGTGGCGTCATTTTTAAGCTAGTCCCCATTACGGGCAATACACATGAGCCAACGGGAAACAAAGTTTTTCGTGCCGTCGTCGAAGAATTGTGGTGGCTGCTGGTGACACCAATGCCGAACTGCTGGATCCACCTCCGCGTCACAAGTGTAGCGTTTCCCTTAAGGTGATCCTTAAGTTTGGGTGAGAGCCAAAAGTCGTAGAGCGCAATATCCTGACTATAGGCAGGATGACGCAGAATGTTAAAAAGACACTTCGCCAGCAGATGGGACAACTTTGCATTTTTTGGCGGAGGAGAGGACGTGTGGTGGTACTCCATCGACCGACGCTTTGTTTGCCGATCGTAATGGCGTATCCACGACTCCTCGCCGGCGATGAATGTTCCTGGGCGCACAACCTTTCGCAGTCAGTAATTCAATGATAGCCCGCTGTTTCAACCGGACGTCATCACCAGATGGCATGGATTGCTCCATTACTCTGGAACGAGAAGAGAGAGGAAGATGAAACAGGTGACATTCTATAGCTTAAACGTAAGTGCATTAATGATAAACAGTTCAGAATGTTTGCAGTAATATTGGCCAAGTAGTAGACTTGGAGGCATTGCTTTATGAATCATCCTCGTATTTATAGTGTTTTGAATGGTATTTTGTTTGTAGATCTTTCCAAACTACGGTAATAAGAGATGGAATAGATTAAAGTTGTGGATTACGAAATATTAAGAAAGAGTTATCGTATTTTATGGACTATAAGACTCACTTTTTTCTTCGGAAAATTGCCAGTCCAGTATTTGATTTAAAATTCCCGCCAGTCTTAAAAATGGCCATATATTCGATGCCGCGGGATACCTATCTCTATCTGGCAACACTGGATTCAACTGGCAACAGCAGTGTGCCGATGCAACGAACATGAATTGCGGGGATTCACAAGCTTGCAACAATAAAAAATGGTAAAATTGTTACAGTATTTTTTTTTTTAAATGCTTAAAAATGAAGGTGCGTCTTTTAGTCAGTAAAATACCGTAATTAACGTGCTTTATGAAAAAATTGAGTTCTACATCAAGAAATATGCAGTTGAACAATTTCCTACAATTCTTTAACACACGCTAAGGCTGCTTCAAATAATTTACTTGTTATTATGCCATCTGGTTGATCCTGTCATGTGGTTCGGATTCCACGTTAATCAGTAGGTCCACGTCTCATATAGCCTCGCTGCTGAAAGGGACGCTAAACTAAAATCAATCAATCTGGTTGATCCTGTACTTCAATTCTAACCATTCGGGCAGATTTACAGTATGGGTCTATATGTAAATGCATTTCATATTTACTTCCTTTTTAATTAAATCTACTTTTAGTACTTTTATGATTCTTTGTCTGTGTTGATTTACTTTATGGATGAGAGCTCCCTCGTGGCTAAGCGGTTAGCGTACGCGCCTTTGACGTGGGAGACTCGGGTTCGATTCCCGCCGAGAGCTTATGTGGTTTGGATTCCACGTTAATCATTAGGTCCACGTCTCATATAGCATCGCTGCTGAACGTGACGCTAAACTAAAATCATCTCACCTCACTTTATGGGTGCTCTCTGTTATAGGTATAAATGCAGCAGTATTTTCGATCAAATTCTAAACACCTTAAAGAAAACTGTTGTGCAGTTTTATAAATATGCTACACATCAGTTGTGTACCGATATATAATGTGCGTGCGAACATACGACGTAAAAACAAGTGCTAGAAGTGAACTAACCTGTGCTAGGTGGCCACTACAAGTAGGATTTGTATCTATTCTGGTTCAGGGCAGGGAGTATCTGGTGGATGTTCGCCTAAACGAGATAAGTGGAAAAAACGCATAGGTACCTGTACAGAGGGTCACTGCATGGAATTTCAGATACTTCTAAATTTCGCTTTCATGTATTTGTTAGAATTGTTAGTGACACGTGCTCTTAACAATGTTACCTTCGATGTAAATCCGCCTTCAGCGTTACCATGTTCTTGTGTCCTGATTTTGGTTGCTGTGATCGTGGTTTAGTTTTCCTTTAAACATCAAGGCCATATGAGACGTGGACTTACAGTTTAAGGTGGAATTGAACCCGGAACCCCGTGCACCGAAGACGCGCTCGCTGGCCACAAAATCAAGGAGGAAGGCACATATGCTAACCTCTAACTAATTCCACATTTAGAAAGTGCTGAAGTTACGTGTTTCCAAATTCTGTAATAGAAAGGAATGTAGTGAAAAAGTGTGAGTATAGTAGTTTGTTAACATTAAATTTGAGAGCATTCAACTAAGGATAGCATTTACCTTTGTACATGAATTACAATATGCTTGCTAGGAATATTTACGATGCCCTTCAATTCTGAATTAATTTGAATACTCAATTTTCTTATGTTAATTGCCTTTATTCTTGTTATTATTTTCAGAGAATGGCAGGAGTAGTAGATGATGATCTGGGAACGTGCCCGTACAATCCGGAGCACAAAGTTCCATTCAGTATGTTTGATGATCACGTCCGAGAGTGTGCCATGGTAAGTTTAACACGTCAATTTCGTAACTTTTAACATACCGTCTTATTCTAGAATAAATTTGACCAATTAATGTAACCTGTAATTAAGATTGTATGAAAGAATGTTATACTTCTTTTGTTCCGTTTCAGTACATAATTTAGCTATAGTAGAACGCCGTTTTATTCGCGTACGGAAAACAAACAAGTTCGTATGTGTGTGTACTACGTTTGATTCAGTTTTGAACAATTTCTTTAGTTCTACATTCGATTTAGGTTTATTTATTTACTTATTTATATATTTTTAATGTACCTGCAATTCTGTAAAAGGAAAGTTGATTAACGAACTCCGCAAATACTAATCTGAAGGTTGGCATTAAATTTTGAATTGTTATCAGAAACTAGCAGGCTCAGTGGTAGCGCGTACAACTCTGGTGCATGGAGAGCTTGGTTCGATCCCAACTGGCGCCAAGTGGGCTTTGTGGTGAACAAACACTATGTTCGTGGGCTTTCTCAGGGTTCTTCCGTTTCCTCCTACTTTCTTCATTCCACCATTTCATTCCTTTTCTCATCATCACCGTCTCCTTTAGCCTAGCCGGCATAACCGTGGGACGTAAAACTTAAAGATTTGATATAATTTTTTCACGAGGATGGCAAAACATAATATGAACATCTACAACTATTTTACAGAAGAGCGAATTAAATGACTTTTCATTAAATTAAAAATGCTTTCAGTTCACTCGTAACAGTGAAATATATGTATATAATGCCAAATATGGAACTTTTAATTGTTTACCAATTTTTGTCAGCGTATAAATCTGTGTGGCCAACTACCGAAGCAAAAAATCAGAGAACGACCGAAGGCTCACATATCATGTTTTGTCATTTTCGTATAAATATATGTAGTTTGTAATTTGAAATATGGCGTACTATTCATGTTGGGGTACTGTGGTAAGGAAAAAAAAACAAAAACAAAAACAAAAAAAAAAAAACGTGATTTGATGTGTAATATTTCATTGTGCGTAATATAATATGTTGTTTTATGCATTAGAATAATTCGGTATCGTGCAATAATCACAAATTTAACTTGTTTATGATTTACGTGTTAACTAGTTCGTTGTAAGTGTAACAATAGAGAAAAATATAATAACAGATTAATAAATAAATCTACATAAAGAGAAATATACTTGCAGTTATGTGTTGGATATTTCAAACGGTACAAAAGCACGAAAATAAAAACTCAGCTGCCCCCTGTTAAGAATAATATATTAACAAGAGACAGGGGCAGTAGAGGTTCCCATAAGACGCCAAGTTTGGTGCAATAGCAGGGGGAGTAGAGGATTAAGATATTTTAGATTAGGTTAGTCGGGTATAATTCATGATTTAATTAGAAACTACAGTGTCGTGGTCCTTGTTTTTATTTGGTGATGCACGAAGGGAGAGGTCTTCAGGATTCATGTGAAAGTGTAAAGTTTAATATTTGGTTCCGATTCGTTAAATTATATAGTTGCTAGTCTGCACATATGGACCAGCATCCAAAAATAGCTTTTTCGGCATTTAGAGGCAGTCATTCGAAGATTTAAATTGTTGAAATCTCTCGAATTGGGCTTCTTTTCGTGGCAACAAGATTTTCTATGCACTATAATTTTTAGGATCAGCATCTTTTCTCCGAAACAGCTGCCTTGTCGATTCTCCTGTCACTAGCTGCACCACTAGTCGACCATGCTAGGAACCTATCAGGAAAATCTTGATTCTTAAAAGTTATGATACGAGGGGAAGTCAGAAAGTTCCCGGAATTCTGTTGTAGCTCTATTAGCACAATATAACTACACCCCGCGTAGCGTAGTTGCTAACGCTCTCGCCTGCGGTGTGAGCGGTCCCGGGTTCGATTTCCAGTGGGAGCACTCGGTCAAAAACATGTAAGAAGCTTTTTCAGGCGAGCCATCCTGAATGATGTTTTCCAGGGTTTTCTTCATTCACACTAGGCAAATGCCGGGATGGTACTTAATATACAGGTTCCAGGCCGCTTCCCTTTCCGCGGATAGTGTGCTCGCTGAGGGACGTCATCCCTCAAACGTGACGGGCTAACATGACCATAGATGCCGAAAGTTCAGAAATCTAAATCCTATATCCGAAATATAACTACACATTTACTTTATCGCCTTCAAATTTGGCACCTTCGGAACAAAGACACTTGTTTCAGTGATCCTTCGATTGGTGGAAACACCGACGAAAGACCTCTTTTGATATCTTCCGAAGTTCAGCCGTCGCGTTGATCTCTTTGAGGTACGGTGTCGAAGAGACCCATTTTTATCTTTGGGAAGAGCCGAACATCCGATGGTGCTAAACTGTTTTTAAAGCTATCTAAGTCTCAGAAGCAGATTTCCCCAATTTGTACATGAACTTAATGTTTGCGCGTTGCTCGAACTGCGACATTGTGCCAACTATGACCACACGCTTCTCCGTTCAGCTACACTTCTCGTACACTGCTTGTTCACACTGGTTAGTTTCGTAATCAAAGCAACGTAAGAACTGTACTCTATAAGATTCATTGTGATTGCACCACAAATGGCAAAAGTGCAACAACATTCCGATAACTTTTTGACTGCCCCTCGTATGTCGTTTCTGGGTATGGAGATTATCTATTTGCGCGAATATAGGCCACACATTTTCCCGAAAGTTTGCCTTGAAAAATCTTGATGCGGCCTGTAATCGAGATTTTCTCCGTCAGTCGTCAATTTCAAAATGGCATGTACACGTATCTTGTGGATTGAAGTGAATACCATTACAAGTTCCTGCAGTTTTTTTGTAAAACATCAAAGACTTAAGAAGAAAAAGCACAAAAAGATATCTTCTTCGCAAAAATTGCCACCTTTATTGGGTACCAGTAACACCTTAAACACTTGCACACGTAATACTTTTATTAACCTTTCTTATACACTGTATATATAATATATACGGAATATTTATATACAGTAACTGTTCTTGAAAAAAGAAAAGCAACTTTGTTTCGAAAGACTGTGTCAGCTTGTTTGTACCCACCCAAATCAAGCACAATCACTTCTCAGCATCATCAGCATCTCATTCTTCACCTTCGCTATACGATCCAGAATGCTGCTTAGAGTCATTATCACAAAGATCATCATCTTCATGAGTCACCCTTAGTTATGCTGGAGTTAAAGAAACGGGAGGGATATGCATCTCGAAGTACTGTCTAATTGAAGTTTCTCATAAATTTACTACTGCGGCCTATATTCGAGATTTACTTTTTCTATTATTTCTTCTCAAATTTTAGGTACGGCTTATATTCGCGCAAACACGGTAATTTTGCTTAAACCTTATGAACGCCCCACACCTCCCTTACATTAACAGCGTATTAAATTTTCATGAGAGCTGTGCCATAGCTATATGGCTATAATACGCGTCTCCGGAACGGGACAGTCAGGTTCGATTTCCGGTGGGGGCTTATACGATTCGGATTCCATGTGATATAGGCCCACATCTCATTTAGCCTTGGTGCTGAAAAGGACGCTAAGCATCAATTTAACTAACCATCCAATTTTCATGGAAATTAATTGCTAGTATGTCTTACTCAATTTCGGTATTCGGTGCCGAAGTTATTTAGGATTCAATCTAATATTTCGTTACGTTGCGTTTCCAGCTCCGAACCACGCTGAAATTTGAATCCAGTGTAGTTAACAGTGCACAACCATCATACATAATCATCACGCACAGAATAGGTCCTTTATCACCATACTATTTACATTCAATGTAAAGCTGTAGTATTAAATTGTGCCATACTTCCTCTCAGTTTCCAGGAATACCAATGCACATATCAAAAGATTGTCAAGCATCTCTAGAGCTGCAAGGAATCGGAAATGACAAGGGCTAAAATGATAATAATCTAAATTTTTTCCTAGAATATTTTAACTTCCTTCAAAATTTCAATTTAAATGAAGCAATTTTAATTATAGTATTTTGCAGGTCCTATAGGCTAAATACCTTTCTCGGTAATCAAAGGAAACTTACCATTTCATGGGGAGAAAAATTGTGGAGGTAGCATCTTTCACAGCTGATACGCTGTGTTAAAGAAAAAAATGTATGTTTGCATTACATCCATCGCACACGTCCATTACTAACGTACAAGGTTTGTCCAAGAAGTGATGAGACTGAGTCTATAAACAGAAATTTATTCATTCGATTTTAAGATCTCAAAATTCTTCAAAATAGGTCCCTTGGGCGTCGATGCACCGCTGCCAGCTCGATTTCCATTATTCATACCCTGCCTGGAAGTCAGTTTCCGAAATACCTTTTAAAGATTTGGTTATGGCGGTAACATCATCAATGGGGCGATCTTTCAGGGCAATTTTCACTTTGGGGAAAAGATGGTAGTCTGCTTTACATTCCACAACCTGCACCATTGCACGGCACACGTATACTCGTCGTTGTTTTTGTTCATCACTCAACACTTTTGGTAACAAACTTTCTCATCTTCAATTTCTCGGTTACAACGTTCTGTACCGTTGACTTGCACATGTTAAGTTCTTCCGCTATTAATTGCAAACTCAACGGACGGTCAGAGTCCAAGAGTTCTTTCACCTTTGACACATTTTCATCCGAAGAGCTCGTCGAAGGGCGTCCAGATTGATCTTTGTCCTGAACTGTCTCCCGTCCGTCTTTGAAGTCCTTTTGCCAGCGAAAAAGCTGGGCTTTCGACATGGCGTTGTCTCCGTAGGACTGCTCAATCAAGGCAAGAATCTCTGAAGCACTTTTGCCCAACCGAACGCAGAATTTAATGGCGTATTGCCGCTCCATTTTCCGCTTTCTACCCCGTGACCAAGATGAAAAAATCACACTTTGCGCAACTACCGATCTCTCACTGCTCAGAAGCGACAGTCGCGCAATGCGATGCTTAGGTAATACCCCCACCACCGATACCACCCATTGAGAGCGCTCTCGGCGGCCAGTCTCATAACTTCTTGAAAAATCCTGTACAAGCCGAAAGTTACTGCCGTTTATTTCTGCTCTATTTGCATTCTTGTGTTCGCTTCAGTAAATAGTTACACTACCATCAAAATTCATTTCAATATGCTGCAGGGTTTCAAAAAACCCCACCCACCTGGGCGCATGTGGGTTTTTTCGGGTTTAATTGGGTTGTTTCTAAATATTTCAATGTCTTTGGGGTAAAAATGTTAAAATATGATTTACATTTCAAGATTGTCATTGTCACATCTTGCAACAATTCTCTATTAACTGCTGTTTTAAAAAAATTGCCACTATTTTGAAATTTTATATTGGATCGCCGAGAAAATCTATACAGCAAATTTAGAATCTCTTGTGCTTCTACCCTCAAAATTTCAACTTAAAAAGTCCGAAAATTGAACCCTGTAGCATGGATGCTCGCTATTTTGAAAAATAGCCGCCATTTTAAAATGTTATGCCGCCAAAATATATAGAGGTAATTTAGTCTCTCGTGCTTCTACTCTAAAAATTTCAACTTGAAAGACCGAAAATTACGTTTTGTAGCGTGGATATAAGGTTTTTTTTTTTTTTTTTTTTTTTTTTTTTTTTTTTTTTTTAAAGGCGTAATTTTATAATTTTACGCTAGTATGGCGGCAAGAATCTATACAGGAAATTTAGTGTGTCTCCGGCTTGTATCCTGAAAATTTAAGAGACCGAAGGTTGAACACTGTGTGGTACAGGCAGACAAACGAACAAATATAGATCGAGTCATCCCAGGAGCCTCGGTGACTTTCGACAAATATGAATACCAAATAGCTATATTAATTTGAAACAAAGACATAATTCATCAAAATGTTTAATATGAAATAAATATTTTTCAACGTAAAATGAATGGTTTTATTGTTGAAGTTCACTTTCGATGCTTTATGCTTTCAATTACGGGAATTTCCGGCGCACTTGTTGCAAGACGGTTCTTTTCCGAAAATTAATTTAAAACAATTAACAAAGATAGGCCTATAATTCATATTTTATAAGGTAAATGTTTCAGAATGTCTGAAATGAAACGAAATATCTTCCAGCGTAAGATAAATAGTTTTAGTTTTGAAGTATCCACTTCCGATGCTTTGTGGGTTCAATTGCGGGAATTTCCCGAACACTTCTTTCACAACGGGTTTTCCCTGAAAATGCAGCTCTGTTTTCTGTACAACGAAACTTCCATTAATGCTGAAGTGTGAATTCAGCACGTGAAATAGTAAGCGTTGCGTAGTGTTCGGACCTCGGAGCATTTAGCTTCTTAATTTTGACATGAATTTTTACGCTATTGCTGGTGTTGATTCTACAGAATGCTTATTTGAAGAGTAGAACAAATGACTTAACTAAACTGTTATTGTTGGAGAACCGAATTTTACTGAATACTTTTGTTACCATCAAAGATAAGAAATAATACTAATAGTTTTACTAATGTATTTACATATTTACTGTTAGTACCTGCATCTATGACCTTAAACCCGTCAACGTGTGAAGGATAACATCCCTCGGCGGCGCCGAATCAGGGAGCACAATATTCACGGATAGTGTTTTCTAAAATATAAAATTGCATATTTTATTTCAAATAGGCTATAAGCATAATCCATACATTAATTTGTTCTATAATTATCTCACGCTAAGGTGAGTTTTTTTTATTCATTCATTCAGTGCATTCAGAACTTCATAAAGGTCTTATGTTGAATGTTGTTGTTTAGCTTAACGTGAAAGCATCTAATTCGCCCAAAGTAAGTTCAAAATCTGATAAAAATAACTTTCAATGTGATCACCTTAGTTGTACCAATAATATACTAACAAAAAGGTTAAAACCTAGGTTTTTTCTTTTCTTTTCTTTTCTTTTTTCAGGTGGGTCCGACCCGAAAAAGCCAGCGGGTTTCTTCGGGCTGGGCCCGCTTGGGCAAACCCTGCTATTATTATCGCTGCTGCTTTCCTTATCTTCATTTGAAGAACTACTTCTATACCTTCCTTCAGTACACCACCATTTTTCCACATTGCTTGATGATATTCCAGGGTGTCTACTGACCTGGAAAACCTTGAAAACCTGGAATTAGCCTGGAATTTACTTTTGGACCTGGAAAACCTGGAAATAGCCTGGAATTGGACGAGGAACCTGGAAGTTTTAATTTTTTAAAAAAATATTGTTTTGGGGATTGGTATGGAATAAGTATATTTTTGTAAAATGCAAGAAAATTATATACTACAGCATAAGTCAAAAGCCAATAATAACTTATTCAGTGGAGACGTAGTTGAGAAAGACAGACAGACGTGAGCAGAGTGCAGGCGGTGAATGTTTTTGGAAAGTATGTTGAGGGTACAAGAAGAGACAACAAGATTGTATTTGTTTGGCATGGTCGTTGTGAATAACAGTGACTACAAAAAGAGCTAAATTAGTCCCCGATGAGATTAAGGTATTTGAAAAGGTTAAATTTCATGATCTATTAAGGTTGTGTTTTACACTGAGGGGATACTGGCATACAAGCCAAAAGCTTTCTCTGTAGTTGCTGCTTATTTGCATAGTATGAATCAAGCTTATTTGCTGCTTTGTGAAGACATTGGTTTACATGTTTCTATAGCAAGATTAGTAGACAGGTCTGGAACAACATTCCGCTTATACTCCTGTGTCGAAGATATTTAACAGGAGTCCAATCCCACGGATGTCGCAGTGAACACCATTCCCGGTGGCCGAAAGATGTATCACCGGAAAAAAATAAAATTGCCCACATCTTAACGGAATCACTTTTTGTATTTAGGTTAACATTTTACTAGTCTTGCAATAAATCCTGTTACACAGTAACAATTAACATTTTATTTTTCAGCCATTAAAATGGGGAAAAGTAAAACTAAATTCCAGGACTCGTGGAAAGGCCAGTGGAAATGGGTTATTAGGTCCAACGATCCATTTAAAGCAGGTTGTAAACTCTGCAGAACTGATTTTGACATTTCAAATATGGGAGCTGGATCATTGAAATCTCATGAAAAAGGAAAGAAACATCAAATAGCTGTTAAAGCTCTTAATGCATAATGTACGATCGTAAAGTTCTCAAGCAATGTTAACAAGGAGCCTTCCTGTACAAAAAAATTCTACAGCGTCTTCCAGTTCAGTGACTAGCACATCATCTACTCCAGTTGTTCAGGAGAAAAATGAAAGCCCAGCAAAAACTAGTGGTGTAATAAAGAGTTATCTTATCAAAGATCAAGCCAAGCGAGTGCAACGGATTTTGTTTCCTTTAATGTTTCCTGAGTGGGAAGTCATGCAGTTACACAAAGACAAAATAGGTTATGTCATCACCTTTGGATTGGGCCCATATTTCCAACAGACGTTATTCGTGAACTACAAAATTGTGAATTTTTTGCAGTATCGTTCGACGAAAGCCTAAACACTATCTCACAGAAAAATCAAATGGACTTAGTAGTCCGTTTCTGGCACACTGACGAAAATAAAGTTTTAACACGTTATTTAACATCAGTATTCCTCGGACATGCTACTGCCCAGGATTTGTTAAGTGCATTTATAAATACTTTCAGGACAAGGGTCTCGATTTTCGTAAGTTACTTCAGGTTTCTCTTGATGGCCCCAACGTTCATTTGAAATTTCTGAGTGATTTGAAGGCCTATCTGAGTGAAGAAAATTGTGAAGGTCCACAGCTTTTGGAGACAGGAACGTGCTCTTTACATATTGTTAATGGGGCTTTTAAGACTGTGCATGTGACAGAGTTTTTGCGAGCGTTGTTCTATTTATTCAAGGACTTCAAGGAGCAGATTTCATGGCAGCATCTGGAACAGCAGTTTTTCCTCTTAAATTTTGTTCTATTAGGTGGGTGGAGAATTCTAAAGTTATCAACCGTGCCATAACTATGATTCCTGCCTTAAAAGTTTATGGTGATTCAGTGAAAACACACTCCCTGGAGACATTTGTCGAGAAGGAGCAAATAACACCTGTAAATGCTGATATGGTGAAACGGGAATATTTAAAATTCTGTTCAGACCAAGACACAGCACGAAAACTATGAAATTTCAGTTACAAAAATGACAGATTAGACGTTTTCCTCCATGATCTGTTAAGTAAAGGAGGTGTCTCCAATGCGTTTAAAACATTGATAAGATATGTGTACTTTTCCATAGCAACGCAGCAGTGGAAAGGAGTTAACAAAGAGTGCATTGTTGAAAAGCTCCAAGAGGAGTGCTTGATTGCCCAGAGAAGTGTGTTGGATGCTGTGCGTGTTGCTGGTGACATACGTAATATGAATATCACAAAGAGTATGATCCAGTATGTGAGGAATGCATCAAGCAGAAGAAATGATTATCTGAAAGACCGCGGTGAAAAAGAAGACAGAGCAGCTCGAGAAAAGAAAGATATTAAGAAAAAAATAAAAGAGTTGGAATTAAAGAAGAAAGTAATACTAACTGATGTCGAAGCAGTAGATGCGTTGGAAGAACAGGTGAAAAAGTTAAAAGGGATGTTGAACTCTAGAAGTTAAATGTCAAAAACTGTTCACTGTGAAAGTTGTTTTCTATATTTGTTCATATAATGTGCGTGGTTCCTTAACATTTTCAGTTTTTTAAACTTTCATGTTACAATATATTTTTAAATAAAATATAATTGATGGCCAGTCCCCATCCAAGAAGAATCTGCAGTAACGTTTAACAATATGGACTACTTTGCGTAAAGAATTTGTATTATATATGGTCATTTTCTTTTTACTTCTAAACTAATACTAGTTTGACAAAAATGGCGGGAAAATAGCTTACTCACCGCTAAGTCCTACCAGTACGTAGCATAAAATACCACAAGAGTACTTTAAAGGGGAGTGCTTGTAGTAAAATACTCTTGTGGTATTTTATCCCATAACTTAGCGGTGAGTAAGCTATTTTCTCGCCATTTTTGTCATTGTTCATCAACACTTACGTGCTACTACTATAATATTAGTTTATTTGAAGTAATGTTTTTGACGGAAATTTACTATTATATAGGGTGAACGTTAACTAAACCGATAAACTTCGGGAGGTGATTCCCGAGCCCGAAACAAGAAAAACAGTCCTGTAACTTTTCTCCACGGCACATAGTTTTGGAGCTACAAGGTGCCGAAACTGTGGAAAAATGAACTTCCGAGGCCTATATTTCCAGACCTATCCAACGTAGAGAGTGCAGCTTAATATCTCTTTAAGGAAGTCCTATCTGTTCTGAACATACGATTTCCTTTGTGAGATTTTAAGCAGCACTCCCTACTTTGGATAATTTTGGAGATATAGGCATCGGAAGTTCATTTTTTCACACTTTCGGCACCTTTTAGCTCGGAAACTATGCGCCCTGGAGAAGAGTTAAAGAGAATTTTTTTTTTCTTGTTTGGGTGCCGAGAATCATTTCCCGAAGTTTGTCGGTTTAATTAAGGTTCACCCCTGTATAGTATTCCTACATTAGGATATTTAAAGCTACTGCACATTTCTCTCAACCGGCCTTCTGGTAGGGGATATTTTAATTAAACATTTTCTTGTGTAAAATGTTTTGAGAACCTACATTTCAGTCAGTTTTTTCTTTTCATCTTGTCACTTAAAGAAACCCACTTGTCATATGCATTCTCTAATTATAACCAGTTTTTGTTAAGAACTATATAAAATTGCATTAACTTATATGTGTTACAATAAATGACACTCTACTGAATAGACCTGGAAAAAAAAAGGAAAAATAAACCTTGATAAAACCTGGAATTTGAAAATGAACATTTAGTAGACACCCTGTATTCTTACTGTGATATACATCTCTGCAGTGTCCCGGGGTAACGGAAGCTGTGGTTTCCTCTGTTAATTTCAGAAGACATAATAAAATATTTGTTGTTACTCTTTGATATGTACCTATATCAGTTCTATTTAATTAAAATGGCAGTGGTAAGGAGGATGTGTAACTATTTTATGCCCATTTTCGGTAGCGATCTTGTTTATGACGTAGGTGGGAATAACTGAAGCTTGAGTTTTTGAACAAGCTCCATCAATTCTGCTTTTTTTAAGAGTCTTCATCCCGGCGAAATTAAAATAGCGCTAATTTTACAGTAATTCTGTGATATCTTCAAATAGATAAAAGATAATCGAAATGTGGAACAAGAGCGCCCTAGACAATATTATTTTACATGAGAAACCGTTATCACGACTCACTTATCTGCTTTCGTCCCTTTCGATTTCGAGCTATTTTGAAAATCGGCATTTATTTTCGCGTTTCTAAACAGCTGAAAACGGAAAGCCACTAGGTGACTTGTGATAACGGTACCTCACGCAAAATAATATTGTCTAGGGCGCTCTTGTTCCAGATTTCGATTATCTTTTATCTATTTGAAGATATCACATAATTACAGTAAAATTAGCGGTATTTTAATTTCGCCGGGATGAAGACTCTTAAGGTCCGCTCATACTGGCACATGCTATTGAATTAACCATTGGATGATATCACTTTTTTTGTGGCCATTGTTGGAGTCTTGTTTAAAACCACTGATTGATATTTAGCATTGTCCATTATAATAATAGACAGTGTATGTAGGCTGGGAATGAGTGATTCCTGGAACCATGTAAGAAATGTATCTTGATTCATAGTTTATCTTCTTTTTAAGAGGTGAACAGAATACAACAGTTTGGGAGGAACCTAGTGAATGTACCAGCATGAAGAAGTATAATCCTTTCTTCTTTACCTAGTGGCAATCTCATTGTCCCCTCAAGATTGTTGTTGGTCCATCGTTTATTAACACTGTGATTGGTGTTGACCTACGTTTAATCAAACTACACTATTTGATCAAAATTATGCTGTAGTATTTCCCGAAGAAATGTATATTGCCATGAATATCTCCTGCTTTTTTATAAGAATTTTTCATCCATTTATTTTCTTGTATAAAAATCCCAAATTTTTAACCATTGTTCTAAGTGAACTCTTCCTGCCATGGTTAAGTGGCGAGTACAATTTTGGCTGTGGTGTTCTCTCTCTCTCTTTTTCAAATAAGCATAAACATGTCGTCGAATAGCATTCTTTGGAAACTATCCAAATTTTTCACTCATTTGCACGTTATCCTCTTTTTTTCCTGATGATTCTAATTTTGAAGACACTGATTGATTGTCTTTTATTTCAAACTTTTCTTCCCGAATTTTTACAATGGTGCTTTTGTTTATTTTTGTAAGAGCAGAAGTTCTATCAAGTACTTTACTTATTGGAATAGGAGGTCCTTCATTGCCCCATTCTTGTTTGAAGTAATCTCGAACTGAATAACTTCATAGTAACACCTCTTCCGAAAGTGTTCTTCCTCTGAGTATTTTCCTAGTTCGTTTCCCGCGAAGAATCTCGTCCGATCCAATAACTATGTTTTAAAATATATTCCTCACACTCACAACACGCACACGAGGATACATACAGATATAAATATATATAGAATTATATATAGAGAATAATGACAAATATAAGAAAACGACAACGAAAATCATTTCATGCACAGATGGATTCCTTCCATCTCAGTTGACATGTACTTCAGAACACGTTTTACAGGACGGCAACATTAAAATATTGTTCTTTCTTCCTGAAGACACCACCCGCTTGCAACTACCATAATCACTTTCTGATTGACCCTTCTCTTTGTAACCTTAATAACACCCGTGACATATATTCCCTTCACCATCAACTTCGAACATGTTTTTGAACTATCAATTCATCTCTTAATTTAATCAGAGTATAATATTCATACGGAAGTAAGTATTCATATAAGAAGTTACGCAACGTAAAGGCCCATTCTTCGCTTTTCTGCACATGTTAGTAGCCTGTAAAGGAAATTCAGTCTCATAGCAACCTTGAACTTAAGTGACTGTTTTACTTCTTCATTTCCACAATATTCTCATGCCTGTAACTTCAAGATTTTCCTTGTTTTAAGTACAATTTTTTTCTTAATAGTAGAACTCCTTTAAGATGTTTCTCATTCTTGACAAACCTAATCAGGCAGTAGCAGGAAGACGTTCGTAATATTTTAACTTTAACACAGGTACAATCTGACACTTTTTGTTAAGATTAACTAATACTGATGTCCCACGGCAATCCTAAAAGGATTGTTATATTCGTAATATGTTTTCAGTAACTAATTCTGTTTTCTTCAGCAGCTAGACGGTTCGACTTTACAAATGAAACTCAGTCTTTTTCCACACAGTAGTTGCAATGTACTTTGTACTTACAATCTTTTTACATCTTTGCTGAATATCAATAATGAATATCACGTAAATGTTTCTGAAAAGCTCAATTAAGTAACTTGCACCGAAAAATTACATAGTAGTGTAAACTTATGCCGTTTACTAAACATTATTAGAGTTATCAAGACTAGAAGGCTCAGGTGGGCAGGTCATGTAGTCAGAATGAAAGATAGTAGGAACGTTTTCAAAATTTTATCTGGAAATCCAATCGGAAGACGACCATTAGGAAGAGCTAGGTGTGCGGATGGGAGGAAATTATTAAAATAAATCTCGCAGAAATAGGAATACAAAATAGAAACTGGATCCAGTTGGCTACCGACAGAAGTCAATGGAGGACTTTTCTGAACGCGGCGTTGAACCCTCGAGGCTCCATAGGCTATAGAATAAGTGGGTTAGTGTAAATTTATGAACCCAGGGCAAATTCAATTCAGTGTTGCAACAAGAACTGCCTGAGACGTTGAAGGTAAATACTGTTGCAGTGCTGTCTTAGTACATATCTGTTTATTTCTTTGCTGGAGTATTAAAAACAATTTGTATTCCGGTACGTATTATATAAAGTATCTGCGTTTATTTGGATATCTATGATAAGATTTATATCTTTGTAACTCTGAGAAATGCAAAGAAACGAATGTTGTACGCTGCACTCTTGATTATACTATACAAAACATACATCAACATATGTTACGTAAGAGTCAACAGTTTACCAAAAGTTGCTTATAGTTTTACGTAAGAACAGGATTGGCTGGTTTAAACCAGCTTTTCTTATAAGGTTTAAATTAAAGAAAGAAAAAAAAAAAAAAAACGAAAAATGCTTTAAATCGTGTGAACTTTCTGGTGACGTTTACACATGCCAAACCGTCTGCATTAGTTTTATCTCCTTTTCACCTTTTAATCAACGCATCCCATGTTCAGTTCTCGGTCGAACCACAACCCTTCTTTCAAGTGTGAACCAAGTAGCGGTTCGAATGTCACTTTAAGCGAAAGTCTTCTTAATAACCTAGGTATTACATAAGGATGATAAGTTTAAACATACGAAACGAGACCAACTTGTATATTTCTTTTTGCCTGAATGCCTGTTTTATAAAGAAACCAAGGTTGCTTAAATATATTGATAGAAATAGGCAGAATTTATCGACTGCCTACTTAGCTTGGATTGGACTTTCAGTTTTAATTTAATTGAATGATATCTAAATACTAAAGTTGTAATTTAATACCCCTGTTTTAGCGTACTGATTATGATACGTTGACCATAAAATTTTACGTGCCAAGCAATGACAGGATTTCCCCATTAGCTAAGGCGGGAGATTCCCGGTTTGTATATAATTCTATATAATAGTTTCATTTGTGCAACTGTGTATCTTTTTGTCCTTCTGAAATGACTCTTGACAGTTAAATTAACAAGTATGTAAAGATCAAGACAACGTATTTTTATCAGGAGTCCTTCGTGATGTAGTGTGCAAGCCATCTAGTAAATTTTGAAAATTTGACGGAAGCCAGCACAGGTCACAATAAGTATATATCGTGTGAATTATAACTAAATTTGAAACAACAAATATTTATTAACAAGTAAAAGAATGATTTTTTTTTCAACACGTTGAATAACAAGACAACCCTGTTCGTTGCTTTCAACGACAGGTGATCCGTAATAAACGAGGTTCAGAAATAGAAATTCATATATTGTATTCTTTAAATACTTCTTAACCATAAATATTCTTTTTTATACTTAATATTTAAATACCACTTGAAATAGAATGTGAAAGTGAGGACAAATGATACGTGAGCAAAGGGCCTCGCGACAAGTAAAGAGTAGCAATATTTTTGAAGGTTAATAAGACTAAACATGTAATTAAATGAGGCCTTTTTATGCTGGAATGGTACCGTAGAACTTCCTTTCCCATTTACACATATATTTTAGAAAAAAATTAGTTACAACATAAATTGAGACCTAAATAGAAGTAGTAAATAACGTAATCCTACTTCTTACCTGCGAAAATCCAGTGATTGAAAATCGGTACGGCACGGTTAAGTTCCGGCTCTAGTACCGCAATTGCCCTTAAGATGGCAGCACACTTCAGACACAGGCTAATATACAACAGATTATCTCTCTGTTTTTACAGAGTTTTAATCATTGTGCTCTCACAATATATTTAATACATAGTAATAAATACAAATGCATTTATTGGGACTATTCGTTACAGTGAGTGTGACGGCAGACTCATTGCATTGGGCCAATTAGTCCCGGTTTCGAGTCCAAATGGAGAAGAATTTCTCTCGGATGTAAGCCGAGAAGCGGTTTGGATTCCGCTTTAAGCTTATGTGACCGCTTCCATCATAATCCGTTGTTACATAATAACACCAAGACGAAACAAACCTATTTCGGTCCATATGTAATATAAATACGTAGAGCAGATTACTTAAACCAAAGAAAAAAAAACGGGTTTAAAAAAAATGGTTTTTGTGGTTTGTTCAATAAAAACCGTGGTTTTTGCCAACCCTGCGTAACAAGTAGGCTTCCATTTTTTTTCTTCGCTTGTTCCGGAGATTACTATTCACACAACGGAAAGTTCATTTCATTTTATGTCCGTCAACACGTAAGATGTATTCGATAACGCTTCTTACGGTTATGTTACTTTCTAATAAACTTGTAACAGAACTGCTTTCATTATATTGTTTAGTGAATACAGTAGATCCCGTCAGGCACGGGGAGATTATTTATCCTTGTACTGATTTTCTATTTCCGGGCGTGTTCCGATTATAATGTTATTTTCACTTATTGATGCTATTCTAGTTATTTTTGTTATTTTTCCGGTTTGTATGCATTGTCTGATACTTACACTTGTTTAGAAAAAGCATATAGATTTCAGGTACGATATTCTCAATTCTCGAATGACTAAGAATCATGTGTATTATTATTATTTCTTATCGTTTGTATAACTAAAATAAAACTAAATTGCTTTAGATCAATATTTCCCCTCGATATTTTGTTCATTCCGAATTTCAAGTTGTGAGAATGTGCAGAGTTTTATATCCAAATTACTTCGTACGGATGATTGCGTTGTTTATGTCGGGTTTCGTGTTTAGGTTTCCATTTGTTTGAGTTGAGTTTCAATACTTAATAATAGTGAATGGTAGATGGTACTTGTAGCGGAATTTTCTTCTGCTAATCCCAAGCATACATTGCCTATATATAAGGAAGAATTTAGTTTATGTATTCGAAACAAGTAAATTTAGAAATTGTTGGTAGGGAATTACGTAAATCTTACTAAAGAATTGATTCAGATATTTAGATTTTATATCCATGCTGATTTTAGTATATATTTTGGTGTTGGTAGAACTATTTCTTGTAAAGGAAAATTACGGATACCTTGATAGTAGTTTTTGTAATACGTTAAGCGAGACGCTCCGTAAAAAAAACTTATTTCTGT
This sequence comes from Thermobia domestica, assembly GCF_964235325.1. Classification (NCBI taxonomy): domain Eukaryota; kingdom Metazoa; phylum Arthropoda; class Insecta; order Zygentoma; family Lepismatidae; genus Thermobia; species Thermobia domestica. The sequence goes on along the minus strand of NC_137470.1, from coordinate 159,740,856 downwards.
ATGCTGTCAAAGGATGGACGGTGGAGATTATTTCATATTGTGTAAAACTGTTGAATTTTGGAATTATCTTGTAACTTTTTCCTTCTGCCTATCTATATAGAAACAGGATTATTTTTAGAAAAGCCAACGTTTTCTTTCTTTGCTTTAGCAGTGACTAAGCTATAAATAGATGAAATATTTTATTTTCATGTAGTCGTATTTGAATAACAACTAGTTTGTAGAGGATGCCTTTGAAGGGGATATTCTGAAACCAAGATTCGGGAATTCTGATGTGCTGTTTATTCTTATTTTGATGGATTATAAATTAGCAGTTTCATTAGAACTTGTAATTTACAAAAAGTTGTGTATGGAATTTTATTTTATTTTAGTTTATTTCAGGTAGATACTTCTTCATTCATTTATATATGTAGTAGCATTATCAGCTATTTTCCAAAATTGACATAAGTATAAAGAGTAGAATTAGTACCCTAACATTCTTTTAATTTGAACATTTGTAATAACCATCAAATTTGATCAGTTTGAGTTTCATCTTTTTATTTTGATGTTTGTTATATTGACATTAAATAAATAAGTGAAATTCTTTGGAACTTTCGGAAAACTATTGTAAGCTTCACGAGACCAGTGATTATGAATACTAAGACATTCAGACTCAGATGCGTTAAAGAGAGCAATTAGAAATCTAAGTTATGTCCCAGTAAAATTAAAAGTAGTTAAAATTTCAGTCGATGTTATGGTGTATAGTGATTTTATGAATAATTTTATAATTGGATCATATTTTTTTCATTGTAAATTACTTCACGCAACAATGTATACTTTATTATTATTTTCTTTTAGGCTGCTTTGAAATATGAAGCAAAGACTGATAGAGGCATTAACAACTCAACAAATGGAGAAACCGGCAGTTGGGTAAATGAAGAGCTTGCCCAGGATGGAGGAAGCAAACAAGGTTGGGGAAGCCAGGAGAGTGTTGCCGTTGGAGGTGCACGGCCAAAGTTCAAAACTTTCATTCGTAGTGTACCGAATAGATTAACCACTCGATGCTCTCCGGTAGCTGCGTCCAAATTAAATAATAGTATTTCGTCAAGAAAACTTTATAACACAGATGATGAAGTTCGTAGTATGCCTGCTCAGAACAATGGTCGTATACAAAATGGTGAAGTTGAAGAGACAGAAGACATTGAGCAAGCTAGTAGTGGTAGCAATTGTGTAGAAGCGCGTGCTGTCTGTGGTAGATCCTCGAAAGAGGAATGTGATATGAGTGCCTTGGCGAGACGTGACGCTGCTTCAGATTGTAATGGCTTAGACAACGCGGTAGGTGGCAAAGGATACGGGAGTGAAAATGATTCTGATAAAGGTGATAGTTGTGCAACGGATCAGCATGATGATGATGATGCATCTAGTGATGAGGTTGAGGATGGAATGTTTGACGAGTTTTGTATTTATACATACAAAGGAGATCAAGCAGCTGATCTAAGTTCATTCTTCAAAGTAGATATGTTAAACAATGATCGCTTGTATTCGGATTTCTCAAATGTTGGTGCTAATGGTGCAGTGCGATTGCCTGGAGTCCCTGGCCAGGAAATGCATGGTTCCAGAGAAAGAGCTTTAAGTGATAACAGTCGCAGTGTACATAATAATATTTCAGACCTAAAATCGCCTAACATTAGCCTGCAGTCAGCTTTATATCATTGCGTTATGTCCAAACAATTGGTGTTGAACAAGCAGGCGTCGTTAGCAGATGAAGAATCAAATACGGTAAGTATTTTTATTACAAAGATATTTATTTATTTGTTTGCTTTTTATAACATTTAGATAAACTGGTGTCTACCTAAACTTATTGTGTTAAAATTGAAATTTAATTTATTTTTATACAAATACTTTATTGTTCAGTCACCACATTTTCTTCTTTTCCTAATAGTAGCTGCCAACCACTACAATAAACCGGAAAATATAGCTATTAGCAAAGTACTTAAACTATTCATGATCCCGATATTGCTGACCAGAAGGTAGTTCGTACAGTTGCTGCTTTAAGTTCGGAAGTGTTTACTCGTTGCAAAGACATTTCAAGTATTTTTAGTAGATTAAGGATTTTTTTTTTTTTTTAACAAAATGCAGAAAGAATTAATTCTGTCAAGTGAAACAAATGAAGCGTTTTACTGCAACAGTGACGAACCAGGTTGCTTACCGTGGTTTTGGTCATATTTGAATAGACCTCTTGGGATTCTATTAATATGACTTTTAAAATAAGACTTAGTGAAGCATTAGAGAACTAATGTTTCTATAAAGCAATTATATTTTGCCCTTCCTACAACCTTCGCAGTTATTTTTAATCACAAATCCAAATCTTATCTAATTTATCACAGCACAATAAATGATAACATTGTTGTAGAAATTCCAAAATTGTGAGTAGTCTCTCTATAATCTGTACAAGATTGTCGCATTTTCAGGATGTAATAGTATTCATACAGAGCATAAGATCATGATTGACAATAGCGTTATAAATATTGGCTATTTGCTTTATTTTGTAATAAACCTATAGTGAGACCCTAATTCGATTTCCTATTGGGAGCACGTGTGGATCGGATTCCGTATTATATTGTAAGCCCACGTCATAGATAGTCTCGGTACTGAAAGAAACTTCGATTTTGTAAACAATGTAAATGCAGAATATATATATATATATTTCTATAACAGTTTCAGTCAGTCATAATTACCAGATACAAGAAATATTCGTTTGCAGATGTCTCGTGTAATTCACAGATGAATTTCAATGTATAAACTAAGTTAACAATGCATTAAGCAACAGACAAAAAATATCTGAGTTATTCACAGTTTCTTTAAATACCTTTTTCTTAGTTTAGAATATATTGACAAAATTGTCCATTACTAAATTATTACTTACTTGCACTCACGAATATCTGACGCGTAGTCCTAGGTTCGAACTGTGCGTTATATTGAAGGTCCAGGTTTCATATACTATAGTTTGGGTGCTGAGATTAAATGTCAAATTATGTAATCAAACGAACTATTGTACAACGCCTCGGACAAAATCTCGATTGAGATTCAGATTTTTCTTCATGGGTTAATCCTATTGCTCATAACCTTTTCTACAATGACGGAAAACACTCAGTCAATCTAATTAAGAACGTTAATGTATTGCGTCATTGACAGAGTTGTAAATAAAAAAAAAAAAAAAAAAAACATAAAAATACACGAGGCTCCGTTTTATTTTTAAAACAAGTATTTTTTTTAAAGACAAGTGTGAAAAAAGTCTATAACAACTAATAGAAAATAAAATGGGCTAAGTTTAACTTCTAATGTAGATTTACACATTAAAAAAAAATAGCAATGAAATCTGTACGAATGCCTCCTATATTTTATATAGCCAAATTAATGAAAAGATGATTAAGATTTACTTTCATTTCAGTCATTAACAATTACAAGTTCATTATTATTGATACAGTGTGTCATAAGTTTTCATCGAAATGGTGAAAACGGTGGCAGTGTTTACTTCTCCATTTCAGCCCGGTGGACCAATGAAAATAAGATGCCACTAACTAAGGAAGAACGGATTGACATCATTGCGTTCGCTGGGAGTCATCCGTCATATAGCACTACAGAACACAGATAACCCGTGACACGGTGGCCAAACTTAGGTTCCGTCGCCGTAACCAGTTGTTTTGAACATATGACAGTTGAAGCTTGAAGCACGATAAACAATCCCCTTATTATTTACATAATAACGATTGATTTGTATATAGTCTATGTTCTCTCCTCGGGGCCCCTTGCTGCAGCAATGGCTAGCCCTTTCTTTGTGGAGGCCATTGGTTGGTGACACTATTAAAACAAGCCAACCTATTAGATCCTTCGATTTCAACAAAGATATATTACACATAAAGCTTCGATAATTATCATAATGAATAGGCTATATTTGTGATCGGTGACTTTTGAACTATTCTACAGGGTGACCCAGTAAAACCTCCCATATATTTTAAAAACTAATAAAACAAGAAGGATTGCAGATAGAAAAGTTATTTATTCAAAAATACAAAATGGCATTGAAAACAGATTGTAATTACTGCTGGTCTTTTAGAAAAATCTTTCTTAGTGGGGCCGCGGTGGCTCAGTGGTAGAGCGTTCACCTCTGGTGCTTGGGGTCCCGGGTTCGATCCCAGCCCCCGCCAAGTGAACTTTGTAGTGGACAAACACCGTGTGCTTGGGTTTTTTCGGGGTTCTACCGTTTCCTCCCACTTTCTTCATTCCACCATTTCATTCATTTCTCATAATCACCGTCTCCTTTAGCCTAACGGGCATAACCGTGGGACGTAAAACTCAAAAATTTCATTTCATTTCAAATCCTTCTTACACTCTCTCTAGAAAGCAGTGTTGCAGGATTGGGAGATTTTTTTTTTTCAAGTGCCCTTGCTACAAAAATTTCAAGTTAGGCGACATGCTTGTTTTTGGGCTACTTTTAATTATTTGCGGGCTGTAAATCTTTAAAATACGCCACTTTTTAATTTTCGTATATAAAATCACAAAACATTGTTAGGTTTGTGTAACACACACACACACACAAAAAAAAAGTTGTTTGTTGAATATGGCTTTTATTAGTTGAATAGATAAAATAAACATAGATTAAGCTTATTCCTGAGATCTCAGCGGTGCATGTGATCTGTATTCGAGAAAACTACTGATAAACCCTATCGAAGAAACTCGTCACATTGAGGTTATCACCCCGATGGAAGAACTTTCTTTGTCTTTCTGCGATGGGCTTTTGTAAGTCAAAAGTTTTCTGCAGAAAAAGCGCTTGTGATTCTTAAAAATATGCTTTACGTGACGTAAAAAACAGTTCAAACTGTATTTATGGGAGTAGCCGTCCATTTAAGACATCTACACATAGCAGGCATGTTTTATACTTTTCTGTTGGCTATTTTTTTCTCCTCTGGCAATTTTTTTGCACAGGCGCGGCAAATTTTCTGCGATCACATCGCAGATTGCGGCATGTTCTGCAGTGGGGGTTATCATTTCAATCCGTATTTTCTTGTATATTTTTGGAGGTGGGTTTTATCTTTTTGGGGGATGGGGAAGATTTCAACAACCCTGGGTGAAACGGAGAAAGGCTAAGTTTCACAAAAGGGGTCTAGACTTACATTGGCCGGGTAAACTTTACAATACACGCTCCAGCTGCCCATCAGTAAAGTATGGCTGCTTTAAAAAGGTATAGAAGAGAAGAGTAGGGTCGGGTTATCTTAGATTTTGGGAAGTTTATATTCATTTTGTTAAAATTAATTGAATGTAATTTCTTGTGCCTGCGTAAGGATACTAGTTAGACTGAGCATTGTAAAGTTTACCACCTTGCCCTAACCTAACCGTGCTGTACTCAACTTTAACCTAACCCTATCCTATTGCCTACTATTCCCTACCCTACGTCACCCTATTCTATTACAATGCAGCCCACTTATAACGAATTTCAAGGAGCGGACACAATGAGTTCTTTATGTCCGAAGTTTGTTATAAGCAAACTCATGTATTTTTCCGAATTATATAAGAAAAAGATTATATGACAAGCAGATACGTTTAAAAAAGAATATACAGTAGTATAGCATTACATCTGAAGATAATTTCATTAATTGGGTTTTTATCTAGCCTACCATACATATTACGCTGTTCAAGCACGCTTCAAGAAGTGTAATCATCTTCTGAACCGTATCTGCTGCAGCTGTTCATAGCACCGCCGCTTCCACTTTCTCAAATGCCCGAAATGCATTGTCCGGCACCGTGTTGCTGTGTTCGAAAAAATAGCGTTGCAAGATTTCCAATCTTTGGATCGCTTCTTTGGAACTCACGGGTTGTTGCACATTTTCCACTTCTCCCTCATCATCAGAATCTGTTTAATCTTTTTTCACTTTTGTCTGAAAATATATGGCTTTTCTTTCGTTTCAGTCTAGCGTTGCACAAACACGAGTTAATTAAATCAACTTGCGGCGTGTTCCTACCTTACAGCTACCGAGAAACGCACCTCGGTTTCTCTCCGCGTCTAACACAATGAGCTCCAGTGAAAACAGATTTATTTTTAACCTCAACCTTGAAGTCTGATGGACGCGCGTTGTCGTAAATATCTGCACCTAGGGCTATTTCTGCTGTCATCTGAGTTGGATGGGAAGAATGAATCATGCCTGGCTTGCACAGCGTCAACAGCTATGAAAAACAGTTTCGCGTTACCTGAGTTGTCCTCTCGCAGGAGGAAAGGAAACATGATCCCGTTCTGAAAACTTCGCTATAAGGGATCTTTACGGAAAATATTGTCATTTTTTCTGTTTTAAATAGGAGGTGAGACGCGGATTTCATTTATGTTCGTAGTGTCCAATAATTCGCTATTTGCGAATTCGTTATAAGTGGGCTGCACTGTATACCGTTCCATTCCTAACCCTAACTTAACCTACATTTTATGTTGTTATCGTTTGAACTCCTCCTTTGGGATAGTAGCAATGTATTGCTTCAAAGGAAAGTAGGGAAATATCTAACAAATAGTCTATGCTTACGACATACCTTGGAGTAGACTAGACTACTAAGCTACAACAAACGAAACCTAACATATCCTAACCGTAATTGTTATTGATCTATTTTATTAGGTTGTAACTTACGCTACACTACGGTGCTTTATTCTGCGCTAATCTACACTTTTCCACTCCCTAGTATTGTACTCTATTACTTTGCCGTATGCCACTGTACACAACTACAGTTTACTGTTTGCTGCTCTGAATTACACTTCGCGGAGCTGCACTGCTTTTACCCTACAATATTCTGGTACTTCATTCTCTTGTACGCTACTTATATCTCTCTTGTGATACTCTATATTATGCTAATCTATCCTATACTACAATAGGCTTACTCTACTATGTAGGGTTGGCAAAAACCATGGTTGTTTTTGAAAGAATAAACAAAAAAAAAAAAAAACCCTTTTTTTTTGGTTTAAATAATTTGCTCTATATATTCACATTACATATGGACAGAAATAAATTTGTTTCGCCTTGGTGTTATTATACGTACGGACACATAAGCTATATACTCTAAGGGGTCACATAAGCTTGAAGAAATCCAGTCAGTAAATTTCTGATATCGAGAAAACCACGTAATTACTTTAAATGCAAAGCAATGACGGGAAAATCCTGTTATAGCTTTGCGTGTAAAATTTTAAGATCAACATATCATAATCAGTACGCTAAAACTGAGGTATCAAATTACAAATTTAGTATGTGGATGTCATTTAATTAAATTGAACTCCTAATGTAATACAGAGGTTATCAAGAAAACTTGCGCTCAAAGCGACATCCGAACCGCTACTTGGTTAACACTTGAAAGAAGGATTGTGGTTCGACCGAGAATTGAACATGGGACACGTTCATTAAAATGTGAAAAAAAGATAAAAGTAACGGAAATAGTTTGATATGTGGAAACGTCACCATGAAGTTCACACGAGTCGCATTTTTCGTTCTTTTTATTTTTTTGGTTTAAACCAGCCAACCCTGTTACTATACGATCAAACATATTTGTTGAAAAGCGATATTTAACGTTATTCAGAAAAGCATTTTCAGTTGTTAATATCTGTTTAATATTGCACAACTAGTGTCACCTTGAAGCACATAAATAACCATCGCTATTACTCGTTATGTATAACTAACTCACAGTGTTTTCTCCCCTTCAATTTCCAACGTTGAACAACACTGGTATCAACGAAGTCGATTTTTTTAAAAGAACAGACTGCTTTTTTTCCAACAAGAATTACACCAATATTGGAAATAATTTACACTACTTGTCTAAGAACATCCACCTATTTTCACATACGTAAATAGTACTTCGGGGCCCCATAACAGAACATGTCACGATCTGCGATATGATCGCAGAAAATTTGCCACGCCTGTGCAGAAAAATTGCCAGAGGAGAAAAAGTCGCCAATAGACAAGCATAAAAATATGCCTGCTGTGTGTAGGTGTCTTAAATGGACGGACTACTCGCATAAATATAGTTTGTACTGTTTTTTACGTCGCGTGAAGCGTATTTTTAAGAATCACAAGCGTTTCTTGTGCAGAAAATTTTTGCAGAATTCCTGCAGAAAACTTTTGACTTACAAAGGCTCATCGCAGAAAGACAAAGTTCTTCCATCGGGCTTCGGGAATATTCTGCTGTCATTAATACGTTACGAAGCTCCTCTAGAATCTATACACGCATACCTCAAGGCCAGTGTAAGTAATTAGTGCAATCACTAATTTAATAATTAAATTTTATGTAGCTATATTAATACATCTGACAGCACGAATTACCATTTATAATTCTTTGTATTTCAACGTACTACTACCACCCTGAATCTTTCGCTATAATGAAAATATCCCCGTGCACAGGTCATCTCCTACATGCTTGCTCAAAATCAGCAAAATGTAAACAGTTAACATTTCACCCATCCGTCCAATCTTATTACGCGAGATTTCTAGTGATGTTTAGGTTAAATTTATAGTTACAGGTTAAGTTAGGTCTCCCTTACCGGGAATAGTAAATCGATAACATTTGTTAAATAAAAAAATAAAACAAACTGTGCACCTCTACCTACTCGGGAAGTACCACGCCATGTATGAAAATATTAATGAAAAGGAAATATGTATTCCGGAAAAAAGGAAGTTCTTTTATGTATTTTCATAATTCTCTTGGTAATAGTCATTCTATTAGATGTACGAGAGTGACTTAGAAAGTAATGCCTCCAAGGTGATACCTTTATCTCTGTTTAACAGATAGCATCCATACAGGTATCAGTGAAAAGCATGCAATGTCAGCTACAGATGGTGGCGTCATTTTTAAGCTAGTCCCCATTACGGACAATACACATGCGCCAACGGGAAACAAGGTTTTTCGTGCCGTCGTCGAAGAATTGTAGTGGCTGCTGGCGACACCAATGCCGAACTGCTGGATCCACCTCCGCGTCACAAGTGTAGCGTTTCCCTTAAGGTGATCCTTAAGTTTGGGCGAGTGCCAAAAGTCGTAGAGCGCAAGATCCTGACTATAGGCAGGATGACGCACTTTGACAGCAGATGGGACAACTTTGCATTTTTTGGCGGAGGAGAGGACGTGTGGTGGTACTCCATCGACCGACGCTTTGTTTGCCGATCATAATGGCGTATCCACGACTCCTCGCCGGCGATGAATGTTCCTGGGCGCACAACCTTTCGCAGTCAGTAATTCAATGATAGCCCGCTGTTTCAACCGGACGTCATCACCAGATGGCATGGATTGCTCCATTACTCTGGAACGAGAAAAGATAGGAAGATGAAACAAGTTACATTCTGTAGCTTACACATCAGTTCATTAATGATAAACAGTTCAGAATGTTTGCAGTACCATTGACCAAGTAGTAGACTTGGAGGCATTGCTTTATGAATCATCCTCGTATTTATAGTGTTTTGAGTGGGATTTTGTTTGTAGATCTTTCCAAAATACGGTAATAAGAGATGAAGTAGATTAAAATTGTGGATTAGGAAATATTAGGAAAGAGTTACCGTATTTCACGGACTATAAGATTCACTTTTTTCTTCGAAAAATTGCCTCTAAAATTCAGGTGAGTCTTATACTTGAAATTAATATAAAAATATCCAGTGGTTGATTTAAAATTCCCCCCAGTCTTAAAAATGGCCATATATTCGATGCCGCGGGAAACCTATCTCTATCTGGCAACATTGGATCTAACTGGCAGCAGCAGTGAGCCAATGCAACGAGCATGAGTTGCGGGAATTCACAAGCTTGCAATAATAAAAATGGTAAAATTGTTACGGTATTTTTTTTAAAATGCTTAAAAATGAAGGTGCGTCTTATAGTCTGTAAAATACCGTAATTAACGTGCTTTATGAAAAAAAATGAGTTCTACATAAAGAAATATGCAGTTGAACAGTTTCCTACAATTCTTTAACACGCTAAGGCTGCTTCAAATAATTTGCTTGTTATTAAGCCATCTGGTTGATGCTGTACTTCAATTCTAACCATTCGGGCAGATTTACAGTATGGGTCTATATGTAAATTCATTTCATATTTACTTCCTTTTTAATTAAATCTACTTTTAGTACTTTTATGATTCTTTGTCTGTGTTGATTTACTTTATGGATGAGAGCTCCCTCGTGGCTAAGCGGTTAGCGTATGCGCCTTTGACGTGGGAGACTCGGGTTCGATTCCCGGCGAGAGCTTATGTGGTTCGGATTCCACGTTAATCAGTAGGTCCACGTCTCATATAGCATCGCTGCTGAACGTGACGCTAAACTAAAATCACCTCACCTCACTTTATGGGTGCTCTCTGTTATAGGTATAAATGCAGCAGTATTTTCGATCAAATTCGAAACACCTTAAAGAAAACTGTTGTGCGGTTTTATAAACATGCTACACATCAGTTGTATACCGATATATAATGTGCGTGCGAACATACGACGTAAAAACAAGTGCTAAAATGTACTAACCTGTGCTAGGTGGCCACTACAAGTAGGATTTGTATCTATTCTGGTTCAGGGCAGGGAGTATCTGGTGGATATTCGCCTAAACGAGATAAATTAAAAAAACGCATAGGAACCTGTACAGAGGGTCACTGCATGGAATTTGAGATACTTGTAAATTTCGCTTTCATGTATTTGTTAGAATTGTTAGTGACACGTGCTCTTAACAATGTTACCTTCGATGTAAATCCGCCTTTAGCGTTACCATGTTCTTGTGTCCTGACTTTGGTTGCTGTGATCGTGGTTTAGTTTTCCTTTCAACATCAAGGCCATATGAGACGTGGACTTACAGTTTAAGGTGGAATTGAACCCGGAACCCCGTGCACCGAAGACGCGCTCGCTGGCCACAAAATCAAGGAGGAAGGCACATATGCTAACCTCTAACTAATTCCACATTTAGAAAGTGCTGAAGTTACGTGTTTCCAAATTCTGTAATAGAAAGAAATGTAGTGAAAAAGTGTGAGTATAGTAGTTTGTTAACATTAAATTTGAGAGCATTCAACTATGGATAGCATTTACCTTTTTACATGAATTACAATATGTTTGCTAGGAATATTTACGATGCTCTTCAATTCTGAATTAATTTGAATACTCAATTTTCTTATGTTAATTGCCTTTATTCTTGTTATTATTTTCAGAGAATGGCAGGAATAGTAGATGATGATCTGGGAACGTGCCCGTACAATCCGGAGCACAAAGTTCCATTCAGTATGTTTGATGATCACGTCCGAGAGTGTGCCATGGTAAGTTTAACACGTCAATTTTGTAACTTTTAACATACCATCTTATTCTAGAATAAATTTGACTAATTAATGTAACCTGTAATTAAGATTGTATGAAAGAATGTTTCCGTTTCAGTACATAATTTAGCTACAGTAGAACGCCGTTTTATTCGCGTACGGAAAACAAACAAGTTCGTATGTATGTGTACTACGTTTGATTCAGTTTTGAACAATTTCTTTAGTTCTACATTGGATTTAGGTTTATTTATTTACTTATTTATATATTTTTAATGTACCTGCAATTCTGTAAAAGGAAAGTTGATTAACGAACTCCGCAAATACTAATCTGAAGGTTGGCATTAAATTTTGAATTGTTATCAGAAACTAGCAGGCTCAGTGGTAGCGCGTACAACTCTGGTGCATGGTGAGCTTGGTTCGATCCCAACTGGCGCCAAGTGGGCTTTGTGGTGAACAAACACTTTGTTCGTGGGCTTTCTCAGGGTTCTTCCGTTTCCTCCTACTTTCTTCATTCCACCATTTCATTCCTTTTCTCATCATCACCGTCTCCTTTAGCCTAGCCGGCATAACCGTGGGACGTAAAACTTAAAGATTTGATATAATTTTTTCACGAGGATGGCAAAACATAATATGAACATCTACAACTATTTTACAGAAGAGCGAATTAAATGACTTTTCATTAAATTAAAAATGCTTTCAGTTCACTCGTAACAGTGAAATATATGTATATAATGCCAAATATGGAACTTTTAATTAAGTCTTTATCAATTTTTGTCAGCGTATAAATCTGTGTGGCCAACTACCGAAGCAAAAAAATCAGAGAACGACCGAAGGCTCACATATCATGTTTTGTCATTTTCGTATAAATATGTAGTTTGTAATTTGTAATATGGCGTACTATTCATGTTGGGGTACTGTGGTAAGGAAAAAAAAAAAAAAAACAAACAAACGTGATTTGATGTGTAATATTTCATTGTGCGTAATATAATATGTTGTTTTATGCATTAGAATAATTCGGTATCGTGCAATAATCACAAATTTAACTTGTTTATGATTTACGTGTTAACTAGTTCGTTGTAAGTGTAACAATAGAAAAAAATATAATAACAGATTAATAAATAAATCTACATAAAGAGAAATATACTTGCAGTTATGTGTTGGATATTTCAAACGGTACAAAAGCACGAAAATAAAAACTCAGCTGCCCCCTGTTAAGAATAATATATTAACAAGAGACAGAGGCAGTAGAGGTTTCCATAAGACGCCAAGTTTGGTGCAATAGCAGGGGGAGTAGAGGATTAAGATATTTTAGATTAGGTTAGTCGGGTATAATTCATGATTTAATTAGAAACTACAGTGTCGTGGTCCTTGTTTTTATTTGGTGATGCACGAAGGGAGAGATCTTCAGGATTCATGTGAAAGTGTAAAGTTTAATATTTGGTTCCGATTCGTTAAATTATATAGTTGCTAGTCTGCACATTTGGACCAGCATCCAAAAATAGCTTTTTCGGCATTTAGAGGCAGTCATTCGAAGATTTAAATTGTTGAAATCTCTCGAATTGGGCTTCTTTTCGTGGCAACAAGATTTTCTATGCACTATAATTTTTAGGATCAGCATCTTTTCTTCGAAGCAGCTGCCTTGTCGATTCTCCTGTCACTAGCTGCACCACTAGTCGACCATGCTAGGAACCTATCAGGAAAATCTTGATTCTTAAAAGTTATGATACGAGGGGAAGTCAGAAAGTTCCCGGAATTCTGTTGTAGCTCTATTAGCACAATATAACTACACCCCGCGTAGCGTAGTTGCTAACGCTCTCGCCTGCGGTGTGAGCGATCCCGGGTTCGATTTCCAGTGGGAGCACTCGGTCAAAAACATGTAAGAAGCTTTTTCAGGCGAGCCATCCTGAATGATGTTTTCCAGGGTTTTCTTCATTCATACTAGGCAAATGCCGGGATGGTACTTAACATACAGGTTCCAGGCCGCTTCCCTTTCCGCGGATAGTGTGCTCGCTGAGGGACGTCATCCCTCAAACGTGACGGGCTAACATGACCATAGATGCCGAAAGTTCAGAAATTAAATCCTATATCCGAAATATAACTACACATTTACTTTATCGCCTTCAAATTTGGCACCTTCGGAACAAAGACACTTGTTTCAGTGATCCTTCGATTGGTGGAAACACCGACGAAAGACCTCTTTTGATATCTTCCGAAGTTCAGCCGTCGCGTTGATCTCTTTGAGGTACGGTGTCGAAGAGACCCATTTTTATCTTTGGGAAGAGCCGAACATCCGATGGTGCTAAACTGTTTTTAAAGCTATCGAAGTCTCAGAAGCAGATTTCCCCAATTTGTACATGAACTTAATGTTTGCGCGTTGCTCGAACTGCGACATTGTGCCAACTATGACCACACGCTTCTCCGTTCAGCTACACTTCTCGTACACTGCTTGTTCACACTGGTTAGTTTCGTAATCAAAGCAACGTAAGAACTGTACTCTATAAGATTCATTGTGATTGCACCACAAATGGCAAAAGTGCAACAACATTCCGATAACTTTTTGACTGCCCCTCGTATGTCGTTTCTGGGTATGGAGATTATCTATTTGCGCGAATATAGGCCACACATTTTCCCGGAAGTTTGCCTTGAAAAATCTTGATGCGGCCTGTAATCGAGATTTTCTCCGTCAGTCGTCAATTTCAAAATGGCATGTACACGTATCTTGTGGATTGAAGTGAATACCATTACAAGTTACTGCAGTTTTTTTGTAAAACATCAAAGACTTAAGAAGAAAAAGCACAAAAAGATATCTTCTTCGCAAAAATTGCCACCTTTATTGGGTACCAGTAACACCTTAAACACTTGCACACGTAATACTTTTATTAACCTTTCTTATACACTGTATATATAATATATACGGAATATTTATATACAGTAACTGTTCTTGAAAAAAGAAAAGCAACTTTGTTTCGAAAGACTGTGTCAGCTTGTTTGTACCCACCCAAATCAAGCACAATCACTTCTCAGCATCATCAGCATCTCATTCTTCACCTTCGCTATACGATCCAGAATGGTGCTTAGAGTCATTATCACAAAGATCATCATCTTCATGAGTCACCCTTAGTTATGCTGGAGTTAAAGAAACGGGAGGGATATGCATCTCGAAGTACTGTCTAATTGAAGTTTCTCATAAATTTACTACTGCGGCCTATATTCGAGATTTACTTTTTCTATTATTTCTTCTCAAATTTTAGGTACGGCTTATATTCGCGCAAACACGGTAATTTTGCTTAAACCTTATGAACGCCCCACACCTCCCTTACATTAACAGCGTATTAAATTTTCATGAGAGCTGTGCCATAGCTATATGGCTATAATACGCGTCTCCGGAACGGGACAGTCAGGTTCGATTTCCGGTGGGGGCTTATACGATTCGGATTCCATGTGATATAGGCCCACATCTCATTTAGCCTTGGTGCTGAAAAGGACGCTAAGCATCAATTTAACTAACCATCCAATTTTCATGGAAATTAATTGCTAGTATGTCTTACTCAATTTCGGTATTCGGTGCCGAAGTTATTTAGGATTCAATCTAATATTTCGTTACGTTGCGTTTCCAGCTCCGAACCACGCTGAAATTTGAATCCAGTGTAGTTAACAGTGCACAACCATCATACATAATCATCACGCACAGAATAGGTCCTTTATCACCATACTATTTACATTCAATGTAAAGCTGTAGTATTAAATTGTGACATACTTCCTCTCAGTTTCCAGGAATACCAATGCACATATCAAAAGATTGTCAAGCTTCTCTAGAGCTGCAAGGAATCGGAAATGACAAGGGCTAAAATGATAATAATCTAAATTTTTTCCTAGAATATTTTAACTTCCTTCAAAATTTCAATTTAAATGAAGCAATTTTAATTATAGTATTTTGCAGGTCCTATAGGCTAAATACCTTTCTCGGTAATCAAAGGAAACTTACCATTTCATGGGGGAAAAAATTGTGGAGGTAGTGAGTTCGTACTAGAATATTATTTCATCCCATGAAATGTTGTATAGAGTTCAATATAATATTACGTCTGATTTGAAGACTATAAATTCATTGTATATGAGAGCGCTGCTATTGCTTTTTCGAGTCATGTATAAATCTTCAATCTTTCCTCAACCATAGGTTTGTGACATCATGAAAGTTTGAAACTTTTCTTTCCCTTAGAAGAGCTGTTTTATACTTTGATAAGGTCTTTTCTTCGTAACTGCATCTAGATATTCTGTCCTTGGTCTTCCTTTTCCTAGTTTTCCTTCTGCCTTTCCCTCTATCAACACGGTGATCCAATCGGAGTGCCGAATAAGATGGCCATGCATGCTGTTTCTTGCTTTTCCTATTATCTTCATGATCTGTCGGCCTTCATTAGCTTCCTTTAGTACGTCTTCATGCATTTTCCTTTCGGTCCATGATATGCACAGAATTCTGCTTCAACACCACATTTCAAATGCTTTCAGCCTGGATATTCAGCTTTTCTCAATGTCTATGTCTCTGATCGCCACGCTCCATACCAGTGTCTTAATAAATCGTTTTCGAACGTCCAACGACACATTTCTTGATGTTAGCAGTCCTCTTTTGCGTGGATAAATAGATTTTTTAAATTAATTTTTTGACAAAATTATTTTTTAAATTTATATTTGATTTATATTTTTTTCTTTTTAGCTTGATTTTTTTAAAAGGAGAACTTGTTATTACAATGTCATTTTATTTTGTTATAGAATATAAACTTTTTTTCTAAATTAGGTTAATCACCACCTCCTTTATGACCTAATAAGAACTAAAGATTAGCATCGGCCGCGGTGGCTCAATGGTAGATGTTGCACCTCTGGTGCATTGCGTCCTTGGTCGATCCCAGCCTGTGCCAAGTGAGCTTTGTGGTGGACAAACACCGTGTGCGTGGGTTTTCTCCGTTTTCTCCCGTTTCCTCCGACTTTCTTCATTCCACCATTTCGTTCATTTCTCATCATCGTCTCCTTTAGCCTCGCTGGCATAATCGAGGTTGATTTTTTCCCCCCATTTTTTAAGGATTATTATCAACGTCAGAATAGTTGTCTTAAACCGATTTAACCTATCAGAAGAACATAGTCTGACTCCTGAAGGAAGAAATATCTTTTGTGTACAGTAAAGCGTGATGGAGTAGGAATAATTCCGAAATAATTAATGACTTTTTGTCTTTTTTTTAATAGGCTTACTTCATGAATCCTAAGAGTATTCAGGAGCACAAGGTGTTGCCTGTAGAGTATGAAGATCATGTAGAGCAATGCAGAAACAGTGTAGTTTCGATTTTTGGTGAGTTGTTTAGGCTTAGTTTTGTTTCCTCTGTATTATTGTTATATGTTTAAATGTTACTATATTTTTTTTAGTGTTACGTAGCTCTAACGCACTTTGTATCGGAACTGCATACCATTTAGAATAAAACTTCCTTTCATTAATATACTTTAAATGAAATTCACTTCCAATAAGTTAAGTATTCAAAAGTTTCGGTTTTAAGAATATTTCTTACATAAAAAATAAACATCTCGTAATAAGTTCATCAATCGTTAATGTTTCCTGTCTTCAAGTAAAAATATGTTGTTTTTATTGTTATTTTTTCAAAAAAATTGTACTATTCTAGATGGTTATCAAGATAATATGATACAAGCACCTGGAATTAGAAAGACGTCAGATGTGTGGGTTAGCAAAGGTCATGCGGCGACCTCAGCGCTCAGGTTCTTAGTGGTGGTGCGTTAGGTAGAACAAATCCTGTAGTATGTGAGGAACTGTAGAACGGAATTGTGCAATGAACTGAGTATGGGGTGATAGTTGAAAATGGTCAGATTTCCAAGTAGGGGAAATAGTTGGCGCTCGGTTAAGTGGTGCAAGCATGCCGAAAATGGCAAATGTATTGGATTTGTCGCGAAGAACAGTGTCCAATGTGTGAATGGTAACAAAACTCAGGCCAAAAACACATTGGCGAAAAGGAACATTGGTCAAAAGAAAACCATCAGTGACAAGTCACGCTGAACATTAAAGCGAATGGTCACTCAGATCCGCCTTGCAACTGCGGGGCAAGTGACAGAGAAACTCAAGTAACACCTCCTATAGCCAATATCGGCAATCACAGTCCGCCGCGAGTTATATGACATGAACATCCTGGGTCGGGTTCCATGGGTGAAACCGCTGATAACAACCATAACACTTCAGCACGGTGTGAATGGTGCTGCGACCATTCATCATGGACTACTGATGATTGGAAACGTGTAATAGGGTTAGATGAGTCATTCTTCACCTTATTTCAAATTAGGGACCGTGTTTATGTGCGATATACGCCCGAAGAAACGTATGGTGTAATGCTGTAGACCACACCATATTAGTTTGCAGTGGGTTTTGTCACATGTTTACCGATCGCGTCACTGCCCGAGATTTTATTGTTTAGAGGACCATGCGTATCTCATGGTCCAGATGTTGTTTCCGAGCAATGATGCCACATTCAAGGATGGTAATGTGCCCATTCTTACAGCACAAGCTATTGCTGCGTGGTTTGAGGAACATTGGGATGAAGTTGAACAGCTCTCTTGGCGCGCCCAATCCCCAAACCTGAACAAAATTGAACGGCAGTGGTCTGTTTTGGACACAAGAATCTGTCGAAGACTTCCGCCTCCATCTTTTCGTGGTACTGAGTGATGTTTTGCAGTGGAATAGTATAATACGTATTTCACTTCCTACCATTCATGATCTTTACGTTAGTCCCACACTCTCTCACTCGTGAAGTCGGTGATCTTCACTCAGACAACATGGCTCGTACAGCCCGCAGCAACATGAGCATGTAAGTTTATTGTGAAACTACGCCTAACAACCAAGAGAATTAACATAACGTCTAAGTGGCACGAATCACGCCAGGAGAAACCTTGGCGTCCTCTCCTGCACACTTATTTTGAAGCAAAAGACTTCGTCGTTTCACAATAAACGTACATGCTCATGTCGCAGGTGTTTTGCTGCGGATTGTACCACAGCCTAGCTGCTGTGCTTGTACAATACAATGAGAGAATGTGTGGCTGTTTTGGGAAGCGGACTGGGTGTCTTATTGGTTAACGCATCGGTAAGGTATACTGGAGATTCCGGGTTTGAGTCTTTCTTGGTCCAGTCATTCATCTTTTCATTCTTTGTGTGTAATACATTGATCATTAAGTTTTTAAATGTCGTATTTTCTTTACATGGCTATCACATATCAAAGAACAAAATATAAGGATTGCAACATATTGTTATCGGAAAGCCATAATTACAGTGTGTTCAGCGGCGTATGCAACACGCTAGATCGGGAAATTATTGTATTGAGCATAAGATTTATGATATGAGTTACTATGGTCTCGTTGAGATATGTGTTTCCGCTTTGTTTATTCGATGAAGCGCCGCATAGTGTGTGCCTAATGGATAAAATTTGAAAAATCGAGACTGCCGAAAATAGTTTGTCAAGTAATCAAAAATAATTCACGAACATTAAAATTATGCGTGTTCGGAATGCAATGCACCCACCGATGTGATGACGTCATACAAACTTCGCTTAAATTCGCTCTCGCCGCCAGAGAATCAGCATCTTCATCCAAAAGTTGATATCGAGTTTTTTTTACGTGAAATGGCAGTGTTAACAGTGACTTCTCAAGTGTTTTTTTCATTTACCGAGTGGGTTCGGCACTCGGAAATCGATGGCGTTGCATTATTATGGAATTAGCCGGCGAAGGTTCATGGGGTATGAACAGCAACATTGGCATTATATGTTAACAACAAGATGGAAATTACTAGAGGGGGGGACGGCAATATATTAAAAAGTGATTAGAGTATCAACAGTGCAACCATTCTAATTCTAATTAATCTAATTCTATGGAACCCAGTGGTTCAATGCTGCGTTCACAAAAGCTCACCGTTGACTTCTGTCTTTGGCCAACTGAATCCTCTTTCTACTTTGTATTCCAATTTCTGTGAGATCCATCTTAATATTGTTCGTCCATCTGCACCTTGGTCTTCTTAATGGACGTTTTCCGATTGAATTTCCAGTTAAAACTCTGAAAGCGTTTCTATTTTCTTCCATTCTGGCTACATGGCCTATTCACCTGAGTCTCCTAGACTTAATGACCCTAACAATGTTTGGTAAACGGTATAAACTATGCAGTTCCTTGTTATCAAGTTCCTGTCATTCCCCATTCGCGTTCTCCTCGGGTCCGGATATTCGTCTCAGGATCTTGTCCTCAAGTGCTTTCAGTCTACGTTCTTCCCAGAGTAAGCGACCCTGTTTCGCAACCATACAAAACAACAGGCGTGATGAATGTAACCATTATCTGATAAAAATTCCACTAATAACTGGAAAAATCTTTCTTTCTTTCAAACTGTTTACAAATAACTGTTTTGATCTGCAGATTGGAATAATTTCAAGATGCAAGTAGTAAATATTTCGTTAATTTTATTTCACTGTACGTTCTGCAGTTTCTCCATGTTTGGCTAATTTGTATTGGCTTGCTTTAGAGAGGTACTGTATGAGAATATACATGTAAATAAATAGTTGAAAATTTATATTACAAGCAATATATATAAAGGTGTATGCATGTCAGCGTTAGGGAAAAAGACAAGAGGATTAGGAATTACATTTCTGGGCTTTCGGCATTTATGGCCAGGTTAGCCCATCACACATATGAGGGATGCCATTCTTCGATGAAAACATTCCCGAGGAATTGGAGAGGAAGGAAGGAAGCAGCGTGGCACTATTTAGTATGTTAAGTACCATCCCGGCATTTGCCTGGCGTGAATGAGGAAAACCCAGGAAAAACATTCAGGATAGCTAGCTTGAAAAAGCTGTTACACCTTTTCGATCGTGTATCCCCGCCGGGAATTAAATCCGGAACTGCTCAAGACAAACAACGACAATAGATACAATCTGTTAGTTGACATTCTAATTTGCTACATGTACAGTCAGAGACAAAAGTTCTTTCCGTTTGATGAAATTAGTTTCGTAAATAATTTCAGAATGGAAGAATAATTTGAGTACAGTTTTCAGTAAATTGAAAAGAATGTAACTTTCTGTACGTTCCAGTCATACCACAGTTATTCCGAAAATAAATTTTACCAAACGGAAATAAATTTTGTCAGTGACTGTACAGTACATAAATAACAATTTCTTCCAGCAAAATAAAATAGGTCCATTATTATTGGTAATAAACATTTTTTTAGCGCCACAAAAGTTCGTTTTTGTTTCATCCTCAAGAACTGCTCATGAGAATTTTACCCACGAAAGTTTAATTTAATTTGGTTTCATATTATCTATTGAGTGATGCATATCTTACCTTTGGACAGTATTTAAGGTAAACAGACATTAAAATTTGAGAATTAATTACACTTTCAAGCTATATCTCAGTAAGCATAGTATGTATTGTCATCTTATTAATGTCATAATAAAGAGCTTAATTAGGATATATAGGGTGTTTCAAAACAACACCGACAACGTTTGGGAGGTGATTCCTGACAATAAGATAAGACAAAAAGTATAGACCAACCTGGGTGCACAAATGCTTCCTTTCGGATTTATATTCTGCCGAAAACATGAAGAAATGAACTTTAAACCTCCATAGCTCTGAAAGTATGGGACCTACTGAAGTCGGGTCAAGACTTCATTTAGGAACTAACATGTGCGCTGTCCACAAATACATATTTGAGTATCCTAAGGTACTCACGCAACAATTTTTATGGAGGGAGTTTGGCTGCGGGTACATAATTTGAAGTACTCACCAAATATCTCCATAAAAATGGTTCGGAAGTACCGTAGGATTCTGAAGCATAGATATTTGGATAGGGCACATACTAATTCCTAAGTGAAATCCTGACTAGGTAGGTTCCATACTTTTAGAGCTATGAACCTTTATTTATTTATTTTGCATGTTTTCATCAGTCTATAACTTCGAAAGGAAGCATTTGTGCACCCAGGTGCATCTATACTTTTTGTGTTATGTTATTGTCAGGAATCATCTCCCAAACGTTCTCGGTATTGTTTTGAAACACCTTGTATTTCAGTGCCAGTTTCATCGCAGTCAGTGGCGTGGCTCTTGTACAGCATCATTTTCATCCATTATCTCGAGAAGTGTGCACAATCCTTTAAGCTCCCACTTATCATGTTGTTCAGCCTAATAATCTCTATCAATTGGTATATGTTTTATTTTTGGGCATATTTTCCCCGTTAAACGCTAATAACATTATAGAATGTAGGAGGTGTGTTCAAAAAGTATTGAACTTTTTTTTCCGGGTAAACCAACGAAACGCGGGAGGCTTTCTTCAGTGTAGATGTAGAGGGGCCACGCATGCGCAATCGTGAATTTTTTCCTGCCCGCAGAAAGCGTCAGTCGCTGGCGCGTAAACAAATGAAGCACGGGAGACTTCCTTCAGTGTAGATGTAGAGGGGACACGCATGCGCAGTCGTGAATTTTTTCCTGCCCGCAGAAAGCGTCAGTCGCTGGCGCGTAAACAAATGAAACACGGGAGACTTCCTTCAGTGTAGATGTAGAGGGGACACGCATGCGCAGTCGTGAATTTTTTCCTGCCCGCAGAAAGCGTCAGTCGCTGGCGCGTAAACAAATGAAACACGGGAGACTTCCTTCAGTGTAGATGTAGAGGGGACACGCATGCGCAGTCGTGAATTTTTTCCTGCCCGCAGAAAGCGTCAGTCGCTGGCGCGTAAACAAATGAAACACGGGAGACTTCCTTCAGTGTAGATGTAGAGGGGACACGCATGCGCAGTCGTGAATTTTTTCCTGCCCGCAGAAAGCGTCAGTCGCTGGCGCGTAAACAAATGAAACACGGGAGACTTCCTTCAGTGTAGATGTAGAGGGGACACGCATGCGCAGTCGTGAATTTTTTCCTGCCCGCAGAAAGCGTCAGTCGCTGGCGCGTAAACAAATGAAACACGGGAGACTTCCTTCAGTGTAGATGTAGAGGGGACACGCATGCGCAGTCGTGAATTTTTTCCTGCCCGCAGAAAGCGTCAGTCGCTGGCGCGTAAACAAATGAAACACGGGAGACTTCCTTCAGTGTAGATGTAGAGGGGACACGCATGCGCAGTCGTGAATTTTTTCCTGCCCGCAGAAAGCGTCAGTCGCTGGCGCGTAAACAAATGAAACACGGGAGACTTCCTTCAGTGTAGATGTAGAGGGGACACGCATGCGCAGTCGTGAATTTTTTCCTGCCCGCAGAAAGCGTCAGTCACTTTCAGTCGGCCAACAAGTGAAGACGTTTAGTGAACGGTCCTCGGATTTCAGTTTTTTGTAAAATTACAAAACCACTTGAGCAGCGATATTGCATCAAATTTTTCCAAAAGCTTGGCGATACCGAAGTGGAAACCATTCCATCGGATCGGCACATTCTATGTTGAACGAGAGTTTGGGCATGAGGAGAGTGTCCGCAAAATTGGATTTAGGCTTTCATCGTCAAACACAGCATTCCTGTGCATCATCAGGCTCCGTGTGATTTTAGGTTATTTCCCAAGTTGAAAATGTCACTAAAACGGACCCGATTTGAGTCAAGAAAAGATATCACGCGGAGTTCGACTGCATGGTTGCTCATTATTCCAAAAACTGCGTTCCGGAAGAGTTTCCAACTATGGTGGGAGTGCTGGAAGAAGTGTGTGCATTACCAAGGAGATTAGTGTTTTCGATTTCCAAATCAATAAATGTACTTTTGCCAACAAAAGTTTCGATCACACGTCGTATGTCTGTGGTAAGATATGCAGGGTTATTCAAAAAGAAAGAACAGATTTCAAACATTTATTTCTTCCAAACTACAAAAGATAGAAACATGATTCGAACGTTACTTGATTAAGAAAAGTTTACAATTTATTGTTAGTAATTATGGTGTGCATTCAATATGAGCACCGTGTGTTACACGACAAATGTCAAAACGGTACTAATACAAAATTCGTACCTTTTGTTGTGGTCGTCAGGATGCAATGCTTGCAATAACTGCAGTTTGTATGGCTTCATGTGCAGACGATATTTTAGAACTCGCCATACCGTTGGTTGAGGAATGTTCTTTGCTTGCTCGTGATGTAGATTTCTTTGGGCTCCTTTCCTAAAGTGTACGAATACGCTCGACATTCTCGTTCGATGTGCGTGGACGTCCCGTGCTTTTCCCTTTGCAGATGCAACCATCTTCTACGAATTTTCGATGCCACTCGTAAATTTGCTTATGATGCGGCGGTTGTTTATTAAATTGACGGCGAAATACTCGCTGAACTACAACAATGGACTCAAGTTTTGTCAATTGTAGCACACAAAAAGACTTCTCCTGTGGTGACGCCACCATTTCACTACAGACAAATAACAACAAACAACAGCGCCAATGCGGCCGTGATTGGAACTTCTATCCGGGCGGTTTAAATTGTAAACATTTCTTAATCAATTAACGTTCGAATCATGTTTCTATCTTTTGTAGTTTGAAAGAAATAAATGTTTGAAATCTGTTCTTTCTTTTTGAATAACCCTGTATAATAAAATTTTATTTACTTTTCCAGCATCAGCATGGAGAATTCCAGCTCCTGGGCCGAAAAACGTTCATGAACCACCACCAGCTGAAGATATCTCGCAGACTGCCAGTAAACTAGATGATGGCATCAGAAGCGTGGCCGGTGCTAGTACAGATTCAGGTTAGTAGAAATTAATTTCACACTATAACAAATATTTAAAGCAGTGTGATCGAACTAGAAATTCGCTGGCCACTAATTTATTTTTTATCGTCGTTCCGTGTATTTGTAATATATTTACCTTGACGAGTTTCAAAAGCGGTGGAACAAGTGGGAGCCCATTTTGAAGGCGATTAAGTGAATATTGTTGTAATAAATAGTTACAAAATTCCGGGAACTCTTCGACTGCTCTTCGTATATCAGCCGTGCTTTCTTTACCTAGGAGACGCATTGTTTGGAACAGAAAATGTAAGTTTTATTCATCTATAGAGGGAAACCATCCAGTTCTTATAAATTTGAAATTTTGTTTTTCTATATTCTGCCATTCTCTACCTATTAGTATATCATAATTACGTTTTTGAATTACAAGCATAACACTTGTCTATGCCTTCGCATGCGTACTCTCACTGAACCATTTCAGAGACAAATCGAATTAAATTTGTTTAAAAAATCCCTAAATACTTGCAAAATATACAAGAAGAAGTTTTGCAAATATGGAAAATCTAGTGCGGAGTTGTCCTTGAAACAGTTGATTAAATCGTCTTCCCTCGAGAAGCAGAACAAATCCCTCCCTTTTCATCGTATGTAGCGTTCGCGTAATTAGCATACAACTAAAAGGCGCAATCCTATTTCCTCCTTTCCCGCTCGCCGCAAGGAGATTGAAAACGGAAGCATTTTTTTCAGTCGCGGTTAAAGTACGGTACGGTTAGGGTACGAGACTTCTGATGTTAGTATTATTTAAAGCTTTTTTGATGGGGGGTACGCGTACCCTTAAACTTTGGAACAGATTCACTCCATATACCTCGGATGTGGAGTTTGCAGTTGTAGATGCTAAACACAGATCACATAATGCACAGGAGCACTTGTGAATTCCTCTGTATTTTTGATGTAATCATAGTAACCATTTTGTAATTTGTTATGCACCCTTGTATACTGGGTGGCTCAAAAGTAGGTATACAGCTCTGCATTAATCAGTATGAGATTTTAGTTTGTTAAGATAATGAGTGTCTTTGCTTAGGTCTCATCCGAGCTTAAGATATAAGTGAAAAGAAATTAAAACAAATAATAAAGAAACTAAGGCAATGCTTGTATGAGTAACAATAAGTAAATGATATAAAATGCCATGAGCCGATTAGTATAGGACTCTATACCAATTTTTGGGCCACCCTGTATTGTTTACAAACGTAAAGGTTAAGCTCGATTAAATTTGCGGTAAAGTTACTTCTAAACTATATGTTAACAAAAAAAAAAGCATTGAATTAAAGTATTACTATTAATGGTAGTACGTAGCAAGATGAATTAATAATTGCAGTAATACGTAGCAATAGCTGCATTGTTTTTCAGGACATAATGGATACTTTTTTCAGAACCAGTTTTCAACTTGTTAAAAATTTCATTCCCTCTACCCTCCCATCCCAGTACTGCACGATACTAAAGATTGCAACCGAGATTTTAGTATTCTTGTTTTTTCTCTATGGCATAATTTTTGCTTGCTTTCCGTTCAATTATTGCGTTAACACCTTGGCTGACAACGTTGTTTTCAATTACTATTGGGGCGACTACCAGTGTCGAGCTAAAACTGCTGGTCTGATGTGAAAAATACCAACAATTTAGATTGAAAACTTGTTTCCAGCAACTTTACTCTCTTAACATATTGTGGCGGGCCGGCGGTATGCGTTTGCGTAGACCGGCACCCACACAAGAGAGTTTTGTAATTTACCAAAATACTTCTATTTAGTCAACCAAAGTTTCTGCAAAACACCAACTATAACTCGAGCGGCAAAGTTATACTGGAAACAGGAACTCAGCTAACAAAACAGTCTGAAGAATCTTAGTATTACACGGTAGCGTTGGCCGTGGCCAAGACTTATCTTCTAATGGAAACAATGGAATCGTTATCCTGATTAAGGTTTTATAACCAAACAATCCTTTGGGATATCTCTTGAAACAAAACTCGACAAATATGTTCCTTGCAGTAAGCCTGCAGTTTATTGGCTCTAAGCAAATTACAAAAACCAGAGCCGGGGCGATAGTGTAAGTACTGTGTCTATATATAAAAGAGTTTAACTTACGTGGCGACGTTCCAATAGGTAGTAAAAATAACTCACTAAATGTCACTGAATAAAACAAACTAACTGTATCACTTTTCACAAATAAAACAAAAACTGCACTAGACTGGGAGGGCACGAATCAGTCCTAGTGGGTAGGTAGGTAAGAGGTATACTATTTGATCTACCGGTCTGCGAACAGACATCAAATAGGGTAGGTGTAAAGGTTACCGTTTGATCTACCGGTCTGCTAAGCAGACATCAAACAAAGTTGGTTACCAGAAGGAATTAAGGTTACCGTTTGATCTACCGGTCTGCGAACAGACATCAAACAAGGAAGGTGTTAGGGTTTACCGTTTGATCTACCGGTCTGCGAACAGACATCAAACAGGGAGTAACTATTTGATTTACCGGTGCGTTTTAGGCCAGCTAAGCAATAAACTTAGAGTCTGTCAAAACACACATCAAATAGGGGTGCGACAGAACTTTAGCCGTCAACTTCCTAAGCTTGCCAGCAGTTTCTGGAGCGAGTCCGGGCTGAAGCGAAACTTGCGGAAGTAGATTGCCAAGTTCGGAAGGAGGTAACTTTAGCCGTCAGTTTCCTAAGCAGACCAGCAATTATGGGAGAACCCTGGCTGAGCCATCTTGCTTTCAGAAACAGATTGCCAAGTTACTGTGAGGATTAGGTAGGGTAGTACTTTGACCGTCAGTTTCCTAAGCCGACCAGCAATTATGGGAGAACCCTGGCTGAGCCATCGAGCTTTCGGAAACAGATTGCCAAGTACTGGGTAAACCAAGGTAGTGAGGTAGGTAACCAAGATATTGAGTAGGCAGGCCTCCGTAGAGGCAGAGAAGTTTGAAGGCAGAGGGATGGACAACTAGAGACTTCTTCGTGATAAGTTCCTGAACTGAGACGTACCTAACGAATTGCGTACTCCTCGTAGTCTGCACGTCTCTGAGGGGTTCAGGAGAGGGACGTTGTCCGACGAGAGAGACCAAAACATGCGTTTTTAAGGGCCTCGGTCGGAGGTGCAAGCGGCACCAATTTACGGTCTGTGTGCAAAATAGTAACGTGAGCAAACGTTGCACGAGGACCGTAAGGTCAGAGGTTGAGCATGCGTGGAGATCTAAAAAGTACCTAGGGCGGAGCCCGAGGGGGACCAGTATCCTGAAAAGAAAGATTATTGGCTTTGCACACGACTTCGAGTGCACAAGTACTCGGAAGGGTTCCACTCTGAGGGGTGGAGTTGCTAGCTATTGGAACGAGCCATGCCATTAACATCTAGATTGGCTAGAACAAGGTGCCTTGGGCGGAGCCAGGCAAAAGATAAGATTTTGTGTGTGCGCATGCGTGTGCATGTGATGTGTAGTCCTTGAGTTTATGTGTGTGAGCCCCTTCCTCTGGAAGAATGAGGTTACATCGAGATATTACAGAGAATTGTACAAATAGTATCTTAAACTATAAACATATATTAAACATAAAAGATTTCAAGTAACAAACTTGAAAGGTTTTGTATATAATGAACTCAAGACCCTTCGACAGTTTATCTTACTTGTTTTTGATCAAGACACACATATATATTTAATATTTCGAAGAACGAAAAAGAATCTTTTTAGAAGCAAAAATGACATTTAAAAAGATACACCAACTATATGGGTTTTCTTAACAGTATTCTACCACTAATAATAATAATAATAATCTAACTTGTTAAAAGACTACATAAATATATAAAAAAACCAAGCTTCTGTATCGAACCAGAAGGGGAGAATGTTTATCTTAACTGCTGTTGACCTACAGGTCAGAAAGGGGTAACTCGCTGGCGAGACGCGAAAGCAGACAGAAGGTCTGGTTTCCAGCTAGGGAAAAAAAGAACACTCAACACGAATTTGTATTTTAAAAGAAGTAAATGGAATACGAATTCTGTTGCAGGTTTAAAAATAAAAAAGAATATTTATTCGCAAAAAATAGTTTGCGAATTTGCGGCCCACTACAATATTTTCGTTTCTACACTCATAACAAAGTTAGCCCATGGCAAGAGACTTCCGTTACAGCCTGTATGTATACAGGTTAGACACAAAGTCACTTTCCGTAATACGTGAAAAAATAAAATAAAAAGAAGCTAAGTGACTTGACAATATTTATTGTACTTACAAGTACTGTTCAAACTGTCTCCCAGGTACATCTCTTCAACACTGATTTCCAAATACCATGGCAATCAATTTTTGGCAATTGGCAATCAATTTTTGGCAATTGGCAATCAATTTTTCGAATGAATGTTCGATTGGCTGTAAATAATCCAAATCCTGCGATTGGCCGGAAAGCACCGCATCTTTGAAAATACACCACACAAAGAAGTTGCATAATATGAGGTTACATGAATGGGGTGGTCAATCTCTTGTACGACGACGACCAATCAATTCATCGAAATGTTAATCCAAGAAAAATCCCTCACAACACTAACAAACCGAGGTGTTGCGCCATCGTGTTGCCACGTGAACTGAATGTTTTCGTAACGAGGGTTAATTTCAAGTTCTGGAAGCACAGCTTCCTCCGACATCTGAAAGTATGTCACCGGTAACAGTTCCTTCAGAAAAGAATGGTCCTTTGACACAACTACTCCAAATACTACTACAAACGGTGATGTGATGTTTAACTCTTCTGTCACTGTTTCGTATGGTTTGGTATCACTGCAATAAACTGAATTGTGTCTGTTTACTGGACCTTTTGTCTTGAATGAGGCCTGATTTACTCACAAAATTCGTTTCTAGAAATCTCTGTCAGCTTCGTTTTGAATGAGAAACCACTCACAACTCAACGCGCCCGTCCGGACCGCATTCGTGCAACGTGTGCAGAAGCTTTGGCCGGTTAAGTTTCATCTTCAGATACTTTAATATGTTCCTTAAAGAGGTACCTGTCATCTCAGGTCACCTGCTCGCCTTCTGGCAGACTTCTTCAGGCTAGATACACAGCTCTGAGCAACAGGTTCAGTGTATCCTTCATTTCATACACTTCAGTGTTTCCTTCATATCATAACATAACCTGTAGCCTCTAATTGTTGGTTGAGGTTTCTCATGGCTTAACGTGGTGGTGGTGGAAATATTCTCTTGAAGTCTGTCTGCTGCCACCACATTTCTGTTTTCGTTCTGTTTCCACCAAGCTTCTAATACGAAAACATTGTTCGTTTGTTAATTTGCGAATCATTTCAACACCTTAGTTACACGTTTTAACTTCACTCAGAAAATAACTCTTAAAAAAAGCAAAACACTTACTCAAACATGATCACCAGTCCCAGCCACATTAAGACAGTATTGCCATTAAAAAAAAAAAAAAAAAAAAAAAAAAAAAAAACTGATTACTCGCTTATTTCTCTTCTTTTCGTATTTTGGGGAAAGTGACTTCATGTCGATATATACAAGGTATCTCAAAAGTCCCCTGACATAGGGTAACTCTTATTATCAGAGTTACAACAAAATGTAAGAGGGAAAACTATCTCTAAATATGATGTTTTCAATCTAAAGTGAAATGCGCCCAATGTTAAAAGCAACGTTGCCTTTTACCTGGACCCACAACATAAGTGAATGAAGTTACTGTCTTTTACGCTGACATGTCGAAGGCCAGTCCCCATTTCAAACCGTAACTTCGTCACTTATATTGTCGGTCCAGGGAAATGGCAACGTTGCATTTTCATTTAACATTGGGCATATAAAGAGTGTACAGCCGAAACGGCTCGTTCGATTTAAAAAATCCTTCACTTTAGATTGAAAACATTATATTTGGAGATGGTTTCTCTCGTGCATTTTGTTGTAACTCTGATAATAACAAAAAGTTATCGTATGTCAGCGGACTTTTGAGACACTCAGTATGTATTAACTCGTGTATGTCACATGGCTTAACACCGGCCAATAAGAATCGCTGCCTGGAGATGTACAGGTCTCTGAGTGTAAGAAATCACCAGGAAAGTTTCCTGAATCGGATTGTTATTGCAAAGAAAAAATAGATCTGCTACGACACCGTGGCTGGATCTTAATCAAAATACAGGCTTTTTTATTTTAAAACTCATAGAGAAAATGGTGTTACTAGTATGGTAGTCTATGGTGAAGTCTATGCATATCTTTTTCAGGCGAGGCGAAACCATCACTCCAAATCACTACAGTGTTGGACTCCATAGAATGCACCGCAACTTAGTCCGCATGCAGAAATGTTCAACAGACGTGGTGTCTTCATACTACACGATTATACACTCACAAATGTCGCCCGAAGAACGTTACAGTCGCTCCGTGAGTTGGTGTATAAAATCCTTCGTCATCCACCGAATTTCCCCGATATCTCTCCTATAAAACCTTTCCTCATTTACCGTATTTCCCCGATATTTCTCCTATAGAACGTTTCTCATTCACCGTATTTCCCCGATCTCTCTCAAGTGCATAAAACCTTTTCTCATCCACCGTATTTCCCCGATCTCTCTCCTCAAGTGCATAAAACCTTTCCTCACCCATCGTATTTACCCGATATTTCTTCTATGAAACGTTTCCTCATTCACCCTATTTTCCCGATATCTCTTCCATGACTACCATCTTTTGCGGCATCTTTAGTGAGTACTTCTTGGGAGGAAAGACTTTCCCTGATGATCGGGAGGTCAAATATACTGAGGAGTTCTTTAATTCGCAGACTTCAGACTTCTGTCGCCACATAATCCAATCGTTGGCTGAACAAAAGTGTTTGCTTCGAGACAGCAACTATTCTGATTAACCAGGTATTGTAGTATGCATGTTTTTAATCTTTAGAAATGACGCACTTGGGGTGCATATTTTATTCACACCAACCCCATATTTCCAATTAGTTAAAAAAAATCCTCTCTTTAAATACTTGGTCTTCGCAAGTTCTTGTGGAGGTGGTATTCGTGATTCGAGAAACTCTCGATTCTGGTATCTTAAGTTACTCTTCAGGATAAATTTTTCGCCTCATTTGAATATCAACATCATTTGTGTAATACTGATTAAAGTGTTTGCGATTTACAATGTCATTGACAAGAAGATCGTTTACATGTTAGTTTTAGATTTAACTCTTGTATTACTCCTTCCCATAGAGCACATTTTTCATTTTCGACCCTTCAATGTATATACACCGTGTTTCAAAAAGAATGACCTGATTTGGGATGGTAATAATTACTGAACATGAGATGTGCCGGCAAGGAAATACAGTAAGTGTTGTTTGAATGGGTGTGGAATAGAGTTTCAGAAAATCGCCGTTAGATGTCAGTCAATGCGTCTTCTCAGTTTGCAGTCAGTCAGAAGTAAGATGGCGTCCGCTCAACAGAAGGAGTTTTATGTGCTGCAGTTTGTAAAGACTGAGTCAGTGATTTCGGTCCAGTGTGCTTTTCCTCTGCGTTTTGGCATTGATCTGCCTGCATCGCAAAACATTCGTCGTTGGTATCGCCAATTTTAAAAGACATGATGCTCGTGCAAAGGTAAGAGTCCAGGTCGGCCTCGTACCTCCGATGTAATGGTGGAGTTTAGCTATCGTCTAGAGTTGTTCGTGCTGCTGCTGGTGGGCACATAGAGCAATTTGTAAAAGCATAGCTAAAACTTAGAGATTTTGTGAGTATTTTGCAATTTATCCCATTTTTGGAGTATGCTTTTATAAATATATGTGGATTTCTAAAATCAAGTCATTCTTTTTTTGAAACGCCCTGTATATTTTATTATTATTATTATTATTATTATTATTATTATTATTATTATTATTATTATTATTATTATTATTATTATAACAACTAAACATTCTGTAAACTTCGTTTGTATTTCTTTCATTAACTGTCTTTTAATTGTAGCATTTTATATCTTGTGTAATCCACTCTTTCTTTCTCTTAACTTGTTATGTCTGTTACGGGGAACAATTTATCAAAGTTGCAGCTTTTTATAAAATTGATCAAACTTTTCCTCTGTATTACTAATACTAGATGTCTCATATTACCTGGCAAGTGTGAAGTGGCACTTTTTGGCCAGTGGTCGCCAAACTTACGAAGTTTCTGAGCTACAGCACCGTTTCTAAGTCCTACTATTAGCTACCAGCCAAAAAACTACGAACTTCTTTTAAAAAATCTTACATTAACAAAGTAAGCTCAGTGGAGGAATCAAGGTTAGCCAACTGGAGCGTTAACGCGATGTACCGAAAATGTCCCCTCGAGCTACTAGTAGCTCGCGATCGACGGTTTGGCGATCACTGCTTTAGGCATTATATCATATTTTGAGTTATCTAAAAGTATATTTTATAATTACGTTGTCAGTTGTTTTTTCTTGTATGATATGATGTAGTTCATGTCGATCTAATTATATGATTGATATTACGGGACTTAAATATAGTAACTGTTGTTTCAGTTGTAGAAATCATTGAGAAGTCAATATTGTAGCCATTGCAGAACATCATAGCCTTTTTATGAACATTACGAATATTATTTAGTGTCTTTATTCTGAAAGAGTCCACTTGACTTCGATAAATTGATGCTATAATAGGATTTAGTAACACTAAATAGCATTCATAGGTTAATTCACAACGTAACTAGCTCTACATAAGCAAGTAAAGTATTTCTTGACTAAGATTACAGAGTCGAGTAATTGTATAGTAAAACGTAGTACTCAGTACCAGTGTTCGAAGTGGAAAAAAGCAGAGGCGGTATGTTTTATTACGATTTTTGACTCGACATACCGCCTACCTAAATGTTGAAATACAGTAAGGGTTTGTTGCCTAAAAGATTGCATTTCTATTTATATAATGACTGGAAACCATTGGAGAGCTTCTCTGTAGTTACAGGGGGGGGGGGGCTCAGTAATAGAGCGTTCACCTCCGGTGCTTGGGGTCCCTGGTTCGATCCCTGCTCGCGCCGTGTGGACTTTGTGGTGGACAAACATCGTGTTCGTGGGTTTTCGCGGTTTTCTGTTTCCTCCCACTTTCTTCATTCCACTATTTCACTCATCTCTCATCATCACCGTCTCCTTTAGCCTAACCGGCATAACCGTGGGACGTAAAACTTAAAGATTTCATTTTTCTGTAGTTACAGGGAGGACATGGAGAGACTTTGATCCCCTGCCAACAACTCTCTGAAAAAAGAATTTAAAAAAATATATCCCGTTATGTTGTATTATAGAGAATTATACACGAAAATATTCAAAAAACGAGTTTTTTATATTAACAATTTTCTGTGGGAAAGCAGACATTCTTAAATTCGTCCATGATCAAAACACCACGTTTATATACATTACGGCAAGAATGCACATATACATAAGAAACAATTCAATATGGCACATCACAATATAAAGTAAATTAACTTCTTTGAAGACACCTCATTTTAAAAACAAAAACAAAAAGGGCCGTGGTGGCTCAGTGGTAGAGCGTTCACCTGGTGCATGGAGTGCGTGATTCGATCCCAGCTCGTGTCACGTGAACTTAGTGGTGGACAAACACCGTATACGTGGGGTTTCTCGGGGTCCTTCCGTTTCTTCCCACTTTCTTCATTCTACCATTTCATTCGTTTCTCATCATCACCGTCTCCTTCAGCCTAGCCGGCATAATCGCGGGACATAAAACTGACAGATATCGTTTCATTTAAAAACAAAAAGTAGGAAAAAATAACAAAAAAAGTCGGCGTTGTCAACTTACAAATCATTTCCACATAAGAAATAAAATCTTTTTACGTGCAAACCTGTTCGTCAATTACTGTGCAAAGAAATGGATTTATTAAAGGTATTTAGCATCTACTCCAGTGACTGTATGGCATAGCACCGCATACCGTCTCACTTCGACCACTTGTCAGTACTCTTCATTTAACTAAGAACGAAGTTTACTCATTAACTCGATATGACTTAATTTCTGATCATTGTCATGATAGCATCAATTACTTCACCTGAAACTTGTAGTGCTTGTGGCCCGCCTGTTTAAGAATTATATTGCATGCGTCTGTGATAAGAATGTATCATACGTACGTTTTAATTACTTTTCTTCTCCAGGTCCTGTGTCAAGCCCTGAGTTGGCTGAAAACTATCCACAATCTCGTCCTGAAGAGAAAATGACTTCCATAAATCCGATGAAGGAGGTCATTGATGCCACTAACGTAGCCCAGTATTTCCAGAGTCTGTCAATTAGTCCTGGTGAGTAGAAATTTATTTCACAGCATGGCATAATTTAAAGCAAATTTCGTGTATTGCTATATAATAGATAGAGCTCAATTCAAATTCTGTCTTTCGCTAGTTCTCTTAGTTTCATGTTTCGAAAAAGGGTTGCCAGAGACTTGTAAACTGATTTACCTGTTACCCCTCTTAATATTATAGTATTGGCTCTTACAAGCAATTTCTGAAACGTAATTCAGTAAGGTTCACAATGATTCCTTCTCCAATTCTTATTTATTTCCACCTTAAATATCAGTATCTCGCATATCAAGCTACCGTGATCAATTATTTTTTTTTTTGTCATACATATACTTATTTTGATCACCCATCAAATCTAAAGATGCTTTCATTCATACTAATATTTCAATTGATTCTTCTTGATGTATCACTAACAGGGTTGGCTGGTTTAAACCAAGGTGGTATAAACCAGCTGTTTTTTTTTCTTTCTTCAAAAAAACCACCCGGTTTAAACCAAAAGACGAAAAATGTTCGTAAAAGTGTAAGTGTTCGTAAAATCTTGATGAACACACTTTTGTGCGTTATCACGTTTCACTCCCGTATATTATTCGTATTATATTCAGGCCTAAATTCCCCATTCATTACTCAGAGAGATTATACCACAAGAGCAACTTATATATATATGAAGTGTATGAATGTTTCTTCTGTGATTTTTTTTACAGTTTATTTTTGTTATGCATTTGTAATCAGAGAAATTCTAAATATTGTTTCGTTGTAATAATGTTAACTATTGATAAAATACATCGAAATGTTGTTCTTATATTTTTGGGGGGAAGGGTCATACAAATCCCACGAGAGGCATTTATTTAAATCAGAAGTATCTTTTCTTACTGATATGCAAATTAAGTCGTTGTATTTCTTTAACTTGGACTAAAGGTTGTACTGAACTAACTTGCACTAAATTAGTTCGTCTGTACTCTGCAGTATTTTGAAATTGTCCGTATGTAATTCTGTATAATGGTTTCACTTGTGCAATTGTTTATCTTTCTGTCCTTCTGAAATGACTCTTGACAATTATATGAACAAGTATGTAAAGATCAGTACAACGTAATTTTATCAGGAGTCCTTCGTGAGTAAGTTGGGAGACGTATCGCATTTGTGGCCAATTAGTCCCGGTTTCGAGTTCAAATGGAGGACAGTTTCTCTCGGATTCTCGGATGTAAGCCGAGAAACGGTTTGGATTCCACTTTAAGCTTATGTGACCCATTCCAGCATAACCCGGTTGTTGTATAACAACACCAAGGCGAAACAAAGTTATTTCTGTCCA
The DNA here is from genome assembly GCF_964235325.1 of Thermobia domestica. Classification (NCBI taxonomy): domain Eukaryota; kingdom Metazoa; phylum Arthropoda; class Insecta; order Zygentoma; family Lepismatidae; genus Thermobia; species Thermobia domestica. The sequence goes on along the minus strand of NC_137470.1, from coordinate 159,705,360 downwards.
TATGTGAAATAAATTTCAAAGTACTACGGAGTGCAGAAGAACTAATTTAGTTCAAGTTAGTTAACAACGACTTTTATTAGTCCAAATTAAAGAAATACAACGACTTAATTTGTATATCAGTAAGAAAAGTGAATAAAGATAAGAATTATTTGAGTCCACTTTGGCTCAGACTCATTTATACATAAATAGATACCAAAGATAATTCTCATTTCACTAAATGCCTCTCGTGGGGTCTATATGACCCCCCACCACCACCAACACACACAGACAAAAAGTACGGCATTTCGATGTATTTTATCAATAGTAAACATTGAAACGAAAGAATATTTAGAATTTTTCTTTGATTGCAATTACATAACAATAATAACTACAAAAAAATCACAAAACAAACATTTATAAACTTATATTTAAAAATTTGCTTTTGTAGTATAATCTTTTTGAGTAATGAATGGGGAATTTAGGTCTGAATATAATACGAATAATATACGGAAGTGAAACGTGATAACCCACAAATGTGTTTTCATCAAGATTTTACAAACACACTTTTACGAACATTTTTCGTTTTTTGGTTTAAACCAGTTTTTTTTAATAAACCAGTTGGTTTAAACCTTGGTTTAAACCAGCCAACCCTGCCGGATAGTATGCTCGCCGAGGGACGTCATCCCTCATACTTGACGGGCTAAATGGCCTTAGATACCGAAAGCCCAGAAATCTAAATCCTAACCTAACACACAAACACAATATAAGAGAGGGGGGGGGGGGAGTTCGGCGAAAAGCACACACTACAAAGCAGTGTTAGCCTATTCATTCAACAGAATGCTTGGTTACAGACTTGTCTTCATGGAGAAAGGATGCTTCAGACTTGCCCGTGCTCCGCTCTCAAGGCTTCTCACAAGGCTCTCTCGAGCCAATCGTAAGGTACAAACCAGGTTTAGAAATATTTCATATTTTCATTATTAAATAAACAAAAAGTGTAATCATGTATTTATAATCGTAATTTTTACAAGCATAAAAATAAAAAGAAATACATATATTTTCAACACAATATTTAATTTCTTTTAATCAAGCAGTGCCCAGGTACTGCTGGCTGCTGGGTTTGTGCGGGTGGATTGCACGTCACTGAAATTAACGTTAGATTTAAATTGTGTACATTTCATACGAAAACAGTATTATAAAATAATGAAAATCAGTAACACATTCATGGACAAACGTCTACTAGGTTTCTTTCTTGCTGTATCGTGTGGATAAAAGAGAGAAAAAATAAAAAAGCGCTAAAGGAGATTCCACACATCCATGTCCATGTACAGTCAGCAACAAAAGTTCTTTCCGTTTGATGAAATCAGTCCCGTAAAGATCTTCAGAATACAAAGACAATTTGAGTACAGTTTTCAGTAAACTAAAAAGAGTGTAATTTTCTGTACGGTTCCAGCCATGCTACCGTTATTTATAAAATAAATTTTACCAAACGGAAAGAACTTTTGTCGCTGACTGTACACACTTGAAGGACATACAAAATACCGACGGGAAAACTGAAGACTTAAACAATTTACTAAGAAAGTTGTTAACAGGAGGGTTCAGTAAGAAATCATGAGAAACAGAAAGTACTATACTTACTACACTTAGTGTACTGCTGTCGTTGGTTTGAGAAGACAAGTGAAATGGAACTAATCTTTACAACAGAACACAGACACTTTATATGCTACTCTCAATCATCTCTCATACTATGGTAACATAACATGCATTACTAATTGTCAAACTAACTTCGGAGAAGATTTGAATGACGAGTGGTAGCAACGTGTTTGGTCACGTCTGGGCTATCCATAACAACCTATTTAGGTTTCTCTCTCTTTTTTATTTCCTTTCTTTCTTCTTTCTTTCTTGCTTTCATGATTTCTTGCTTGCTTTCTTGCTTGCTTGCTTTCTTTCTTGCTTGCTTTCTTTCTTGCTTGCTTGCCTTTTTTCTTTCTTTTATTACTTTCTTGCTTTGTTACTTACTTACTTACTTTCTTTCTTTCTTACTTACTATTTTCATTAGAAAATATGTAACACTTCAGTCCGACATCTGACAGTAATGAAGAAGCTATGCTTTTCGAAAATCCCGACGTGAGCCACCGGTGGCGCATGCCATTCTCCCTTCAGCGTATTCAAAATATACATTTACACCGTGCTCTTGGGTTTTCTCGGGGTTCTCCCGTTTCCTCTCACTTTCTTCATTCCACCATTTCATTCATTTTTCATCATCACCGTCTTCTTGAACCTAACACGCATAACCGTGGGACGTAAAACTCAAAGATTTCATTTCATTTCAAAATATACACTTACCACAGTGCAATAACATAGAAGGTCCGTAACACTGTTCTACTTTTGTGACTAAAAACCCGAAGGCAACTTACAGCCATGAATAAAGATCGTGTACCACCGGTGGCGCACGTCAGGATGAATGTGTTAATTTTTCGCACTAGGTTTTTAACTAACTATAACTTGATTAAACTGAGCTATAGAACATAATGTATGATTTAAATTGTCATATTTCCAAACTTTTGTTAGAGTTACATTACACATTTTCTTTTAACAGTAGCTTTCATGAGTAAATTTGATCTAACAGAAATATTCACAAAAAATAAATGAACCTGTTAGACTATAAGATACATATACTTGAGGCCGTATCCTACATTTTAACTACGCATATTTGTTAATTTTATTGGCTATTTATGCACTGCTCCCTATTTTTTTTTTTATTTTTTTATTTATTCACTGTACATGACAACAGTAATTAGTATGTTGTCAATACTTCCTCACCTCGGTTTTACGAATTGACTTCCGGTAAATACGTCGATTTTGGACTCCTACTTAATACGTACCTAACAGTGTCATGTTATCACACCAAGCAATTAGATCGTAACATTTTACGAATTAACATGTGAATTTCTCACAATAGGTGGCACTTCAATTATTCACCGTCTGTCTGCTTCCAGGTCGTCACACAAACAGTCCGGACAATTGACAGTTGAAAAGCATGCTCAAAAACAAAAAAGCTTGTGATTGGTTATTCGAGATGCTCTGTCCAATCAGAAGCGAGATTTAATCCTTACAAGGCAAAGGCAAGTGCTGTGATAGGTTTGGGACCGTAAGACAATACGCAAAAGACAATTCTCATATTTGTATAGATAGGGCTTCGTTCTGCACACGCACACAAATGAGTATTTTCCACACTCGATGCCAATCGGTTCCCAAAATAGTAAAAGGATAAAATATCAGTGGTGCTAACTAGGGATGGGCAAAATCGGTTTCTGGAAAAAACGAAATATGAAAAACCGATATTTCGGTTTTCTCCAAAACTAGTTCGTTTTTTCACAGAAACAGTTTCCGGTTTTCTCCGGAGAACAACGAAACAGTATTCTGGTCAGAAGTAGAACCAGTTTTGAGAAAACTGAATCCGGTTTCGATGAAAAACGGAACCGGTTTTGAAGAAAACCAAAACCGGATTTGATGAGAAACCAAACTGGTTTTTGAGAAAATCGAAAACCGGATTCAGTGTAAACCGAACCGGTTTGGGAGAAGACCAAAAGTGGTTTCGGCGAAACACCGTTTTATTGAAAATTTTCAAATACCAGTTTCGGTTCTCCTAAAATCCGAAAACCGAAAAATTGTTTTTTGTGCCCACCGCTAATCCTAACTTTGTCACTTTTACCAAACTGGATGAAAAGAAAGATTGTATAATAAAGTTTTTATTTCTTGCGAAGATGAGAGTATAATATCTGTAGCAGTACAGTGATAGTAGATTATCATAATTCTGGTCGTAATATAGCATTTAACGTCAGAGAATTATTTTCAATGTTGAGGTCTGACGATATAATACATGTCATCAGATCAGGAAATCTTTGTGGTAATCTGTACTGAAATTAATAATAATATGCAATATATCGAAACACAAAGTGATTTAGGAATAAGGAGCTCAGTCGTTTGGTTCCCTTTTCTTTCTGTTAACAGCTGCTTACATCCTTATTGTCTTTACTATTGAACTGTAACATTTTTACGCCTTGTGTTTCACAAGGCAATAGAAATGGGCGATGATTATCATCCTCATCGGTATTCTGCCATTAATGGCAAGTCACTTGCCGTAACTGAGAAGCATCCAATCTCCACGGTCTTCCACTAACCTCTTCTTTAACACCTACGATCTCTCTGTTTTGATATCGTCCATTAATTGTAGTCTCCTTCTCCCTCTCCCTCTCTTTCCTTCCACCATACCCTCCAGGACGTCCCTCATGATACAGTTCCTTCTTAGCCAATATCCCAACCAGTTTCTCTTCTTCTTCTTAATAATATTTATTTCTATCACTCTCTCATCCGTTTTCCGCTCCACCCAGCAAATTCTTTCCATTCTTCTCCACACCTACATTTCGAAAGCTTCCAGTTGTTTTTCATCATTTTTGCTTAATGTTCATGTTTCTGACCAATACAGTACAGTAATCCACACGAAGAATTTTATGATTTCTTTTCTCAACTCTTTGTTCAAGGTCATGGGCGAAATATTGCTAAGTTCTCCTGTTTACAACATGTGCATATAAATATGTATTTATTTATTTGGTATTATTATTATTATTATTATTATTATTATTATTATTATTATTATTATTATTATTATTATTATTGATAACCCTAGTATTCACCAAATATATATATATATATATATATATATATATATATATATATATATATATATATATATAGGTTTGACTTTTTATTTTATAAAGCATGTAAAATTCACGAATTTGGCTTATCACGTCTTCGATTTTTAATTGTAGATACATCTGGAGCATCCAGTGAAACAGTTTCGCCTTCAGGGAGCGTTCCTACAGCTTCAGCTTCAGGGAGCGTCCCTGCAGCTTCAGCCTCAGTGAGCACCGTTTCCTTTAATGCTCCTATTTGCATGACTTTCCGGAGCTCGTCTGCAACATTGGGAGCTTCCACGAAGCGAACTTTGGAGGCTGTTCTCTCACCGGAGCATGTGAGACGTAAGTCATACAGTACTTGATAGTATGTACAACTTGTAATTACTAATGAGACTGTGGGCAAGGGTTAGGTAAGGAAAGAACGTAACCAACTCTTTTTCGTCTTCTATTAAAAGACTAAGCCTTGGCTTTGTAGCCACGGTTTCCTATTTTCAGCAGCCCTTTTCAACTCCTTGTAGGAATTACATCCCATCTCATTGATCATATTTGTAAGGCACGATGTTCTCGGTCTCCTTTCGTTTTCTTTCCTAATATTTTGCCTTCGAAAATGTTTTAGAAGAAAGTATCATGTCTAAGTAAGTGACCAATGAGTTTTGCTTTACGTACTTCTATTACTTTGATTACTTGTCTTTTCTCATTCACTTCTTAGAGTACCATCTTATTGCTGTTCTTTTCAATCCAGCTAATTCTGGTGATTCTTCTCCAAAACCACATTTCCGCTACCTCAAGACAGGCTTTCTCCTGTTTCGGTAACATCCAGGTTTTGCATCCATACGTCAAAACACTCTACAGAAATGTTTTTATAAATTTCTTTTTAGTGTGGAAGTTAATATGCTTATTGAGGAGAAGGTTCTTGTTCTGAAAGACGTTCTTGGCCAGTGCTATTCTTCTCTTTATTTCACTAACACATTTGTTGTTTTCTTCTATATTGTCGAGATAGCAAAATTCGGCCACTTTCTTGAGTTTGTCTTGTCTTCACTTTTTTGTCGGCTTCTTCCTTCACCTCTCTTCTTATTTATAATCATGATTTTGGTCGTCTTGGTATTTATTTTTAGCTTGAGCTTAGACTCTGAGCATTGTATTTAGCTCGTCTTCTGAGTATGCTATTATTGCGATATCATCGGCAAATCTGATGCATAACCAACTAACTGCTCATATTATTAACCAACTGCGTGCTTCCTATCTACACGTGTAGGGGGATGAATGTTGGAGCAAACAAATCTCGAAGCAGACATGAAAATTTACTACAATATAGAAGAAAAGATTAAAAAATAATAACACAACTGAATTTAATGAAAGTAGATTACAAATTTTGTTTATCGATTTATCAGACATGCTGATGAATAACTAGGTACTCGTTGAATAAGAAAACTGTAAGAAAGAAGGGAAATGTGTGAGACACGTGCAGCTTAGTCGACATCGTGTCTAATCCTCTAAATTATAGCAAGGTGTGAAGTCTATTAAGTTCTGTCATGTAAATTAAAGCACTATTTTTTTCCGTAGAGTATATTACGAAAAATAAAATAATCACTGGGAAAAATGAACGTGTTGAAGTTCGTTTCGAGAATTTTTGCTTCAGTTTCGGTAAAATTTTTGCCTTTTTCGACCTGCAATGCCTATATTGCTGAAATATCAAATATTTCCACCTTCGATTTGTTTTTCTTTTTTCAAACTAAAGGATTTCATTATAATAATTGCATAGATCTCGTGTTTCAATAAAGGTTTCACTTGCTTCCTTTTTGTTTTTAATTACTTTATGCTCAGGTCAAGGACAAGCTCCACCCATGTGTAGAAAGGATGCAGCCGCCAGAAGTATGAACGAGCTTATGCGAACTGAGCAAAAATTCGAACAATTGTTCCAGTGCTCAAGAGCAGAAATAAGTGAGTGAAATTGATTCGCATGTTCTTGGATGCTATAAATACATTGCATGCGATTACATGTGGGGAAATGGAAAGACTATTTTTTTTCTTTTTCTTTCTTTCTTTTTTTTAAAAGTATTTTTCAAATATCATATCATTTGTCAATTAACAACTTTACAAATATCTTACCATGCAGAACCACAATTATTCCTTATGATAGACTGCCAAAATGTATTTATTAATTTATCTTCTGGTTTGAAAGTAATCAATAGTGTCTTTTTTCAGCTTTTACGTGTAGTGCAGCCTTTCCCAACCTGTAGTCCGCAAGACGATCTTATTGTTGTCCGCAAGCCAATCTGAGAAAGGCATACACACGAGTGAGAAATACACCATTCTAAGTTAAATGGTCGATCGCTTAAAAGTTACTTTCTTTGATCCTGACATCAACCATCACATTAAATGAAGTTGTGTACCTCGGTGAATCATACACTTATCATTTTAACTTGTTTAAATTAATACATTTTATTTTTCTTCTATATCTGATGGTTAGGCTATTGTGATTTAGTTTTGTTTACGTAATGGATTTATTTTTATATTTGAAACATCTTAGTCAAGTTGTCCCACCCCAGGTTTGAAACCCAGGACCACTCGATTTCGGAATAAACATTATACCACTGCAAAGAAAAACAAAAACCTCATACCCCCACACATGGGGCAGAAATATAAATACTAACCATATATATTGCAAGTGGTCCTTCACATGTATTGTAGACTCTAAAGGGGGACGCAGTGTTGAAAATGTTGGGAAAGGCTGGTGTAGTTTAAAACACTGTATTGTTTTATAAAATGGTATGAAATAGATAATTTATTTATTAGAAATAAATTGAAAGAATTTCGTGCTTTCTTCTTTAAAGGTCATTTTTTACAAACCACGTTCAGATATGTTTCTAAATTTTTTAAATAATGTACACTCATGTCCAAAATTATTGTCGCGTATCTATAAATATGTTGTTGTAGGAATATAATTTGATAACGAATTCGCCCAGTATGTGTATAATCGACAGAGACATGTATATGTCAAATTTCATGTCAAAAGAGCAGTAAATAAGGACAATAAAACGAAAATAAAATTTTCTTTGCCATTTAGCAATATTTTGTTTTATTCATTTTAATTTTCATATTTATAGTTCTTTTCCTCCAAAATTTACCACAAATATACATTTTCCGATTATACACCTACTAGCAGCGTTCACCCCGCTTCGCTGCGGTCACCCCGGAACGCAATAAACTTTGTTACTTAGATAATTTTTACTTTTTCGCTTTCAAGTGATATGATAAAAACCATAGAAGATTGCACTAATGTTAACATTATATCGCCCGTCATTTATGTTAACCCGCCCCGCTTCGCTGCGGTCACCCCAACCCGCCCCGCTTCGCTGCGGTCATCCCGGAACGCAATAAACTTTGTTACTTAGATAATTTTTACTTTTTCGCTTTCAAGTGATTTATAGCGCCTGTCATGTATGTTAACCCGCCGAGTCACAGGGTCATGCGGGTTGCATATAAATACGTTTATTTTTATACCTATGATGAACTAATAACAAAGGATTTGTACGTATGGACACCTGAATGGTCAATTATCTCAAGACACTGGTAATTGAAAATTAAAGTGATATGATAAAAACCATCTAGGGTCCAAATCCTAACAACCCCCCAAAAATGAAAGAAATTCGTTCACCCGTATTAGCGTGATGAGCGGACAAAGGATTTTTTGTACGTATGGACACCTGATTGGTCAATTATCTCAAGACACTGTTAATTGAAAATTAAAGTGATATGATAAAAACCATCTAGGGTCCAAATCCTAACAACCCCCCAAAAATGAAAGAAATCGGTTCAGCCGTATTAGCGTGATGAGCGGACAAAGGATTTTGTGCGTTCTCTTTTATATATATAGATTAACAGTATTAAAAGTACCCTGCAAAATTATTATCAAATTATATTTTTACAAGAAGACAGCTATAGATATGCGACAATCATTTTGGACATGAGTGTACATGACTTAATTTCAGTTGTTGAAAGTTTCAAGTTAGATTTTTATGCCTATTTTACTATGTATATTTTTAATTTTTCGTGTCTTGTTTCCTTGCTTATTTTGCATATTTTTAGTAACAATAATAAGAACAAGAAACAAAATGGATAGAAGAATAAAATGAATCTAAATTTTTAGTAGGGATAAAATGGGTATATAGAAAACGAGAAGAATTTTTTAAGGTGGGTTGTTAGAGAGAATGAATGCCAGGAACACCGTTACGAATGGGGTGATAATGTGCCATTCTGCCCGTTCATGCGCCAACCTGTTCCTGAAATACCTGAAACGACAAATTCTTCCCTTATGACCATCTTAGTCTTTCGTCTGGATTCAATTACTACATGATTTATCGTAATACAGGCCCATGGTTATCGACAGACGAACCCAGGACTACGTGTACCGAAGGTCCTCACGCTAGCAATTAGACTAACCTGGAGGGTTTTAAACCGACTGTCGTTCAGCTTGTAGCATTAGCTCTACATATCCATTTATGTAAGACCCAATTTCTTTTTAGCCGTCAAATTTAATCTCTACTTGAAACTACTCGTTTCTCTTCCTTTTTTCTTATAAGAACGTTCACTTTTGGAAGCGTTTTATCGTTTATTAGAAATCAACAGTAAAAACTATCTAAATCGAGACTCTGTTTTCCCATTCTTGGCCTATGCTATGCCTTTCCGTTACTTCTAACCCTTCAAATTGCAATATGTCTCTCTTCTTCCTGTTTTCTCTCCTTGTAGCGCTATTGAACTAACTCAAACCTAATATACCTATACGAGTATATGAACCTACTGAACTAACCTAATATGTACACACAGGGGACTTGTAATCCGACTTATTCCTTGAAAGGGATTACTCTACGTCTAACTTGGAAGGAATTTGTTGCTATAAACTTGGTATCAGCAACCATTGGTTTCGGAGCAATTTTCATTTTTCTTTTTTCTTTCTTTCAATTTGCCGACTTTTAACCAAAAACTGCAAGTTGTGAACAAACTGCTTTACTCTGACCATTGAAGTGATACTTTTCTAATAGCTGACTAATAAGCATCATCATAGACAGGGTTGTGAAAAACCCAACTTAAAAAAAAAGCCCAGTGGGTTTTATTGGGCAATATTGGGTGGTTTTATTAAATTTTTGTACGTATATTTAAAGCCATATTCCTACTTAATATACCATTTAAGCATATATTTTCTACTGTACACACGAAACTATGGAATTCCCTTGTGAGACTGCGGTAGTTCACGTCTGGGGCGGGTTCCTAGTTCGATCCCAGCTCCAGCCAAGTGCGTTTTGTGGTGGACAAACATCGTATGCATGGGGTTCTCAGGCTGGTTTCGTCATGCCACCATTATCCGTATAATCACAGTCTCCCTTAGCCGTGATACATAATCGTGAGACATTGAACTAAGCTTAGAAATAATAATAATAATAATAATAATAATAATAATAATAATAATAATAATAATAATAATAATAATAATAATGCACAAGGAATCCGTGAGTCCCATAAGTGTTTTGTGAGACACACTTTGCACCATTGACACGCTTATATTTCGATTTCTTGCAAGAAGTAAGTCCACAATTTTCTAGAGTAACAAAGAGGTCGATAGTTTTATGTAATACAGAATAGAAATAAAATCCCCTCTTACACTTATGATTCAAATCCCTGAGCCGGCCGTCCTGAGTTTCAGTTAAAACACGCGGGGCAAATACTGGGATAGTACCTCAAGTTCAGGAGCCAGAGTTAAAAAATGACTTTATTGAATGGATGTTGTTTTTCTAGATTTTTTTTAAAGAACTGAAATGTTGGACATGGATTTTTTTTTCTCATTTTCAGTTGCCAGTTTGGTTTCTTACAATATATTTTACGATTAAAGGGGTTTTGTGGCATAGAATAATTGTACTATGTTTTACATATTCCATCAGATACGCAAGAAGAATTAGAGAGTTCTCCCGATCTGATTGCCGTTAGTGTTGAGAAGATAGAGGTGTATCTTTAGTAATTTCCTTTTTCAAGTGAAGCGTTCTCTTTTTGTAATTAACTGACACATGGAGACAGACATTTTTATCTCTTTATATTAATACCCAAGTATATAACAAAAACAAAGGAAATATAGCTGCATTACTTTTGATTCCATACTAGCTGAAGTGCCCGTTCTTTGTACAGAGAGAATTAGGCTCAAGGAAAATGTTTGAGCCTCGTCTGCCCCTTAGGATACGCATATCAATAAAAGTGTAGTAAGATATTCTATTTCTGGCCTGAATTTTTAACCGCTTTTTCCCTTAGGAAAGTTACCTTTTCCTTCCCTTACGCCCTTTAAGGAAAGTTACATAATAATACCCCAGCTTGAGGTAGGTACTAAATATCTTCTAATACTCATTTCAAACTGTTCAAGCATTTCCCATGACGCGATCACAAACAACAGACAACATCGCTTTCAATGTGAACAAAGGAATCATAGAAAATCACCTCTTCCCCCTGAAAATGAAAATTTTCAGAAACACTATAACACATGCCAGCTTATTTTTAATAAAATGTTTATATACCGAGTTTAATCTTCCTAACTTGGCGAGCTCGTGACATACTTTTTTTTTTTTTTTTTTTTTAACATGAATTTTGAACTTCCTTTACTCCTCCTAGGATGCGCCCTTGAATCGAAGTAATATGAAAACCCCAGCTCTGGGTAGAAACTAACTACTTTATGTTCAAAAATTTATTTCAAACTGCTTAATCGTTTCCCCGTGTGATGCGATCAGAAGCAGCGGGTAAAATTGCTTTCAAATTATAGTAAATGCTTCCCTTTCCCACTTAAAATGGAAACTCTCAAAAGTACTGGAACACGGGTCCACTTACTTCTAGTTGGAAGCTTACATAAAAAATGTCATCTTCCTAACTTGACAGAATCGAGAGATACTAAGATTATCGCATAGATTTTGACCATTCGCTTCCCCTATAGAACACACATTTTAATCAAAGTAACTTGATTAAACATCTAGTTCGAAGTACGTGATAGCTGTATCCAAAAATTCATTCCAAACCGTTTAACCGTTTTCCCGTGTTGCGCGCACAAACAAAATTCTCTTTATTTTTATATAATAGATTACAGTTGAACAGTATTACAGTGAATTTGATCGACCGCAAATAAAATCCATTATGAATGATTCCCAAACCTTTGTTGTTTTCAATGGTGTTCTCTTCTGTTCTGGTTGTAAATACATACATTATGCCAATTTTGAATCTAGGCATACACTGAGAAGTACGATTAAAAGAAAGTAATTATAATCATATTACGATTAATATTTCATTCCAAGTTTTGAAATGTATTTTTTGAAGTGGGCTTTTTTTGGTTTTTATGTGGGTTTTACCCAATAAAACCCATTGGGGAATTTTGGACTGGGGAAAATCCCAACAACCCTGATCATAGTTATTCTGCCTTTATTGACAGGTCACTTGCCGCAGCTGAGAAGCTTCCGTGCTCCACGGTCTTCCACAAACCTCTTCGTCTTCCCGTGTGATCTTTGTTTTTATATCGTCCATTAATTCTAGCCTCGTTCGCCCTCTCTCTTTCCTGCCAGCATACTCTCGAGCACGTCCCGTGCTCGTGGGTTTTCTCGGGGTTCTCCCGTTTCCTCCCACTTTCTTCATTCCAACATTTCATTCATTTCTCATCACCGTCTCCTTTAGCCTAACCGGCATAACTGTGGGACGTAAAACTTAAGATTTCATTTCATTTCCTCGAGCACGTCCCTCATGATACAATTTCTTCTCAGGCAATGTCCCAACCAGTTTCTCTTCCTCCTCTCCATAATGTCTAAAACTGTTCTTTCCCCCTCCACTACTATTTCTAACACCCTCTCATTCGTTTTCCGCTCGACTCAACCAATTCTTTCCATTCTTCTCCACACCCACATTTCGAAGGCTTCCAGTCGTTTTTCATCACTTTTGCGTAATGTCCATATTTCCGTCCCATACAACACAACACACGAATCATTTTATAAGTCTTTTTCTCAACTCTTTATTCAAGGCCTTTTCTTCCTCTTTAAGGCTTCTTTCGCCATTCCTATCCTTGCTTTTATTTCACTTTCGCACTTCATGTCATTACTGAGAATACTAGCCAGATATCGAAAACTATTCACTTGTTTTATTTTCTGTCTTCCCACTTTTATATTTGTCAGAAACAGCTTCGTTCCAATCACCATGACTTTTGTCTTTCTAACATTTTCATCCTATAATCTTCAAAGCCCTTCCTCAAGTTTTCTAACACCCTATTGATTTTCTGTTTAGATTCTGCAACAAGCGCCATATCGTTTGCAAATCTTATACAGCTAATCATTCTACCTCCTACCGAAATGCCATCTTCATCATGTAAACTCTTTTTCACTATCTCTTCTAGATAGACATTAAATAGTGTTGGCGAGAGGCAGCATCTTCGTCGAACTTCCCTTCCAATTGCAATTTCCTCTGTCAGTTTCTCGTTGGTTCATATATAAGTTTCATGTCACGAATCGAAAATTGTATTATACCTTTTCAAAGAACTCCTTTAAATCAAAGTGAATAACTTACTTAAAAAAAAAATGTACATATTGCTAAAATGATTACCTCATTTCGTAAGCTTTCCACAAAGGTACAAATGTTACCAAGATTCGAAAGAGTTAGACAAGAAAACAATACACAGCGCACTGTAGAACTAATTAGATTCTTAAATTCACTTGAGCTTTTTGAGAAAGTTGTCATTGTGAAGAAGGAAGCGGGGAAAAAGTTAAAATGTTATGAGGTTTAATGAAACAATTCGATAATATATTTACAAATTATAAAACGTTCGAATTGCATTCCTTGATTGGGTATTCAAGCACGCAGCCTGCGACGTACTTCAGTCACTGTCATTGGCATTGAAGGCGTGTCTTTTACGTGCTAGGCGGATGCCAAGTTCACATCTCCCAACTCTTTTACGGATACTACCGGTGTGCGGTATGCGACATATTTTGTGTGACCTCGACCGAGCCATGAGCTCCCTCGTGCCTAAGCGGTTAGCGTACATGCCTTTGGCGTGGGAGACCCGGGTTTGATTTCCCGTGGGAGCTCATTTGGTTCGGATTCAATTTAAAACTGTAGGTCTGCGTCTCATATAGCCTTGCTGCTGAGCAGGACGCTGAACTCACAAATCAAATCGACCGATCCATCTGAGTAGATAATTATTGTCCATCCACTGTTATACTTCTCGGTAAAAGTGGACTGGGCAGCCATCATGCTGGTAAACCAAGTCTCTTCTTGTGGCTATCGTCACTTGTTCCAATAGCATGGCAATTTTCTTTCTTAGAAACAAACAGAGAAACAAAAGCATATCTTTTATATCCTAATATGCTGCGACATTTTTCAAATACTTGACAAATGCAGTATTCTTGTAAAAAGAACTACTATGCCTTGCGCGTAATTGTTTTCGTGTATTCGAACATTTGTGGAGGTGGTGGTTCAATACCGATGAGTGGCGCGAAATCTGGATTCAACTTCACGAGACTTCAAAATTGGGGGTCACATGAAGAATCTGTTACAGTACACCAGTAGCAACCGTAAAAGAGTTGCAAGAGAGAGGATCTTGGCAGTCGCCTAGAGCATAAAGATACGCTCTCATCGCGAATGATAGTGACTTTATTACGTCGTAGGCTGCGTGTTTCCATGGGCAATCAAAGGGGGAATTCGAAAATAATTTGTAATTTTTAAGTTTATTTTTGATTTGTTTCATCAAACTTGATTACTTTGCAACCTTTTCCTCATTTATTTCTTTATACTGGCAACTTTCCCATGTTCAAGTTACGAATCAAATCCAAATTAATACTACAGCGCATTGTGTCTTTTTTTGTGTAACTTTTTCGAAACTTAACAACATTTATACCTTTGTGGAAAGCTTATGAAATTAAGTAGTTATTTTAGTAAGTTTTACGTGAAGTGTCTTAACGTCTTTTTAAGTTTTTCGTTTTGGTGTAAAGAAGTTTTTAGAAAATAACACGATTTAGGATTTGTGACTTTTTTTTCAGTTGTACTTCATTTGTCAGCTCTTAGAAAAATATAATTTTAGTGGTCAGAGTAAGAGTAGTTTGTTCAAAATTTGCAGTTTTTGGTTGTAAGTTGGCAAATCTCAAAGAAAGCATAGCTCTGCAAATTACTTCGAAACCACTGATGTTTGACAACCCGGTTCATAGGGACAAATTTGTTCCCAATTAGCTGTAGAATGACCCATTTCAAGGAAAAGGTCGAATTACCAGTCACTCTATATACATAAAGTCAAAACAAAGCAAAAAAAAAATATATATATATATATATATATATATATATATATCTATATCTATAATTGTGTACCTTTTTGGTCCTTATCTGGAGACGCGAATTACACTATGTGGCAACGTCACAGATAAAGAACCTGTCCAATGTACTTCAGATGAGTTCGGTTCATGTTCTTTTTCTTCGAGAATGTGACCCAAAATTTCACCCTCCCATAACACGAAAGCAGAAGCTTGCCCAACATAATATTTTATTCACTTAAATAGGAGTTCAGGGTATATCGCATGCTAAGTTTGATCCTGATCGGATAAGTTCGTTGTACGAGCTCGTATAATTCTTGTTTTCGAAAATATGAATCAAAATTTGACTGCCTATTACTCGGAAACCGAAAGTCTGGATAACATAATGTTTGGCTCTTTTATAACAGTTCATAATCGACCACCAAAGGCAAGTTTGATTCCGATTGGATGAGTTCAGTTGAACTCATACGATATATAGTGTTATTGAATTTTCATGAAAAAATCATATTATGGTCCAAAATAAATATATAAAATAAAAAGGAGGATCGTGATCACCCAACTTCGTTCCCAGTGTTTCTGTTCCCAACTAATTTATCATGGCTCAATATAAACCCATTCGGTTTTTAATCTTCTCTGCTTTCACCTCGACTAAAGAAAATATCTTACGTAGGAGGTTAAGCTCATTCCTCTTAAACATCGCGAAATACAGGGTCCGGCAAAGAGTCCTCCCGTATTTGGAGAGGGTGCTATGCGAGTTGTGATGCGGATACGGTGGCGGTATCGATTGATAGTGGCATATTCCATTTTCAGTAGTCTCAATGGCATCATGCGTTTGTTGTGGAGAAGTATATTCGTAATGGTAGATCTGTGATTAATACTCAGCAGGCATTTCTCATTCGGTTCGGATTTGGCCGATATAATTCTGTTTCGGATAGAAAAACTATTCAAGTTTGGGTGTCAAACTTTAGAAGAACAGGTCCTGCACTGAGAAGAAATTGTAAAATTCACAAATTCGTCTTATTATGTCTTTCATTTTATAATTCATAGGTATAATGGGGCCAGCAGCAAAAACAAGGAGGACTTCATTCAGAAGCCATAGTCCAAGTACAGCCTCACGTTTGACTTCTCGCGGCACATCTGGATCGGGTGTGTCGAGCAAAAGTGATCTGGAAATGCATCGGCCACTCCAACATGGAAGACGTAAGTCATGAAGTATAGACGTATACGGGTTTATTGACGTATTGGTTAATTGGTTAATGATGTATTGACAGGACCTAGGCAAGATTTTCTTAAGAAAACAAAACTAGTTTGGCTCCAGATTATTAATCAATTTACTAATTGAGATTATTAACTAAGATTCTCTATATCAGTGGTCGCCAAACTTTTGGAGCTTCTGAGCTACCGTACCGTTTTGTGAGCTACCAATCAAAAAAAAAAAAAAAAAAAAAACTATCATTTAAAACAAATCTTATATTTATTTATTTCCTATAAACTTACATTTCTAGTAAATATGAAATCAAACTATCCAATTTAGCAAATATCTAATATACACACGAAAAACAAAGTGCATAACTATCCAAGTTAGCAAATGTCTAATATACACACGAAAAACAATGTGCACAAGCCAAGCATACACAGTCAACTGTGAGATGAGGCTGATAATGGCAGTTGCACGGGAGAAACAAGCAGTTGTTGTCGTCAGCGCCTCCAATCGTTAGCGTCAGCTCAGTGGACGAATCAAGGTTAGCCAATCGGAGCGTTAACGCGATGTACCAGAAATGCCCCCGCGAGCTACTAGTAGCTCGCGACCGACAGTTTGGCGATCACTGTTCTATATGAATCATGTAGCTTAATTGTGATAATTAGACTATTAGTAGTATTGCAGTTATTTGCATGTAATTCACAAACTTGAATGGCATATGAATTGAAATGCTAACAAGCAGAGGGTACGATATCAGACTCGAGTTGCGCAGTACAAGTTATATATCCTTAAAGAGCATCATATTGTTAGTTAATTACCAACTTATTAGCTACAGTTCGCCAATAGGGAGAGAGTGATGGGACTTCAAAGGTAACATGGGGGTCTATGGCAAACGCAAGAAACAATGCGTTTCTTCCGTCTTTCTTATGTATTTGTGAAGGTGGGGTAACAGTTCAAATGACATGTTCAAGCCACACAGTTGATATGGAGAGTAGAAAAATCGAATAATGCAAACAAAAGCAGTTTTACAATGTGGATATCTTGCAATGATCATCGACTTGCAATGATAACGCAATTCAGTGGTAAGGGAGTCGAAGCATTACTGAATGGGTGTCTGGAATGCTTCGGGTTCGATATCCAGGTATCCTGCTTTGTAGAAAGCAAATCAAACCATGTTGCGGAACGGGAGAATACATAACTGATACAGCATAAACGATTGGAGATTCAAGAACTTGTCACGGTGCCAGGTGTTAGTTTCCTGGAAAATGTGTGATTGTGCCATTGACGAACTTGACAAAATTCTTGTAAGAACGGAAAAAGTACACGTCCAGGGTATAGAACGTACATAATATGCAGAGACGATTCAAATGATGGGAAAGCATTATACTGTGTTGAAGTCAATTTCCATTTCCTTGTGAAGATTGTACACCAAAAATGCATTTTCAAGTGAGGAAGAAACAGACTTTGACACTAATGAAAATTACCTGTGTTGATTAGTCTTGTGGTGATTTGTATGGTGAAAATGAAGTTTTGCTCTAACCAACGACGGACGAATTTTTCTCCGCCTCTCTTATAGTGCAGCAACGTATTGAAAAATTTTAGTTCACCATCAGATATATATTTGCATAAATTTAATAATGATGTTTGTAAGACCACACACATACTAATGTACATAGCTCTTTTTAATACTAGAAGGGGGGCCGCGGTGGCTCAGTGGTAGAGCGTTCACCTCTGGTGCTAGGGGTCTCGGGTTCAAACCCTGCTCCCGCCAAGTGAACTTTGTGGTGGACAAACACCGTGTGCGTGGGTTTTCTCGGGGTTCTCCCGTTTCCTCCCACTTCTTTCATTCCACCATTTCATTCATTACTCATCATCACCGTCTCCTTTAGCCTAACCGGCATAACCGTGGGACGTAAAACTCAAAAATTTCATTTTTTAATACTAGAAAAACATATGATGTTAGAAAATAATATGAAAAGAACATCATCCTGCGAACCTCTTTCTAGAGAGTTATATTTGACAATACTAGTATAGTAGTTGGGAACAGCAAATGCACACCAAAGTAACGTGTATACTCGCTATCAGCGTTTATGAAACAGATTTTAGAACAAATTCAACATTCATTGTCAAAATAATAATAAGCCTAGTTGCGGTTTAATTTTACTATTTATCTTGTAGAACTTAAAATTTGCCATTTTTGTAGGTAGGCCATATTTTCCATGACAAATGTAAGTCTACGTACATCGATATCATAAGGAATCTTTATATGCAAAATCAGTGTTACAACTCTTGGGAGGTGACTCCTGCTACTGAGACAAGAAAAAAAGTTCTCTTCAACTATCGGCTATCGGACATAGTTTCGGATCTACAACGTGCCGAAAGCGTGGGAAAATGACTTTCGGACGCCAATAGTTCGGAAACTATCCAACGTAAAGAGGGCGGGTAAAAAATTCACTGAAGAAGTCATACCTGCTGTATTGAATTTTACATGTTTCACAATCCTACCATGCACGCGCAAGGAATTCCCCAAAGGAACGTAGGGAGTCCCTCATAATCTGTCAAATGAAAATTGGTCTAAATGGATATGAATTGATAGGGTTTCTACCAGGTAACAATAATTCGTTTGTATTAAGTCGACATCTAGTACAAATACAAAATGGCGGACACCTTCATGCCCGTTGTGTGTGGTTGCATAAACGCAGGTACGGATGCTGGCCAACAGTGATGTTTTGAATATTAAGTGTAGCGAATTTGTAGTCAAATGCTCTAGAAAGACATCTGGAGTGTCGGTAGAGCACAACACATGAAGCAGGATGATTCACATGTGTGGAAACACATAAGGAAAAATTACCAGAAATGCACTTATACTTAGTAAACGTGAGTTCAAAGCGTCGAAAATGTAAGGATTAGAGTCAAGAACATGAAAGCCATTGCCAATTCACCAATAATATTCCATCAATCGGATGCAATATGATGTGCATGGTTGCATACCAATAAGGATGCAACAACTGACGCCAAGTTGAAATTGTGCAAGGGGACTCACAAAGAAACTGGGTAAACTAAATAAATGTCACTAGTGGATCGCATGATCGATATTGAAATGTGGCCAATGTGTGTGTTGATATCGACATGTAGCTAATGGACAAATGTCAACATGTCCCACGTGCGAAAACTAGGAAAATAACGTTGTACATTCTGTATTACACCTGGTGGACTTTTTGGTAGAACGTAACTAGAATACGATTGTATCAATGTCCCTCTTTATTTGGGACATTGTCCCACCGTCGACACATATAAAAAGAAATATCTTAATCTATGGTTCAAATTCTGATAGAGCGTGAAACTAACAAACTTGTATCATGTCCCACGTCTTTTGGGACATAATACGTTCTCGAAATATAGGAAAATACCTCCAGAAATTCGTATCTTACACAGTGCACATGCCAAGGCAAAGATGAAAATGAACTAATTTGGTTCATGTAACACTACTGTTGGAACACACATATATGGAAAATTAAACGATATGAGAAATAGGAATAAACGTCTTAAAGCTCTAATTGTTTACAAGTGTGCAGTAGGAGTAACAAAATGAAACACACAAGCTTGTCGGGAGGATGTACAAGAGCACTTGCCAATCAAATCGGGTACTCCTCAAAGAAATAAATACAGAGAAAGTGAGGCTCCCTCGAAGTCTCAGGGCTAGAGCGCTCGCTTTCGCTCGCGTAGTCGCAGTTTCCAATCCTACTGGTAGCCCACGGCCTCAGATTCAAGACCCGAGTAGTTATTTTCCTATTTTCGCACCTGAGACGGTGTCCCAGCAGTAGTGGGACATGTTGACATTTGTCCATTAGCTACATGTTGATATGAACACACACATTGGCCACATTTCAACATCGATCATGTGACATTCATTTAGTTTACCCAGTTTCTTAGTGAGTCCCCTTGCACAATTTCAACTTGGCATCAGTTACTGCATCCTTATTGGTATGCAACCATGCACATCATATTGCATCGGATTGAGGGAATATTGGTGAATTGGCAATGGCTTTCATGTTCTTGATGCTATTCCTTACATTTTCGACGTTTTCAACTCACGTTTACTGAGTATGAGTGTATTTTTGGGTCTTTTTCGTTAATTGTTTCCACACATGTGAATCACCCTGCTTCATGTGTTGTGCTCTACCGACACTCCAGATGTCTTTCTAGAGCATTTGACTACAAATTCGCTACACTTAATACTCAGAGCGTCACTCTTGGTCAGCATCCGTACCTGCGCTTATGCAACCACACACAACGGGCATGAAGGTGTCCGCCATTTTGTATTTGTTCCAGATATCGACTTAATACAAGCGAATTGTTGTTACCTGATAGAAACCCTATCAATTCATATCCATTTAGACCAATTTTCATTGACAGATTATGAGGGACTCCTTACGTTCCTTTGGGGAATTCCTTGCGCGTGCATGGTAGGATTACGAAACATGTAAAATTCAATAGAGCAGGTATGACTTCTTCAGTGAATTTTTTACCCGCCCTCTTTACGTTGGATAGTTTCCGAACTATTGGAGTCCGAAAGTCATTTTCCCACGCTTTCGGCACGTTGTAGATCCGAAACTATGTCCGATAGCCGAAAGTTCAAGAGAACTTGTTTTGTTGTCTCAGTGGCAGGAGTCACCTCCCAAGAGTTGTAACACTTATTTTGCTACACCCGATATATATATTGGAACGTGACAGAGTAGGTTTTTGTTCTGAGCAATGAATATGATTAATGATGTCTCTACAGCAAATATAAAGCAATCTTGGGAAAGCTGAATCATAAAGTCCAAGCATATAATGTATCTAGATATAGATCATAAAAAAACATATTTTTCACGTTAAATGACGTAAGTAGTGCTGATGTCACTTGGCCGAATTTTTATCCTTCTGGGTCCCTGGCTCAGCATGTGTGGGACATGGCAGGACAGCGCTTGACCGCCCGTCGAACTCCAATAATAATCATTACCCAGCTACACCAAAATCTGCACAAAGTGTTATACCGTACCTCAGACAAACATTGCTTTTTTTGGGGGGGGGGAGGGGGTAGCTATTTGCTAGAAAACCTGTTTATGTTACGATGTGTATTGTTCTGTTTGCTGTAGCTTGGCGCTGTGTTTTGACACAAAAGCTGGCTAGCGAATTTTAGCAGTCCTTCCCCTCCATTCCCCTTATCGCAATGGCAACAGTGGTACTAACTAATCAACTTTAGCACTAGTGAGGTTGTGATGTTTGTATATAAACATGTAGGTATTTCGTGTCTCTGTATTGTAAATATTAACTTTGTGCATTTGTGTATAAAATAAATGTGTATATGTTTAATGACTCTGAAGCATATAGACTATATTAACTGTATATATTTTGTGTGCTAAAATACTTCGTGGCTCACTGTCAGAAGTACGCCTATAGACTTTGTGTGCAGAAGTAAGTATAATTGTGTTTAGGTGTTCTGAAGTATACGTGTATAGACTAGGCCTATATTAGCTATGTATATGTGTGAACAAGAAATGGCTTCTTGTCTCTTTGAAGTATAATTATATTGAGTATCTATATTTGTGTAAAAAAAATAATGTTTGTTTGATGTATGTGCATCTGTAATATTTATTCGGAAAGTGTTCCTTGGAAGTTACTTTAAACAAAACATCCTACTTCATAAGGTTGTGAAACAGTGAAATTTCACACACACACACACGTGTATATATATATATATATAATAACCTACAGTACATATAGTATTTCCTTGGTATTTTTTGTACTTAAAGCCAAATAGCACAGCATATGCGAATATGTTCAGTATATTCCCAGATTTGCGTAGTATCTTCTCGACAATTGCTAGGAATATCGCTGTTTCCGCTTTTTATATATATTCTTTTCAGTGTGTTCTTTATGTATGTTTTTAAGTTTTTCCACGCATATTCCTTTTAGTATATCAATATATTCTTTTTTTTTTACAATATATTGAAAAGATTTAGGATTTAGATTTCTGGGCTTTCGGCATCTAAGGCCATTTAGCCCTTCACGATTTGAGGGATGACGTCCCTCGGCGAGCACACAATCCGGGGAAAGGGAAGGAAGAAAGGATTGGGGAAGGAAGGAAGCGATCTGGGACCTATAAGTTAGGTATCACCCCGGCATTTACCTGTTGTGTATGAGGAAAACCCAGGAAAACCTCATGCAGGGTGGCTGGCCTGAAAAAGCGTGTTACACTTTTTGACCGAGTGACCCCACCGGGAATTGAACCCGTGGCCGCTCGCACCGAAGGCGAGAGCATTAGCGACTACGCTACGCGAGGCCATATTATATTGAAAAGAATATGCGAATGTACTAAAAAGAATATCCGTGGAAAAAACTGAAAAATATGCTAAACATATTGAAAAGAATATAACATATTGAAAAGAATATGCTAAAATATATATAAAGAGCTGATATAGCGATATTCTTAGCAATTGCTAAGAGGATACTGCGCATATCAGGAATATTGTGAACATATCGCATATTCCGGTGGTTATGTGCTTGGTTTATCCTGAGAATATATACTTGTGTTGCGCGTAAGAGGAACAAGGCTGCGCAAATTAGATGCTCTGGCCTTACAGAAACTTCCGTCTAGGCATTCACCTCGTGGGACTGAGGAAAACCTTAATCTTCCTGACTAGCCGCAGCCAACGTTCGCAGTTCGTTTCCACGCTCGATCTGTTTTATTACGTTTTTTGTTGGAGAGTCTGATAAGGGCACCAAGACAGTGAGGACAAATCTGTATTGCTTAAAAATGTTTACATGTTAAAATTTGCTTTATATTGTACTTTCAACCCGTAATTCAATGTGTATTCTATTCTTCTTACAGCAGTATGCTTTATTTCCTAGTACTTTAAGTCCATGGTTGTTAGTCGTTATAATTATTGCATCCTAATCCTCCTTCTCAAAGCTCATTCAATTAGTATGAAATTCTAACTTTGGCAGTTTGCAACATTGCAAACCTTCACCAACAGGCAATATGTGGCGAGAATATTTCCACCTACACTCGCATCGAAATTCCCAGCCCTTGTTTACAATCAGTACAATACGTTTCTGTCGCCTTATCATGAAAACAATGCTGTCCAGGGAACCTAACGGTCTTTTGCTCTCTCTGTTTATTATTTACAACACAAACTGCAACCTCAAAGTTGCCAGGCGTACATGGCTTTCTCACAGTTTCGAACAAGAACACTTGTACAAAATTGAGTGAGCATTATATGTAAGATTGAATTACATCATAATTAAATTGATGTGTCATAACATTAATGTTTCAGTCATCTCAAAAATAAAAATTTATGTAGTAATAATAATTTATCCATGGTAGTGCAGAAGTAGGTACATTCAGTTTGACGATTTATGTGCCTGGCAACCATGAATTAACCATGTAATTTGAGAAGCAAAGTTTTGACGCTCGCACTACAATTGTTGTTTGTAAACAATCCTCCATCCTAGAGTGAACGGACAATATCTTCCATTATGTTGTTTTTGTGTACTAACTTTGAGCCAGATCCGTGAATTCCTATTGGATGTTTTTAAAATGCGTTTCCACCAATATAGATAGATACATAGAAAGCAGAGTTATTGGAGAAAAATGTTAGCTACAGTAGAAGCGGAAATTTATTTTTAAAAGATGACTGGCTTGTAATAGAACTTCTGAAATTTTCCGTAAGAAAGACAAGACACTGAAGTAGAAAATAAGAAATCAGTAATACAAATTCAAAAGACTTCACTATTTTTTTTCTCTCTCTCTTTCTTTCTTTCAGAATTGATTCGTTATGGAGGTAAAGAGAAGATCCGCTGTGTCACAAAGAAGGTAAAATGACTAGTTGTTAATAAACCTTTCTGAACTAAATATAAACTGCATTGATTGGTCAAATAGAAAGATGGAATAGTACCAGTTGGCATTACGTGCCGTACTGCTGAAAGTAGGAATTACACTTCTGTCCCAAGCAGAATCCTTCAGCTACGTAAGATTGGTTTCTTAGTCAGCATAAGTAAGCATTATCCGAGGGTGTTTCTGGAGTCCATACTGCTTCTGATGTATTCAAGTATTAAATCTGTGATTTCTGTGTTCGTGGGTAACTATGTGTGCTCGATCTTATTTAACTGACTGCAGAGATCATGAGTTTATTTAGCTCTGGATTCCTAGCAGTGCACTAGAGTGATCCACATTCTGCTCGGAGACTGCCGGGAGATGCCCTGGTGAAGGAAGACATTGGGCCATAAAGCACCAGTTCTTCACACACGTCCGACATTCGGCATACGATCTAAAACTTCTACCCTTTATGTATTTCTTGAGAAGAGACAAATGAAAGTCGCTCGTTGACTGGTCTTGGCTCTAGGACGAATGTTCCAGCGTTGCTGAGGACACGTTAGCTCAATAGTAGAGTTCTAGGCTGTAATTCAATTTCAGGCGATATGAGTTCGTGGTGAACGATGTTGTGTCTGTGGGTTTCCTTCAATGTTCTCTGGTGTCCTTATACTTTTTTTTCATTACATCACTTACTCCATAATAATTCACTTTCAGTAATCATCCCTCTTCATTAATGAAAAGTTAATTTGAAGATTCCATTTTTTCCAAAGTGAGATTGTTGTAGGAAATCAAAAATTTTCTGAGACACGTTTGTCTGTGACGTACAATCTTCCCCATGAACGTCAATCCATCCTCCGATGAATGTAACTGCCATGCCCTAAACGAGTTCTGACACAGCTGGCAGAGTATCGTTGGATGACAGCTCATTTGACGCCAGATTTATTTTTTTTTTCTTGCCTTGTGCCTGTGTGTTGAGAGACATACCCCAACATGATTTTCCACTGGTTGTTGCTAACAGTGCGCTCGGGTAATCCACATCCTGCTTAGGAACTGTTCTAGAGTGTTCATCACTATTTCATTTGACCAATCATTGTAATTACATTGGTTAGAAATGTTTTTGAACTTTTTTTTTTTTGCATAAGTATTATTATAATTATAATTATTATTATTATTATTATTATTTAATGTTTTAATTAATACTGCTTTTCACTCGCCGTACTAGAAGTTAGGATGATCCAATATCTTACCTCCTATCTTTGTGTGATAAGCACTAGTCCTTTACCCATTTGTCCACTTCTCTGCCATATAGTATTGTTATTTTTTTTTTTTTTAATATCTTCACTATTTTTCGCTTTATGTACGATCAGTGGCGGCTTCAGAGTTCTGTAAGAAGAAAGTCAGATTAAGAGTGGCAATAAAGCCTGTAATACTCTCGGTTTTAGGGCCCTCTACTGGTATTTCAGTTTGAAGTAATTCTTTAAATTCTGGTATGAGGTACAAATATTACAGAAATAATAACGAAGAATTTGGCATTGCATAATCATCTATCCAGTGACTAGAGAGTTAATGCAGTAGATGGAACCTATTGTTAGGACACACGCTCAATCGATTGCAAACAGCCGCTTTACGAAATTTCTTACAATTTTCGCTTTAATATCTCGAAGAAGAACATAAATGTTGCATAAGATTTTCGGAACTAGGACTTTTGAGTTTAACGTCCCGTTCAGCAGCGAGGCTATATGAGACGTGGACCTAGTGATTAACGTGGAATCCGAACCATTTGAACTCCCTCTGGGAATTGAAGCCGGGTCTCCGGCGCCAAAGGCGCATACGGTAACCGCCATAAATTTTCGATACATATTCATAGAATAATTTGGAACTCGAAAGTCAGAAAATAAAACACTGTAGATGTTGAAATACTTCGTTTTAAACCTGTATGTGTATTGCACAAAGATTGAATTTTCTGTTAACAACAAAATCATAACTTAGGCGGTAACATAATCATATACTGAAGCAAGCTTTATTTCATTATATACGAGGGGCAGTCAAAAAGTTCGCGGAATTCTATTGTAGCTCTTTATTACCACAATATAAGTACATTTACTAAAGACCTTTAATTGCCTTTAAAGTAGACACATTCGGAATACACAAACTTCCTCCATCGCTCCTGCTATTGCCGGAAACACAGACGTAAGGCCTCTTTTGGTATCTTCAGAAGTTCAGCCGTCGCGTTGTTTTTGATCTCTTCCACGATGGCGAAACGAAACGAAATGAAATGGAATCTTTAAGTTTTACGTCCCACGGTTATGCCGGTTAGGCTAAAGGAGACGGTGATGATGAGAGATGAGTGAAATGGTGGAATGAAGAAAGTGGGAGGAAACGGGAGAACCCCGAGAAAACCCACGAGCGCGGTGTTTGTCCACCACAAAGTTCACTTGGCGGGGGCTGGGATCGAACCCGGGACCCCAAGCACCAGAGGTGAACGCTCTACCACTGAGCCACCGCGCCCCCTGTTGGCGAAACGAGTAGCAGTGCTGTTTTCCTTAAAGCATTGCCACCGTAAACTGACTTTAAAGCTACCAAAGTATGTATCTTAAGCAGATTCCCCCAATTTGTATAAAACTCGCTCGTTGCTCGAACCTGCGATAATACATCAACTCATCACCACATACTCCTCGGTTTAGGTACACTACTCGTAAATACTGACTGTTATGATCTATTCACACTTGTCATATTCGTAAATACTGTACAGTCCGCAGCAAAAATCCTGCAACATGAGCATATAAGTTTATTGTGAAACGACGAAGTCTTTTTCTCCAAAATAAGTGTGCAGGGGAGGACGCCTAGGTTTCTCCTGGTGTGATTCGTGCCACTTAGACGTTATGTTGATTCCCTGGGCTGTTAGGCGTAGTTTCACAATAAACTTACATGCTCATGTTGCAGTTTTTTTGCTGCGGACTGTACAAGATTCATTGTGATTGCTTCACAAATGCCAAAACTACAACAGCATTCGGGGAACTTCTTGAGTGCCCCTCGTAGAAATATTATCAAATATAAAACTTAGAAATTAAAAAAGAAAAAATCCACTGTGCATATATGAGTTAATATTGTTGTTTTTCTTTCTATTCTTCTTCTTCTTCTTCTTCTTCTTCTTCTTATTATTATTATTATTATTATTATTATTATTATTATTATTATTCTAACTAGTATAATTTACCGAATCTGAGAGAGCATATTTTAAATTTCCTGACTGCAGATTATATAAGTTGTTGGTTGCACTTGCATGTCCATATGAATTATGTATAATATCTATACAGGAATATCTTTAGTTTGTATGTATGTAAAATATATGGGAAATCTTTCGTGTTCTAATTGACTTCTCTCTTTCTTCCCTTAGAATATGCCCGGAAGGGGAGCAGTAGAACGTTCGCACAAGAGATATATTAATATCAGTGAGCCAAGCAAGATCCCTCGTCCAATTCAAAGATTTGTAAGAACTTTAATTTTAATATATATATGTACATAAAAATTTCAGATAGATTGATAGGATTTTTCAAAGTTTAAAAATTGTATAAAAATTAGTGTTTTTAAGAGATCTACCAACTTATTGTCAAACTGCCTTCATCTTACTTGAAACAGGCTCATGTTTTATTAAAGTTTTGCAGTAATGCTAAAGCAAGTGACTTGGGACTTAGTATGGTTAGAATTCTTTGTGAAGGGTGATCAAAAAGTGCGGTGAATGTAGTTGTACAGTTTTATCTATCGATGTTGTATCCATTTCAATTAGTAAACCCGGTAGCCTGAACTTTTGGTACAGTCAGTATCGAGTTTGAACGAATTGTGACATGTTGGCTTCCAGAGGCAAAAGAATGAGGACGTGTTAAGAGTGTGTTGCGCGCCAACATAAGTTTTGGTCTAAGCTGCAACAAAGTGTCAAAGAAGCTCACGAAATGTTAAAATCAGTGTATGGCGATGAAGCATGGCATTGAAGACTGTTTACAAAATGGTATGAGCGATTCAAAAGTGGCAAGGTGGTGCATGGGGTCCTTGGTTCGGTCCCAGCTCGCGCCAAGTGAGCTTTGTGGTGGACAAACACCGCGTGCGTGGTTTTTCTCGGGGTTCTCTTGTTTCCTCCCACTTTCTTCATTCCACCATTTCATTCATTTCTCATCACCACTGTCTTTTAGTCTAGCCGACTAACCGTGGGACGTAAAACTTAGTTTCATTTCATTTCATTTCAAAAGTGGCAAGGGGTCGGTTGAAAATGAGCAATGATC
This sequence comes from Thermobia domestica, assembly GCF_964235325.1. NCBI lineage: Eukaryota > Metazoa > Arthropoda > Insecta > Zygentoma > Lepismatidae > Thermobia > Thermobia domestica. Next base: position 159,677,041 of record NC_137470.1, on the reverse strand, counting down.
GAGATCTCCGTCAACGTCTAAAACAGATGAAAACGTGCAAAAAGTGGCACAAATGATTTGTTCAAACAGGCTAATGACTGTTCGAGAGTTTTTCAAAGAACTAAACATCTCGTATGGGTCTGTGAAAAGCATTTTAACCACCGATTAAATAGGCAGATGAGTTCCTTCTTCACCACGGAAACGCGCTGTGCAACATCTTGGTATTGATCCGCGAGTTTTTGGCCGAAAAAATAATCCTCTCTATCTACATTCGCTGTGCCCTCCAGATATAGCACCACGCGACTTCTGGCTCTTCCCAAAAATTAAAACCGTGCTTAAAGAAAAACGTTTTGACATCATTCCTGACATTAAGAGGGCCATGACAGAGGAGCTGAACGCCCTTCCAAAAGAAGCCTTCCAGAAATGCTTCCAGTCATGGATTCAACGTTGGGATAAATGCATTTCTAGCCAAGGACAGTACTTTGAAGGAGATTAAATCGAATTCTGTGTATGCTTAGTACTTCGTTTCTAGTAAAATAAATGCGAAAAGTTTTAAAATTTTAGCTTAATCTCGGTTAGAGGTGTGAATAAAGTGCGGTTAAAAGACGACTGGTTTATTCTAATAGGACCATACGATAAAGTTAGCTCTCTCCAAATGCTACATGTCTTTGGCACATGGGATCACAGGGTTGATTCTGTCATGTCTGAAAATTGTTTAGATCCAAAAGATCATATTTCGTACTATAATTTTCCTGGCATGTAAAATGCATGCTCCTGCAAGAAGTTGAGGCACACTTATTTATTACATTAATTCATTTCCAATCAAAACGGTGCTTAGTATATAATTTATGTTACTTAGGAGCAGTAGAAATATTTCGTAGACCAGTGTTTCTGACTCCATAGTTGGACCACAAAATACTGGGTCAGAAAAATTTGTTTATGGGTAAGAAATTAGAATTTATTTATTTATTTTTTTTGGGGGGGGGATTAGCGAGTGAGGCTGGAATACTAGTGAAATATCTCTGTGACTATTAAAGTTATTTATTGAAAATGACATTACTTTTGAAAATACCATTGATATTATTGCAGTTCAGCATTGAGAGATAGATCTGAAGTTTTTAACGAAAAATGATTTAGACTATTCTTTTCTGTCTAGAACTTTGATTTATGTAAAATTTTAGTCTTATAAGTATTTTTATTATTATTATTATTCCTTTCTTTTTCTGAGTAAGTGTTTTCCAATTCAGAAATAGTTTCCTCATTTCTTTGTATGTATTCCTCTAATATATTCCTTCCTTGAATGTATTTATTTGAATGTATCCCTTCCTCGAATGTATCCCTTCTTTGAATGTACCCCTTCCTCAATGTATTCCTTGAATGTATTTCTTCCTCAAATGTATCCCTTCCTCGAATGTATCCCTTCCTCAACGTATTCCTTGAATATATCCCTTCCTCGAATGTATCCCTTCGTCGAGTGTGTTCCTTCCTCGAGCGTATTCCTTCCTTGAATGTATCCCTTCCTCCAGTGTATCCTTCCTCAATGTATTCCTTGAATATATCCCTTCCTCGAATGTATTTCTTCCCCGAATATATTCCTTCCTCGAATGTATCCCTTCCTCGAATGTATTCCTTTCTCGAATGTATCCCTTCCTTGAATCTATGAAATAAGGAATATTTTTTTTCCGCCATTTTATATTTTAGCATACCTGTTCATTTATCTGACTCATTATATTTTATTGGGGTGTACTGTGATAATTTCTTCATTCTAACTTGATGTTTTATCCACATTTTGTCTCAATTTTATCCTTTCGAGGAAGAATTATGCTGGTTCCCAAATATCTGGAGGAATCCATTGCAAGCCTAGTGTGGAGCGGTGAGTACATCCAGTTGTCAAGTATGTGTAAACACGTCATCACAGACTTAACAATGTGAGAGAAATTATTAGATTTTAGTTCATTGTTTTTGGTTTCGGTGGTAAATTCTTCTTATGCATTTTTGTTTTTTAATTCGATGAGAGATTGTATTGTATTTCTACTTTTTTTTCCCTCAAGCTGTTATCCGATAAGATATTACATGGAAATATCTCCAAATATTTGTTTTATGTTAGAATGTTGAGATTTGTTGTAAATATATTGAGTATGTACATGTTCGAATAATAATAATAGTTATTCTGTGCGTAAGTTAAATATTTTTTCGGAGACTGTACTTCTCAAGTCATGCAATCATAATCTTCGTTGGCGGATATGTGATCATTGTAGCTCATAACAATTGTGTAGTTCACAACAACAATGCTCAAGTTTTTAACTGCGTAATATATGAACAACACATCGGCTTCCATCGTCATTTCTCGCTACAGCCTTTCTATTTCAAGTATGTCCTCGGAAAATGTGTGAAACATACTTCGGCTCCACCTCCGCCACCTTTTACGGAGGAAATCTTCCCTTTGCTGTGGGGAAAGAAGTGAATGTGACCTCGGCTGTGTTGCCAATTCGTCATTCAGTTGTTTGGTCTTTTCGAGTAAATATTGTAGGCTACTTTAACAAGACAATGCATAGCGAAGCCCGTCAACCTGGCAACCCTGTCCAAATCCACCTATTGAAGGATTTCGGCTACAGCAACGTGTCCCTCCTCTTTCGAGGGAAGTACATGAAAACAGAAGCACCATCAGGGTCACACTTGAAATAAGAAGGCTCAAGACCTCTTAATTCAGGTAGCTTCGCAAACTGCCTCGCGATTAACACCAAAATTATGCGACTCTTCCGAAAACTAAACTCGAGAACACTCACTTTAATCATGAGGGTATACTGGTCTGTAGGGTCTGTATTGACTCAGTGACCTGTGAAAGTTGAGAAAAATAACTGTTTTGCATTGAATCGTAAGAACACAATTCAACATATCAATGAACTAAGTTTTTCTTATTTTCGTTCGATTGTTTCCTTTCCCTTCATCATCATTTTTTTTGGGGGGAGGAAGGTTGCTCAGTGGTAAAGCGTTCATCTCTCCAGCATGGGATCCTTGGTTCAATCCCAGTTCGCGCCAAGTGAGCTTTGTGCTGAACCAACACCGTGTGCGTGTGTTTTCTAGGGGTTTTCCCACTTTCTTCATTCCGCCATTTAATTCACTTCTCATCATCATCCGTCTCCGTTAGCCTAGCCGTCATAACTGGGGGACGTAAAACTTAAAGATTTCGTTTCATTGTATTATTTTTTTAATTCAATGCAAGAACTAGTGTATCATATGCGTCACAACAAGAAATCTATTAACCTTGCGTTGCAGATCTTTTAAATAAAAATGATACGTAATGTCATTTTTTTTAAAAAAAAAAAAACATGAAAAAGTATGAAAATGGTGTGTAACTTTGCTTTCAATACAAGAGTTCAATTAAGTTCGCAGTATATACTCCTCTTGGTCACTTGAATTCAAATATATGTAGTGGGTGACACTGATGTCTTTTTCACTAATTATGCACACCTTTCAATTGATTTCTTTTTCAGATTCGTAAAAAAATAGTCTGAAATTTGCTAGTACTTCTGGGACTTAATATTGGATGATCTACATTAAAACTGGTTTCTTAATAACAAAAGCTTATATCAGTATTACAAATCAACGAACTATCTTTTCCACTTCAGTGGCAAATTACTGAAAGAGAATTGTACAATGCTATATTAGATGTTATAGAATAGTCAGTGATATGTTGGTTTATGGTGTTTATTTATTGTTTCCTATCTTCAACTTTTAGCCATAAAAATGTCAGCCTTATAATTTTTGTTGTGGTAGTGGTGGTGGAGAAAGGGTATCGAGAGACTCTCTGAAAACCTTAAGTTTAAAATGTGATTCTAATTCTTTAAATTTTGTGAATTGTCTCTGGCTGATTTCAACCCAAGCAACAGACCCAATTGAGAAGCCTTTAAAGAAAAGAAATGTGTTGTGAAAACCTAATTATTTATAAGATATATATATATATATATCGAGATATATATATATATATACATATATATATATATATAGATAGATAGATATATATTAAAGCTTCCGGCTTAATCATACAGAAGCTTATGGATTCACTCCAGGTGTATGTATGTGTACGTTGTACTTTATTTCTCAATAGCTACTGGCCGGATCTGAACGAAATTCAGTGGGCAAGTAGCCCATCGTCTGGTACGCAATGGACATTTCCTTTCTGACCAAAAGTTGTAATTTATTGAGACCATCTTGTAAAACTAGTCTTCAGTATAAGGGGTATCAAAAATCTCTGGGAGCTCCTTCGTGGCTAAGCGGCTAGCGTACAGGCCTTTGGCGTGGGAGACCCGGGTTCGATTCCCGGCGGGAGCTCATGTGGTTTGGATTCCACGTTAATCAGTAGGTTCCGTCTCATATAGCCTCGCTGCTGAAAGGAACGTTGAACTCAAAATCAACTCAAAAATCTCAGTAAAATATTTCTTAGTTAAAGAGATACAAAGCTTCAAACAATGCAAAAATGCGCTGCTTACGTCAGAACAACAAAAGCAAGGTGTTTTATTAGTATCAGCAAGATTATTTTATTATATTATTAAATCTCAAAAGCTAGGAATCTAACTACTACATCAATTCAAATTGAAAGTACAGCACACGCAGATTGAGAATAAGTCACCATATAATAGCTACAAATATAGCTTTTCTTTATTTTTAAAATTTGGCTCTCAGTGCTTTGATAGTTCATATTCTATTGGCGCCTATACATTTTTTTCAAACTCTTACTTGTACATATTGAAAATTTGTCAGCATGCATATTATAAACATAGTAAATCTCCATTCTATTATATTGGAGGGCTCAGTGGTAGAGCGCTTACTTCTGTTGTGTGGGGTCCCTGATTCGATTTCCTGCCAAGTAAGTTTCTGGTGAACATCGTGGGTTTTCTTGGGGTACTCCCTAATCCTCCCATATTCTCATTCCACCATTTCTTCTAAGAGCATAATCGCGGAGCGTTAAACTGAAAGATTATATTTTCATTTCTTCTATTAGTAGCATGCTCTTTAAGGTGCGGCTACGATTAACGTGTCCTCTGCGGTGGCCACTATGCTTGGAATTTTAATTAAAATCACTCCTTGAACACACACACTGTGGTGCGTATTTCGTTCTAATGGGCGATGTTTACGGGTTGTTCTAAAATGCGATTCTACCAGTGTATATTTTTTTAAAATCTAATTTTACCTTTTAAGCACGGAGAGAAAGAAAAATGTTACCTACGTTTTCTACGTAGCGAGGAATGTCGCAAATTATAATGTTCTGAATCTTACAAGAGTTAGTAAGAAATACGCTAAGTGAAGCCTTGATTCAACTACGGTAGGTCCCACAGTTTTGGAGCTATGCACCTTTAAAGTTCATATTTCCACGTTTTTGGGAGTCTATATAATTCCGAAAGAAAGGATTTGTGCACCCAGGTTGGTCTATACTTCTTGTCTTATCTTTGTGTCAGGAATCACCTCCCAAACGTTGTCGGGGTTGTTTCCAAACACCCTGTATAAGATAAATCAGTATCATCTTTTGAAAACAAATGTTGAAATGTATTTGAAGAACAACGGAGAATTTGTATATTTTCTTTGGTTAAATAATTTACATGTTGACAGAAACTGAAGAAAGACGTGTTATTCATTTGACTGAATTTTCAATGACTGTTTTCAATAAGAAAGGCTGTATTATAGAAGGTGAAACAGTTTATAATGTCTTACCTCGCTACAACCACTACATGGCGTGAGAGACCCGGGTTCGATTCCTGGCGGGAGCTCATGTGGCTCGGATCCCACATTAAGCTGTAGGTCCACGTCTCATATAACCTCACTGCTGAAAGGGACGTTAAATTGAAATCTAATCAAATACATTTACTCTATTTTCCAACCATCAATTTTCATCTCTGTCAATTTCTTTTTCTTTACTTTCCAACGAACTCAAAAAGTTCGTTACTGAATCTCTGTCTGTATAAAATATGAGTAAAAGTATATAAAAGTAAGGTTAACCTTGAAGTGATCGGTAACCTCTACTACAAATTAAATAAATAAATTGTTTCCTCCAGTACTGATGGCAGGTTTAAGTTGAACTTTTTTAGAATAGACTTCTAAATATATTAGCCAGTGGTTTGGTTTACTATTACAGGTATGTATTTACACAGATACAAGAGGTGTGTTCAAAAAGTATCAAACCTTTGATTGACAAAAATAAATGTATTGATTTGGAAATCCGAAACACTAATCACCTTCAAAGTAGTCTCCTTGGTAATGCATACACTTCTCCCAGCTCTCCCACCATTGATAGAAACACTTCTGGAACGCAGTTTTTTTTTTAATGGTGAGCAATTGTGCTGTCGCATTCCGCATGATGTCTTCTCTTGACTCAAATCGGATTCCTTTTAGTGGCGTTTCCATCTTAGGAAATAACCAAAAGCCATACGGAGCCATGTCGGGTGAGTACGCAGCCTGAGGACACGTATGAATGTTGTGTTTGGTGATGAAAGCCTCAATCAAATTTTGCAGACACTTTCCTCATACCGAAATTCTCGTTCAAAATTCAATATACGGATCCGATTTAATGATTTCAGCTTGGGTATCGCCAAGCTTTTGGTAAAATTTGATGCAAAATCGCTGCAAGTTTTTCTGTCGTTTTACAAGAAACTGAAATCCGACGACCGCTTAATACACATCTTCATTTATTGGCCGACTGCCAGCGACTGACGTTTTCTCCGGGCGGAAAAAAATTCATGACTGCGCACGAGTGTCCCGTCTACTCCTACACTGAAGAAAGTCTCCCGCGCTTCATTGGTTTACGCGGGGGAAAATAAGTTTCGATACTTTTTGAACACACTTCGTATATTGAAATTAACGCCCATTGTTGTAATTATTTTTATTTTGGGTTTAAATACGGTAGAATGGGTTGTGAAAATAAAACCGTAAACTACTGTAATTGTTATTATTTACTGTACCGTGTTTGTTCTTTTATCATCATAATTTAGGACTTGAGTATACGGTCAATGCATTATAATTTCCTAGCTAAGTTCTCTAAATTTTTCACGGGTCATTAAACATGTTTACGATCTGCCGTTGTCAGCTTCGCAACATCATCTCTTCTGTCATTTCTCTTGAATTGCTAGCTATACTCGCGTCAATTTTCGATAATATAGGTAGTTTATCGTTCTGATCGGCGGCCGAAATTTGTAACACACCACATGCATTGGCAATCCCACTGAAAGCAGATCATGACCTTCAGTATTGGCTTTGTCACAGACTGTGGAGCCTCGCTTCGACCACAATCTTTTTCGCTTACTGCTGTTGTAGGTTATCCACTTTTCATCACTCGTGATTAACTGTTTCAGAAATGGTTAGAGTTCGTTACGTTTCAGTAGACATTTGCAGATAGCAATTCGCACGAATAAATGTGTGTATATAAGTCATTTTCTCCAAATGATTTAACACTGTTTTTTGATGGATACTTAGGTCATTGGCGACGTCGTGGCTGCTTACATGCCAATCTTGCTCGACTTTTGCGAGAATATCATTCACTTTTCCTGTGATTGTTCGCTCACTGCGAGGAGCATCCTGAACATCGAAATGTCCTGAGATTTTGTACACTAATGTCAAATCGTGAGCAAAAGGCTCAATAGTTTTAAACTGATATTAAAATAACTAAAATTTTTGCTCGGTCTTTTCACATTCGTATACACAAATAAATATCTATTATTGTTTGTGCTTCCTTTTTAGTATTTTGGTTTGTGTTAATTGGTTCGATTATTGTCTACACATCGTGTTTTTAGCAACCTTTTGCTGATGAGTTTTTATAGGGGATATTAACCAGAGCTACAGTTAACCATTGGACCAACCGTAAAATACCGGCAGTGTGCGTCGAGAATACTGATATTTATTATCTTACGATACGAGGGACGGTCAGAATGTTCCCGGAATTCTGTTGCAGCTCTTTATACCACAATGTAAGTACACATTTTCTTAATCGCCTTCAAAGGGAGCACCTGCTGGAAACCCGACGAAAGTCTTCTTTCGGTATCTTCATCGAGTTCATCGAGTTCATGCATCGCGTTGGTTTTGATCTCTTCTACAATACTATGGGACCTACTATAGTCGGGTGAAGACTTCATTTAGGAACTTATATGTGCTCTATCCAAAAATACATGTTTCAGAATCCTAAGGTACCCACGCAACAACTTTTGTAGCGGCAGCTTGGTTACGGGCATATAATCTGAAGTACTCACTAACTACCTCTATAAAAATTGTTGCGGAAGTGCTGCAGAATTCTGAAGCATGTATTTTTGGATAGACCACATTTTAGTTTCTTAACCCGACTACGTTAGGTCCCATAGTTTTGGAGCTATGGACCATTAAAGTTCATTTTTTTTATGTTTTCGGCTGCCCATAACTCCGAAAGGAAGCATTTGTGCACCCAGATTGGTCTATACTTTTTGTTGTACCTTAGTGTCAGGAATCACCTTCCAAACGTTGTCGGTGTTGTATTGAAACACTATATATCAGATTTTTGAACTGTGCTATGAGTTCAATTCCCGGAGGGAGCTCATGTGGTTCGGATTCATGAAAAAACCTGGAATAGGCCATAAATTTCGTTATCAGACATTGCAAAATGTAGATGATTTTGAAATTAATAGAAAAAAAAAAAAAAAAAAAAAACAGAACTTGCACCGGGCTGTTTTCATTGTGTTGTGCGGTCAGTAAGGTTATTTTTATGAAGTTCCTGACCGCGAATTGAAAAAAAATTAAATCATAAAAACTGTGAAAAAGCTGTTAATTTGATCGTTTGGTGTCAGTGGGATCTCTGTAACGGAAAAAGAAAAAATGCCCGATCCCAGCTCGCCCCAAGTGGGCTTTCTGGTGGACAAACACCATGTACACTCATGTCCAAAATGATTGTCGCATATCTATAACCGTCTTCTTGTAAGAATATAATTTGATAATGATTTTGCAGGGTACTTTTAATACTGATACTATGTGTATAATCGGTAAATGTATATTTCTGGTAAATTTCATAGGAAAAGAATTATAAATACGAAAATTAGAATGAGTAAAACAAAATGTTGCTAAATGGACAAGAAAGTTTTATTTTCGCTTTTTTGTTCTTATTTATTGCTCTTTTGATATGAAATTTTACACATACTAACGTTATCAAAAATACCAGGCGAATTCGTTATCAAATTATATTCCTAGAAGAACATCTTTATAGACATGCGACAATAATTTTGGACATGAGTGTACATGGATTTTCTCAGGGTTCTCCCATTTCCTCCTACTTCATTTCTCATCATCAATGCCTCCTTTAGCCCACGCGGCGTAGTCATGGGACGTAAAGCTCAAAGATTTCATTTTTTTTTTTTTTTACTAAGAGTTCCTTTGTGGCTAAGCGGTTAGCATACGCGCCTTTGGCGTAGGAGAGCCGGGTTCGATTCGCGGCTGGAGCTAGTGTGTTTCGGATTCCACGTTAATCAGTAGGTCCACTTCTCATATAGCTTGGCTGCTGAAAAGGACGCTAAACTCAAAATCTACTCAAGTTGTTTGGCTACATTACTAAAAAAAATGAGTTATCATATCTTCTCTAGATGTTATTCTTTACCTTTTAATTATTCTTTAAAATATTATCACAATACCATTTTTCAGGAAGATAGCGAGGAACCGCCAATAAGATGCCAAAAATACACATCTATGAAGAAAGTAGTCAGGGATTTGCTTGGCATGATGCCGGAGGTAAGGAAGTTTAATTTTTTGTTCATTAGTTTTTATACGAACAAAAAGTTCTTACCCATAGTGTAAGTAACCCCAGAGTGGCAGAGGCGGTATTCCCGTTTACACAATACTTAGAAAATGAAGCCTAGTTGAAGTGAAAAGAATTGTGTGTCCAATTGGTCCAATACAGAATGCATGTTACGAAGTATTATTAGTATTAATAAGCAGAGTTATTAGTATCCCGTAGTAATTTGAAAGAATTGACGAGGGGTGAACATGTATGCATAAAATTAAAGGAAAGAATAAATACTTGGGACGGTGGATATTGGTATCAAATCCATAGTTTTCAGGATCGCTGAGATGAATAGCGACACTACCGACGTCGTTTAAGTTCAACTATCCATCCTCATCGGGGAAGGGAGGGTAAAGATGACATGTCAAAAATTACCGATATTGAAGTCAAATTCATAGTTTTGAGGGTGGTGAGATGAATAGTAACATTGGTAACGTCGTGTTTAAATCCAACTTTAGCCTTCATTGTCATCGGAGAGGGGGTGAAAAAATAGCTTGTCAAAAATGACCGACATTTGTGTGGAATCCATAGTTCCCATGGTTGCTGAGATGTATAGAAACAATCTAGATGTGAGAAACAGTCCAACTTAAGCCCTTATCGTCATTGGGGAGAGGAGGCGTTAAAAAATATTCAAAATGCCTTATATTAGTGTCGATCTAGGATCGCCATGTTGATTGGTGACAGTCTTGATGACGTTTATGCCCAAGTTTAAGATTAAAAGGACATGTCAGCTGGCGCAGGATTTGACAGGAATAAGTCCGAAGGGATTGCTCTCCTTATTTATTTCTTTACTTTCAAATGTTGAATAAACCTTATCCTCCCGTGCGAAAAACTAGTATTTCAGTAGTAAATAAACAAATAAAATACATACAACACTCAAATGTATTAAATGACAGTCTTTTAAATTATACAGACACATTCCTGATTACTATGAATTGCATGCAAACGGTAGTACGAAAGGAATTGAAGTGATTTTTTTTTTTAAACTATAATTTACAGGTAAGAATGAAGTTTATGTGAAGCGCTTCTTTATTTGCAAAATATTGTCCCTGGGCCCATTCCCCAACGGTTTGGGTCAAGAATGATTTGGATGACAGTTTGCAACACTGTTTAAAATTGCGAGAACTTGCTGTAATTACAATTACCAAAAACTATTGCTGCAATGTTATAGAGGTAGAGAAAAACAGTTTCAGATCCTCCCTGATATCTCAACACATTCCGTGGATGATGATACTTAAAATCACGTGTTTGTGGGAAATTGTTTTCAAAAAATAAGGTTACAATGTTGATATTTCTGGAGGTTCGTCTGTTGTAGAGGAATGAGAAGTGTGCGGTAGTTTTAATACATGGAGTCGCCAAATGTGCAGCGTTTCAGCCATCTGCCACCTATGGCGCTAGTTTCAGGTAAACACAAATGGCGTCTCGTTTCGAAAACTGGTCTCGCGAAGATGTCCGCTGAGTTATTCGATTTCTGTGGGCGAAATATGTAACCGCGGCTGAAATTCACCGGCCACTGGTAGAGGTTTACGGAGCCTCGTCAACATGTCGCAGAGTCGTGTCGAAAGTTCGCTGCTGGTGGAGAAAACGTCACCGACGAGGAGCGCAGTGGCCGACCTAGCACGCTAGAGTACGTGCGTGTTTGGCGTGGGAGACCCGGGTTCGATTCCCGGTGGGAGCTCATGTGGTTCAGATCCCACGTTAAGCTGTACGTCCACATATCATAGCCTCACTGCTGAACGGGACGCTAAGCTAAAAATCAAATCAAACCGACCTAGCACGGTATCAACAGATTTGAACACAGCTCGTGTGGAGGACCACGTTACGGCATCTGATGGCAGAATTGAGAATGTTGCTCGGAAGCGTTCATTGCATTTGCTTCAGACGAGAAGGTGAAACACTTCGTGACAACGTAGCTGAACACGCAAGGAGAGGATTTTTACCAGGAAGGAATATTCAGATTCATCCCCCGATGCGTCAAGTCGCTCAACCGATATGGAGACTTATGACGAAAAATAGCCTAATATATGTACAGGGTTTTCATAAAGTCTGGACGGATTTAATTTGCTTATAATTTTCACAAAAATGCTCATAATGAAATCAAGTAAAGTGCAAACGGTAGAGGAAGGATTAAATTTTTAGCTGGCAACACTGTTAGATAAGCGGCAACTCTGAACACGTTGAGAGAGGGAGAGGGAGGGCAAGGGTCAGTTTCTTAGCAAATTCCATCCATTGTTGTTTTCATTGTTGTTTCAATGTTGACTGTTAAAAGTAAGTTGTCTGGCTTTGGGGTCATGTGAAAACGGAAGATTATGCAAAGAAGCCAAGTGGTTTGGAGAACTTAAAGGACAAAATCAGGGCGTCTATGGCTGGCATTTCGGATCAAACACGGCGGAACGCTGTGAGTGGATTCCAGCGCCGCCTACGCGAATGTGTTGACGTAAATGGCGCCCAGTTGGAGGTGTGGCGGTGAATGAACTGAGCTGGTGCAGATTACAGGTAAAAATTTAATCCTTCCGCTACCGTTTGCACTTTATTTGATTTCAATATGAGCATTTTTATGTAAATTATAAGCGAATTAAATCCGTCCAGACTTTATGAAAACCCTGTACTATATGTTGGCTGTATTGGTTGTATGAGATAATGTATACACGTTATTCTGCAGGCTTTGGAATTCTACTATCTGACCACCCTTCGTATCAAAGTGGTGTAAACGGCATTATGATTATTACGTTTAATGAAAACCATTGTTATTCGATGCTATACTTAGCACTTTTTCGAAAGAAAACCTTTTTGAAGAAGGTCGAGCTTTTAATCCATTGTAATTTTGTTCCTATTTGCCAGAAATGTGTCATATCATGATCATACTATTCTGCACTGTAGTACGTCCGATGTTTATTGGCATGTCCGTCTCACTTGTGTTATTACTGTTGTAAAAGGAAGCAAAACTTATATATCTACTAATATTTGTGATACTGTAGCCAGGGCCGGCTCTACCATTTGTGCAACAAATGCATTTGCACGGGGCATTAAAATCTGTCATAACTGTATTATTTAAAATAAATATTTCTTGTTGGAAACAGATTTCATGGTTGTGGTAGTTGAATTTACTAAACTGACCTATTTCAATACTACATTCATAAATCATGTTTAGGTCGCATTAGTTTAAGGTCACATGAACAGTGCTAAAGCAAATGGTCAAACATCCTAGCATGAATTGCTTGATTGTTGTTAAATATAAGAACTAAATTTTCGAACAGTGGCGAACACCTGTTTCATTTAGTTAGTTATCACAATTTTGATATGAAAACTAGTATTATCTTTGTCACAAACAAGTTCCTTATCATTGAAGGTGGAAACAAGTTTATGATTATTATTATTATTATTATTATTATTATTATTATTATTATTATTATTATTATTATTATTATAATTATCAAATGTAGATGGAAAATCAAGAAATAAAGATAAAAAAGTTAGTTACACTGGAATACCAAACTAATATATTGAGATTGAAGCACGATATTGAATTCTATAAAAATGATTACCATCTGTGCAGGTGTGTTTGTTTTATCTTCCACTAACATAATAGTGTTACGATACTATTCGTCGGAGGTCCCTGGTTCGATTCCATCGACCAGGAGCAGCATTATGCAAACAAGAGGAGCAAGGCAGGTAGGAAGAAAAGAATAGAAGGAAGATGCAGCAAAATTTTAAAATTAAGTGTTTATACTATGTGATAAGAAGCGTTTGAAGACCAATACGGAATGATTAATCGTAAATAATTTTAACCTGCCGGTCAAGGTGACGCAGAGAATGTTGAGAAAAGTAGAAAAAGGTTGAGGTGGTCGAGAACATTCGAGGAGACTAAAGAATCGGAAGAACCACCACGTAAATACGGAAGATATGAGTTTGAGGTAAAACAGGTGCATGGTCATTACTGTGTCAACGAGAAAAGGGAATATACTTTGGGTTTGAATCAGTTGAAGTACATATACCCTTACAAACCTAACGAAGTATACTTCGACTTAAATCGTGGGATGGAGAAGAGAATCAAGAAAAGTGATAATTTTCTTCAAAGAGATGAGAAAATAGACAATATCTTAAAATGGATTCTTGATAACTATGAAAGGATTGGAAACAAGTTACCACAAATCGATTTTGCTTCCTTCCGGGGTCTCTTTAAATTCCTAATGCGAACTCCTTATGAAACTGAATATGGATGGATCATTTGGGCAACAAATTTTGATGGCATTATATACTTCTGTCCTTTTAGGACGGAAAAGGAGATAGATAGTAAAAAGAATATGAACTCATATCAACAGAAATTTACAGCATGGGGAGCGAAGTTCGAACAGTATATGTTAAGTGATAAACCCGGGCGACGCCCAAACGTAGATAAACCTGTAGATGAAAATGAAGAACTGTGTTGTGTGTTTCAATCTCGCTTTGGTCATTATGGTATGCTTTATGCTGCGGAAGTCGATGGTATGTATTCGGAAGTTGATCACCGAAATTCTTCCGATATTCCATGGGATTCGCTGCCATTCATAGAACTGAAAGTACAGAAGGACATTAAAGAAACGAAAAAAATTATGAACAGCTTTAAGAGGTATAAGTCTCTCAGATGGTGGATACAAAACTCTTGTACGAACAAAGAAGATTGTATGTGGTATCCGAGACGACAATGGAATAGTTCTTAAATTAGAGGAATACAAGGTATCGGACCTTCCAAAGCTAGCCAAAGATGGGCAATCCAGTGAATGCTTGAAGTTTTGCTATGATTTCCTGTGCCTTGCAAAAGAAGTTGTAACGGATGATAACCCAGATGTTATATGGAAATTCCAATGGGAACCTTCTTCACCAAGTAGGAAGCCAACAATAGAAGACATAAAGGTGGAAAGATTCGAAAATGATGAGGAATATCGTCTCCTGCCTTCATGGTTTACAAACGCCTTTGAATTGTAAAGTGTTTTCTGAGTGCCTTGTTCATTTCTAGTCTAAGTACATTAATCGGTTTTAAGATCCTGTTTCATTAATGGGAATTATATCTAGATTTATTACAAATTATTGCATTAATTTTATCCTGGAAAGATGTTTTCGTATAGTCAGCCAGACGAATTGCCTTGAAACGTCCAACACTTTCAGGGCCAGTATTATTCCCATCCTCAGGATTATTATGAAGAAAAATTTGAGGTTCACTATCATGGAATTTAACTGACAACTTGTACTTACACATATGACGCGTTGCATAAAATAGGCCTTATAACGCCATAATACTACTATAATTTGTGCACAAAAAGGGATTAGAATTAGCATGAGAAAGGACTTAACTATATTTACCTTCCAGAGTTCACTAATTTTCAGTCTCGTGCGAAGGTCTTCCTGCAGGTTACCAATATTCTGTTTCAGAAAGATTTTCACATGATATTGAAAATGAATTGCTAAATTTTGTTTTTCCAACTGCTAAGTTGAGAATGGAAATAGTAATTTTCGAAAGTAGTTCTTAGATCAGCGTTTCCCAACCGGTGTGCCGCGGCACACTGGTGTGCCGCGAATGGGCCGCTGGTGTGCCGCGAGGAAATGAAAACAAAATTATTAATTATATAGGAACATAATTGCAAGACAGGAAATATGTGTATTTAAATTTCACATTACTATGAATCTCTACAATGAAAAAATACTGTAATTGTAATATATTATTTTACATACATTATTACTACATAGATCGTATTTCGAAAACAGAATTTTATTAATATTTAAAATTGTGACGTATATTAACCATGTTAATAAATTATAAGTTTCACACTGTGTTACTTATCTGTTCATTTTTAATGTTGAAAAAAGTATTAATTATCACTGTTATGACCATTATTGTTTCTTTATTGTTACAGATTATTTCGTAACTTGAAATTTTAAAATCTCATTATATCCTTTCGACAAAGCAAACACTCATACAAATTACCGCAATTCTGTTTTAAAAGTACGAGATTTGTTTGTTCGTTCGTAATTTAGTGGTCTTCCTTGTGAAAGGTTGGATACATTCTTCGAAAAAGAAAGTGTATTTTTTAAAAGACTGAGTTCTATATTTCATTGGAATTGTTTTCTATTTTTTAATTTGAATGAAAAGTAAGTATAATGATTACGATGGAGGAAAACCAGTGATCGAGCTTTATTCTTTGTGAGAAGGAGGTCAGTAATCAAAGAAAACAAATACGACGGTATTTTCTATTTACAAATAATAATAATAATAATAATAATAATAATACCTATGATTGTGCCGTGAGAATTCAAGTTAGACCCGTAGTGTGCCGCAAGTTGAAAAAGGTTGGGAAACGCTGTCTTAGATGAACACTTGGTCTGCGCTGAGTACTAAGTTTTCTTTTTTTCTTTTTATTTATAATTGTTTCTAAATGCAATCGCCGCTCGCAATATATTCAGGTATAGTGATATATTAAAGTTTACAATTTAGTGTTATAATCAAAGGATATAAATAAATGTATGTTGTACAAATATTGTGAAGCATGTAAATTTTACAATGAGTGCAATATTATATAATGTACAACTAATATGTATTTTAACCAAGTTTTTCAACTTCACCAAAAATTTGTAATAAAGAAAATACTTAACTGAAAAAAAAAATCAGAGAAGTAGATGTCGTGAATCCAAAAGTCCGTCGATGAAATCGAACCAGGGACCTCCGACGAATAGTATCGTAGTAATAGATTATTATTTAAAGAAAAAAGAAAAGACAGAACGAGAGTATATTTGTAGTGTTTAGACCTTTCTGAGTACGAGTGTCCTTTTTTTCCCCTTCGGTGTTCATGATGGGGCAGAATACTTAAAATCGTGGCTTTTAAAATTTGTTCTTTCTGGAGAAAGGGGGCGGCAAATTGCCTAGGGCCGGCCCTGGCTGTAGCGTCCTTAGTTTGTAACACTGAATGTTAAAATAGATGTAATGTAAATTTTCGTTTAACATGTAGGTATGAAGTATCTGATGTAGTGCAATTTTAACAAAATACATCTTTATGCTAGGTTGGCAACTAATCTAGAGACGTTGCGTGGTACTAGGAAAGGTTTGAGATACAACCGAACGGGACACTGCGGGAATGAAATTTTGCTTGCACGAAAAGCGTCTTTTCTTTGTAAGTTAACTCGCCCAGTTTTGCGACGACCATATGACCTGGTGAGTGGTGTTGCCAAGTGACCGGATTTTCGACCATTTGCACCGCAGCAATGGAGTTAGAAAGAAGGGATTTGCGTGTACGACTTGAAATGTGGTTTAACGAGTCGGAATCGGTGTAAAGGTTAACACGAATCTTTAGAGAGAGTACACCATCGCGTGCAACAGTGTTTCGTTGGTTTTCAGAATTTAAACAGGCCAGACGACATGAGAAGACGAGGGGCGCAGTGGAAGCCTATCAACTGTAATGACAGAGGAAAACATTGATGCCGTGGAACAGATTATTAAAGACGATCCGCAAGTGACATGCAGTGACATTGAGTATACTCTTGGAATTAATGCGCCAAGTTATTCAACCATACTGCATATAACACTTGTGTGTGAGAAAGGTTTCATCCCGGTGGGTGCCAGACAAGTTGACTGAAAATCAAAAGCAGGCAGATGTGGAATGGTGTTAAGACATGCTTCATAAATTCCATGGTTTCAGACATAGTGACGGGTGATGAAACCTTTTCTAAATTGTTTAATTTTTTTTTCAAATTCTGATTTTTTTCGAAATCGAATTTTTTTCTGAATTCCGGAATTGGTGTCCCTAATGTCGACTAAGCAGGTGTTGTAATTTTTTGTTTCCTTTGGAAATGACGTGCTTGGGGTGGATATTTCATTCGTATCAACGTCATAAAAACGTAAGGAATTATGTTTAAATAGCAGTTAGAGAGAGAGAGAGAGAGAGAAACAGTTGAGAATACTCCAAGAGCATTGCCAGAAGGAAGTTAAAAAGAATTAATTTTTCTTAGTAACTTCTACAAGCTTTATATCAATTGTTCTATGTACTTTATTATTATACTCATTAAACAATTGTAACATATATATCCATTTATAATTTCCTTCAGTACTATTCTTTTTACCACAAGTTTTGTTTAAGAGTTCTGTTAAAATGTTCTATGATATGTTGTTTTACGAAGAAACATGCTTAAAATTGAAAAATTCGCAAAATATCACCTCTCTATGAATTATGGTTCCCGAGATATCGCTCCTTAAATCTCCCGAAGTCCGAAACGGTAAAAGTGACGCAAGAAATAACATCACTTCTTTCAGATAGTTTCGAATGGAGGGCTCAAAATTGGGTAATAGTTTACAACAGCAACTTCTCATCTCCCGTGCACGTGGATACTTCTTACGGTTGTACTACCTACAGAAATGATTCTATATCACGTACAAGTGGTAATAGAACACACAACAAACCCAGATCATGTTCTGCCCACACTCCAACATGGTACATGCGATATGGTTTCAATTCCCCCCACACATAGTCATACATTAAGTACAAGGGCACTAGAAAAACACACATTAAGTACAAGGGCAATTTTCAGGAATGCAACGAAAAAGAGAATAAGAACCACGAAGCATTTATTTTCACATACCTCAAATGGTTGGAGGGTATATGCGAGCAACTTCCAACAGAAAGTTGTGAGCGAAACACATTCCTTTCCCTAGAAAAAAACCGCGTCCCTACAACATTTAGAACACAACTTACCGGTAAGCAGGACACGTGTTCTATCATTTTTACGTTTTCAGTGGTGATTTCCGTGATTTCCACAACAGCCAATTTTTTTAAAAATAATTATATGTACAAAAATGGCACGTGCCAAGATGGCTGAAACTGCCTGTTTTACGTAAAAATGTTTCCACACTGCAATTGTAAATAAGAGGAAGAATCGGCGCACGTACTCATGGAAAATGTAACACAGTATATGAAAATTGTATTAAACATTTAAATTGTCAAAAGTAAAAATTGAATAAAAATATTGAGAGCAAAGCTCCGCACTAGTAATCCTTTACCTGCTCTCTTCTTCTGTTCTTCCTTCTCTTTCACTACTCCAGTCGCCACCTACATCAATCTGCGCAGACGCAGTTGCATTCACTGACGTCTCATCAAACCTTTGAAACGCGCAAGTCGTCAAAACAAACAAAGGGACGAAAACTAGCAAGAGAGCTGAATACAGGTACGCTTTCTTTTCTTCTCGAATCACTCATTAACTAATTCGAAGTCGCTTCGTTACCTACTTTTTAACGGCGTAGATAATCAATGAATAATTCCTAAAAGTATGGCGTTTCTCCTCCTTCCCAAAACGGAAAGTTAGGCTCATCGTCTATGACCCAAAATTGGAAAAATCGCAAATAACACACACACACACACACACACACAAACATAGAGAATTCAATAACGAACTTTTTAAGTTCGTTGAAAATAGAATGAAATAAAGTTTTTTTTTTTTTTTTCGATTATCTGTATTGTACTGGTACGTTAAATCAGTAGCGGCATTTAAGGTTTTGCTTGGGGAAGGACAAGACTGTCCAATGGTTTTCACGTTTTTAAGTAGTTTTTTTATTATTATTTTATTAATTAAAGTGTGTGTTTGTCAAACTCAGGGGCAAATTACCCTTCCCGCTGAAGGGCGTAATGACGCCACTGTATTAAATACTAAAAAGTATTAATAAAGAAAATGACTGAAGATGAATATAAATGTATTTCAATTCATTATTTATAGGAACTAATAAAACGGCATGGAGTTGACTGTGTTTTGAATGCAAGAACAACCATCCGAACTATGTGCCACGACAATTTATTGACAGGAGATGATGGCAACGAGGAGGTAAAGATGTTTCATTTTTAATTTACAAGAAGAGTAGTAATACCCATTTTGCCTTGGGAAAATGATTAGCTGTTGTACCTCTTCATGTTAATAAGACTGTTTATATATATATAATTTATTTATGTCTGAAACCCAAAATCGGATTTTTGGACATATCTGAAATTTCAAATGAGACTTCTCTAAAACACTAACTTTTGACAACGCACTTTACACACCCACCCGCCATATATGAGTTTCGCTTCACAGTGTAACACTACAGTAGATTTCCAAGCTGTGGAAATTCAGTACGCAAACTCGAAGAATAAATCTGTGAAGTCTGGTTGCAATAGATTAATAAGATCAAAGATAGAACTTATTTCTCGGACGTTGAGTCCACTTCGAAAAGCCATTACACCCTGTGCCTGACTGCTTTTGTTCTATGACAATGAAGATTGAAAGCCGAAGTCATTAATATCAAACACTTTCGGTTTTGGTAGAATGTTGCGGGTTGTGATATGCACTCTTGAGAGACTGAATCGTATGCAGAAAACAGCTTGTCGCTAGTACCGTTTTTGTTCTATGGTTATAAATGTTGAAACCGGGAGTGGGTATTTTAAACTATTTCCGGAGGAGATGGAACCTATCCTTGGGGCGCTGAATTGATTGCACGAAATCGCATTCCTACAGATCGTACCGTTTTTTGCTCAACAGAAATCTGTACTGAAACCGAAAGTAGTAGTAAATTTCAACCATTTATGGTGTTGGTAGTGCTGCAAATTGTGATGCTATGTTCTCTTAAGACCCTGAATCGTTTGCAGAAATCGCTTGACGTTATCTAATACCATTTTTGTTGTATGGCCATAAATGTTGAAATCAGAAATTTCTAATTTGAACCACTTCCAGTTTGAATAGTGTGTTAGCAGAGAAAATCGAACCTATTCTTGGGACGCTGAACCGATTGGATAAAACCATATGGATATTTCTTACCGTTTTTGCTCTATAAAAATTAGTATTGATACCGAAAATAGTAGTAAATTTCAGCCACTTCCGGATTCGGTAGAATGTTTTGGGTTGTGCTGGTAAGTTCTATTGAAACCCTAAATTGTTTCAAGAGAACCGCTTGCCGCTATTTGTAAACGTTTTTGTTCTATGGCGATAAATGTTGAAACCGGAAATCGCTATTTTGAACCACTTTGGGTTTCAATATAGGGTTAAATAAATAAGATGAAATCTACTCTTGGGACAATGAATCGATTGCAGATAACTGCATCTTGATCTCTCTCACCGTTTTTTGCTCTGACACCTGTCGTTTGACGGACGTACAAAGGCGTTCTTATAAGGCTTCTGACACTTAGGCATATCATAGTTTGGAAGTGTAAAGTGTTTTTTACCGTGTCATTTGGCCATACATATAGTACAAATGTTACAGTGGGTTTTCAGAAGGATGATAGAGTTCAGAATAGAATTTATATGATTACAAAACGGTTACTTTACAGTCTATAAACGATTCAAGGAGATGTCGAGCTACTGCTGTTTGTGATTCTCCCTTTCAGAATTTATTTTTACATATTATAGGATGGCGGGTAAATGCTTAATATGTGTAGCTAACACAAAATACATGAGGTTACTTAATAAGTTAACAAGTTAATAATAATAATAATAATGACACACTAACATAGTAGTGTCTCAGTTTTCAAATATTCATCCAGCTGGTTTTTATTATTATTATTATTATTATTTTTTTAATTTTCTAAAAGTTTCTAATTCTCTGATACTCACAAGGAGACTTACGAAAGTGTCACTCACCGATTTGAATGAAACTTTGCATACTTGTAGAACACCGAAAAATAATCGACACGTTCTTTTTTATTTCGGCAATGGTATCGGTTTAAGGATACAAACTACCCTTTGAACGGTAGGGGTAGTCTCCAAGCATAGACAGAAAATAATCATTTAACGTAGAAGCAAACATACTGCCAGGAGGCTTTTAAAACAACTGATGCAGAATCTGACTTCAAAATTACAAAATTCAAAATGGCGGATCCAATATGGCGATTACAAGTACAAAAAGTCTTCTGGTTTGAAATGTTCTGTAGTTAGGCAAGAACAATCATGCTTATTTAAAGTGAGTCCCCTCGCCTTCTCATTGTGGTCCAAAACAACCTCTTTAAATCTGAAAGTGTCGTTGTTAAAGCATTAAATTAGGGAAGATTAACAAGTCTTGTGAGATCATGGTTTCAAGTGGGTTTTCTCCCAGAGTCTAATACAAAGTCCATTTTGTTGTTCGACTCGTCGAGTAGTCAAAATTCATCAATTTTGAACCTATTTTACGAACAAAAGAGTACCTAAAAATAGAAACAATTCCTTCAGGAACAATGGTAGCATTCAGCCTCTTGATGTGTTCTTCTTCAGGCCGTGGAAAAGCTTCTTGAGACATTTTACTGATATTGTCCTCTACAACTATAATATAAATTTACATTTCCATAATAATATAATTAAGATCCAATCAATGATTCATAATCAGTTTTCTTTTCCCAGATTTGCAAATCTTATTAGGTATACGTGGTACAAAAGTGGTTATTTAGAAGGAAAACCACCTGTGTTTGAAAATCCTGTAGCATTTTGTTTCAAAGATTCTGTGGCACTTTGCGATTTATTTACACTTATTTCTATAATAAGTGTGCGTGGTGTTAACGATGTTTATACATCACACACCTTTTGCGGAATATCATTATTGTAAAAAGTTTTCTCGATAAATTCATAATTACAACAATTGAGAATATATGAAGTTCTGACGTAGTGAGAGGCGAGGGGTCTTACTTTAAATAAACACCCCGAATAGTGAAAGACGAGGGTTCATTATAAATAAGCACTCTTAATAGTGAGAGGCGCAGAGACGCACTTTAATCAAGCATCCCGTTAAAATAACTACAGAAAGGGGTTTTAAATCGGTCTGCAACATTCTCGCAGTAACACCTGCCAACTATAGTTGTTCTTACCTAACTACAGAACATTTCAAACCAGAAGACATTTTTTAATTGTAATCACCGTACTGAATCCGCCATTTTGAATTTTGTAATTTTGACGTCAGATTCTGCATTAGCTGTTCTGTTCTGGCAGTATGTTTTCTTCTACATTAAATGATTGTTTTCTGTCTATGCTTGGAGACCACCCCTACCGTTCAAAGGATGGTTTCTACCTTTAAATCCTCACCATTACCGAGATAAAAAAGATACGTGTCTATTATTTCTCGATGTTCTACAAGTATGCAGTTTCATTCAAATCGGTGAGTGACACTTCCGTAAGTCTCCTTGTCAGTGGTAGTGCGTTCCAGGCCTTAACACATTGGTAGCTGTTACTTTTGATACCATAATTTAATCGTGGTCTATGTTTTTAAAAGTTATATGTCTTTGCGCGTGTTGTAAACTAAGTACTTTATTTCTAACTGTGCTGAAAATATAATTGCATGTTTTTTTGAGGATTCTGTACATTAGGCAATTTATCCAATAGAAATAAAGTTTATCTAATTTTAATATATTCAGTTCGTGGAGTAGCGTTTCTGTATGCACAAGAAAATGTTCATTCCTTATTATTCTTATTACTTTGTTCTAAAGAACAAGGATCTTATATTTAAGCTGGATACTTAATTTTCCATACCAGGCTTCGATTCCGTACGAAAGGTATGGGTGGATGAATTAATAGTAATATATTCTTGCGATTGTACAGTCGTGTTCAAAAGTCCCTGGTCAGCCACCTCTATATCAAGATCCCTGTACTCTTACCCGCAGCTGGAATTAAATTAAACAAATGTGAATTTTCTTTGACCAATTATTTAAAACAGAAGTATTAGAATTTCCTACGTAAGGCTGACAGAATATATTCTTTTAAAACAGGAGGAATGACCCAAGATTTTTTGAACATTCTAATACTCTACTGTTTTTCGTTATACCTATCAGTTCATTCTACATTTTATCACAAACAGTGTACAAATTTAATATTTTTCTGAGAAATTTCGTTCATACATCCACCCAGCCATCGCAGCAATTCCTCCTTGCTACAACTGAGAGGCTTTCACGCTTCACAGTCTTCTGCTAACTTCGTCGTCTTCACGTACTATTTTTTCTGTTTTGATATCGTCCATTAATTGTAGTCTCCTTCGCTCCCTCCCTCTCTTTCCTGCCATCATACCCTCTAGTACGTCCCTCATGATACAGTTCCTTCTTAGGCCAATGTCCCAAACAGTTTCACATCCACCTTTTAACATTATCTAAAATGGTTTTCTCCCCAACCATTTCTAACACCCTCTCATTCGTTTCTCGCTCGGCCCAGCTAATCCTCTCCATTCTTCTGCACACCCACATTTCGAAAGCTTCTAGTCGTTTATCATCATTTTTGCGTAATGTCCATGTTTCTGTCCCATACAGCACAATACTCCAGGCGAAGCATTTTGTGTGTCTCTTTTCTCAACTCTTTATTCAAAGTCCCACAAAATACTCTTTTCTTCCTCCTCAAGGCTTCTTTCGCCATTCCTATCCTTGCTTTTATTTCACGTTCGAACTTCATATCATCAGTAATAATACTACCCAGGTATCGAAAACTTCTCACCTCTTCTATTTTCCCCCCTTCTAATTTCTCTTACTACTTCTATAGTTGACGCTAAGATGACACTGACTGCTTCGTTCCAATCACCAATGGCCATTGTGATTGGAACATATATGAGGGATATATATATCATTATCATTATTAGTTTTATTATTATTTTTGCTATCATCTTCGTATTGTCGTCGCGAATTCTGTCAAGGAATTTGAAGCTTAAAATATACAAAACGATAATTATGCCTGTTGTTCTGTATGGCTGCGAAACATGGTCACTTACTCTGAGGGAAGAACATAGACTGAAAGTATTTGAGAACAAGATCCTGAGACGAATATTCGGACCCAAGAGGAACGGGAATGGGGAATGGCGGAAACTTCATAACGAGGAACTACATAATTTATATGGTCTACCCAACATTGTTAGGATCGTCAAGTCTAGGAGGCTTAGGTGGGCGGGTCATGTAGCTAGAATGGAAGAAAGTAGAAACACTTTCAAAGTCTTGACTGGTAGACCCATAGGAAAACGACCATTAGGAAGACCTAGGCGCAGATGGGAGGACAATATTAAGATGGATCTCGCAGAAATTGGAATACAAAGTAGAAACTGGATCCAATTAGCTAAGGATAGAAGTCAGTGGAGAGGTTTTGTGAACGCGGCACTGAACCTCCGGGTTCCATAGGCCATAGAGTTACTTAGTTAGTTAGTTATCATCTTCGTATTACAAATATGTACATGCTTCTAGGTGAAACTAGATCACCAGAACATAATTTGAACGAATGTTGTGGCACTGACACGGCATACAAGGATGCTTTTCGAAGAATTGCAGACCGAGACTCTCGATGACCTTGCATCCTTGTATCCTTGCGGAAAAGATATTCTTCAGCTTGCTCCTGGATAAAGGAATGTCTTTTCCGCATGTATAGATAAATATTTCAACAAAAGTGTATGATTCTAACGACTACAATAAAGTTGAAAAAATGAAATTAAATGTGTAAGTTTTACGTCTAACAGTTATGCCGGCTAGGCTAAAGGAGACGGTGATGATGAGAAATGAATGAAATGGTGGAATGAAGAATGCAGGAGGGAACGGAAGAACCCCGAGAAAATCCACACGGTGTTTGTCCACCACAAAATTTACTTGGTGCGAGCTGGAATCGAACCGAAGGACACCATGCACCAGAGGTGAACGCTCTACCCCTGAGCCGTCTACAATAAAGTTGAGAAACGAGATGTTTCATAAACTGTTTTTAAGTCAAATAAAAGTTTTTTTTTTTTTTTTGCGCATTTGAAAAAAATCTAGAGGGAGAAAAGCTATCTTTACCAGAGACGAAAATTTTCTTCTGCAGGGAAATCAAGTTTTGTCATGTGGGAAATTCCTCGCATTCTCCCATCAATTTACACACTGATCTTAAGAGAACGATAGTTTCCAGTAATTTGCATTGTTCACAGGGGTATTGCGGCTTAAAAACAAATGGGGTGTTTTGGATAAATGCAGAACGTGAAAGCTCAAAGTTAGTTTTTTTTTTTTTTTTTTTTTAATGGAGAAAGTAAAAGAGGAATTAAAAGGAACCTCAAGCGTAGTACCTGAGTGTTACAAAAGCAAACTCCTTAATGGTGCAGTGTTACTCTAAACACGGTTGGTGAATGTCCATGTCGTCATTTGGCTATAATCGGACTGATGGATTGCTGACTCGGTCTTGTTTCCATGTATTTCTTCGTGTTCCGTTTAGCTCCTTGCCTCTGAACTTCTTAGTCGACCCTCAAAAGGACTTTACAGGCTAGACTTCGGGAATAGTTTCTGCGTTGAGCGTCTAGCCAAGTTTGTTGTTCTTCATATCTACATTCCCTATCTTCTTTCCATCGATAGCTCTCTCTCTTTACACTCTACTTCCCTGAAACTTTTGTTTAGAATCTTATTTCTTAAGTCTCTCACACCGAATATCTTAATCTTTTACAGAATCCAAGTTACTTTAGCTACTTAGAAGTAAGGCACGAACTACAACAGAAAAGCGTTTCCTTCCTTTTAACAATAACAGTGTACAGGCAAAGGATTTGTGAGCTATTGTGAAAGGGAATTTGTTGTTCTGCCCAGTGCACAGTCAGGAGCTTAGAAGATGGGAAATCTCATGAAACCGGTGTATACATTTGCAGGAAGCCCACAGTAATGACTTATTATTTCTATTCATGAGCACGTGCAAATTTTCTCAGAACGTGTACTTTTTTACTGTTGGAAATTTGTGTTAGAATTTTTTCTTTATGTTTATGAGGAAAATGAAAACACCAGGAAAACCAGTATTCTATCAATTTCTTTCGGTTATTAACTAAACTAAATTTTATCTATATATTAAAATGCTAGGTTTATATGTTTGTCTCCAATCCTTTCGACAATGAGATCTCGAAAACCATAAGTGCTAGATCTTGCTGTTTTCACTAGTCGATTCCAAATTTTGTGTAGATTGTCAAGTTCTAATTGAATATTTAAAAAAATGTCTGTTACTTCTTTATTATATTTTTAAAGTGTACACTGGAAGTGTTGAAATTTTTAAAAAGTAAAGCATCATATCCTACGAGTTATACATTCCAACACTACATATTTGTATACAGGGGTTGTATATCTCTCAGGCGTTTGTTTCATGGCCAAATAATAATGAAAAACGAAGGATAACTATTTCTCCAGGCTAAGATGAATCTTTATTGTTTGGAGTGTTTTGCCCAATGAACACCTTATATCACTGACAATATAATTAATTGTGTATGTAATGTATTTACTTGTATTACATACTGCATGTAAGAAGAAAGAAAACACTGATCATACATGAATTAGAAACTCTAACCGGAAGTAGGCTCAAATCTTGTAAACGGTGCGAGATATTGGAAAAAAATAATCGAAAAAATCTCTCCTTTATGGTACCCCTTGCTGATTTTTATCAAGACTTCTTTCACTTGTGTCTGTGAAGGGACATGTACAGATGTTGTGAGGGATGATAAGAAGATTCATGCTCATATGTGTTGAGAGCGCAGGTTCAGCTAGTAGATATTTCATTTGCTTCTGACTGTACCACCAGAAACAGCAAAATTACGATTTTGTTTATTCAACCGAACTCTGGAAGCAAAAACAACGTAGTAATGTTACCTGTATTTTGAATCAACGAATTATCCCCTCACAGCGTGTCCTTTCTGAAAGAAATGTAATAATTTAATGACAACTCCAATATGTTGCGTTGTAGTCACGTAGCTTCTACACTAGAAGACGAATGTCAACGTCAAATGAACTGTTCTCCGTTCCTATGCATACTCACGACTGATCGATTTATTTGTGTTTACTTCCTTTGTCAGCAGTGAGGCTATTTAAAAAGAGACCTACAGTTCAAACTGCAGTCCGAACTCTATAATGCGTTCAATTTTCTCCCATCGGTAGTCGAACCGTGGATCTCGTGCACCAAAAGCACGCGGATAGCCATTTGTTCAGGGAAGAGGACACGTTCCTGACTGAAGTACCTTGGCTGATGCGGTTTCGATTAAAGCACTAAACCCTCCTCCCCTGTTTGAGGCACAGCGCAGACAGAAGACTGTATGCAATACGAACAAAATTACACATTACTTTCTTCGAGGAAGGCACGGTAGCTCAGCAGTACAGCGGTCGTCTCTACTGCAAATGAGTATTTGTTTTGCTAACAAGCCGTATGTCTGAGTTTCCACGAGATTGTGCCATTCCTCCTTACTCTCTTCTTTCCATTAGGGGAAGGGGGGGAGGTGGCTCACTAATAGAGCGTTCACTTCTGGTGCGTGGAGTTCCTCGTTTGATCGGAGCTAGCGCCAAGTGGACTTTGTGGTCAGAAAGATCATGTGCATGGGTTTTCTCGGTGGTCTCCCGTTTCCTACCAGTTTATTCATTCCATCATTTCATTCATTTCTCATGATCACCGTCTCCTTTAGCCTAGCTGGCATAACTATGGGACGTAAAACTATTATCTCCTTTAATTGTGCTTCTCATGAAAATCTTATAACGGTAGTATGTTAAACTGAATATTTCGTGTCATTTTCCTTTTAATTTTTGTTCTATTTTACAGGTACGAAATCCTGGTCAGGCTTTTCTTCTGTCAGCGATGTCAGTATGTGTATTCTGTAGGAAGCAAACAAGGGAAACTTTATTCTGGCCATGTAAACATTTTTATAGTTGTTTCGATTGCTGCAGCCGGTGGTTAGAGGGTTTTTGCTTCGAGTGTGGCAGTAGAATTACGGCCATATATCCTCATTTTTGTTCAACGGGATTGTGCTTCCAAGCTGGAAAATTTGTGAATGTGTGTGAAAATGGTGGCACTTGCTCATAAGTAAGTATCATTTGAACATATTTTGAAATTTTAGTCTCACACCTAATGAGTAAATTCGCGTGTTCCAACAACGTTCATAAAGGGCATCTATAGTAACTCCCTACTTTATTGACTGGTGAATAGCAGGGTCGATATGGGTATGTAGAGAACCGCTAGGTTCTGTAGATCACGAGTACGTTGGTTTTGATGTCGCAAAGTGGTGTGTGTTTGAACAGGAGTCGATAAATCGATCGATGGTCTAAACAGTGTTGTAGTTACTTCTCGGGTTACCGTGCACCACTGGAGAGGCTTTCGGTGATCTTTGGGTCTATCCTCATCTTCCGACTATGCTGCGTAACTCTATGCCGCACATTACTCATGAAACAACAAAGGTCCAGCAGGATCCTCACAAGAAGTGATGAAAACCAGCCCAGAAGCACGTATTGTTTATCTGTGGGGGCGTATGTCCAGTGACCGAAGGGCCCCTCGAGCAGCGTGGATATAGGGAGAACGTGTAGACACGTTAGTTTCCGAATAAGCAAACAGTGATTTCGCATTTGAAATTGTTCCAGTGCCGGGGCCCAAAACAGCCAGACACTGGTAATCGCTCTGGGCAATTTCCACTCCCTATTTTGTGTGTGTGTGTGTGTGTGTGTGTGTGTGTCTGTCTGTCTGTCTGTCAGTCAGTCAGTCAGGGAACAAATTGAAATGTGCCTCCCCCATAAGATACTCCTACCTATGAGCCTGCTGGATATCACAACTAAGCCCAAGAATTGGCTTCAACTGGAACCTAACCAATCTCAGCTTAGCTGGCGTATTGGTCGAAATAGACTAGAGCGATCAGCAGTGTATGGCTGTTTTGAGCTCCGGCACTGTAATAACTTCAAATGTGACACCGGGATTTGCATGATCAGAAACTAGCGTTTCTTCCCGATCTCCCCATACCCACATTGCCCGAGGGGCCAGACGGTCACCAGAGATACGCGCTCCATAAGTAAACAATCCGTGCTTCTGGGCTGGTTCTAGTCATCTCTTGTAAGGATCCTGCTGGATCTCTGTGGTTTTATGAGTAATGTGCGACATACAATTACGCAGCAGAGTCAGAAGATGAAGGTAAACCCCAAGATCTCCACCGGAAGCCTCTCCACTGGTGCTCAGTGACCCGAGAAGTGACCACAACACTGTCGGGACCGTCGATCGGTTTTTCAACTCCTGTTTAAACACACCTCATTTTGCAACACCGAGATCAACTTATTCGTGACCTACAGAGCCTACCGGTTCTCTACATATCCATATCGAACTTGGTACTCAGCAGTCAAGAAAGTAGGGAGTCAACAATGCATTGGGTGGAGATGCCCTTTATGACGGAACGATTGTTACTATCTATACAGGTAAATAAGAAATGTGATATGTTTGAAATTCATAACCACATTACTAATAAAGACCACATGTTGTTATAAATAAGCTACCTAAAATCGCCGTTCGTCGCACGGGGAAAACAGGTTTAAGGAGATAATTTGAACACCCGGCAAAGATAAATACATTTTTGAACCTTCCTACCCACTTACGATACGCCCTTTAATTAAAGTGATGTGATAGAAAATTTCATCTTGAGGTATGTAGTATGTTTTAAAATGCGTTTCAAAGGAGCCAGCCATTTTCTCGCAATTACAAAGTTGCCGCAACAAAGAAAATTTCGGACGGCGGAAGTTCTGACGTTAAAATATCTACTTTACGGTATTTTAGTCGTATAAATAAAATTTAATTGTGTTTAAAGAAAAATAAAAATTGTTAATAAAGTAATAACCCATTTTCGTTAATTTTTTCCCCTTCATGTTATCATTCGAATGCCGGTACTAGGGCTTTTTTCCTCTTAGGGAACCCTCTCGGGAAAACTAATGTGATGAAAACCTAAGTTAGACCATGATCCACTCCTGTACCAAAAATGACCCAAATCGATCTTTTGGTCTAAGGGGAGTTTGTGGAGAAACATCGTTACACTTATTATTCATTTTGATTTATATCCATATACAGGGTGGACAATTTGCCTGGAACATCCATGATAACGGAGAAACCAGAAGAGGGAGAAAAGTGAAACTTTGCACGGAACAACTATAAGAAGGGGATTAAACAACACCCAATGAACAGTGTTGCCATCCCAGTATAAAGTTATATTTTTCAAATGGCACTACGTCAGATTATTAAATTTCAAATCAACATGTTAAACGAAAACTTAAAATACCACATTTATTATTCAGTGTTGCAAACTAAAGATGTTATAATATTACAAACATCCAAAGTTTGGAAGCCTCTTGCACACATACAGCACAACGGAGACGGACAAGACAACGCGCATTGGATACTATGGTCATGATAGGACTTGTTTTGAATGAATAGCAACGAAGTTACAAGGGCTTGAAAATTTGAATTTTTTCGAAAGTCTTTATTTCGAAAAAAAAAATGCTTAGATAAGTATCGTAACTAGTTACCTGTGTGGCTTGCAATGGACGTGTAAATCATTTTGCCGTTTACAGCACTTCGATATCTCAAATCGTTCTGGATATATGATAAACATTGATAAAGTTCATAACATTGCTGAAAAGGGGGTATTTCTGGACAATATTTAAACTGGTTGTTGTTTTCCCTCTCTTTTATAGCATTGCAGGAATAACTTAGTAGTTGTAATTACAAGTCCTCGCAATTACATGATTTAAGCAGTGTTGCAAACTTCAGCAATGTGTATCATATCTCCGGAACGATTAGATATATCGAAGTGGTGTAAACGGCAAAATAATTTAAACATCCATTGCAAACCACACAGGTAACTAGTTACGGTACTTATTTAAGCATTTTTTTAAAAATACTTTCAAAAAAATTCAAATTTTCAAGCCCTTGTAACTTCGTTGCTATTCATTCAAAACAAGTCATGCCATGACCATAGTATCCAACGCTGAGATATTTCCGGTGTGCATTCTCTTGTCCATCTCTGTTGAGTTATGTGTGATGGAGGCTTCCAAACTTTGGATGTTTGTAATATTATAACATCCTTAGTTTGCAACACTGAATAATAAATGTGGCCTTTTAAGTTTTCGTTTAACATGTTGATTTGAAATTGTAATAATCTGACGTAGTGTCATTTGAAAAATATAACTTTATACTGGGATGGCAACACTGTTCACTGAATGTTGTTTAATACGTAAAACAATGTCCCCCTTCTTATAGTTGTTCCGTGCAAAGTTTCACTTTTCTCCCTCTTCTAGTTTGTCCGTTATCTTGGATGTTCCAGATAAATTGTCCACCCTGTATATGGATATAAATCAAAATGAATAATAAGTGTAACGATGTTTCTCCACGAACTCCTCTTAGACCAGAAGATCGATTTCGGTCATTTTTTGGTATAGGAGTGGACAATGACCTATCTTAGGTTCTAGATACGTTACTTTATTCGAATTCGTATCCTAAGAGATAGAACAAGAGGGTCGAAATTTGAAAAAAAAAAAAAAAAAAAAAAAAAAAACGAGTATCTCATGATCCCCTCAACCTAGAAAGATGAGACTTAGTATACAAATTCTTCATATGAAGTAAACTGACCCATGTCATAGCATCTTTGAAAATTGTTGTTATAAAGGGGGCCCTATTCTATATACAGGGTGTCTTAGAAGTCCTCTGACGTAGGGTAACTCTGTTATTATCAGAGTTACAATAAAATGTAAAACGGGAAACCGTCTCCAAATATAATATTTTCGATCTAAAGTGAAGAAATTTTTTAAATCAGACGAGCCGTTTGGGCTGTACATTCTTTATGCGCCCAGTGTTAAATGAAAATACAAGGTTGCCGTTTACCTGGACCCACAACATAAGTGAATGAAGATACTGCCTTTTACGCTAACATGTCGATGGCCAGCCCCTATTTCAAATAGTAACTTCATTCATTTATGTTGTGGGTCCAGGTAAACGGCAGCGTTGCATTTTCATTTAACATTTTGTGCATAAAGAGTGTACAGCCCTAATGGCTTGTCTGATTTAAAAAATTCGTTCACTTTAGATTAAAAACATCATATTTTGAGATGGTTTTTCCTCTTACATTTTCTTGTAACTCTGATAATAACAGAGTTACCCCATGTCAGGGGACTTTTGAGATGCCCTATATATAAAAATTAAAGTCGCTGTGCTTGTGATTCACTAAATATTAACTACCCGACCAATCTCGATCAAATTTGCCACACAGATGAGGTTCGGGCTTGGGATAGTTTGTCATTTCACTTTATCGGTGTAACTTTGGCGAGGGGAAGGAGAGAGAGATTTAAAATGATCGAAAATGACCGATGTTTAGTGTCGAATCCATAGTTTTCAGGGTCGCTGAGATGAACAGTGGCACTTCTGATGCCATTGAGCTCCGTAACTTTGGGAGGGGGAGATATAGAAAAAATATTGAAAATGACCGAAATTAGAGCCGAACTAATAGTTTCCGGGATCGCTAAGATGAACAGGGATACTTCCGATGCCGTTTAACTCCAAATTAAGCCCTGCAACTTGGGGGAGCGGGAGGGGAGATATAGAGATGTGATCGAAAATGACCGATATTAGAGCCGAATAAGTAGTTTTCGGGGTTGCTGGGACGAACAGTGACACTTCCGATGCCGTTTAAATCGAAATTCAGCCCTCATTTGTACTTTATGTCCACAATGAAAGGTATTCTCCCCGTGCGAAGAACGGGTATTCCGTTAGTATCTAATCAATATAAGAATGTTTGTCTGCTAATTTCTTCTAGGCCACTACACCGAGTTGATAATTTTCGGTTCATGCCTCTAGACTATGGATTAACTTAGGTATCTAATTTTATGTTATTAAAGTGCTTATTCTAAGGAGAGAGCAGGGAGTGTCAAAATTTATACGTAAATTTAAGTATCTCCTGATTCTGTCAACTGAAGAAGATGAAATTAGGTATATAACTTCTTCATTTAAAATGAGCGGAATCAGGTCTTAGGATTTTTGAAAATTCCCGTTTTAAGGAAAGGCAAGAAGGCATTTACTATTTATTAAAAAATGAATATAACATTGTTTGTCAGTGAACTCCTTGTAGACCTCGAGTTTGATGATTATTGGTGAGTGAACCATGGTTTGATAACAATCCTAAGAGGGTTTTGATTTGATTTGATGAGACGTGGGC
The DNA here is from genome assembly GCF_964235325.1 of Thermobia domestica. Lineage (NCBI taxonomy): Eukaryota > Metazoa > Arthropoda > Insecta > Zygentoma > Lepismatidae > Thermobia > Thermobia domestica. The sequence continues at coordinate 159,643,385 of NC_137470.1, read as the reverse complement.
CTACAGTTTAACGTGGGATCCGAACCACATGAGGTCCCGCCGGGAATCGAAGCCGGGTCTCCCACGCCAAAGGTAATCCTAAGAATGGGTGGGGGCTGAGTATTTATGCGAAAGATTGTTTCACGATCCTGTCAACTTGGGAAAATGAAACGTCGTATGTAAATAATTTGTTTAAAATAAACGAGCTTGTGTCCCTGAGTATTTTTAAACTTTCCGTTTAAAGGGAGGCAAGGTTGTATGTATGTTCCTGGATAACTTGGAACGCCTCGATCAATTTCAACGAAACTTGGTACACATGTGACTTATAATCTGAAAAAAGAATACTGTTAAAAGAAGTGGGAAGTATAGACGAGTAAAAATGATCGAAAACGACCGATACTATTTTCGATCTACAGTTGTAAGGATTGTTGAGATGAATACTGACACTCCAGATGCTGTTTAAGTCCGGATTCAGCCTCCATTAACACCCCTAACGAATGGAAAAGGGTGCTTTAAAAATAATCCAGATTAGTGTCGAATTCGTATTTCTCGGGGTCGCTAAGCTGATTAATGACATTGCTAATGACCTTTAAGCCCAAGTTGAGAGAAGAATTGGGCTGTCGGCTGGCCCGGGATTATTCGTCATTTATTTATTTCTTGTAGTCGTTTCTTTATTTTGCATAGCCTTTACTCTCCCCTTGCGAAGAACGGGACTCCAGGCACTAGATTTATAATCGACAATAGGAAAAATCTCTCAATTTAACGTCCCATGATTATGCCCGTTAGGTTAAGGGTGATGGATGATTTAGGCAGATGAATACTGATGGAAGAATTGGTGGAATGAAAAAATGGGAGGAAACGAGGGTACTCCGAGAGAACACACTGTCACGATATTGTCCACCATAAACTTACTTGGATGGGGATCGAACTAGGGACCTCACGTACCAGAGGTAAGCGCTCTACCTCTGAGCCACTGTGCCCTCCATTCGACAATTGGAACCCTGAGAAAGTTAGTAGTAATAATTTCTGTAACTTGACACCGCGCCAATTTCGAAACCAACCTTGTTATAATGTTTTAAAAAAAAATAGTACTAAGCTGATAACCCGGAAGTAAAGTATCGTCGTTTTGATTTATCACTCTGAACATGAGTGTTAATAATTGTCCTCGAAATTTCAATGTTTGTATTTTTGTTGTACGAATTAAAAAAAACTAAAATGAATAACATGGAAAACGAAAGAAAAATAAGGAAATAATCTGATTCGATATATATATATTATTTTTTTTTATTTAATAAATGATTAAGGTGCATGCATGTTAGTCGTCCCTGGTTCGATTCTTTGTGTAGGTACGTAGTTTCCAATATAAACATAGAGGTTTGAACCTCACTTTTAAACTATTAATATTCTTTTCTAGAAAATGCTTTTTACAAAACTAGCCTAGGAGTAATCTCCTTCGAGTAAATAATGCTTCGCTACATTTTAAGGGTTGAAGAAGACATGATGGCTCAAGTGGTAGAGCGCTAATTCTGGTGCGAAGGATCTCTGGTTCAATCCCAGGCTATGCGGCTTTCTGTCCTTGGATTTTCTCGGATCTCCCTCTCCCCTATACATTCTCATTTCACCAACTCTCACAGTCGTTTACTTTTCATCTTCTTTAAGCTAAAGGGCATAATCGTTGGACGTAAAACTATTTTTTTTTTTCATTTTAAAGGTTGAAAACATTGCTATTTTGATGTAGATAGAGATTGAATTCCTCGATGACAGTAATCTGCTATTTTGAAACTACCCGCTTGTTCTGTTTTTATGGTTGATTAATTATAGTTTAACGTTTCTTTTCAGTATGAAGTTCAAATGGAGGAATCCTATTGGTTGACCACATTCGAATATTCCTGTTTATTTATGTTTTTCTTCACTAAATTGTAATAGCGTTAAGAACTTTTTTTTTTTTTTAATATTAAGCGATGTTGTTTTTGCAGTATCCTGTCTGTTACTTAAATCAGTATTCTCGAGCATTCTTTTCCTCTTGATGCGATCTTCCTCAGTCCTTCGAAGTTAGTGTTTTTCCAGAAAGTAGTAGGACTGAATATATATATATATATATATATATATATATATATATATATATATATATATATATATATATATTTGGTCTAGGAATTAATTCGTGCCGTTGGTACGCACACATTCAAGCTGTAGTACAAACACAAAATACATAAATACCTTAAGAAAAATATTGTCCATCGCTAGCCACCACTTTCGCCCATCTGTCAGGCAATGTACGGATTCCGTGGCGAAAGAAGTCCTCATCCTTGGAAGCGATCCAGTCAGAGACCCATGTTTCGATATCTTCTGAAGAAGTAAACCCTGTCCAATCAAATCGTTGTTCATGCAATCGAACAAGTAGTAGTCCGAAGGAGCAACGTCTGGTGAATACGGCGGGTGGGGTAAAACTTCCCATCCGACATTTTCTAAATAGGTTTTGACCGGTTTTGCGACATGTGGGCGAGCGTTATCATGTTCAACAATAAGTTTATCATGTCTGTTCTCCCATTCTGGTCGTGTTCTGGCCAGAGCTTGCTTCAAACGCATTAATTGTCGTCGATAACGTTCTCCATTCATAGTTTCACCCGGTTGCAGCAGCTCATAGTACACCACACCTTTCATATCCCACCATATGCACAGCATAACCTTTGCACAGTGAATATCTCGTTTTGGTTGTGATGGACCTGGTTCACCTGGTTTCACCCAGGCCTTTTTTCGTTTAGGGTTCTCGTAATGGATCCACTTCTCATCACCCGTAATAATTCGATGCAGAAACCCCTTTCTGCTCTGTCGTTGAAGCAGCAATTCGCAATGGTTTTTCGTCTTTCAACGTCTCTGTCTTTCAATTCATGTGGAACCCAATGTGACATCTTTTGAATCATTCCCATGGCTTTCAAGCGTTTGGAGACTGTTGTTTGATCAACGCCTAATGCTGCTGCAAGTTGTTCCTGCGTTTGACACGAATCCTGCTCGAGCAATGCTGTCAATTCTTCGTCTTGAAATTTTTTTGGCTGTCCAGCTCGCTCTTGGTCTGCCAAGCCGAAATCACCACTTCTAAACCGTGCAAACCACTTCTGACACGTTCGCTCAGCTAGAGCATGGTCACCATACACTTCCACCAAAATACGATGACTTTCAGTCGCACTTTTCTGCATGTTAAAGTAATGCAGCAGGACACCCCGCAAAAACACTTTATCAGGCACAAATTGCGCCATGTTCACTTAACTACAAACTGGTGTTGTTGACGCTTTAATCCACTGCCCTATACTACGAACGATATGCGATGACAGGGGTTTGCAACACATGTGTGGATACACGGAACTGTGGGACGCTCCGTTCGTTGCGCCATCTCTTGTCCACCCGCACGAATTAATTCCTAGACCAAATATATATATATATCAAGTCATTCACAAATTTGACACATCGACCTAATAGTTTTCAAAATACACCGTATATATCAAGTCATTCACAAATTTGACACATCGACCTAATAGTTTTCAAAATATACCCCTTCTGCATCAACACAGCGTTTCCAGTGACTCTACCTGTCACTGAAGGCTCCCTGGAACGCAGAAACTGGAATGCTCTTCAGCTCCCTCGTTTTACACAAACTTTTCTCATTCCGAAGTTTTCGGTCACAGTTACGTGTATAATAGTTTTTGGCAAGGATAATTATCCTGATATCATCCGCGCACACAGTCTGCGGTCAGAGTTCAAAAGGTTTCGCACTTTCACTAAGTTTTCGTCACTTTTTGCCGTTGAAGGGCGTCTTGGCTGTTGCTCATCTTCAACTTGCTCTCTTCCCTCCCGAAACAATTGTGCCATTCAGAAACACTTAATCAATCCATGGCATCATTCCCATACGCAGTCTTGATCATGTTATGGGTCTCACTCGCAGTTTTTCTCAGTTCGACGCAGAACTTCACCGCGTAACGCTACTCTAACAAACGATTCATTGTGAAGATGACAAGGCATGGTGGAAGGGGTTCACCTTAAACTCGATGGCTTGGAGACGATTGGCGATTTGGTAGCTAAGACCCCCACCACCCAACCAGCGCAATGACATCCCTCTCCTTCATGTTTTGGCCGAAAAAACAGTCCTGCTACTTCCCGGACAAAACCGGCATGTCGGGTTGTTGTTGATACTGCTTTGCCCATGTGTAGGTCTTTTGAATTCTTCCAACCTTTGAGGGGGAAATATTACATTTCTTTGCTAAGTATAACACTCAATTTTAAATTACAGCTTTTCAACGCAGCTACATTTTCCTTCTTTTGACTTGAAATCAAGTTCATTTGTTTTACCTATTGTTGTTGATTCCTTGCTATATCATGCTAATTTAACCAACATGATTGAAGTAAGCAATTTATTTTTAAAAAATTGAACGTAAATTAAGACAAACAAAACTAACAATCTTGCCATCTTGCACCGGCTGGAAGTAGGTGGATAGGGAAATCAAATCTCAGATCCGTCTGGTGGGAATACGTAAATCAAATTCGTAATCAAGCGGAAAAGAATGCTTCACATTCATGTTTTCAAAGACATGCTGGTGTGTGTAATCATGCTGAGAATTCGTGACGTAAGATTCTCATAAAAAATTCCTAATTTGTTGTCTCTTATTGTATGTATTCGTTGTGTAAAATATATTGAAAAAGAAATTGTATTTTTTTCATAAAACTAACTAACGTTGTAATGTCGTTTCCTAACTTTATTATTTTTTAAAAGCGAAACGTTTTCATATCTTCTGCAGTCCTTTGCTGTATGTACAAGCTCTTTCATTAAGAGGTAGCTATTAGTATACGATAGCACTTGTTAATTATTTAAATTATTCGTTCATATTATTATTATTCTTAAGAGAATACTTTGTTTTCATTTTTAGTATAATTCATAAGTAATAATGCACAAGATTCTTTTGGAACATGTTAAAACCTCATTGATAAAATTCTGTATTAATAAAAATTGCGAACCAAAAATTACATAATGTTAAAAGGAACATTCACCGAATGTGAAATACTAAAACTTCGCACTGCTATAGAGGACACGATTTATAGGAAGACTGAACGGTTTGTGTAAATTACCAGAATTAGACTGCTATGATGAAGAATTATAGAAATTATTTATAGAAAATGTAAGATAATAACCAGCAATAAAAACAATACCATGTCAGAAAACAAGGTGTCAGTTATTTAACATTTTATACGTAGAAAACAAGACATAAAACTATCAAATACACAGGGACGTGTATTGTATATTACCACTGTTACAGGCGGTAACGGTAAAAATATGACAATTTTCCGTTGTTTTCACGTGTGTCTAAATTTCATTATCAATATGGGAAGATGTTTACATTTTTTTTTTCTCTTTTTAAGTTTGGACGGCCTATGCCGCATTTACAATGTGAATGAAGGCAACAAACATACTGTTGTTGATACCACATATTTCAGAGATAGCGGTCACTCACTCCAGAAGCACCTTTCAGCGTGCCAGCCGAAAGCATCTTGCGCTCTCGTATTTGAACTTTCGAAATTACCATTATGTTACCGTTCAGCGAGTGGATCAGGAAAAAATTGAATAATCCCTCTCAAAACAAAGAGAATCTAGAATTCCATCAGTGTGTATATTGTACTCACCTCCCGCTGGAGTCACTCGCTACGCTCTCTCACTTTAGAAAATCGAACGGGCGGTGATTCTATTATACTATTTTGTTTGCTTCCCCATTCCAAGGATGGAAATGTGACTGTAATTTCCGTATTCATAAGGTTATTTCATTGTCTTAACAGTACACAATTTCAGACAAATATCTGTAAGTAGCAGGTTATTCATAGTAATAGGTCTAGCCTTGAACACCTGCTACTGTGAGACTGGTCCGAAGTGTGTTATTTATATGTTAACATGTCATTTTTGCAGGACTTCGTATGTTAATACGTTATCTTTAAATTTGAATTATACAGCAACAGAGAACAAGAAGAATATATTCCATAGGATGTTCTAACAAAGAAATTTAATATAGGTTTACTTTGATTCAAAATGAAGTTTTTCATTGACTGTTAATTTGAGCTTATGGGAATTTATTTATATTTATTTATTTATTAAATTGAGATTCTATTTCTGTTTAAACGGTAGAAAATTTAGATGGTAGAATTTGCTCTCTTTCCTAAAAGAGCAAAGATATTGTCAGTCTCTGAAATACCTACCGATGAAACACATTGTACTATGTGGAAACTGTTTCAAGGGCAAGGGGGAATAGTAATGAAGCTTAGAGAGAAGCAGAAATGATTCCTGCGCTCCTTTCAATTCGAATACTTATTAGTATTTAGAATTTATGTTAATTAAGTTGAAAATATTTTGTTTTTAATTTAGTATAGAGTACTTTCGATTCAACAAATTTCTAACTCTAGCCGCTACCCTACTCGTTGAATTTGCATTTTGATGCAGTTTGATGTGTTGAAAAAGAACTTTGCAATTGTCTTCATCATGCCATAGTTTGACTGCCCCAAACTGTGGTTGAATGACTAATTTTCAATACAGAAAACTTGTTGCTCAAACATACAATGGAGCTTCGGTTATGGTTGGTGAGGTAGGAAGCTGCAGCCTGTTGTTAAACAAAGGCATACATAAGTCTTATTTTTTCATTATTATGCCCATAAGGTTAGTTTAGTTTTAGACAAGTCCGTTGACTGTACAAAAGGGTGTAAGTTAAAAGGCTGTGTCGGGATTTGCTTCTTTTTTCTCGAAGTCTTCAAAAAGAACAAATGCTCTGAATTATATACTCAACAAAAAGTATCGCAACACCCTCAAACACAAGGTGCAACTATAGCAGTAGGATACATGGTGTGCTGTATAAAGATGAACTGTTAGGACTTCTTTAAATGCATGATGGAAAACACCGACGAATGAGATTCTCAAACCAGAATTAGTGCAGTAAAATACTATCAAACCCTTCAAAGTTTTGACTTCAATTTTTTCCTTGGACTGTTTTCTGTTATAGCATCAAGATAAGGAATCTTATTCAATATTTTACCCCCCCCCCCCCAAAAAAAAGTAGGTTACTGCAGAAAGAAAATTGATGACTTTGAAGAAAATCTAGGATCATTGAAAGACAGTTTCGATTTTGATTATATTTACTAAAAATGGAAGAATCTGAACAGCCACACTGTTCGAAAAGGTCAAGAGGAAATAAAGTGAAATTTCACCTCCCTTCAAAAAAAATCATTGCCAATGCCTATAGTTTGAAATGCTTGATACGCTGAAAGAAAAGTGAGTAAGAGATTTTCTGATACTGAGAAACTAAGTTACTTGTAGTATCCACAACCGGTAACAATCGTCAAAGTGTCACGCCACTCCATTGCAAATGCATATTTAAAGGAAAGAGTACTTAGTAGTACTAACAAAGTGTAGTTTTACCAGCCTTCTAAGAATAAATACTAATTTAACAGATAATACAAAGAAACGAAATTATTTCACTCAAACCTATACTTATTCATTTTGAAATCTTATTGCAATTACAAAACATTATTGAAAGGCATTCATAAAATACTGTTAATAGTATAAATCATGAGAATCATGTTAGAAAAATATTAGTGTGGTATTAATAACAATATCAATTATACTAGAAGCAATAGAATAAAAGTTCGAGAAAATGTCAAGAGAATACAGACTATTCTATGATGAACATCATGTACCCAAATTAAGTCAGTAGCGTCACGTGGATTGCATAAGGGAAGTGAAACGATCTTGAAGTCCATAGCATAGATGTTCATTTTACTTCGACCTCACTCACCCTCACCCTCGCAGTAGCAGTTGGCCCTCGCCCTCGCGCGCCCTCACCCTCGCGAATGGAATTGTCCATCGCCCTCGCGCGCCCTCACCCTCGCGAATGGAATTGTCCATCGCCCTCGCGCACCCTCGTCCTCGCTGTCGAAACTTGTCCTCGCCCTCGCGCACCCTCGTCCTCGCCGTCGAAGCTTGTCCTCGCCCTCGCGCACCCTCGCACTCGCAGCTTGTCCTCGCCCTCGCGCACCCTCACCCTCGCCATCAAAGCTTGCCCTCGTCCTCGCGCACCCTCACCCTCGCCATCAAAGCTTGCCCTCGTCCTCGCGCACCCTCACCCTCGCCATCAAAGGTTGCCCTCGTCCTCGCGCACCCTTGCCCTCGCTGCCGAAACTTGTCCTCGCCCTCGCCGTCGAAGCTTTTCCTCGCCCTCTCGCACCCTCACCCTCGCCATCGAAGCTTGTCCTCGCCCTCGCGCACCCTCACCCTCGCTGTCGAAGCTTTTCCTCGCCCTCGCAACCCTCGCCCTTTTCGTCGAAGCTTTTCCTCGCCCTCGCGCACCCTCACCCTCGCCATCGAAGCTTGTCCTCGCCCTCCCTGCCGAAACTTGTCCTCGCCCTCGCGCACCCTCGCCCTCGCGGCCAACACTTGTCCTCGCCCTCGCGGCCAACACTTGTCCTCGCCCTCGCGTCACTGTGGGCGAGGGAACATGAGGGTGAGGATGCCCTCGAGAGGGTGAACATCTCTGGTCCATAGGTAGTTTGTTAATATAAGTGGTGCAGGTAACAGGAAGCGTGAGCGAGGTTAACATCTGTATAAGCAACGGAAGTGTGTGTGTGTATGAACAAGTTTGCACATGGTTTCAACGCATATGAGAATGATGTATGCATGAATTAATAATTCAATCTCTTGAAAGAAAATAGGTAAGTACCTATCTTTCAGCATTGTTCTTTCATTTGAGATCATCCTAGATGTGCAGCCAGGATGATGTCAAGTTATGTTATTTAATATATTTGTCAAGAAATATATTAATTTAAATTGTATATAATAGAACTCATGTTAGACATTCACAATGTTAAAATTCTGATTTTTTCATGCATAGCTGCATGTATTAATCAGATAATAAAGTGAAATTAAATCTTTGAGTTCAACGTCCCACTATTATGCTCTTTAGACTAAGAGGGACGGATGATTAAGACAAGTGAATGATAGAAGAATTGGTGGAATGAGAATCTGGGAGGTAATGGGAGTACCCGGAAATCCCACGGATACAATATTGTCCATTGCAAACTTACTGGGCCGGGGATCGAGCCAGGGACTCAATGCACCGAAGGTAAGCAATCTACCAGTGAGCCCCATTGCCTCATTTTAATTGGATAATAAGTCTAACAAAGAGTATACATAAGTTAGGAATTAGATTTCTGGGCTTTCGGCATCTATGACCATGTTAGCCTGTCACGTATGAGGGATGACGTCCCTCGGCGATAACACTATCCGAAGTAATGGAAGGAAGAAAAAGGATTGGGACCTGTATGTTAAGTACCATCTCGGCATTTGCCTAGTGTGAATGAGTAAACCCAGGAAAATCTCACTCAGGATGACTGGCCTGAAAAGGCTTTAAACAATTTTTCGACCGAGTGCTCCCACCAAATGCGAGTGTGTTAGCGATTACGCCACGTGGGGCCACGAGTATACATAGGTATAAATGTTATGTCCATATATTTCATACCAACTAAAGATGCCCTGCGGTAATAGTTTCCTACGAATCAATTCAAATTGAAATTTTTGCATGCGATATTTTTAGTGTGCAGAACATATATTGATATGCTATTCGTGATGCATTCAATACATAAATACTATTTTCATGTAATGAGCCCAGCTTTGAATTCATTTACAGTAATTTTGTAGAACGCTATTTCACATACCAGTACATCTGCCTACATTACTTGGTTGAGTGTAAAACAGTAAACAAAGACTGAAACATTGTGTCCATATCGTCGCATGAGAACCAGACAAACGTAACTCCATTTTCGTAGGTTTACAGGCGAGAGAACAAAAATAATATTTTCTTAGAAAGATGTATTTTCAATAAGATGGTAATTGAGCTACATTAAAACAGATGATGGACAAGGAGAATAGATGGCGTTACGTTCCATTTACACCAAGTGGAGCTTTCAAAATTATGTCCAAACATGAAGAAAACGAAAACCACATTTTTGGAGTTAAGTTCCTCTGGTTCTCATGCGACGATATATTACAGAAACACATGCATACCTATACAGATACTTTACATACGTACGTATAACAATACCTCCAAAACGGATTTTAAATCCCGTGTACATTGTATCTTACGTTTTCTAATGGAACTTCTACAGCTAAATGCACTAGCAGACATGAGCAAAAAACCTGCAACATGAGCATTTAAGTTTATTGTGAAACAACAAAGTCTTTTGCTCCAAAATAAGTGTGTAGGGGAGGACGCCGAGATTTCTTCTGGCGTGATTCGTGCCACTTAGACGTTATGTTGATTCCCTACAGCTTAACGTAAGCCCCGAACCACATGAGCCCCCGCCGGGAATCGATCCGGGTCTCCCACGCTAAACAAGCGTATAATAATAATAATAATAATAATATGAACTGCGTTCTGGTAGTGATCAAGGAGGTATTAAGGCTGATAGTGATCTTCTGGACACTAGAACTCCGGATTTATTTTAAGGTTTAGTAATTTGCACTAAGAAGGAATCACAATGGGATATATAGAAAAGGATTTACACCTGTACATCTGTTGTCCATCACCTCCGTGTAATACATATATTTGGTCTAGGAATTAATTCGTGCGGTTGGTACGCACACATTGAAGCTGTAGTACAAACACAAAATACATAAATACCTTAAGAAAAATATTGTCCATCGCTAGCCACCACTTTCGCCCGCCCATCTGTCAGGCAATGTACGGATTCCGTGGCGAAAGAAGTCCTCATCCTTGGAAGCGATCCAGTCAGAGACCCATGTTTCGATATCTTCTGAAGAAGTAAACCACTGTCCAATCAAATCGTTGTTCATGCAATCGAACAAGTAGTAGTCCGAAGGAGCAACGTCTGGTGAATACGGCGGGTGGGGTAAAACTTCCCATCCGACATTTTCTAAGTAGGTTTTGACCGGTTTTGCGACATGTGGGCGAGCGTTATCATGTTGAACAATAAGTTTATCATGTCTGTTCTCCCATTCTGGTCGTGTTCTGGCCAGAGCTTGCTTCAAACGCATTAATTGTCGTCGATAACGTTCTCCATTCATAGTTTCACCCGGTTGCAGCAGCTCATAGTACACCACACCTTTCATATCCCACCATATGCACAGCATAACCTTTGCACAGTGAATATCTCGTTTTGGTTGTGATGGACCTGGTTCACCTGGTTTCACCCAGGCCTTTTTTCGTTTAGGGTTCTCGTAATGGATCCACTTCTCATCACCCGTAATAATTCGATGCAGAAACCCCTTCCTGCTCTGTCGTTGAAGCAGCAATTCGCAAATGGTTTTTCGTCTTTCAACGTCTCTGTCTTTCAATTCATGTGGAACCCAATGTGACATCTTTTGAATCATTCCCATGGCTTTCAAGCGTTTGGAGACTGTTGTTTGATCAACGCCTAATGCTGCTGCAAGTTCCTGCGTTTGACACGAATCCTGCTCGAGCAATGCTGTCAATTCATCGTCTTGAAATTTTTTTGGCTGTCCAGCTCGCTCTTGGTCTGCCAAGCCGAAATCACCACTTCTAAACCGTGCAAACCACTTCTGACACGTTCGCTCAGCTAGAGCATGGTCACCATACACTTCCACCAAAATACGATGACTTTCAGTCGCACTTTTCTGCATGTTAAAGTAATGCAGCAGGACACCCCGCAAAAACACTTTATCAGGCACAAATTGCGCCATGTTCACTTAACTACAAACTGGTGTTGTTGACGCTTTAATCCACTGCCCTATACTACGAACGATACGCGATGACAGGGGTTTGCAACACATGTGTGGATACACGGAACTGTGGGACGCTCCGTTCGTTGCGCCATCTCTTGTCTACCCACACGAATTAATTCCTAGACCAAATACTATAAAAGTGTATGGCAAAAATAAATAAAAATTACAAAATGAAAAAAAGTGAGAACATCGAGTGGCACTCGAACCAGGTTCAAAAGTACTAAATCCGCAAAGAAAGCAAGAACTTAGCTCGCATGGTTACCGAAACAACTCTGAAGTTCCATTCCTATTTCATGAATAAAGAACGAATTTCTTTGTAGTCGAAAAGCGTGTGTGCTTTACTTACAATCAAGTTTTCTGCATTTACCAAGTACTATGATGTTCTAAATGTATCATTACATTAAGTTATAAAAAGACAACTGAGTATTTCAAACAGCAAACTGTAAGCTGCATTGGGAAGTCTCGTTATTTTTTTCTTTTTACTTCCCCTACCATTACGCCTGCGATATTTGCCAAACCTACAATTTTAAGGGACTTAGAAAAATTCGGGTATGCAATTATATTTTGGAGAAGTGTACATAGTTTCGAAATAATGCATCCTTAAGTATTACGATGAGTGTTACTTTTTTCTACATTTTATAACATTTCAACATATCACCAGTGGCGTCTCCTGACGCGAATGTTATGGCGTTGGCATAAAGGAAAAATATATTAATCCTCACAACCATAGGCGAAACTAGAGGGGATTCACTCTCCCCAGGAGCAAAGCTGGGCCCACCCACATTCCTTTTACTCATCGAAAATAGTGCGGTAAGTTCGCCTCAATTTAGGCATAACTATTTTAATGGGGTTTGCATTTGACATATTTAATAGTGACTATACTTTTCCCATCCGTCGATTTCTTGAATATAGCCTGAATAGGAATGGGCACAAATCGAGATAAAACGCGACTCAACTCGCATTAGACTGTTTTGGAGGTCGAATTTCGAGTCGAGTCGAGTTTGGTAAGTGACTCGCTCGTTCAGCTTGTTTTAACTCGTTTTGAAAGCATGCCTGATTAGACTGGAAAGCGAAAGCCATGAGAAATGGAGGCAGAATGTGGAATGCTTTTATTGTTGCTCACAAGAGGGGACATTACTCGCATCTCGTCTCGTCTCGATAACGAGACGACAATAGATTTTTATAACGAGACATCCTCAAATATCGTGAGCACCAATATAAGAGCCAAATCAGAAAGCCAAAATATCTACAATCTACCGTACAATATATGTATAATTTTATATTTTTAAAAAGTCTGTAATGATTTTTCTGTCTGAACTTTTCTCAGCTGCCTACTAATTTCAATATAATAGGCCTATTTAATAGATAATCTCAAAACGAAGAAAGTGAAACATTTCCTTTTTGCAGCATTCAGAGACAACACAAAAGCGATACCTCAGTAAGCACTCGGAGACAGTGTAAGAGACCCCGAAATCGTAAGTCTTGAGGATAACGCACTAGCGACAAAGTAAATAAAAATTTGGGAAAGAAAAAAGCAGAATGGAAAACGTAGCTCAACGTGGAGGCGCTTTTTCACCAACTGACACTTCGAACACAACTTGAATCGAGAAAACAATGATGTTTCCTTTCACCGTGTTCCTTACACGTATTTCAGGAAGACGTTTGTACCCATAACGCCTTGTGATTTGAACGATATGTTTAACAATAAAAGTAAGTCCGTAGAACATACGAAAAAAAATGTATCTCTCTACAATTGTTTTGTATAAATCTACATACTTGGGAGCGCTTGACACAAGCAGAAAACTCAAGACGTTGACTTTCTAAACAACGCCTTGGATCACAGAAACACGAAGCGCACGTGAAATCTGAGTCTAGTAGAGCAGTGAAAATGCCAAGGATGTTATAAAATAGAGGATCTGCCAATATGTATCTTCATCCTGTTAACTCAATCAAGCCAAAATACAAGCGAGCATCGGTACGTCTGATTGGCTACTCTCGTCTTCGCCTTCATCTGATTGGCTACTTTCGTTTCTGCCATTATTGTTGGCTCAAAACTTTGCGATGCTATTGGGCTTGGTGGGCAGGCAGCGTAGGAGTGGCAAAACCGTGACGTATGGCTTCAAGATTTGTTTGTATAGGAGGATCCTCTATTTTAAAACATCCTTGGAAAATCGAGCCAAACCTTTGCCAACGACAATGACACTCGCATAGATGCCTCCTCAAAACATCACGGAGAATGGGTAGGACTTGTCTGTTCTTCCGCACTTCAACAGTTGATTCTGTTTTGTTGAAAATAAAGAAAATCTCTAGTTCCGATGATACGTTTAATTAAATTAAAATACTTTTTTTTTTCGTTGGGCGTTAGCACACGACTTCAGAAAAATGAATAATTTTTTTTTTTTTTTTTTTTGGACGTGTGGTTTCAGCTATTCAATTCATAAATCTGTTCTCATTATAACGTGTTAACGTTTCTCATATTAGCGTTTTCGTATATAAGTGATGGACATGGTGAATAAATGTGACTGGGCTTTGAAACGTAACAGTTCATCTGGTTTTGTTTCTTCAGGCACTTCAAAGTAGAAATTTATATTTAAAAAAAAAAAAAAAAAGTTTCCGTAAAATGAAAATGTAAACTTCCTTTTGGAGTTAAAGGCTGCTGAAATATGAAAAAAAAAAATGAACTTTAAAGGTCTATAGCTCCAAAACTATGGGACTTACCATTGTCGGTTCAAGACTTCAATTAGGAACCAACATGTGCTTTAGCCAAAAATATATGTTTCAGAATCCTGCGGTACGTACTTCCGCAACAATTTTTATAGAGGAAGTTTTGCTACGGGCATACAATTTGAAGTACTCACCTCTATAAAAATTGTTGGGAAAGTACCGCAGGATTCTGAAACTTGGATATTTGTATAGGGCACATAGGGGTCTACTAGCTTTTAACTAGGGATGATTCCATGACCAAGTACCTGAATGAAACTTACAGATAGTGATCAGAAAAATGGAAACACCTGAATGAAATTGCAACTTACCAGATTAATATGGTGTCGGGCCACCTTTCGCCTTCAGAACAGCCTTGATGCGACGTGGGATGGAGGCAGAGAGGTCGTGAATGGTAGCAAATGGAATTTTACACCCAGCGGCGTGCCGTCAAGGGGACTAGGGGACTAGGCTAGTCCCCTGGAATTTTAATTAAAGGATTTAGTGATAAATATATACCAAAGAAAACGAAAACATTGTTTGTATTTCTCTATTTTTGTAAAATAACACTATTTCAATTGTTCTGACACAACTATAGTCAGCGCCCGTGTGCTGGGTGCGACAGCGAAGTGGAGATCGGAAACGCTCGGGTTTTAATCGGCTTTTCTCGGGGAAGGGAACAGGGTCCAGTCAGCTAGTCCTCATATTATGTTGTCTAAGCTCTAAGCATGGGCGTTCTGTCGTAAGCGAATTTAATGCTCGTTTGCTTTTTACAGTTAATAGTTTTAACGCTATTAAATTTACAGTATTAATCTTGACACTTTCAGAAATCTAGTGAAGTGTGAACTTTTTAGATTATCAATATATTGTGCAAATGACTCGAAGAATAAAGTATGGAAGGGGACTCGTCTGAGAAATCGAGTCCCTTACGGCAAAGCGATGGCGCAAGCAGTGATATTACTTCAATTGGTATAGGGGACAGTAGGGGCGGGGATCGGCCGTTTCAGTCTTGTATTCTGGACTATTAAATTCCTTAATTTTCAAGAAATGCAACAAATAATAACCAGTAGTAGAACAACTCCAAGCATTTCCATTTAGACAATTCCAATTAAAGATTATATACATAATATCAAAACGGATTATTTTGCATCTTCAAAATAGTTAACTGCATGTAAGACAAGAAACAAACTGTATTGCTGGCCTTGTACTCTGTTCCACATAGAAAAGGACGTGTGGAATAATGATGGCTTTTGTGAATGAACAATTTTCACAAACCCAAGTTGCGCCAAGAAAAATGTTATTCACACCTGTCCACAATAACTAAATTGAAAACTTTCGGGAAACCAGAATTGATTTTTAATTGAGCAAGCAATGCAGAAGTTGAAATGAAATGAAATGAAATGAAATCTGAGTTTTACGTCCCACGGTTATGCCGGTTAGGCTAAAGGAGACGGTGATGATGAGAGATGAGTGAAATGGTGGAATGAAGAAAGTGGGAGAAAACGGGAGAACCCCGAGAAAACCCACGAGCACGGTGTTTGTCCACCACAAAGTTCACTTGGCGGGGGCCAATGCAGAAGTTGATTCAAACCGAGAACTAATGAACCGATTGATTTATTCCTCTTGTTTTATGGCTAAACAAGAGCTATCATTTAGAAGTCATAACAAACAGGAAGATTCTGTCAATTAGGGAAATTATATTGAAGTAATTCAGTTACTTTCTAAGTACGACACTAAAAGGACTTGCAGGGGCGCCTGAAGAAAATTTTCTAGGGAGGGTCCCATCTCCATGGTTGCTATGTTACGTCTGGTATTTCTGGTATTTAATATACGTGGTTTGCTATATTACATATACATTTTCGTGAGCCAGAGGAAGGTCCGGGCCCCACCCTACCCTCTCGTTCGGGCGCCCATGTTGACTTGTCATCTTCACAGCATGGGAGTGTTTAAAGGAACGTCAAACAGAATTCAGAATTATATTATTAAATGTGTTTGTTGAGTAATTCTGGATAAAATTAAGTCAGAAATAAACAATACACTTCTTACAGCAATAATGTTGGACAAAACTACGGACATTGCAAAGATCTCTCAACATTCAATCGGTACGTGAAAGACGGCAATTCATGAAAGACATTTGGTTTGCAGATGTTACTAGTGATTGCACTGCGACTGCTCTAATTGAGCATGCTTTCCAAATTCTCTCTCATTTTAATTGTAAACAAAAGCTTGTAGCACTAGGCTATGGATGGAGCTGCTACATTTTCTGGACATTTGAACGGTTTACAATCTTTTGTGAAAAGGTGTTTGAGTGCACTCACCATACACTCTATCATCACAGACTCAATCTCGTTGTTCCACAGTATGTTAATCACATCAAGGAATGTAAAATATTTTTAGAATAAATGGCATTCCAAATTTCTTTTCATATTCATCGAAACGCTGTAACGCGCTTGCTGAATCAGAAGTAACTAAGTGATTTCCAACGGTTGCCACTATAAGATGGAATTACAATTCCAAAATTGTGAATGCAGTAAATGAAAATCAAATAGAACTCTTATGGTGTTCTGAGAACATTGTAGAAGATTCAGATAATTGCGATACCGAAGCTTTCATGACTACAAAAAAGAAAAAAAGAAAAATGTGTGAGTTATCATTGAAGGATTTCGATTTTGCATTTCTACTAAAAGTTTTCAGTAATTTTTTTTTCGCGCACGGACATACTGTTCAACATTCTTTAAAGTAAAATCTTGGATGTGAAATATTGCATCCAAAAAGTACAAAAGATGGTATCTCAACTTAGAAATGCAAGAAATGATTTTGAAGACTTATAGAAAAGTAGAATTGGATGACAACGGGAACCTTCTAATAAAAGACGTAAAGTAGATGACTCAACAGATTCAGAAATTAAATATGTGCGGATCTTCAATGACATTATTAATACTGTGATTTCAAGATCTCAGTGAGTTACAATTTCTTGAGTTGTTAGATTTAAAGAATTTTCAGTGCTTGAAAACTTGTTTTCCTGATTGCTTGTTTTTGACCCTTAAATCAATTTACGGGAGTTTTCTTTTTAATTTTAACAATTTGCGGAGTGAATTAATATAGGTTTACAGACTCTTAGATTTTTCAAATAAAACTGTGACTGAAATTATCCATTTCTTGAAAGAAAGAGGCATGGTAGAAGAAGCATTTACAGAAACATATAAATTGTGTTATTTGGTGTCAACAATACTACTCAGGACCTCCACTCTACAGCACACATTCTCTTCGAACCTAGTCCCCTGTGAGAAAAGTCACGGCACGCCACTGTTTACACCATTCCTCGTGCAGGGCATCGATCAGTTCTGTGAGAGAGGATGGAGGTGGAAATCGTCGCCGGAGTCGTGTTTCCAAGACGGACCTCAAGTGTTCAATTATGTTGAGATCTGGGGATTGGGCGGGCCAGGGGAAGTGTTGAACTTCATCCCGATGTTCCTCAAACCACGCTGCAACAACGCCAGCTGTGTGAATGGGTGCATTATCATCCTGGAAGATGGCGTCATTGTCCGGGAACAACATCCGGACCATAGGATGCAAGTGGTCTCCTAAAATTGCCACATAATCGTTGGCAGTGATTCGTCCGCTAAGTGTGACCAAAGGACCCAATGAAAACCATGATATGGCGGCCCACAGCATCACCGAGCCGCCGCCATGTTTCACAGTTGGGCGGGGACACTGCAGATCATAAGCTTCTTTGGGCGTTCTCCACACATAAACGTGGTTGGGAATAGGGTGAAGGATAACTCATCCGACCATATCACATGTTTCCAGTCCTCAACGGTCCAAGTTGCATGGTCGCGGCACCATTTGCGGCGTGCGAAAGCGTTATGGTCCCTGATGAGCGGTTTGGCCCGTGCAACACGACCCCGTAAGTTCATGTCATGTAATTCGCGGCGGACTGTGATTGTCGAAACAGGGTGGGGGAGGTGCTGATTGAGTTCCTCCGTCACTTGCTCCGCAGTGGCACGACGGTTCTGCGTGACAATGCGCTTTAATACCCGGCGTGACCTGTCACTCATGATTTTCTTCCGCCCATTGTTCCGCTTCCCCGATGTGGTTTTCCCGTGTGTTGTGTAGGCCGTCATCACCTTCGACACTGTCCCACGCGACACACCTAACA
Organism: Thermobia domestica; assembly: GCF_964235325.1. Taxonomy (NCBI): domain Eukaryota; kingdom Metazoa; phylum Arthropoda; class Insecta; order Zygentoma; family Lepismatidae; genus Thermobia; species Thermobia domestica. The sequence goes on along the minus strand of NC_137470.1, from coordinate 159,624,765 downwards.
CAGTAGCCACTGCCGTCACACTCACTCCACATAACCGCGCACCAACAATTTGTCCTCTTTGAAAATCTGAGAGGTCTCCCATTTTACACTACCTCCGTCTGCTGCAGCCACTGGACACTGCTGTTCCACTGCGCCTGACGTAGTATGGAGACCGACCTAACACACCACCACCAGCGGTCCGGCGCTGCGGGCGCCACGACACCACTACCAACCCATGCATCTGACGTGCTGCCAACTACAGGTGTTTCCATTTTTCTGATCACCATCTGTATATAACCTCTGAAAGTTCTTGCCATGCGAAGTACGAAACCGTTTTCAAATCCTCAACCTGACATCATAAGGGGCCAGTTTGTTTGTGTTTGTGACCCTATGTATGGCATATTCGACAGAAGTGAAAATGAATGTTACGATGCATCACGCGTAAGTGCCTGAGACGATCATGCTCCTTTTTTGGTTAGAACGTGACTCGGGCAAGGGTTTTATAATATCACTTTGCAGCCAGACGTACCCATTTGGTCAGTGTGCCCAACGAATTGTAAATACATTTTGGCAGATGGTTTCTCTACCACTGGATGTATATCCATGTAACGTTGCATAAACTTCATTCTTCATTAGAGAAAATATACTGTGGACGTATTCCTCTCTCAAGTACACCAGTCTGTGAGTGTTGCCAACAGTGGTGGCCGGTGGATTGTGGTTTCGGGTGTTGCAGTACGAACGATCGGAGACGGAAGATATAAAATGGCTCATTGACTAATCAGCATAACTTTACCTGCAAATGCTATGTAACATGTTAAATTAAATGAAGGGTAAGGGGAAAAAACAAGGAATGTCCATGTGGGTGCATTAACGGGTGCTTTGTTCTATCTATTGGTGACTGTCGGTACTATTTGACTGTATATGCTTGCATGCGTAGATGTAGAAATGTCCACGTAAAACGGGGAAAAGATTTGACTAACCCTATTCATTATATACAGCTTTCCAATATTAAAGTGCCGTTTTCTCGAAAATGTAGTTTTGTGACATTCCTTCTTTTTTCCCCTTACCCTTCAAATAAAATTATGGTTTTAAAAAATAAAAAATGCAGAACATTTAATCCTATTAATCACCTTATTCAATTAGCAAGTTCATTCTTCTCTCTTTGATTGGAACAAATCTGCCTAATACATTCTGGTTAAACTGTAGTATTCTTATTGTCAGGTCTTTTTCAATGGAAAGCATAACCTATGATGACAACTTTCTTGGGACATTGAATTTCTTGAAAGTGTCAATTCTTTTTGATGTGAAAAAAAACTTTTCTTCTTTTACTGACGCCATAGGTACAGTTAATATTAGTTTCAGAAGCTTTGTAGATTCACTAAATATTTTTTCTAGATTACTGTGAACAATTCATTCTAGCAAACTCAGTCCCTGACAGTGATCCGAATTCCTCTTCAGTGTAGATTGAAGAGAGTTCGTAGGAGAGATTGTTATAAAAAATGTACATTGAACACGCTTTATTCACAATTTATCTACGAAAATGTAAATAAATTGTGGAAATGTATCTAGTGCATACAACATTACTGCCATAAGATGTCCTGTAAATTTAAACTTTTTTTTTTTTTTTTGTCGAACACACACCTGAATTACACTTTGCTTGTTTTGTCTAAACCTTAATTGTAAGTTTTTCCTCGGTTGAAAGCTGGGCATTTTTGTTTGTGAGTTATTTACAGAAGTCATGGTATACAATTCATTCACAATTTGTACGTTATGTACAGAATTAAAGCGCACACAATAAAATTAAATCTAATAACCAAAACAGCTGATACAAAAGAGATACTGGTATATGAATTGCGAATGTTACATATTCATACATAGAGCTGTCACCTGGCCGGCTTTTCATTGGCCTGGCCGGAAAAATTGATGTTATTTTGATTAAAGCCGGTGACGGGTACAAACTTCTCACCAGCCCCTTTATAACTTTTTTTTTAATTTGTATCTAGTTCGAAGTATAGATATTGAAAAGTAGCTGTCATTCTGTAAACTCAAAACTGTTATCTTCCACCATCTATCAACGATTAATATATTTTGTTCACCTGTTTAGAAAATTTTAGAGAGATGACAGGGACTGTATCAGGGACAATTTGAAATTTACTTTCAAGGAATTTTATACATTTATTAAGAGTGGAAAGGGACTTCTTAAAGTAATTTCCCATAGTTGAAGTAGAGACAGTAGGCCTATGGCAATATGTGCTCAAAACAAGGGGAGGTAAACAGAATAGAAACCTTTTGTATTCATAATAGTGAAGCATCAGCGGGTTGCCCTGCAGACAATGGGTAGATAGTATAGTTGTATAGAAATACACTATTGTTTAAATGACATATGATGACAGGTAATGGCTGGTGTACTATTGTATGTATAGTAGTGACACAAAAGAGAATAATAAAAGATGTCAAAGTTGAAAAGATAAATGATTTTTAAAAAACCTTGGAAAACTTGTTGAACAATGGGAAGCTTGTTATAAGGAATAATAGAACTATAGAATACTTTGCAGGTGTATGTAAAGAATAATAAAAGAGAAACCTTGGAAAACTTGTTGAACAATGTGAAGCTTGTTATAAAGAATAATAGAACTATAGATTACTTTGCAGGTGTATGTAAAGAGAAACCTTGCAGCTGTATGCGTTAAAGAATAATAATTTAGGTGATGAACAATAGCGGATTGTTATAAAGAAAAAGAAAAGAATTTTTAACCCGGCGGCGGCGGAAACGCGGACGCGGCGCGGGAAGGCGGGGGGGGGGCGCGAACGGAAAATACCCGCGTGCGCGGGCGCGAGCGCGTGACGTCATTTGAAATTTTTATTTAAATATTGGTTTTAAAAAATAGACATGTATAGTTTTGTTAGCGATGGAGAACCGTCAGTTTGTAGAGGACATTGATGTGAAGCATAAGTTAAACGCTGAGAATGAATATCCAGATTCTCCATATTGTACATTTGATGAAAATGAATTAGAAAGATATGAAAACGAAAATATAAAAGTTTATACAAGTGATAGTGAGGCTGGAATAGATAATGAAGTGTATGAATTTTCGCAAGATAAGTCAGATTTTGAGGCGGAATCAAATGACGAAGTGGTATCAAATGTAGATACGCCGCCATGTTCACCTGATTTATCAGAATTAAGTTGGAACTGTGAATGTGGTGTTAACTATGTGGATGTGAACTGTGTAAGAGACTGCATTGCAAAATGGAAACCAAATGATTATTTAATATGCTATGCATGCTATTGGCATGATACATGTGAATGGTCTCATGAATGTTTTTATTGTAATGAAGACGTTTTAGACATTCGTGTTTGGTCTGTGTTAGTGAATCCTCGTGTACAGGAGGAATTATTTGATATTTATGCAGAAACACATACAGTTATTACAACATTAACAAGAGATTATTTTAATATTACATTTGGTGAACTATCAGTGGATGTGAATGTACGAAAAGAACTTTTAAGTATTTTCCTTGAAAAAGACAGATCGAACGAGTATAGTGAGGTGTGTTAAGAAAACGTACTGTACATAATGTATTTAGAAAATAATTTTTGTGTATCATGTAGTGAAGAACAAATTAGTGAAGTTTGTGTTTTAAAAACTATAAGTTCATACTTACGTTTTAATAATAATATTTCTTGTGAACAATGCTTGCTGCATCTTGAACATCAATGTTTATTTCACGATGATATTGGAACTTTTGCTGTAGGATATTTATCCAACGACATAACTCTTATTGATTTATTTGAAGTGTTTGAAGAACATCATAGTGAAATTTCAAGTATAAACTTTATACGCAAAGTGCGTGATTGTTTAAAGAACACTGAATTTGTTGGACAAATTATACCATTTTTCTTAGAACGTAAACATAAAATTTCACCATGTGTTAATGAATACATTATTGACATACAAGGTTTTAAGATTTCAAATCATGAATTTATTATACGTGAATTTTGTTTAACTGCGTGTGATGATACAGTAAATTTGCATTGTTTAATAAAATCACCAGTAGAATACAATATACTTCCATTAGGTTGTCAAAAACAAATTGAATGGTTAACATTAAACTTACATGGATTAACTTGGAATGATAAATGCGGTTATACTGTATCACACATACGTAACCTTATATATCAACTTTGTAAACAAGATGCAACCTTTTATTGTAAAGGTGCAGAAAAAACACTTTGGATTAAAAATATTTTTGCACTAGCTAATGTTATTGATTTGGAAAGTAAACAGTGTCCACCATTAAACACAATGCATGCAAACGTATTTAATGATTATTGTGCTTTTCATGAACAAAATATTAAACTTGAGAAAAAATCAGGATGTGCATTTCGTAATGCACAACAGTTATGTTATTGGTGGAAGTTTCAACGTACTATAACATTAACTAATGCATTTGCAAAGTTGTAAAAAAGGATATGATATGTTCTTGTAAATAAAAATACAAGATTTTCAATTGTAAATAAAAAATTTTCATTAAACTAATCTACTTGTTTTTTCTTTTTCATTATATTGCTTACATGATTGAATACAATTTTATCATTTTGTTTAAGATTATTTTTTTTGAACAAATTTAAACATTCGTTAAAGCTTTTCTTTCGTACAATATGATGCAGAAAGTACAACATAAATTGTCCACACAAGATTGAATTATCATCTTGATATGCGGAACTATTTGTAAAATATATTTTACAATTTTTATTTAAAAAAGTTTTTATTTCTTTTGGAAATGGTAATGCTAAGCTATCGAAATAGTATCCTCTTTGATTTTCATCAATGAATACAGACACCCAATGTGTGCCACCTGAAGATGAATTGCTTAAATTTATAATAAGTCCAGCCGGTGGTTGCACAGTTTTTGGTATTCTATCAATAGGATAAATGCCATGCACATTCGCACCAGTAACTTTATCACGAAGTAACACTTTTATTAAATCATCCGTGTACATAACTTTTCTTTTTAAATTCACATCACTTCACTTCACTTTATACGCGTATATGTTGGAAGACCTAGTGGAGTATATGGAATATTCTCATAAAACGAAATAACATGTTTAAAATATTCATGACAGTTTTTTTATAACTTTTCCAATAACGATGAATGGTGCTAACGCATAAAAAATACTTTTGACAAACTTCATAGTATGATACCTTGCAACTCTTTGAATAATCAAGCAAAAATATTACAATATACAATGTTTAACACACTTTGTACCAGTAGGACACATGTAATTCATATGCTTAGAAGTGAACAGTTATACTTCTTTTATTAAAATGATACTTTTAAAAAGTATTATCAGTATATATATTTCTATCTTTATCAATTTGAATTAAAGAATCAAACTGAGCGTAAACAATACATTTTATAGGCTCAGTTAAATTTTCAGAAAAGGAAACTTTAATATTTACAGGTGCATCACGCACAAGGTCCCATGTACAGTCATCTAATGTTGCTGTAGGTGATAGAATAAATGCATAAAGAGTATAGCCGTGTGGATATTCTTCAGGAGTAATAGTATGTGCATCATCTTTATAATATAAACCAGTACCGGAAAACAGAGAATGGTAACTTAGAAGGTACAAATTGTTTTGAAAATCGGGGGTGAGGGGACTGGGAGGAAAAGATTTTGATCCAACTTGTAGCTGCAGTTTGTTAACGTTAAAGTGTTGAAAATGAAATGGATTTAGTTCAGATTTTCCATTAAATGCCGAATTGGAAACAAACCCGATAACAACACCTTTAGGTACGTTACCCAGAAAAATATTATCAAGATTGTATGAATTAACGTTTGCAGGAATAGTATACGATCTTGTTTCTACTCTTGTAAGGGGATATTTTGCTGTTTCATGATTCATATTAGTATTGATTTCCATTGCCAAATGAGGTGCAACATCAATGCGACGTATATGTAGAGTAACATCTTCAAGTTTTACTTTATAAGAAGTATTTGCAGGAGATAATAAACAAAAAGCATCTTTACTACGATGTAATTTTATACGAAGACCTACTTTATTTACAAGTGCTCTTGGTAATCCAGCAATATCTGTATACAGACGACCATACATTTCAAACGATTTACTATTTTTAATATAATTAGCACGTTGTTGAAAACCTACATTAGCATTACCAATGCTATCAAATTGTTTAGCAGTATCTTTATACCACATACCTAATTTCAAATGTGTATCAGAAGCATCACGGGAATAATTTAATAATGTTTCAAGGTACGCACGATAAGGATAAAATCCTGATGAAGAAGTAATTAATTTATCATTTAATGAAATGTCAATTTGACTAAATAATGAATGTAGGAAATTATTTGTTGGTGCTACAACATCAGTGTCAGCTAATGGTGTATCATCAGGTTTTGTAATTTTACAACGTACGTAAAGATAAAGATATGCAGTATGAATAAATTCTCCTGTTTCACCGGGAATAAAAAATTCAATAGGTCCATCAGAACTTAATGTTGAAATTGGACGGTATTCAGCATTAAAGCAAGATTCAATTGCAGTTTGTGTCATTGGAGTACTAAATAAATCGAAATCGTTGGTACAGCATTCAACACTGTTCGAATTAAGTAGTGCCATTATGAAAATATATCTGTAACACGACTTATTTTTCTTTTTACTTTTCTTTTGCTTTTGCTTTTGTTTGTACGCTTACGTTTAGTTGGAGGTCCAAAACGAATAATTGCCGGAGCTTTACGCTTGCGTGGCCGTCTCTTACCACTTCCAGTTAATAACTGACCAACTTTGTTAGCAGCTTTTGTCTTTAATGTTTCACCAGCTTGTTTTACACGTGCACGAACAGATTCTTTAAATGGTTTATCTTCTAATACATCACCCGCTACTTGTATTCCCGTTTGTAATGCTTGTCGACCTAAAGTTTTTGCAACCTGTTTAAGAAATGGTAAAGCAAAACGAAATAATCCTTGGAAGAAACTACCTATACCATGTCCCCGTTGATATACAGGTCCTGAAAAGTATGGGATACCATGTCCGTAATGTCGTCTAAATTTCATTTTTAAAATATAATTAATTAATTACTTTTTTATTAGGAGAGCGCTTAAAATGAAGTGTAACACTTAGTGTCCCAGAACGAAATGGCAAATTTCGTCATGCATGGTCTTTTAATAGTATTTCAATACTGTTAAATGAAAACTTTGCAAGTGGAAGATAATGAATATCTTGAAATGTTAATGTTTTCACTTTACCGTATTTTACATTTGATATTGTTGCAATACGTAATAAAGGTGCTTTTGTATCACCTAGAAACTGATATTGTATGGTATCAGTATAAATAAAAATTTGATGAGGATATCCAATATCAACATATGGTTGTTTAAATCCACGTTTATACAAGACAAGATCTTTATGTTGACGAAGTCCTAATTGCATTGCTAATGTTGCTGATAATAAGGCCGATTCAACACAATCACTACAATCTACTTGTACAATATTTGATATAGAAAATTTTATTTCTTTTGATATTTTATTTAATTCATCAATAATATGATGTGCAGAGTGATAATATCCACTTACAATTTTACCTTTTTGTGCTTCTTCATTTTTATTTTATACCACATAACATTTTCTCCATCGTTAACATTATAACATGTTAAAGGAACATGTAATTCACTTATTCCTACATGCCAATCGGTTTCTGATAATTGAATATTATTTTTTAGTTGATTAATAAAATGTGTTGGACTATTTGTAGGATATACATCAGTACTTGCGTTTGATACAAGTGTAATGTAAAAACTATCATCAATACTTTCAGAAATCATTTTCGTTTAAAGTGAAGTGTTAAGTTTGAAGTTCCAAATTGAAATGGCAATTTTAAACCGTGCTCATCTTTTAAGTTTACTTCAATCGTGTTAAAATAAGATTTTACAACTTTAACAGATTGTGGTGTGTGAAATAGAAAACATTTTACATCCCCGTGCTCAATAGTATATGCACTAACTTTACGAAGTACTGGTCCAATATTTTCTTGTTGTTTTACAATATCAACACAAACATTAAAAACGTTTGGTATATTCTAAATTGCATGGAAATTTTGCGCGTGTTACGGTTGGAACATTTTCATTAACTGGTTTTACAAAAACAGCATCTGTAAACTCTGTTGTATTTTCATTTATAAATCCAAGTAAATGTTGTAACCCACGTGTCATTGCAATAACACAAAAATCTTTTAATTTTAAAGAATGTCTAATTCCAACTTGATTTTTATTTTTATAATATTTTAACATGCGTAATTCTTCAGGAATCATTTCTAAAATGGATGTAATAGAAGTATAGTATCCTGGTGTAATATCAACATCTACAATTTCAAGTTCATCATTAACGATGGTTTCAATTGTAATTTTTTCATTTTTACCAACATTATAAAAACTAAAAGGTACATTAAGTTGCGTTAAGGCAACATACCATTCTCCTTCACTTAAGTGAATAGGTTGTGCTAACTTTACTATAAATGAAGAAGTTGTATTATTAGTAAAAATTTCACTACTAGCATTTGAAGGAAGAGTAACATAGAAATCATGTTCTATCATTGAACTCATTTTGAAGACTGAACAGAATTTGTTTTAATCCATGAATTCATACTTGATGGATATCCCAACCACTTTACATACAGCATATCTTTTTTTCGTTTTAGTACTTTTTCAATTAAAAATGTTTTGTTTGAATTTACATTTCCTTTTTGTAATTCTTCTGTGTAAAATATTCCTTTAATTTCCTCATCATTCCAATCTTTTAATTTATATGTAATAGGATTTGTCGGAATACATTTATCAACAATAAAAATTTCTTGTGACCATTTTGGTAAATATCCCTTTTCTAATTTATGTTTATATTTATTAACACGCACATAATCACCAGGGTGAAATTTACATGTTAATTTGTTTTTATTCGTTTTATCACCGTACAACGTATTCAAAACTTGATTAACATTAGAGTAATTTACATTTGCCGGTGCCATTTTAATACTACTATGATACGAATGATTATAATTTTTTACAAATTGATCTAAGACATCTATATAACGGTATGTATTTTTAGCCGTAAAATAACGATATAATTTTTCTTTTAATGTTCTTATAAAGCGTTCAGCTAATGCACATTTAATTTCTGAATGTACACTGTAATGATTAATTTCGTATTCTTTAAATAAACGTTTTACATGCCGATTATAAAATTCTGTACCTAAATCCGTTTGTACATTAAACACAGGTAGTTTAAAATGTTTTAAAATTTTTTTGATTGCTTTTGCCATTTCAGGACCTGTTTTTGTTTTTAAGGGAACACAATACGCATACCGTGAAAAAATATCAATACAACATAATATATACTTATAATTTTTGTTATACTTGGCAATATTTTGCATATCTGCTAAATCCATTTGTAATGTTTCATTTGGTGCACTAACATAATATTGTTTACGTTCAAACAGTTTACGTGCTGGTGCATGTAATGTATATGCATCTTGAGATGCTAACCAATTTTTAATTTTCTTTTTTGATAATTTTGTTTTTGTTTGTAATGTTTTAATACTTGATAAAGAAGTAGGATTCGTATAATCATAATATAATTTTGACAATTTTCCCATTTTTATTTACATTTTATATTCTTTCCAGTTTTTAAAAATATTTGTTACTAGTGTTGGACTTTGTGATTTTTTAAGTTTGCTATGTGATTTCACTATAGGAGTAGAAATAAATTCACGTGGTACATTAAGATCATCCAATAAATTTTTAAACTCGTGAATGCCTATCGGATTTCTTGAATATTTTCGTGTACGAACAACATCATTTATTAAATCAATAATATTAGAACCTGGTATTATTTTTCCTTGAATACGTACTGTTCCTGATTGATCCCAATGAATTTTATTAGAACTTGTTAATTGTTTTAATAAGAGATCTGTTTTCCTTCGTTGTGTTTTTGGTACTGATTGTAAAATGTCTGATACAAAGGGTAAAATTGAATTATTTTTTTTTCTTCTTGAGATAATGATGATGATGATGTTTGAGGAACATCTTTTTCAATAATAGGTAATGTAATTGGATTTTGTGAAACTGATGAAGTATAATTTAAATATTGTTGTAATGCTTGCTGATACAATTTCCATTTTTCTTCAATACTAAGATTACGACGTTGTAAAATACTATTCATTTCTTCATCTAAACGCGATTGATGTGAATCTATTGATTTTATATTTGCATGCATTTGTTGCATTGCATTTTCAGGCACTAATATCATTTTACGAAATTCCGACATACTTATCTTCCAAACAAACTACTTGCTACTGCACCAAGTAATGGTCCTAAAATTAATGGTAAAAATGCCCCACCTTTCTGCAATAAAATTTTCTTTTTCTTATTAAGTGCTGTACGTTGTGCAGATAAAGCACGCAAGATCTTTTTATGTCTACGTAAACGTTGCTTCTGACGCGAATTCAACGGAATGTTTCCTTTTATTGTGTTTTTAGCAACTTGTGAAATAGTACGTATTAAATCACCAGATGCATGTCGTATAATTTGTTTTCGCTTTGCGCTTTTGCATTTGCACATAGCACGGAGAGTATCAAAGTGTTGTTTCACCTTCAACATCTTGAACTAAACTAAACGTAAACGACTGAATTACTGTCTTTTACATTTGCATATACATGCAGTGTTTCATTAGGAAAAATATTTGTACGTAATCGTAATGCATCATTTGTTTTTTGAGTTAAGTCAAATAACAAATAAGTGTGAGGTTCACGTGTTACATCTTCGAACACATTCACAACTTGTTTACTATATCGTGGCATAATTTGTCTTGCTAAATATTGTATTTGTAATTTATCACGAGGATTTTTAAATACTATAATATAATGTGCATTTAAACTTATATCACGGGCATGTTTTCCTTTTGGAAATAAATTTTGAACAATAAATATTACTGTTAATTTTTTATGATGTGCATATTTTGTAAATAAGTTTGCAACATCACCATTGGTTTCAGACATTAAATCATCTAATATTAATAATGAATTTTCTTGTATTTCAAAATTATTCATATCTGGAATACCTTCTATAAATCGAATTTCTGAACTTGCATCTAAATTTGGTATGACTGCACCATAACACCAAACAATTTCATTAAATTTCATAGTAAACATTTGATCACGTTCATTTAATAATCGATTTACAAAACATGTTTTACCTGCACGTGAAGGACCAGCAATTAAAATGGTTGATGGATGTTGAAACTTTAACATCTTGTATTAAACTGAATGCACACAATAGATACTTTACTTTATATACACTCATTCACACACTCACTCACTAACACAATTAACAAAATAAATTAAAAATAAATTAAGAATAAGTTAAAAAATAAATATTAAAGCTTGAAATGACTAAAATCACAGCTTAGCTGTTGTTATGAATATACTTTGGTTTACAATTTATAAGTTTGCACAGCAAACAATGGAATAAATAAATAAATTTATAGTGAAAAACTACTAATGATCTGTTAAAAAATAAATAAATAAATAAATAAATAAATAAAAACAATCACTTATAAGCCAAGCTAAAATTATTATTGTACATATCCATGAGGTAAACTTTTTGTCTTTGGTACTGGTTCGTCACTTTGTATATCGTCAATACGTTTACGTTTTTTGTTTACCTCTTGGTGTGTTTTTGTCTCTTTACGTGAAAAGATAGTGAAGCCCTGTTTCCGCACAATGCTATTTGGATTTTCTATAATTGTACAGTTAATATTTCCTGTCACTAATCCATAGAAACTCTCAAAGTTTATTCTTTGAGAGGTCCTATCATTTAGTGTAATTCCCCGAATTTTGAAAATATTTCGAAATTCCCCTGCGGCATTTTTAAGCCGCATACTATAATTTTTTGGCCCTAATCCTATAAACGTTACAAACTCCCACCCTTCTTCAATTTCATTAGTAAGATCACCCAAATAGCTTCCAAGCTTCAACGGAGGTTTCCTATCTTTTTTACACGTAAACATAATACTGTCTGTGTCACAATAAATTACGTCTTCAGGTCCTACAGTCACAAGTAAATCATATAATTGTAGCCTGGCCCATGAAGTAATAAAACCAGCAAGGATGACATTGGAAAATTGTAAAGGTACATTTTCAGTTTCCAAGTCTTTATATGTTAGAATAAGATGTTCATCACCAACTGGAATAACACTATGAACCTCATATCTCGGTGTAGCATGGTACCTATGGAACTCTGCCCCACTATCAATAATTACACACTGTGTCATATCTGTACGCTGTCCCCATTTTCCGTATAAGGAATTGAGGTACAACTTCGCGCATTGTCTAAGTCCAGGGTTCGTCCTAATATTATCTTTATTTAATTTTATGCCTTCGTGAGCATAGTAATCGTCAATATACTTATCTTTGTTTTCTTCAGTTTTACACCAAGCAGGATAGCCTGAAGCTTCCTGCTTCATCTGAAGAAACGTATTCACATAGTCCCGGAATAAACTAGGTGAATTCCGATCTTCAGAACCCATGAGTTCAAATTCCCATATTTCATAAATTTTGACGATTTTATAACCGTTTTCAAGAGCACGGTGAAGCTCTGGTGTACAAAAAGTTCCAGTTAATGCACGTTCAGTATCACTATGTGTGCAATTATCAATAGTTTCTCCTTCCATACATAGCCTACAAAGTCTAAATATTAATCGGCTTTGTGCTACATACGGTAAGATGGGAAAAAAGAGTTGTTTAGGAGCCAATACAGTACATTTTACAATCCCATGAATTTTTCCCACATCTGGGAAAACCGGCCCCTTATGCACCTTAGGTGCCCCCACCGGAAGAGGTTTCCTTGCCATTACGTAGGGGTATAACGATGTAATATCATAATAAAGAATGGATTCATCGTCCGCACAATTTACATATGAACGAAATACTTCAGTACGGCCTCCGTTGTAGCAACTCTTAGGAATAAGAAAGTCTGCAGTAGTATCACATTGTTCTTTAAGGAACTTTTGTAAATCTACATCTGTGCGTACTTTATTATCCCAAGAGCACTCCCATATTTCATACAAATTCATTTTTAGAATTTCTGTGAAATATTTTCGCCGGATTTCCGTATGTTCGTACCTTTTTCAAATGTGTTGTACGGACCATGTGCATTATCTATTATGGCATTACGGTTATTTGGAAAACACGTTTTACAGGCATGCCAGTAACATCCCATAAATTCAAACACGGCATTAAGCTCTGCATTGTATCCGTCAACATTATACCTTCCAAAAGATTGTTCTCCGTTTCGTCCAGCATGCTGGATTTCTATACCCAATTGGTGTTCCATATACTTTAGCCATTTCATTGCTTTTTCACTGGTTTTTTTATAATGGTACCCCAAAGGTGGTATAACAGAAATACTTTCTTCTGGAAGATATGATGTACGATATGTTTGCATGGCTAAACTTGCAATCGTAGACGATACTAGAAAACATTGTAATCCACCCGTTTTCTCTTCTATGATATTACTAAATTTAATAACAGCTTCTGTGAGAATTCTCACATCATTTTCACAATACTCCAGCATTTCCTTTTGCAAATTAAATTGCTCTCCCAATTGCACCCGTTCTTGGTGCCATCCCTCCAACCGCTTTCTTTCTTCACCAGATCGCGATTCAGGATCATAGTACTCTATTCCCGGATATGGTCCTACATAATTTTGGTTCTCTAATGTATTAAACAAGTATGGGAAATCTCCCTTCTTTAAATTTTCTGAAAGGCCTAACGTTTTAGGTAATTTTGATAATTTTACACCAACAAACAAATAACTATCTCTAAAAATTATTTTATTATGAATAGAAATACTAAAAATCTTTTGACCCTGAATTAAAGTTTTTGGAATGATATGCTGGGACTCAATGAGTGATCTCAAACAGAAAATGTTATCAAATCGACTACCATTATGACTTATAACACAAACTTTACTAAATTGGGGTCTATCTAATAAAATATGTGTAATAAATTCATCAATGGTTTTAAAAGAAAACGAGCGGTTACCGTTTCCATCACCACATGTACTGCAGGCTTCATCAATGCCTGTGTTCATACATTTATGGCATACATGTCTAGCGCATACCAAGCAAACAACGTGTTCCCGCTCCCCACGCTCATTTTCCAGTTTGAGCATGGTTTCTACGTCAAAGACAATATAAAGAAACCTCTTGATATGAGTAGGTTTTACTTTCTTCACATAACATGAGTGACCTTCCTGTACATGTTCACGACATGTACTGCAAAAGTATTCACCACATGTATGATCGGATTTTCGTGTTCTTAAATCATAGAGTGCATTACAGTTGATGCAAACTTTCACATATTCACACACATTCTTGCCAATTTGATTACCTTTAAGTGATTGTCGAAACATTCACCCCTAGTAAAATATCTATTGCATGCATTGCATTTCATTTTATCCATCGTAACATCAAGTTTATGCATATGTTCGCAAGATGAACACATTAACTCACACTTATGAAAACGATTTAAACCATTAAAACCCTTTAAACAATGCAAGCAGTACTTTTCTTTTCTTAAAAATGACGTTATTGTACGAATAGGACGAAAATGTCCAATACTTCCCCTTTCATCATAATAAATATAAATGGGTTTTGCATCCTGCAATTCTGGTCTTTGTACTTCTGTTTCCGGGTAACGTACTCTAAATTCACGTTTGCTTTCGGGTACTTTTTCATAAATAATAATTTGATAATTTGGAGCTAAATGTTTTTCAAATAATTCAACGTCATTAAAATCGCAACCACTTTTAACGCTAACACCTGCCTCAGTACAAAGCTTAATAGCTCTACCTTTTAATGTATCTCTAGTTGGATCTGTTAAATTACTCAAATTTCGACGTGTTTCGGTATGCTTTGCTATAACCCAAGCAATACTTTTAGGTAAACAAAGTTTGTCATTATCGGTTCCCGGAAGCTCAACCAAATGTTGTACTAAAAATTCATTTAACGGTAAATATTTGTTTAGTGTGGAATTATTATCTCGTGTTTTTCCAGCACCAAACATCGAATTTACTATATGAAATCGAAACAGGACATGATTACCTAAAAGGAAGTCTTCATTACTATTTAACACTCTAGTAATGGAAGCTAAAACGGACTTAGCAGAAATGTGTTTGCGGCGTCTCCATGGAACATACACTGCTTTCTTATCCTTACTATTGGAGGAATCAATGTACATTCCAACAAAATCGTTAGGTCTCGCATTGTTTAGTACATTATCCAATGCGAAGTTCATTAGGTTTTCAATATAGGCCGCAGGATTTCTAATTTCTTCAATTCCCATTGGCCTTACCGCAATTTCATGTCCCACCAAGTTAAACTTAGTGAAACTTTTTCTGCTTTCATGTACCACTTCGAAATTACCTTCCCCTGTATTTTGAACATCTGTATGTCCGCTACGTTCACTTGGAGGAACGTAACCGGATGTGCTAGGCTGTGGAGAGCCCATTCCGTAACCACGAGTATCCCGTGAACATTGTACACTTGATAGCTGTACTTCATTATTTACAACATCCACAGGATTTTGTCCGTTTTCACACAACTCGTTTAATAAAGCCTCTACATAATCAGATGTTCCAAACTCATCGGAATTTACTAAAACTGCGGAATTTTCAATTGTTTGTGTACCATCTGCTGCTTCATTTTGTATTTGTTCATTAATAATTTCATCAATTAAATTAAAATCTTCTTCTTGAAGTATGTTTTCCAAGGGTTGACTTTCTTGGTGGACCGAGGTTACGGAATTTTCAACAGATGGCATCACATTATTATGAACCAAAATAAAACGCGATCCATAATTACAAAATTCGGCTACCTCTGCTGCATTCATCCTATCACCTTGTGCACAATTAAAATAATTAAAATGAATGAATTTATCATGTGCCCACTGGTACATGATTTGCTCACGGAAAAATCCGTGTACAAATAACTCAACAATGTCAGCACTAGACATTGTGTATTGTAATATAAGTGCTTGATTATCATGGTAAAAATTAAAAAGAGCTGATAACAAGGTATCATACCTTTCACTGCCACGAAATCCTTGGCGTTGCTTATCCATAATACGCCACGAAGTCTCCAAAACGCGTTCCTTTGTATTCAGGCCTTCTATAACACCAGCCAGGTAAATTTCATCAATTTCGTTAAACTCGTTTACGTATGATGCACCGAGAAATTCCATCTGTAAAATATAAAAACGAAAATTAGTATACATTAAAATAAATACAACAATATATAAAAATATAGTGTTATTCAGTTAACAATATTATTTAGTTTCCTTCTAAGAAGCTCTACTTATTTTTTCTGTTAATAGAACACTCATAAAGTGTGATCATCATTAAAATTCTGCAAGAACTTCGTTGTTAAAATGGAGTGTAAACATTTTTTTAAAATTCTGCAAGAACTTCATTGTTAAAATGGAGTGTGATCATTTTTAAACTTCTGCAAAAAGTTCGTTCTTAAAATGGTGTGTAAACGTTTTTAAAATTCTGCAACAACTTTGTTCATAAAATAAAGTGTAAATCTATTAAAAACACGTTTTGTGCAATGATAAAACAAATTTCGTATGTTTTAAATAAAATATTATTGTAAATATTTATCATATTACAATTTAAAAATAATATTTTTTATAACTATATTTAATCAAAGTATAAAAACATTATCATTCAAATATGTATAATATATAATTATACTTACGATGATCTTCTAAGTAAATCTGGTATGTATTCTAAACTTGGTAAAAATCAGGATTTCTTCCTTACTTCCTTTCTTCTTTTGTTTTTTTCTTCTTATGTTGTTTTCAATTTCAACAACTGTAACAATACAGTTAATATTAATACTCTTCTCTAAATATAATATTTTAATATTTCTTTTATTATATGGTTGTATAAATTTATTCACTAACTAAGTAAATATTGTGTTGAAGGTAGGGTTACCAACATTCATATGATAATATTTCCTTAGCAACGGGGGTATATATACACAATGCCTAACAAAAAAAACAATAAAACCAGTTTAAACACCTGCAGCAAGGCAAACACAAGAAATTCCTAGCATTACTAACAAAGGAATTTTTTAAACCCACTAACATAAGGTACAAATTACATCATATTGTGTAATATCACTGTTACTATATTTAAAATATGTTAAAGCACCTGCGTACGAGATTACAAAACCAAATGCTTTTGGGTACGAGATTACAAAACGAAATGCCTTTGGGTACGAGACTACAAAAACTAAATGCGTTTGGGTACGAGATTACAAACTGTGTTACATCATATACAAGTAATAGTGTTATACTCCATGTTAACATTATAATTATTATTTTGGACGGTAACTAAATTATATTTAATGCAAAGGATACATATACTAAACGTGTACGGTAATTAATGATAATATATTTTTATGTTTATGTTCGGAACCGTTTGTGTGGTACATGTATAATCATGTACACAAATTGTAAATAAACTCTTAGGTTTATGTTCGGCAATGTTCGGGAAACTTCGGTTAAGTTCGCAACTATTTGTGTGATACATTAACCAATATGTACAAAATTGTGGATACATTTTTGTTTGTTCGGCAATGTTCGTAAAACTTCTGTTAAGTTCGTGTTAACTTGTTTAAATTTTTAATTAATGCTGTTTTAAAAATAATGTATACTAGATTAATGCAAAGAAAACACATTAAAATCCATCTTCCATGTTTGTTTCTTGAAACAACGCCACCTGTACCATAACATTCACATTAGTGTGTATAAGACTGTGCGTGTGTGTACATGTACCATATCAAGTTACCGAGTGTTGTTTGTTTTTTATAACCGGCAATACCCCGCGCAGTTTCCGGGCGGCAATATTTTACGCGTCCCGCGTCGCGAAAACATTTTTCCGGGCGCAAATACCGCGCGGCGCGCACCGGTTGCGGTAAAAACGCGCGGCGCGCACCGGTCGCGATAAAAAAACGCGCGAAAATGGTATTTATTTTAGTAATATTATTCATTTTACCTACTCATATAAAAATATATCCTTTAATAAACATATTTCCAAAGTTTCAAAAAAATCGACGCCATATTGTTTATGTAAATTCATTAAATTTTTATTTTCAATTTACATTGTTCTAATTTGTATAGTAGTGTTCCTTACGTCCTAACGATTAAGAAAATACCTTTCTTTTCTTTCTACGACCAATAGTTGGCCGTAAAAAGCGAAAAAATAAAAAAACGATACTTTTTGAACACCCGGTATAAAATCGAAAAAAATAAAAAGTGTTCAAGTTTATCATGTAGGGTGTCTTTCTATATAGATTTTGACCTAACAAATCGATTTCTGTTGTCCATTTTGTCGTACGATGAATAGTTTACGAGATATGAGCATGTTCCTTAGGTCCTAACGATTAAGAAAATACTTCACTTTCTACGACCAATAGTTGGCCGTAAAAAGCGAAAAAATAAAAAACTATACTTTTTGAACACCCTGTATATAAAATCGAAAAAAATAAAAATTGTTCAAGTTTATCATGTAGGGTGTCTTTCTATATAGATTTTGACCTAACAAATCGATTTCTGTTGTCCATTTTCACCTACGATCAACCGTTTAGGAGTTACACCCATTTAATATTATTTTAAAGTTACAATGTTCTAATCTGTATAGTAGTGTTCATTAGGTCCTAACGATTAAGAAAATACCTTTCTTTTCTTTCTACGACCAATAGTTGGCCGTAAAAAGCGAAAAAATAAAAAACTATACTTTTTGAACACCCGGTATAAAATCGAAAAAAATAAAAATTGTTCAAATTTATCATGTAGGGTGTCTTTCTATATAGATTTTGACCTGACAAATCGATTTCTGTAGTCCATTTTCACCTGCGATCAACCGTTTACGATTTATGAGCATTTAAAGTTAATATACGAAAAAATCTTAGTCTTTTTGCATCAGCGCCACCTATATAGCAACACATGTCAGTACCATGCATGCTTTTGTGCCGATAACATCAAACCGTATCGCTCTAGTGTTATTTGTACAACCGGCATTGCCTTATACGCTTACCGACAAAAATATTTTGTCGTTTCCCGTCTTTTTTTTCCCGCCATATATTAGTTCATCATATACAGTTCCCGTATGTGCTTCAAACATCAGAGAAAACAATTTCTGTTAGGTAAGTATCAGCATTTTAACATTTCTATACTTCACATGTGCTTTCCCATACAGTATAATGTAGCTTTACATAGGCATATCTGATAAATCCATTTCTATTATTTCAAATGACACACATATTTTTAAAGAAAAAAATAGTCACTCAAAACCATTTACATATTCACTTAGAATCTCAATAAACGCGCGCATATACGCCAGTGATATCAACAGATAAATTATTCGTTTTCGTTCATTTAATTCAATCATTTGGTATTCGTTTTCTCATGGGTTAAACGAACTTACACTTTTCGTGTTCCTTCTTTCCTTGTAAATTCCATTCCATTCAACTAGCAATAAAAAATCGCCTGAAGCAGCATTCAGGTTAACCTCACCCCTCTCACGGACACCAATACATATATGTGTGCTTCCAGCATTCTTTCTCTCTCTCTCTTTCTCTCCCACTCTTTTTCCTCTTTCCGTCAAACTACAAGCACAAAATCCTCCCGCCCCTCTCCTCTCACGCACACCAATACATGTATACATTCTCTCTCTCTCTCTCGCATGCACTCTTTCCGTCAAACTACAAGCACAAAATCCTTTCGCCCCTCTCACGCACCGAACGCATTTATCCATCCTTGCAGACATTCTCTCTCTCTCTCGCATGCACTCTTTCCGTCAAACTACAAGCACAAAATCCCCTCGCGTCTCTATCGCTGTTTCCTTCAAACTACTAACAAACCTCCGCCCGGGTCCCTAGCGTACAATGAAGCAAACTTTTTTTTTTCCTCCCTCTCTCGCTCTCTTACGCTCTTTTATGCTAGGTAAGCAATCTGTACACTTTGGGCTTCTTAGCGTTTTAAATTGCCTCATAAAAACCATTGAGGAAATGCACAACATTTCCGGTTTGCGTATTTCAATCTTAAAAATTCCCGTAAAAAAATCTCAATGCCTTTTTCAATCATAACAACTGTTATATCCGACATTTATCCAATAAATAAAAGCAAACACAAGTCATTTTAATTCGTGTAAATACATTTAAAATCCAAGTTCAATATTTTTTATCATATTTATTTATCTAAATGGTAAATTTTAAGTTACCTTTTTCCTTCCAGTAATTCCAAAATTATTCTCCAAACAACACAGTCACAGAAAAATACACACACCAACTTTCCACAACGCTAAAAAGCACACTATATAATCTGGTCTCATTTCAACTTCCTTATATATATATATATATATATATATATATATATATATATATATATATTCGTTAACCTGGGTGGTTCAAGCGTTCACACACACCCTTCCGTTTTTCACAAAAACAAGTACAATAGCTATTCTTTAAAGTTAACAAGAATCTTTTCCAGAAAAATGGCTTTTTCTTTCTTTCTTTTTCCATTCTATTAGAGTAGAAAAACATTCTAAATGAAACATTTTTCTCTCTAACAAGTCAGAAAAATCTTTTTTTTTTCTAAAAAGAGTTACGTTCAACTCAAAATTACAGGGGGTCTCAACCGTCAACAATAAATGTCACATACGTTTTCTCAAATAACTTTCTACATCCTAACAACTTAAAAGATCTTTTTTTTCAACTATTTCAATTCTTTCTTTCTTTTCTAAAAAGAGTTAGACATACAGGTGAGTCGCAACTAACATGACGTTTTCTCATCCACACAAAATTCACTGTAGGTGTTATAATCCTTAACTATTGCCCTAACAAAACCCACGCCGATTTAAAACCAAGCCTTTTGCTTAAAATAATAATACAGTTCTCATGCAATCTTATGTCCCGTCTCCCAGTATGAGGCAATACATTAACTTTTAAAAAGTATCCTTAACTTTTACTTAACAAGTCCCACGTTAATTTAAACTGGTCCTTTGCTCAAAAGGACAATACAATTCCCTTATACAATTGTATGCCCCGTCTCTCAGTATGTGGCAATGTAACACGTAACTATCTCTTTCTTACATTCTCACTCCTTCAGTATAATGTCTGTTATCTCTCCATAGGGTGCAAGTTACAGTCCCAATTAAACATGGTCTTTTACTCCATAGGACACTACACTTCGCTCCCCCAACTCCATCACCTTGGAACACACACATACAAGCAGGTGTCTATGTTCCTTTCGTTACTCTTCACCCATCAAAGGGTTCTCTTTCTCCTACGCCTTCCATCTTAGACAGTCAATATCTTTTAACAATTGTTCTTTATCGAGAGTTTCCCATGTTTCTAAATACATTAAACTAAATTATTTGACACGTTTAAAACACTCTTTTCTGACTTCCAACAGTTAAACTTTCTCAGACACCCATATGTCACGTTTAAGTAACAATATATTCTTTCTTTTAATGACAGAAGGTTCAAATTGTAACAGTGTTACAAAAAGCTTGTCAATTTCAAATTGTATCCTTTTCTTTCATGTTTCTCATGTTTCTAAAAGTTATTTCACATGTCTCTCTGCCTTCCAACAGTTAAAGTATTGTGCAACATCCATATCTCACATTAAATTGACAGCTCCTTCTTTGTTTAATTGACACAAGGTTCAAATTACGAGACAGCTACATAAGAGCTTCTCTCACGTTTACAAGCATTTGCTATTGTAATTACCGCCCCTTGTTTTGAGCACATATTGCCATAGGCCTACTAGAGACTATATGTTTAAAGAGTGAATTTCATTTTCCAAATCCAAAATTGTCAAGTAAAGATTATTATACTTTTGTTCATCTGTTTCGATAATTTTAAAGAAATTATAGTTACTGGTAAATACAATAAATTGATCAATGCCGATTAATCAATTTCAGTTTCTCATTTATAGCACAATATATCTATTAAGCTTATTAGTAAATGTTCTATGGACATACAGAATATATGTGTTAATGCACTTTCGTTCACGATAGTACATTTCCTTTCCATGGATAGGTCCGAACAGAGATACTTCACGCTGAGACCTATAGCATAGAGAATTTTGAGGAAGTGCCGTTTTATTTTATTTTACAGAGTTGGCAACCCTATTAATATATCAACACACACGCGCACACACACACATGTGCGTAAAAGAAAAAAACTACATTCCAAATCATCCGTCTTGGTTGTTACGCAATGCACGATGAACACAATATACTTCCACATGAGGCGAAACTATGTTTATCCACGTTCTGGAAAGCAACCTTGAAACCCGCCAGATATAGAAACATGTTAGCTGGGAGGGGTCCAAAGTATTTGAGGAAGGTCCAATACGTCTAGGTATTTGAGGAACCTGTCTTATACTGTACCCGAAAAGATAAGTAATTCTAAATTACTGTCACCTATATTTTTAGAAAAAATGATAGAACGATTATTTCTATAAGAAAAGAAAGAGTACATGATGAGGCGTAAAATAAAATATTTAGCGTACATCAATCATTTCTCTGTTAAACAAGTATAGTTCGTTAGGAAAGTCTACAAAGGTTAGTGAAGTTTCGAAATTTTTGGGAGGTCCGGACCCGGTGCCCCTCCCCCTCGTGGCTACGCCTCTGAGCATTGTTAACTAGTCCCAAATTCAATGTGGCGTTCTCCACCATAAAGTTTTATCAAGAGTATAAAATATACTTATTTTATAAAAGAAATATGTATATACTAAAATACTATCCACAGAGGGGGAAAGGAGATTCTGCATATTGACTTATTAATATTTGATTCACAAATTACTGTAGAAGAAACCTTCATTATCTATATAAGCTAAGAATTAACTTATAAATGCGGATCTACTTTCATTTGATTTCTGCTCTACTACATATTTTTTTTTCTTTTTTTGTAATTCTGCTATAACTTTTTTTAAAATTGTCATTATATTGATTTGCTTCAGTATAAGTGCCGTAATTTAAAAATATGAATGCATAAAAACAAATTCCATTTGCTAATTGCTAATAAAATAAAATTCAGAAAGCTTATTTAGCGCGAAAAACTTTCTCATTCACCGGAAACCGTGCTGTGTTGCAGAAGCACTGCAACGACCAGACCCTTTAACTTCTGAGATAGGGGAAAGGAGACTTAACATTCGCTCCAATTTCCGCGCTGAAGGAATCTGGTCGTTGTATGCTCGCTGCAACACAATATAAATTAGAGACTCTGTGACGGATTATTTTTCGCTTTTTAAAATGGATTAACGAAACGGACAGTTACAGAAGTAAAAAAAGAAAGTATGTTATATAAAGTATATATGGGAGTATTAGAAAGTATTTTTTCTGTTCTTTACTACTATTGCTAATAATATTTTTTTTCTTGAAATACTTTGGTCGTTGCGCAACGCTGCAACACTAACATTAGCCGCCACTGGTTGCCAACCAATTGTGAAAATGAAAAAGTGTAAAACAGGTTCGTACGACGAGATGTTTATACACCAAGCTTGGCAGAAACATCACACGACACTACATCAAAAAGACGTTCAGTGTAACCGTCTTCCAACCTTTCTAGGTTGTCAGTGTTGCTAACCAAATTTAAACATCACAATGTTGCAAATTGCCTGCGCGCCATTGAATTAATATATGACAAATGTGTGGTAATCAACATTGGACAATGGAAAACATAGTATGAGCGTCGCCGTCTCACAAGAATCCCAGTTTAGCAGTGTTGCCAACCAATGCGAACATTCATGATTTTCGCATGAAGTCTACTGCATTGATGGACATAATTACACTGTAAACTCTGCTAGGTTTTCCATTGTCCAATGTTGCTTATGTTACATTTGTTATATATTCGTTCAATTTCCAACACGCCACTTGCAACATTGTGATGTTTACACTTAGTTGGCAACACTGACAACTTGGAAAGGTTAGAGGACGGTTACACTGAACATCTTTTTGCTTTAATGTCGTGAGATGTTTCTGCCAAGTTATTTGGTGTATAAACATCTCGTCGTACGAACCTGTTTTACACCTTTTCATTTTTACAATTGGTTAGCAACAATGACATACTGGGGTCCTTGAGAGAGGAATAAGTCCACAGTATATTTTGTCTAGTGAAGAATGATGTTTATGCCATGTTACATGGATATACATCCAGTGGTAGAGTAACCATCTGCTACATTGTATTTACAATTCGTTGGGAACACTGACCAAATGGGTACGTCTGGGTGCAAAGTCATATTATCAAACCCTTGCCCGAGTCACGTTCTAGGATTGAGCCAAAAAGGGACATAATAGGTTCAAACGCTTACGCGTGATGCGTCATAACATTCATTTTTAATTCTGTCGAATATGTCATACATAGGGTCAGAAACACCAACAAACTGGCCCCTTATAATGTCAGGTTTTGGGTTTGTCCGTGATTTGAAAACTGTTTTGTATTTCTCATGGCGAGAGCTTTCAGGAGATATATAAGTTTTATCCAGGTGCTTGGTCCCGGTATGAAATCATCCCTAGTAAGTGAAGTCTTGACCCGCCTACGTTAGGTCCCATATTTTTGAAGCTATGGGGCTTGAAAGTTCATTTTCTCGTGTTTTCGGCAGCCTTTAACTCCGAAAGGGAGCATTTGCGCACCCAAGTTGGTCTATAGTTTTCGTCTTATCTTGGTGTCAGGAATCACCTGTCAAATGTTGTCGGTGTTGTTTTGAAACACTTTGTATATCTGAAGTTATATGTGAGATAATGATTGGCTTAGACAATTGCTTAGATCTAACACAAGATTAGTAGTTAATACAGTGAAAGTCATAAGTATTCGTACACCGGTTGCAAGCTATGAATAAATGCCTGTAGCTCCGACTTTGTTGGAGATAGAGCGTTGGAACAAAGGATACTGCATTCTCCATTAAATTCTTTATTATTTACAAAACTAACGTTCCGTGAGTGCGAAAACAGAAAAATAATGGCAGAAGAAACGAAAATGAACATGGTTTTGATCTGTCAAAAGTATTCGTACACTGAAATTAAAGACAAAAACGTCCAGCTGTTCGAGCTGTTGTTGACATAGAACGCCCTTTGGAGGTTTGCAAAGCTAAATACAACTACAGGCAAGCGAAATATCATAGAAATTCAAAGAGTTATTCAAGACGGAAGACGTAATGGGTCAAAAAGGGACGGAGACAACAGATGCAGAAAGTAAAATAGTTATAAGGCTTCATAACGATCTACCATCGACTGCAAATTCTTACGGGAGATATAAGATGTTATCGGACGACCACATTCGACCATGCAGTCAATCATAGATAGATTCTGCGAAACAAACACAGTCAAAAACATGCCGCGTAGTGAACACCCACGGAAGATCTTTGGACGCGCATACTGCTGAATGAAATTAAGAAGAACCCAAGAATCAGTGCTCCACAGATGCTGGCAGAAGCAGCCAAATCAGGTATGTTAGTTTCGGATAGTACTGTGCGTCGTGCGTGAAACAAACAAGGTTATAATGGGCGCGTTGCTTGAAAGAAATTTTTTGCTTCCGAGATGAATAGGAAGAAGCGGCTCCTGTTTGCGAAAGCTTGCGTGAACAAAGATGTAGCTTTCTGGGAAAAAGTGATATTCTCAGATGATAGTAAATTTAGTGTGTTTGGCTCCGACGGTAGAAAAATAATGTGGCGGGAGCCAAATACAGAGATGAACTCGAAATATATGCAGCAAACTGTCAAGCATTGAGGTGGAGAAGTGCTAGTTTGGGGGCGCATGCGTGCTGTGGGAGTATGAAAGTTGACAATTATCGACGGTATTATATACCAGCATATGTATACTGATATCTTGAAGAAAAATCTACGTCCTAGTGCTGATCAAATGGGCCTGCACGACCACTTTATATTTCAACAGGATAATGATTCCAAATATACGGCACACAATACAAGGCTCTGGTTACTATACAATGTGCCAAAGCAACTGGCCACTCCTCATCAATCGCCTGACCTCAATCCGATTGAGTGTTATGGTACTGACTCGGAAAGAAACTCCGCAATCGCAACATTACGAGTAAACGTTCTTTACAAACTGCACTTGAAGAGGAATGAGTTTCTATAACAGTCAAAGATTTTCGACATTTGGCGCAATCGATGCCGAAGCTCCTTTTAGCTGTAATTAGGGCCAAAAGGTATCCATCCAAGTATTGAATCATGCACAATCATTTTCTTTCTAGACGTTTCATACGTGTACGAATACTTTTGACACATCAAAACCATGTCCACTTTTGTTTCTTTTGATATTATTTATCTATGTTTCCACATTCACGGAACGTTTCTTTTGTAAATACTAAAGATCTTAATCCAGAATGCAGTGCCGTTTGTTTCAATGCTCTATCCCCAAGGAAATCAGAGCTACAGGCATTTATTCATAGTTTGCAGTCGGTGTACGAATACTTATGACTTTCACTGTAGTAGTTTACACGGAATAAAATGACAATAAAATGACTCCTTTGATGGGTCTGTTTTATACTACCAACATATATAAGAATTCAAAATGTACTGTCATCTGAAAAAAAGTTCGCATATGCTATAACTTCCACATTTTCATTATTGCTTCCTTGTGCTTTGTTTTAACAAAGCAGTGTAGTAATGAATAGTTATTTATGAGTTTTGAGAAAAAATAAAGCAAAATAAGAACATTATAAGCAAAAAACCTTTGATGTTATAAAACTTATTCACAGCCAAATAATTACCCGAAGAATTTTCTGGTGGAAATGTAAAGGAAAATGACTCGGCACAGTGCCCAGGTATTAGGAACACTCACAAAGATATATATAGGTGTGTGTGAAGCATGGGCGGCGTTAGGGGGCAGTTGCCCCCACACTTTTTTGCACTTTTTTGAAGTAACCCATTAATATATATAGTTTCATTTCGAAATGTGAAGTGTTTGTATGTATTATTGGTTATAGAAAAAATGGTGCCATATATTTGCCGTTCTATGAGTACGTATTGGTTGTGTTCCCGTGGAGCAAAGAAAAGTGGAGGAATTGCGTTTTAATTCCCACACAAAATAACCCTAAAATTAACCTATTTGAGCACAACAATTTCATCATACCTTCACTTCTTACGAGGGCTCGATATGTTTGTCAGCCGCTTTGAAACTAATTGAGAGAACATTTCGCAAAAAGAAAAAGTAAGTCACAAGTTATTCTTTACTTTCACAAGTTGACAGTTCCTAAAACGTAAGGAAAAAAGCGTAATGAGAAACAACTTCTATCTTTTCCATTGTTTTGTAGTGTAATATACGAGTGAAGTGGTGTGTTAGGGATGTATAATTGTATTATAATTAAATTTAGAGATTTCAACATAATTCTAGGGTTTAGAATTATTTTGTATAACTGGAGTATGGAGTTATTCTAAGTATTGTTGTGTTTTGATGTGCTCCAAGAAAGTGAAAACTGCACCTAATGGCAACGAACATGTTTCGTGAAGTTGCAAAGTCAAATATTTCTTTAAATGTAATAGCATATGCTTGTAGTATTTACCGTCTTTCATTTTCTAAGAGTAACAAAATCCATATAATAACATGTGTGGAATTAAAGATGTAGTAAGTTGTTCATTAATCCCTGGTTTAAATATAATTTTGCAAAACAAGCATCATTATTCCTTACTATGATTAATATTATCCTTTCTATTTATTTGTTTTGCAAATTTGTTATTAAATAATCTGATCACTCAGTTTTCCAAACAGAATTTTAAGATGTTCAAGAGCAAGGAATCAAATCTCTTCTTAAACTTTCGTTGTTTAAGAGTACAAAGGACTACTACCTACTGGCGTTGCTCTTGTCAATTAACTTATAAAATATGAAATACGATAAACGGTATTTTAACTGAAAAAGATAGTATCCTATTAGTTATACAATCTTTCGTCAAACAAAATGTTAGAAACAACCAGGAAAAGTAACATTTATATGCAAATATTCAGATCATATCTTGCCCCCCCCCCACTTTTAACGTCCAACCACCGCCACTGATGTGAAGTGTAAAGATCAGAAGATAAAGCTATGTATTTCTGCCATGAACATACAATTGACACTTCATGCCCAAATGACTGTTTAAAACTTCAAGCGTGAACCTGCGCTTGGAGCGATATATTAGCAATATTACGTGTCCGTCGTAAATTGCTATGGTGGTCAAGCGGGTTTAGTAGTGTTGCTGAAATTCTTAAATCGAAGGGCGGCAGTTCGAATTGTGAGTACGGAGGTTTTTTTTTCATTTTACGGAAACTTTTTTTTTAAATATAAATTTCTACTTTGAAGTGCTTGAAGAAACAAAACCAGATGAACTGTTACGTTTCAAAGGCCAGTCACATTTATTCACCATGTCCATCACTTATATACGAAAACGCTAATATGAGAAACGTTAACACGTTATAATGAGAACAGATTTATGAATTGAATAGCTGAAACCACACGTCCAAAATAAAAATTATTCATTTTTCAGAAGTCGTGTGCTAACGCCCAACGAAAAAAAAAAGTACTTTAATTTAATTAAACGTATCATCGGAACTAGGGATTTTCTTTATTTTCAACAAAACAGAATCAACTGTTGAAGTGCGGAAGAACAGACAAGTCCTACCCATTCTCCGTGATGTTTTGAGGAGGCATCTATGCGAGTGTCATTGTCGTTGGCAAAGGTTTGGCTCGATTTTCCAAGGATGTTTTAAAATAGAGGATCTTCCTATACAACCAAGAAGCCATACGTCACGGTTTTGCCACTCCTACGCTGCCCACCAAGCCCAATAGCATCGCAATGTTTTGAGCCAACAATAATGGCAGAAACGAAAGTAGCCAATCAGATGAAGGCGAAGACGAGAGTAGCCAATCAGACGTACCGATGCTCGCTTGTATTTTGGCTTGGTTGAGTTAACAGGATGAAGATACATATTGGCAGATCCTCTATTTTATAACATCCTTGGCATTTTCACTGCTCTACTAGACTCAGATTTCACGTGCGCTTCGTGTTTCTGTGATCCAAGGCGTTGTTTAGAAAGTCAACGTCTTGAGTTTTCTGCTTGTGTCAAGCGCTCCCAAGTATGTAGATTTATACAAAACAATTGTAGAGAGATACATTTTTTTTCGTATGTTCTACGGACTTACTTTTATTGTTAAACATATCGTTCAAATCACAAGGCGTTATGGGTACAAACGTCTTCCTGAAATACGTGTAAGGAACACGGTGAAAGGAAACATCATTGTTTTCTCGATTCAAGTTGTGTTCGAAGTGTCAGTTGGTGAAAAAGCGCCTCCACGTTGAGCTACGGTTTCCATTCTGCTTTTTTTTTTCCAAATTTTTATTTACTTTGTCGCTAGTGCGTTATCCTCAAGACTTACGGTTTCGGGGTCTCTTACACTGTCTCCGAGTGCTTACTGAGGTATCGCTTTTGTGTTGTCTCTGAATGCTGCAAAAAGGAATTGTTTCACTTTCTTCGTTTTGAGATTATCTATTAAATAAGCCTATTATATTGAAATTAGTAGGTAGCTGAGAAAAGTTCAGATACAGAAAAATCATTACAGATTTTTTAAAAATATAAAATTATACATATATTGTACGGTAGATTGTAGATATTTTGGCTTTCTGATTTAGCAATGCCGGGTGTCCCCTTGTCTTTCGCGTTTACGATTGTAGTGGTTTCAGCTTTTTGAGAATTCAAAAAAATATTGAAAAGTCCTTTTTCATTAGTTTCTTATAATGAGAATGAGCTGGAATTAAAGTAATTGCAAGTAGACGGTTGCATGTTTTTGATTTTCAGTTTCATACTTTAGCTACAAGTATTGTAATTAAACGTAATGCTTACGTAATAGCTTCCTCCTTGATTTGTATTTATAATTATTAGAAGAAAATTGTTATTTATAGGTAGTCGGTATTGGTGTAGCTAGGACATTGTGCTGGAGACGGCCATGGTCCCTTACTTCCGAAAATTGCAAGAACTTCCAGGCTCAGACTTACGGATGGGCACGAGCGAGTTTTTCTTGAAACTCTACTCGACTCGAAACAGACATCTTTGAGCTTGACTCGAAAAGATTCCGAGTCGAGCCAAATCGAGCTAAATCCAGTGTGTAGTTTCAAGTACTTCCTACAGTATTCTACATAGACAATATAATTATTAACAATACTACAAATTATTGTTACGTATTATCATTACTATTACCCTTATTATTATTATAACAACACCGTGTATAACCATGAAAGATACGCGGTTTGTATCTGAATACTAAAAACTAGTTAGCTGCCGATCTCATTCGTCTAGAAGTCTTCAGGAGGCAAGGACATTGTTCACAAGGTTCTGGGTTTGAGTCCCCGACGAGCAAGTATTCGGACACGAGCCAAAAATTGTTAAAAATTATAGGGCGCCGGCAAAACATATTCAAAACTGCTCGATCAGAATTTAAGGTTGTTAACGGCTCGAGCGGCTTGGCTCACAGCTCGTCCACTATCTAGTCGAACCGACAAATGAGCCGAGCCAACAGCTCACTCCACCGTGGCGGCTCGAGCCGAGGCTCACCCAAACTGAGCCGGTTCAAGCTATCGGCTCAGTTGAGCTGAACAGCTGAGCCGATGGACTCGTTTCAACGGAGTCGGCTCGAGCCGATGGCTCACTTGGTCGGTAGTTCATCCCAACCGAGCCGGCTCGAGCTGCTCGCTCAGTTGAACTGAGCCGAGCCGGTTGACATCACTACTCGGGTTGGTTTCAGCTTGGGCTCAAAAATTCGACCATACAAGTCTCAGCCTTGATGGTAAGAACTACAGTATATACCTAGGTAGCTACTTATATTGGTGCTCAAGATATTTGAGGATGTCTCGTTATAAAAATCTATTGTCGTCTCGTTATCGAGACGAGATGCCAGTAATGTCACCTCTCGTGAGCAACAATAAAAGCATTGCATTCCACATTCTGCCTCCATTTCTCATGGCTTTCGCTTTCAAGTCTAATCAGGCATGCTTTCAAAACGAGTCAAAACAAGCTGAACGAGCGAGTCACTTACCAAACTCGACTCGACTCGAAATTCGACCTCCAAAACAGTCTAATTCGAGTTGAGTCGCGTTTTATCTCGATTTGTGCCCATTCCTATTCAGGCTATATTCAAGAAATCGACGGATGGGAAAAGTATAGTCACTATTAAATATGTTAAATGCAAACCCCATTAAAATAGTTATGCCTAAATTGAGGCGAACTTACCGCACTATTTTCGATGAGTAAAAGGAATGTGGGTGGGCCCAGCTTTGCTCCTGGGGAGAGTGAATCCCCTCTAGTTTCGCCTATGGTTGTGAGGATTAATATATTTTTCCTTTATGCCAACGCCATAACATTCGCGTCAGGAGACGCCACTGGTGATATGTTGAAATGTTATAAAATGTAGAAAAAAGTAACACTCATCATAATACTTAAGGATGCATTATTTCGAAACTATGTACACTTCTCCAAAATATAATTGCATGCCCGAATTTTTCTAAGTCCCTTAAAATTGTAGGTTTGGCAAATATCGCAGGCGTAATGGTAGGGGAAGTAAAAAGAAAAAATAACGAGACTTCCCAATACAGCTTACAGTTTGCTGTTTGAAATACTCAGTTGTCTTTTTATAACTTAATGTAATGATACATTTAGAACATCATAGTACTTGGTAAATGCAGAAAACTTGATTGTAAGTAAAACACACACGCTTTTCGAATACGAAGAAATTCTTTCTTTATTCATGAAATAGGAATGGAACTTCAGAGTTGTTTCGGTAACCATGCGAGGTAAGTTCTTGCTTTCTTTGCGGATTTAGTACTTTTAAACCTGGTTCGAGTCCCACTCGATGTTCTCACTTTTTTTCATTTTGTAATTTTTATTTATTTTTTCGTACACTTTTATAGTATATGTATTACACGGAGGTGATGGACAACATTCTAATTTATCCAAAAATAAGATGTACAGGTGTAAAACCTTTTCTATATATCCCATTGTGATTCCTTCTTAGTGCAAATTACTAAACCTTTAAAATAAATCCGGAGTTCTAGTGTCCAGAAGATCACTATTAGCCTTAATACCTCCTTCATCACTACCAGAACGCAGTTCATATTATTATTATTATTATTATTATTATTATTATTATTATTATTATTATTATACGCTTGTTTAGCGTGGGAGACCCGGATCGATTCCCGGCGGTGGCTCATGTGGTTCGGGGCTTACGTTAAGCTGTAGGGAATCAACATAACGTCTAAGTGGCACGAATCACGCCAGAAGAAATCTCGGCGTCCTCCCCTACACACTTATTTTGGAGCAAAAGACTTTGTTGTTTCACAATAAACTTAAATGCTCATGTTGCAGGTTTTTTGCTCATGTCTGCTAGTGCATTTAGCTGTAGAAGTTCCATTAGAAAACGTAAGATACAATGTACACGGGATTTAAAATCCGTTTTGGAGGTATTGTTATACGTACGTATGTAAAGTATCTGTATAGGTATGCATGTGTTTCTGTAATATATCGTCGCATGAGAACCAGAGGAACTTAACTCCAAAAATGTGGTTTTCGTTTTCTTCATGTTTGGACATAATTTTGAAAGCTCCACTTGGTGTAAATGGAACGTAACGCCATCTATTCTCCTTGTCCATCATCTGTTTTAATGTAGCTCAATTACCATCTTATTGAAAATACATCTTTCTAAGAAAATATTATTTTTGTTCTCTCGCCTGTAAACCTACGAAAATGGAGTTACGTTTGTCTGGTTCTCATGCGACGATATGGACACAATGTTTCAGTCTTTGTTTACTGTTTTACACTCAACCAAGTAATGTAGGCAGATGTACTGGTATGTGAAATAGCGTTCTACAAAATTACTGTAAATGAATTCAAAGCTGGGCTCATTACATGAAAATAGTATTTATGTATTGAATGCATCACGAATAGCATATCAATATATGTTCTGCACACTAAAAATATCGCATGCAAAAATTTCAATTTGAATTGATTCGTAGGAAACTATTACCGCAGGGCATCTTTAGTTGGTATGAAATATATGGACATAACATTTATACCTATGTATACTCGTGGCCCCACGTGGCGTAATCGCTAACACACTCGCATTTGGTGGGAGCACTCGGTCGAAAAATTGTTTAAAGCCTTTTCAGGCCAGTCATCCTGAGTGAGATTTTCCTGGGTTTACTCATTCACACTA
Source organism: Thermobia domestica (assembly GCF_964235325.1). Classification (NCBI taxonomy): domain Eukaryota; kingdom Metazoa; phylum Arthropoda; class Insecta; order Zygentoma; family Lepismatidae; genus Thermobia; species Thermobia domestica. Next base: position 159,591,442 of record NC_137470.1, on the reverse strand, counting down.
GGCAAATGCCGAGATGGTACTTAACATACAGGTCCCAATCCTTTTTCTTCCTTCCATTACTTCGGATAGTGTTATCGCCGAGGGACGTCATCCCTCATACGTGACAGGCTAACATGGTCATAGATGCCGAAAGCCCAGAAATCTAATTCCTAACTTATGTATACTCTTTGTTAGACTTATTATCCAATTAAAATGAGGCAATGGGGCTCACTGGTAGATTGCTTACCTTCGGTGCATTGAGTCCCTGGCTCGATCCCCGGCCCAGTAAGTTTGCAATGGACAATATTGTATCTGTGAGATTTCCGGGTACTCCCATTACCTCCCAGAGTCTCATTCCACCATACTATTAAGGAACTTGCAATTGTAAATCCTGATATCCTCTTCGTACAAGGCTGGATTTTTAAACTACCATATCCATTACATGAATTATGTGTGCTGCTTATATTTTCGAACAAACGTCTAGTACAACATGATTACGATGTTGATTGGTACGATGGAGATGTAGATTACTTGTTGTTACCTACTATATTGAAACAATATTGTGCTAATACCTGTTCCTTGTACACTTATGGTAAGACACGTCAAGACTATCTGCAAGAACTATTGGAACGGACTGTTGTGCATTTAGAAGATTTACAGTGCCCAAAAGCTTCTTCACTGGGATTTCATTCTATTCTTGTGCTCATTTAAAAAACAGATTTGGACAATTTAAGTGTTGTGTGCGTAAAGCTTTATTATATGCTGAATACTTAAAAGTCTATGCTTATGTTTTATACGTAAATCCAAATAGTGCAACGTATGTTCCATCAAAAATAAAACAAGAGGAGGAAAGTAAGGATGAAATAGACTAATAGACATGTAGTCATCAATTATTACAAGTGTTACTAAAGGACTGTATTAGTGGTGCAAATGTGACTGGAATTTATCCCATTGATCGTTTACTTATACTTGTTCAACACACAGTAGTGCTAATTATTAATTTGGGCAAGTCTGATTTACCTGGTAGCCATTGGGTAGTGATCTATATCGATAACAATAAATATGGATACTCTTTTGATTCTCTGGCACAGGGTGTGCCTAAACTAATTCAACAGTTCCTACAAAAGAATTGTAAACTCTATTTTGTAAATACTGTAGAAATTCAATAAAATCATTCTGTTACGTGTGGATATTTTGTATTTTCTCTATTATATGATACGTGGTGTTTCATTTGAAAAATGTATTGCATTGTTTAGTCATAAAAAATTAAAAGATAATGATAAGCTTGTCAAAAAAACATGTAGAAAACCTAATGAAAAAGAAAAAGTAGAGTTTTAGATTTTTAGAAATAAATAAATACCAATTTTTTAAAATTTTATATTCTTATTTCTCCATAAAATATGTCTTTCTTACAGTAATTTTAAGGTTACAATGAAAACATTAAACTTTCTATGCGCTTAGTAAGGGTTGTGGATCGTTCATTTTTCCACCAACAAGTCAATTGCTGTGCATTTCGATATGCATATGCCGATTTTGATTCTACTTTTTTATGAAATGAACAAATTTCATTACAAACGGTATCTTGTAATTCTGCTAATGGTGGACAATCTTTTGTTCCCAGATCCACAACGTTTGCTAGTGCAAGATTTTCTTTATCCAAATGGATTTTTCCCCACCTTTACAAAGAAAAGTTGCATCTGATGCACAAAAATCATACATAATATTCCGAATATGTGATACGAGATAGTCAGTCTTACTAGACCACGACAAGCCATGCAAGTGGTTTGTAAGCCAATCGATTTGTTTTGGCAACTTTTTGCTAAATCGTTAAATACATATGGTACTTTTACTAAACAATGGAAATTTAATGTATCTTCATACGCAGTAAGAGAAAATTCACGTATCACAAATTAATTCGGGGAAATCTTAAATCGCTGTATGTCTACAATATACATTTTATGGCAAACTGAAATTTCACACGAACGCTCCATGACAACTGGAATAAGTTGTCCAATAAATTCAGTATATTTCAAACATTCACCAGTTTTTAACATAAAGTTTGTAATTGAAATTTCACGGTGCCGTTCATGAAAGATTTCAAAGAGTTCTATTAAAGTCTTATCATTCAACAAGTGTTTTTCAAAAAAAATTCCAGGATTATGCTGCATACCACTTATTCCATTTGAGCGTAAGTATACAGTTATAGTTTCTAACACACAACTTTCACTAATGTTTTGTCCACAATTCTCACTATCACAATACATGATTAATAATACTAATAATAATAAAAGGAAATCAAACAATTAAAAGTGAAAACAATACACAATTCACCACATGTCCACGTATTTCCCATAATCTTTCTCTCGTAAAATTTTCACTAGCGTCGGCCTATATTCAAAGTCCCACACAAGATCTCGAAAACGTTCAATGAAGTTCCATATCACCGCAAAAGGCTGTCCGTGCTTTCTTCTGTAAATTGATAATAATTCTTCGTGAACCTCATATTTTGTTACAGCTTTGTTTCCGTTCAAGAGATTCCGTATCCAACACCAAGCAGTCATGTATCCAATGAGTGCCGTCTCCGAACCCGCAAGCGAAACAAATAGATATATCTTCTGGTTTGCAGTATATTATACAGTCTTTTATACAATCCAATGATGTTCGTTCTAGAGTACACTCACATTGTACATTCAAAAATTCTTCCAACTCCCAATTCTGCACCGGGGAATTACTCACTATTGCACCGGGGATATTCTTTTATTTCATGATCGGCCCACAATACATCAAGTGACGGGAAAACTTCTGTTTCCAGTGTCGGATGTTGCGGGCTCACCACCGGTTGGGATATCCCCGATAAAGATGTCAGTACATCCAAGTTGCCGGGGTAACTTCTGTTTGCAGTGACGGATGTTGCGGGCTCACCACCCATTGGGATGAAAACTCTGTTTCCGGTAAAGATGTTAATACATCCAATTTAGACGAAGTAACTTCTGTTTCCATTGGCGGAAATTGCGGGGTCACTTTCGACAATGTTGAAAACTCTGTCCCCGACAAAGATGACGACTCTGTGAAATCACTTTCACCTCTTGTACTAAGATTCAAAGGTTTCGGTAAATCCATGTTTTAAAATCAAATTATAACCCTTTTTCACTACAAACGCCGGATATTTAATATGTTTAGTTCACCACGTGATATCCCATTCCACATCAAGCGGATCTCCACAAATATATTACCTTCTTATACGTGTGTGATCTGCATATTTCATTTCTAAAGTCAATTTATATTCTGTTTGTCTAATTAGCATTTCACAAGAGAGAAAAACATTCATTACGTCATATTCTCTTCCTCTTTAAAACGTCCGTACGCTTCGTAATTCATAGCTGCATATATTATCGTAGTTTTTATTATATGTATCTCTGTCATTTACATATACAAAGTGGACCATTACATATGCGGAGGAAGAAAGCATCAATTATTTGAACTGTCAACCGCCCGTGAATGTAACTACAACATATCATCAAATATATCATTAAGAACTCTTACGATATTAAAAATATCGCCACTCATGAATATTCAAGAGTGACGAAAAGATGCCAACTACCCACTCACCTAATCCACAAGATAGGCAAGTTTCCTACTATCCACACCACATTTATTACATTATTTTTTGAAAATTATTGTTAACATGACAATAAAACTTAACACACGACTGATTTTGGAAACAATAAAATAAACAAATAAATAAATAAAATAAAATAATATGTTGTGAATAATTAGAATGTAAACATGATGTTCTGTAGGGAATATTTTATAAAATTTACCATCCTTGTAATTTTAAAGGCATTACAGTGAGATTTCTTATATTTTTCAATATAAATTTTAGACAATTATTAAAGTGAAATATGTAAAAAGTGACATTCATAGAAGTCCATCGAGATCGTAATACTGAAAATTATGGATGCGTTAAAATATCGAACAATAGTTTTGATAAAATGGACAGTTTCAAACACCTACGATCAATATTAACAGGCCAAAACCATATTCACGAAGAAATTAAATGTCAACTAAAAGCAGGGGATTCGTTATTCAGTTTTCTCATAGCGAATTCTGTCGAGGAATTTGAAGCTTAAAATATATAAAATGATAATCATGCTGTTGTTCTGTATGGTTGCGAAAGATGGTCACTTAGTCTAAGGGAAGAACGCAGACTGAAAGTGTTAGAGAACAAGATCCTAAGACGAATATTCGGACCCAAGGGAAACGGGAATGGGGTATGGCGGAAACTTCATAACGAGGAGCTACATAATTTATAACGTTTACCAAACATTGTTAGAATCATCAAATCCAAGAGCAGTAGTGCTATTCAGCCGGTTCTCACAGATTCGCCAGAACCGGTTGTTAAAATATTTCGAGTTCGCAGAACCGTTTGTTATACCAAGTCATAAACTTACACACATAGTAGAAAGCCATTTAGTTTCACTTTATCGCGTAGCTGGAGAGGAGAGCTTGTTGAATACACATTTTTCACAGTCAAAAACAATTGGTCTATTTAAAAAACCTTGCTGTGCTCTGTACATATCAGAAGATTAATAGCGGGGTGGGGAACTGCAGATTTTATCTCAAATGTCTTTGTGTTTAGAAATTCTTATAACTACTGTATAGGGTTAAACATAAGCGTTTATTCCTTAATCTCAAATGCTCAGATATCAAGAATGAACACTGAGGTTATATGTGTGAAGTGCTGAGCCTTATTTGTATTTGAAACACATACACATTAGTATCAACAATTGTCAATCCATTGCTGGATGAAGGTCTTTCCAATACATTTTGACAACTATCTATCATAGACAATTCGTTTCCAATATATTCGCAGTGCTACATAATTTCGTCACACCACCTTGTATTAGGATGCTGTGTAGGTATCTATTTGTCACTTGTAGTATCCAGTAAAAGTATTTGGTTTTGTCTACCTTGTATGGTTTGTTTCCTAAGAGAGATCTATATATCTATATATAATCAGAAACTAAGGTTACAGGCCAATATTTCTAGAGTTTCGTCTGTTATAGAGGAACGAGGAGTGTGCAGTAATTTTAATACATGGAGTTGGCAACTGTGTAGAGTTTAACTCAACCACCACCTATGGCACTAGTTGTAGGTAAACACAAATGGCGACTCGTTTGGAAAACAGGTCTTGCAAAGAAATTCGCTCAGTTATTCGATTTCTGTGGGCGAAACATACAACCGAAGCTAAAATTCACCAGCAGCTGGTAGAGGTTTACAGAAAGACTGTAATGTCTCGTCAGCATGTCGCAGAATGGTGTCGAAAGTTAGCGATTGGTAGAGAAAATGTCACCGACGAGGAGCGCGTCGGCCGACCCAGCATGACATGAACAGATTTGAATACAACTCGCGTGGAGGAGGTGATTCAGGAAAACAGAAAGATCACGTTACGGGATCTGATGACAGAGTTGGGAATGTCGGAACCGTTCGTCACATTGTGTACGGTACTCTGCAGTACCGGAAAGTTTGTTCCCGATGGGTTCCTCGTAAACTGTCCAACCGACACATGGAGAAGTACTTGTGGACAAGTCTGCCACTTTTGGAACGGTTCTCCACGAAAGGGAACTGTTTTCTTCACCGCTTTGGAACGGTTCTCCACGAAAGGGAACTGTTTTCTTCACCCCTTTGTCAAGGGTGACGATACCTCCCCAGCGGTAAGAGGTCATCAAAAGAGTGGAAACACCCCTCTCTCGAAAGACAAAGGAGTTTAAGGTGACACCATCTGACGGGAAGATGAAGGTCACAGTCTTTCGAGACAGCGCCGGTGGAGTTTTGGAAAAGAGAGCGCTTAGTTACTGCTGATCGATGCTGTGAGATCTTGGCACGACTGCGCGAAGCAATCAGGAAGAAAAGGCCAGGACTTCTCACTGAGGGCGTCATCTTCCTTCACGGCAACGCATGCCCGCATACATTCCAGATAACCATCACGCTGTTGAATCAGTTTGGCTGCAACATCATCGACCACCCTCCCTACAGCCCGAGACTCGCTGCAAACGACTTTCACCTGTTCCATTACTTGAAGAAGCTCCTAGGAGCCTGTCGTTTCGTTTCAGACGAGAAGGTGAAACACTTCGTGACAACGTGGCTGGACACGCATGGACAGGTTTTTTTACCAAGAGGGAACCTTCAAGCACATCCCACGATATGACAAGTACCTCAACTGACATGGAGACTATGTCGATAAATAACCTAATGGTTGTACTACATGTTGACTGTATTGGTTGTATGAAATAATACATACACGCTTTACTGCAGGCTTTGCAACTTTATTTTCTGACCACTCCTCGTATCTCTCTCTCTCTCTCTCTCTCTCTCTCTCTCTCTCTCTCTATATATATATATATATATATATATATATATATATATATATATATATATATATATATATATATATAGAGAGAGAGAGAGAGAGAGAGAGAGAGAGAGAATCGATTGTCAACAAATTAGAATAGCACCATTGTCTAAGAGGCTAATGTAGCCAGAATGGAAGAAAGTTTGAACACTTTCAATGTTTTAACTGGAAATCCAATCGGAAAATGACCATTAGGAAGACCTAGGCGAAGATGGGAGGATAATATTAAGATGGATCTCGCAGAAATAGGAATACAAAATAGAAACTGGATCCAGTTGGCTAAGAATAGAGGTCAATGGAGAGCTTTTGTGAACGCGGCATTGAATCTCCGGGTTCCATAGGCCAGTGTTTCTCAACCTAATTCCTTTCAAGATCCCCATTTTATCACATCATTTTGCCAGCGACCCCCTTATATATTTGGAGTGTAGTAAGCTTGTGTGGGATTTTTAGTATACCTATTGCGGATGTAACCAATTCAATTCGAGGTCTCTTTTCGGGCGGACATTTATCTGTAACCAATCCGTGTAATCTGGTCGCTGTTCATGCTTCGTGGTCCTACCAATAACTATTCTCCTGAAACTTGAACTTACCTGGACAGAACGATCCAAGAAGAGTTACAAATTGTTCCCAAATGGCTCGTCGGTCTCAATGATGAGATGAGTATTAGGCGCCGAGAGGTTCGAGTGTCTCGTCTCGAAAACCTCACGGACGATCAGACTGTCATCCAGACCATAACGCACACAAACATCACTCATACAAACAACGAAAACACAATACTTATTTATTAGAACACTATTATATTAAAAAAATAGCGAAGAGGAATAAACACAACACTGAACACAGAATATGTATAATAATTTTCATCACTAAAATCACACTTTGCCGTTCTAATGCAACGTAGCCCTTTATATATATATATATGAGATTATAATTCAGATTTCCCTGCAAATGCTTCTCTCACACCATAGACGCACTTGGGGGATTGGCACTGGGGAAAAGTTGCCTGGATACTCCCACGAGGAATCCAGTTAAAACGCCAGACAATCCTGAAGCGTAAAGATGAGTTTTCAGCAAATTAAAAAGAGAAAGTAGAATGCTGATGTTGGAGGGCGCGTGTATAACTTTTTAAACGCACAAGGTTTGTGCACCTGGGACTTCACTAGTTGGGGGCTAACCGTAAGAAAACGTCCTTCTCCGGCTAATAGCTTGTGCCCCTTAACACACAATCATACTTGGTTCCCGACGCAACGTGCGTGGTGGCTGCGTACAATACCGGAGTCAAACTCCCTGAGCACCAAAGCTCAAGGTACGGGCTGCAATGGTCGACCGAAGAGTGTTGGCAGTTCATTCCAAAAATCACTCAGTTAACTCACCTGTATGCACATACAAACAGAATACGGAAGATAATTTATGTTAATTTTAGTCAACTGCCCACAATGGACGAGACACTGCGATAACTCGGGCGTGAGAAAGTACAGATAAGGGACTGCAAAGCAACGCAATTGGTGCCACTATGGTCACTTGAATACCTGTTCTGGTCTAGTCTGCTCTAATCTATTGGAATGTTTCATAAGCGATTAAAAAAAACACTTAATTCAGTTCCCAATAACTATAGAATATATACTGTGCATATAATAAGTCAGGGAGAAACACTGAAATGGTTTGTCACTAACTGAAATGTTCTCACCAAAAGCAATGTTTTAAATATATATATGAAAAAGCCATAGAAGACTTCTTTGTCCACTTGTGTGGGAAAGAATCAATTACCACCGAGGAAAGAACTTATATACGTCGCAGAATAAAGTACAAATCGAAAATAATAATCACTGTCTTTACGAAATATACAGAGTGTCCACAAAAAATCCTTCTATAACCTGGTAGCGGTTCTACGGAGATCTCACGATATCCCTCTATTTCTATAATAGTAGAATCGATTTCATGTATATAGGTGGATACAGTAACTTTCCTAGAAACGAATAGATTAAAACCAAATTTGGTGAGCTCATCCATAGAATCCGATCCGTCATGTTGTTTCAGAACGGATGCCATTTGAAAATTAAAACTTCGTAACTCCTTTAATTTTGGGTCACATGATAAAAAAAAGTTATTTCTAATTTTGGCTGCCGCACTAGTAAAATCACACCATGCTCAGATATCTCATTAGCGTTCAATTTTAATTGTATTTCAATATGCAGGTTTTGTTGCATTTGTATTTTTCTGGTATTTCAATACGCAGTTCTCATTAGTTTCGTATCGTACCTATTTCATTTCAATTGATTTTTAAACAACTCTGTGCCTGTTGAAAATGTCTAGTAGGCCAATTTTTTGTTGCTCTTAATAGTATGTATAATAACAAAAATATGCCTATCAGAACAAAATTCAAATTAATATTTAAAATATTTTCCGGTATTAGATTCCAATTATATTTCTCTCTTCCGCTTATCCTCGCGATCCTCTAGGCGTCGTGACCCCCAGGTTGAGAAAACTTGCCATAGGCAAAAGAATTAGTTAGTTAAAGTAAAAATGACAGAAAACATTTATACTTTTCCCATATTTTCATTTTTCGCTTTACCTTTAATGCTCATATTGTTAATTATGAACACTTCTAAGGTCCTGTAATTTATTTTTAAGTTGCTTATATAAGAATTATTCATGTATATGTTCCTTTATTACGGAAGTTATTCTTTTATATCTCATATATATGTGTGTTTTTGTAGTAATTTATTTTGCATTATTTAGTTTTTCTAATTCGAATTTGTAGCTTTAGCATATATGTGTAGAGGGTGTTTCAAAACAACACCGACAATGTTTGGGAGGTGATTCCTGACACCAAGATAAGACAAAAAGTATCTGGGTGCACAAATGCCTCTTTTCGGAGTTATATGCTGCCGAAAACATAAAAAAATGAACTTTAAAGATTCACAGCTCCAAAACTATGGGATCTACCTTAGTCGGGTCAAGACTTCACTTAGGAACTAATATATATGCTATCAAGAAAAAAAAGTTTCAGAATCCTAAAGTACTCACGTAACAATTTTTATAGAGGGAGTTAGGCTACGGGCGTATAATTTGAAGTACTCACCAACTACCTCAATAAAAATTGTTGCGGAAATACCGCAGGATCATGAAGCTTAGATATTTGGATAGGGCACATACTACACTCTGTAAAGAAAAAATAGCGACACTTGCTCGGATATGGTTTTCGCAACATACTTTAATCAATATGATTTTTTACATGAATTCCTGATAATATTACAATGCATATTCCTAATAAGCAGTTCATTCTTAATACTTGCGCCAAAGTTTCAGGCTTTTGACATGAATTTAATGAATTTATATACACATATAAGTAGTTATGTGTGTTTAGAGCAAAATCGTTTATAGGAAGAGTTATACATAAAACTGAAAAAGATCAACAACAATAGCAGAAAACAAGAAATGGAATTTCTTAAGGGTAAGACATACTGTGTGCAAACATCGGGAAGTACCATACACCAAACTAGTGTTTTGTATGTGCACCATAGGCTTTCTGGAGTGCAGCGAATCATCGGAGCCCTTTGGTAACAAGGCTATTACAAAATGCAACCTCGATTTCACGAAATAAGGCCCGGATTATCTGTTCCTTGAATTCCATTCTATTTGAGATAGTTGTCTATTGAATCTTCTGCTCATATTGATCCACAAATTTTCAACTGGATTCATGTCAGGGGAGTTTGTAGGCCACATGAGTCTCTAAATAGTCATATTCTTGAACGATTTTTGCTCGGTGACATGAAGCATTATCGTTCTGGAAAAAGAAAGTAGTCCAAATTTTCTTCAGAAAAGTCATCTTTAGCTGTTCTAAGAACTTTACGTACCAGAATTTGAAGATATTTTCGTGCATCAAACGATCCTTTACATATATTCTTCGTTCTGATGTCTTTAGCGGTTAACCAAGCCCATGCCATCACTCAGTAACTGAATATTTGTATCTCTTAAACAAAATGCTTGTCAAGGTCCTTACTTGTTCGTATCCACAACTTCACACCACCATCGTTTCCCACTATTCTAAACTTCTTTCCAAAGAAGAAAACGATGCAGTTGTCATAAGTCCAAGTTGCATATCGACTCACAAAACTACATGTTAAAGTCCTCTGTGTTTTGTCAGTTTCGACTTTCTACGCGGTTTCTTCTTTGTAATATTCTTTTCATACAGTCAAGACAATACAGCTGTACGAGTAACTGCAGTTCCAAGATCATGTCAAACTACAGAAGCGATTTTTGGGGAAATCACTTATTAAATCTGCAGTGTTATTGATTTCATTTAGCAATCTGCTCTGGGTGATGATTTCTTTTTTCTTTCACACTGTTGACGAAGGGACGATTTGTTATGCTGTTTCCATTTGTGAATTACTCCTGCCATAGAATGATGGATTTTCAGTATTCCATCTATTTTTTTAGAGATGTGCCTTAGCTGCGCAAAGCAAGAATTATGTCTTGTTCACATGGCAACAAGTCACATTTCTTACCCATCTTATTTGTTTACAGTCGACATATAGTAGCAATATCACACACAAACAACGCTGCACAACAACAATTTTGCCACTTGACAATGTCCAAACAATGAGAAAGCAAAGAACAATCATAAAATGCTATTTACCTCGGCCTACACTTCACAAATGCAATGCAAAATTCTCACTACAATAATTTACGAGACGCACTCAGTGCCATCTAGCAAAAATATAACTGATACATAAGCAATTGGCAAGCGATGTCGTACACCACAGGTGTCACATATAACGCAAATGAATTATCCCAATCTTCATTTCCTTCTATTCCTCTTCTAACGGACTGCAACTATGGTTTTCTGTGTAAGTTGGCTTGAGAACTGAGGTGTCGCTATTTTTTCTTTACAGAGTGTAGTTCCTAAGTGAGAGCTTCACCAGACTACGGTAGGTCCTATAGTTTTGGAGCTATGGACGTTTAAAATTCATTTTTTCATGTTTTCGGCAGCCTATAACTCCGAAAAGAAGCACCCAGGTTGGTGTACACTTTTCGTCTTATCGTGGTGTCAGGTATCACCTCCTAAACGTTGTCGGTGTTGTTTTGAAACACCCTATATATACGGTATTATATAGGCCTACTCGTAATATAAACACGTGTACGTCGTACGTTTTTACTTCCGTTTGGTACATTGAGTCACGTCCAGAATTTCAAAAACCTTGCAAGTCACTAAGCAAATTAAAAAAAAAAAAACTTACAAAAGACTATCCTAGCCAGAAAAAACAGTTCTTGCCCTCTGTGGACACAGGATTTCCTCTTATGGAAGTAATATATCAGTTTTGTATTGCAAGCAATATTTATTTTCGTTGTAGTGTAAAACAAACAATGAAGACTAACATTTCCATGTTTCCTTACACATCTAGAACAAAGTTATGTAGATAGCAACTCTGCCAACAAACACAAGAAATTGTGAGCAAAATTTCCCAATGATTTGACATGTTAACGCATGCGCAGATGAAAGAACGTTGGTGTAACCAGGAAATGGAACAAAGACAGGAAATACCGAAGAGTCCGCCATTTTAGTGTGTGTTTCAAAAGTTTTGTGTTTGTGGAGTGTATCAAAATACAATGATAAAATCCAAAATTCTTAATATTGAAAAGTGAAAAACAGACAGCAAGAAGGATGTTGTGATTGAGGCGATTTGAAAAAATTGCTTAATGAACGTCGTGCTACAGAGGTCATTAATTTGAGAAAGCAACGGCAAAGATTGGAACACTCTACCATTCCTCGTATTAGTCACAACTATTCATTTGAGATAAACCAGGTCTCTTTTCTTTTCTCATTATTTGTTAGAAAGGACTTACGTCTAGCGTCTTTGCACAGGAAATTTTACAAGTTACTTTGTTTAGAGTGCAAACACTGTAAGATCTTGTGTTAATTTAAAATGGCATTCGCAGTAAGAAGTGCTTCGTATGTGTCGTGTTTGGAGCTTCTGCCAACCGAATTGGTTGAGGAAACACTGAAAAACCTATCTTCTCACGATGTCGGAAATGTAGGAAGCACGTGTGTACGATTTCGGGCAATTGCAAAGCGTATTTTGTGTAATCGGTTTGAGAGGATTGGACAAGTAATCAAGCGACTTCAGGGTGACTTAAATGGTTTTGGCTCAAACTATCAGATCTACAGAAGTTTTCTGAATACACTGGAGAGTGAATACAATGTTGCTGATGTAGTGATCAAAAAATACATTAAACATGGTTACTGTGGTTTTTTTAATCCAAGGTTGCTCGACGTATTTGATTTTGCTATTAATTGCTACAAGCGTGCAAAAGAACTAAAATGGCAGCCAAGCTTTCTATGTCTTGAGCCTGTAACAAATCAAACAGATAAGCTAATTAGGAAGAAAGACTTCGTGCTCAGTGGTATTGAAGATGTTAGAAATTTCCCGATGGATATAGTTGATGTACTGAATTGCTGCACAAATACTATCAAGGATCATAAAATTTACTGGAGGAAGGAATACTGTGAACTGGTGTGGACATTCATAATTAGAGAATTCGCGTTTTACTTCAATGCTGAAAATTTTGTTACAACTCAAAATCGTTTGGGAAGATTCAAAGATGTGACCTCAGCTATGGCGACTTTAGTGCAAAGGGGTAACAAGTTACAGTATTGGATTGATTGCGTTGGAAACAGTTTGCCAGGACCTTCCGAATTTTGGATCACGAAGCAGTTTTCGGATAACCGGAAGTTTGTATGTACTTGCACATTTCCATTTTGCCTGGGTATATTTACACATGTCGAAGTGAATATTCGAATACCGTATTCTTCACGAGATTTCACCACAGAAGAATTACGAAATGAGAAGATTTATGAAATCATTAATTCTCCAATTTTCCCAGGCACCGCCGAGGCATTGATTCGAATAGCAGGTCAACCACATTCAACGCCTCCTCAATTAGTAGATTTCAAAATATGCCTCTTGATGCACAAACTACCATCAAAAAACAGCTCAGAGGAAACACAAAGAGACAATAACCACAAGCAGAGTGACGGTTCGGAACACAATACTGAAGAGGAAGGAACTAACAAATGAAAGAAAATATCTTCAGGTTTGTAACTAAATGTCGTAGTGTAGATGTAAAAGTCTTACCAACTATTTTCCTGTACTTGTTTCATGTTCATAAATTTACACAAATGTTAGAAAAAGTACAAGTTACCCGTGCTCAAACTATCAAGAAAATTGTTTATGATTTAGAAGTACGATGGCCATCGTTTGTTCAAAAATAAAATTCTATTATTTAAATACTAGGTATTTTAGGACAGCAGGAAGAGGAAATTTTATTCTAGGGATGGATTTTTACAATAACCAACTATCTTATTAGTTTGAAGTTCACTGGGAAGAATTTTATACATAATTTTGAAGTTTACTGGAAAGAATTTTATACATTATTTTGAAGTTTACTGGGATGAATTTTATGTATAATTTTGAAGTTCACTGGGAAGAATTTTATACATAATTTTGAAGTTTACTGGGAAGAATTTTATACATAATTTTGAAGTTTACTGGGAAGAATTTTATACATAATTTTGAAGTTTACTGGGAAGAATTTTATACATAATTTTGATGTTTACTGGGAAGAATTTTACACATACTAACTGGTTCATACTAGCTTTGCTATATTGAATAACTTACACTAAAATACAAATTGCTGAGCAAAGCAACGTTTATTGTAAAATAATATATATATATATATATATATATATATATATATATATATATATATATAAAATAATATAACTGAACATATTGGCTTCATCAGACACTGTCATGTGTTACTGAGAGTGTGTGATGAAGTCAATATGTTCAGTTGGCGAAACTGTCACACATATATTATTTTATAAATAAACGTTGTTTTGCTTAGTGGTTTGTATTTTTAGTGTAAGTTTATACATACTGTTTTATTTTCAAAGTGCTTACTTGACATTTTCGTTCATTTTGAGATTTGAAGGTACTAACACAATGATAAGGACTCCCAGTTCCAAAAGGAGTATCTCATTACCGAAAAAAGTCAACTTATCTTATTCATACGGTGTCATTTTCATGTTGTTAATTAACATATCTTATTTTTGTTAACTTTGTCATGACATAATAACTTACCATCATCTATTATTCAGATGTAAATAGCTGAATACAGCTGTAACTATTCCATTTCATAGTGCTTTCTAAGTTCAAAAATGGCTTATCCTTTTATTGTTACTTTCAAAATTGTAATATGACACGAGTTTCATTTAGAACCTGCGATTTGGTAATGAAAATTTATTTATTTATTTATTCAATACAACAGGTTCTAGGACCAGTTATAGAGTGTTGTTCCTTAGAATACATTTACTCTCAGTTATATATATTTTAACAAGATTATACAGTCATAAATTTCATTATCACATATTTTTAAGGCTATTCTTATATACTGTCTCCGACATTCCAAAAACATCTATATCAGATATCCTTTCAATTGTATTGTAGGAAGCACTCATCCCCCATATAGGAGACTTAACGAGGATATTTGTTCTTGCCTTTTTGCAGTAAAATGCACTGCTTTTTCCTACGCAGGTTTTACTTAACAGGACATGCAATTGAACCTTCGAAGAGAGATTAGGACAGTCAATTTTACCATGTAGTAATTTGTGTAAAAATAAAAGATCCGTATGTTCTCTACGTTGTTTCAAAGTGAGCATATTGAAGTTTTGTAGTATATCTGAATATGACTCGTATTTTAAATACATGCCAGTTTTTCTATAAGCAAGTAATTTCAAGAACTTTGATTGTATCCTTTCAATCATATAAACGTGTTTTAGTGTTTTTGGTGACCAAGACAGAGTCACATATTCTAATTGCAATCTCAGAAAACAGAAGTAAAGTTTCATTAATGTAACATCGTTTTGAAACTCTTTACCTATTCTCATAATAAAGCCAAGAATTCTGTATGAATTATTAATAATTGCTCCAATATGATAAGTAAAACCTAATTTAGGAGCAAATAGCACTCCTAGATATTTAATTAAGTTAGGTGTCTCTAAAATAGTTCCTTCAATAGAATAGTCATGTTTAATGCTGTTTTCTTTGCGGGTAACGGAAAGAATTTTGCATTTATTCACGTTCAACTTAACCTTGCTTTTGTCATACCAGTTCTTAATATTACACAAGTCTATTTGCAGTTTTACACAATCTTCAAGCGAATTAATTTTGGAGAATGTTTTAAGGTCGTCCGCGAATAGAAGAGTGTTAGAATAATGAATGTAACACAGTAGATCATTTTTGACTAATAGAAATAAGAGTGGGCCAAAATTTGAACCTTGAGGGACTCCGGATAAGGCTGAGATTTTTTTTAAATATACATATCCTTTGTACATGATGGCCTGTTGACGATTTTGCAAATAGGGCGAAAAAAATATTTTTGCTTGCACAAAGAAATTAAAAGTCGTTTGCAAATCATTACAGGAGAAGATAGATTTTCACATCTCAAAATGAAGTAACCTTAAATTGTGTTTGTTCCAAATAACACTGCTTTTTCTAATAACTGATTGAATGAGAAAATTTAAAACATTAAAAATAGGTAAAAATGACATTATAAACCAGGCGCCCACTCTTTTGGTATATTTCAAAATTCCCTGGCTTTTCCAGGTTTTCCAGACCAAAATTGTAAAAGTTCCATCTAAGCTTTTAATAAAACTATATTAAAAATTTAGTTGTTGCCAGCATAACACAATAAAATTTTGTAAAGTTGTAAAGAAAAAAAATCTTACTGATTCTGTGACTTTATACACTACATAATATGTAATCATGATAAACAGATAATATATGATAATCTTAACATATTTGAGATACAACTAGGGAGCTCATTAATACAATACAACTAGATAATACAACTAGGGAGCTCATTAATAATAAAAGCTTGCATTTCTTGCACTTACCAGAGAGCAACTAATTACAGATGTATTTTCTACCTCAGTTCCAATATTGTAATTATCAACACTAGCTCCCTTTCAACAAAACCATTGAACACAACTTGCATGTATCACTATTGTGGTTCACTTAATTCTGTTTACATGCAAGCGGTATCAGGGATTCCTTAGCACTAACAAAGTGGTTAAATACTTATCTCGTTTCATACACGCTTCAAGTAAAATATTTAGTTAGTTTAACACTCAGCTTAATCAAATTCACTGCAAGGTGCAAAACAATGGACTTTTTTTTAAAAAAAAAAATCAAAACTATGTTAGCCTACTTCTTCAAGGCGCTAATTTCGTCTTTAATAAGAGCTCCTTTCTTCCTGGCCTCTGCCATAAGCTCCAACTTCTTCTTTTCCAAATCTTTCACCTTAGCTGCCCGCTTTGTTTCCTTCTCAACCTTTTCCTTGTGTTTATCTTCTCGGCAACAATTTTCCTTGTACTCTAAATATCTTGAATGAGCATTTTGGACAGCATGAATCATAATTTTGTTTATTACAATAGAATTTATAAAACCACGAGCGTCAATGGAATCATATACTTGCCTCATTGCCATAAAGTTTTCCTGCTTTTGATTTTCAATCAAGTTCTGAATTAATAGAGAAACCTCTCTCTAGACCAGCATTTCCATTCAAGAAAGTCAGAACAAATTGTACGAAAGATTTGAGCTCATTTGAGCTTTCGGAAGCTGAAATGTGCTGCATTCAAGTGTGGTGTTTTCTCTCGAGTAAGATTTCATACACTCTACTATATGTGGCAATACAGGCATTCGTTTGCAGTCTCTGTCAACTTTGTCTACCAACGTGCCAAACATCCAATTGTACTCCACAAGTATTTCAAGACATGCGTTTACACGCAAGATTTGTATTCAACACAACAGAAGGATCAGTGGTAGCGAAGTGACAGTATTCGAACTAAACTTCCGGATAAGGGGAACTGGTTGCATATTGCCATAATAAGGCCCAAAACAGCAATTGACAACCAATAGAAACGAAAGTAATGCTGAGAAAAATGAGAAAGTTGTTTAAGCACCATTTCCTCCCTGGTTAAAATTACTTGCTAGACCAGTATTGAAAGAGGGTCTGGCGGAGCCCCCAGAGACCAAACCATTTCTTTTAAAAATTTATAAATTTAGAATAGGCAATTTTTTTTAATTTAATTTAGATCTTCACAACATTTCCAGAATCTAAATAGAATTCCCTGACTTTTCCAGGGTAAATCGAATTCCCTGACTTTCCCCGGTTTCCAGTTCGAGTGGTCACCCGGTAGACGCTTAATTCGTTGTTAGTTATACTTATAAAGGAAAAGCAAGAAGATACTGTTAATATCAATTTTTTTTTTTTAACAGAGTAAGATTTGATGTACTTTAAAATAATATTTTCAAGAAATGGTTAAGTCAGGTTTTGGGTAGATAGACTAATAGAACAATTATACTACATTTTATGTTAACACAGTGAATGCAAATATTGCAAAACGTACTGTTGACCACAAAGTTTGTAAGGTATAATGATTCGTAAGAAATTTAAGAAGTGCACGTCTGAAAATTACATACCATTTTTATTCAGAAACCATGCTCAGCGGACTGATTTACGGGGCCGGTAAAAAGTACAGTATTGTACCTGTGTGAAGTTGGCCTCCAAATGTTTGGCCTACACGAGATCTTTATTGGACCAGGGAGTACTTCCTTTGGGTCTGTTAGGGCTAGCAACTTTTAGTGTTTGTGAAGTTGTAGCTTTGTTTCCAAAGTAGTCCAAAGTTTGGGGGGCCAACTTCGGGTTAGCTCTCCAAGTGTTTGGGCCAGACGTTATTTTTATTGGGCTGGATAGTACTTTCTTTGGCCTGATTGGGTCAGCAACTTTTAGCGTTTTGGTTATTGTAGTTTCCGAGATATGACCTATTACATTTATTATAAAGTGATTTTTCTGCTTCTTTTGTAGGGGCTAACTTCATTAATATGACCGGTCTGTAAATACGTTAATAGAAATTAGCAATACTCTATGTCGGCTAGCAGTGTAGGAAGTTTCAAGATTTGGGCTGCATTTGATACACAGTTAGATTTTCACGTTAGTCCCCCAAGTGTTTGGGCCAAACGAGATATTTATTAAGCTGGATAGTACTTCGTTTGGGTTGATTGGGTCAGACACTTTTAGAGTTTGGGCTATTATATTTTCCGAGACATGGGCTATTATTTTTATTAAAAAGTAATTTTCCTGCTTCTTTTGTCGGGGTTAACTTCTCTAATATGACAAGTCTCACAAACATGTTCATTGGAATTGGCTCTACTTTGTGCTGATTACCACTGTAGCAAGTTTCAATATTTGGGCTGTATTTGAAACAGAGTTAGGGTTTCACAAAGTTTGAGGGACCAACTTCACATTAGCCTCCAAATGTTTGGGCTAAACAAGGTTTTTATTGCACTGGATAGTACTTCGTTTGAGCTGATTGGGTCAGCAACTTTTAACGTTTGGGCTGTTATAGTTTCCGAGATATGGTCTATTACATTTATTAAAAAGTGATTTTCCTGCTTCTTTTGTCGGGCCTTCTTCACTAATATGACAGGTCTAACAAATACGTTTATAGGAATTAGCAATACTCTATGTTGGCTAGCAGTGTAGCAAGTTTCAAGATTTGGGCTATATTTAAAACACAGTTAGACCTTCATAATTTGAGAGACAACTTCAAGTTAGCCCCCAAGTGTTTGGGCCAGACGAGATTTTTTTGGGCTCGATAGTACTTGTTTTGTTCTGATTGGGTCAGAAACCTTTAGCGTTTGGGCTATTATAATTTCCGAGATATGAGCTATTTCATTTATTAAAAAGTGATTTTCCTGCTTTTTTTTTCGGGGTTGACTTCACTAATATGAGCGGTCTGACAAATACGTTTATAGGAATTAGCAACACTCTGTGTCGACTAGCCTGTGTAACAAGTTTAAAGATTTGGGCTGCATTTGAAACACAGTTAGACCTTCACAAAGTTTGATTTGCCAACTTCACGTTAGTCCCCCCCCCAGTGTTTGGGCCGGACGAGATTTTTATTGGGATGGATAATACTTCATTTGGGTTGATTGGGTCAGCAACTTTTAGCGTTTGGGCTATTATAGTTTCGGAGATATGGGCTATTACATTTATTAAAATATGATTTTCCTTTCTCTTTTGTCTGTGCTAACTTCAGTAATATGACCGGTCTGACAAATAAGTTTATTTTATTTGTCAGTACTTTGTGTCGACTAGCAGTGTAGCAATTTTCAAGATTTGGACTGCATTTGAAACAGTGTTAGGCCTTCACAAAACATGACCCACCTATGAGGGTCTTGATACTTCTATAAATAGACGAAAAGGAAAGAGAGCTAGGAACTTCAAATTCACAATTTTGTATTTAGTTTTGTTTTGTGAGTTTAAGCCATGGGAGTAGCAAGAAGGTGCAGAAGGATTCAAGTACTCCCCCATAAACATGAAGAAGTGCTCATCGTAATCTTTTGAAATAACTGAATTGAGAAAAAGAATGATTGTTTTCTTATTGCTTTTCCTAAATAAAATGTGGACGAGTACATCAATTTAAAAATTACAAAGAATTTTTGATAATAATAATATTGTAGAGACGAAGACTGTATGCTCCGTGAGACCCCACTGAGAATCAAACCTGCAGCCTTCTCCTTCAAACACAGGTATATTATGCGCGTATCTACAAAAGGCTTACGTAACAAGTAAAGAATGGATGGATTTAAAAATTATTTGGACATGTTTTCAAGTTTGACGCAATTCAATTATGTACGTAGTAATTTTTACTAGTGTTTTATTCATTGGTTATTTTACTATATACCTAGTATAACCATTGCAATTGTAAAGTTAATCCTTTATACAGTTTATAAAGATACTAATTGTTTTGCAGTAAAATAAATTTATGTGATTAAAGCTGATAACTACTTAGACAAAATTAATGCTATCAAAAAATTCAGATATACAAAATCTGAAATTTGGAAAATTACGGATTTCGAATTTTAACTGAAACCGAAATCCAGATTCTCGATAATGAAATGCCAAAAACCGAAGTTAGGATTTGGGATAATGAAATGTCAAAAGCCGAAATCCTGATTTCGAATAATGAAATATCAAAAGCCGAAATCCGGATTTCGAATAATGGAATACTGACATTTGGATATCCGAATATTGAACAGCACTACACAAAATGATTAAAAAAAAATCCAAAGTGAATTACATGAAGACGAAGAAGACATCGTATTTTTAGTAACTGATTTGTTAAATGATCTAAATTAGTGAGCACAAGTTTCATCTCTATTGTAAATATCATTCAAAGAACTCAAAAATGAAAAAAAGTACAAATTAGTAAAAGTTTGATTAAGCGTACCACTATTATTGTTAGAGATAGTGACAATGTATCTGCTTATAGGTTTTCTTTAAAGGTGTCCCTTGTATTTAACTAGAGACTTTATTATTATTTTGATATTCTGAGCATATGTATTCTCGAACTTAGAACCGAAAATCAACCATCGCAATATGTATGAATCAGTAAATTATAAGTGCAAATAATATTCAAGTTTATAAACCAGGATATTCAAATTTTCAATAGATATTCGCCATTAGCTACAAACGAGATGGGTAAAGGGGTAGTTGAAATTGAACGTACGGAGTGTGAGTCTAAACTGGTTTAGGAAAAACCTGCAAGTAAAATCGGGAAATATTGCAATATTTTAATAGTGGCAGACAGCCACGGTCGGGGTATTGCAGAAAGAATCAAAGAAAGAAATAGAAACAAAAATGTATTTGGTTTTGTGAAACCAGGTGCCAGTGTGAGTGAACTAATAAAACCAGCTCTAGTAACTGGGGAATCATGCTTGATAAGGATGCTATTGTCATAATTGGGGGGTCAAATGATGTAGCAAGAAACGAGGGGAGGAACTTAATGAGCACCCTGAGAACAACTTTACCAACTCTTACACATACAAATGTAATAGTCGCTACGTTACCGCATCGCCAAGATCTAATAGATTCCTCCATAGTGAACAAAGAGGTACATGAAACAAACACTAAAATTCAGAATATTTGCAAACGATTTAGAAACGATTTATGTGAAGATTCTTAATATTAGCAGATATCCAAGACACTATCACACGAGATACGGTCAGCATCTTAATGGTACCGGTAAAAACTCCCTCGCCGAAGACCTAACCGATCTACTATCAACAATAGAGCCCTGAAAGTTCCTATAACATTACCGTTTCGTGTAAATTCCTCTCAAGCGGTTCAAGTAAAGGAATCGACTCCTCGGAACAACAACAATATGCAGGTGGTTAGTAACAATAGGCGCACAAAAGGGTACGCGGTGTGAAATTAACGACCTCGAAATTGGATAGTAGCGGAACTCTTGGTCATTTTTGTCCCATCTTGGAAGCCCATTTTGACCCACTTCTGGTGACGCACAAAACGGAAGTAGACGCACAAAACGATGTGAAGGAAACGACCTCGAAATTCATTGGTGGCGGAAGAGCAATAATTTGTTCCGTCATATTTGTAGGCCCATTTTGACCCACTTCCGGTGATGCACAAAATGTGGGAATAGGCGCACAAAGCGACACAAAACATGCACAAAAGATGCAAAACAAAGTACCTCGAAATTCGTTGGTGGTGGAACAAGTTAATGACGCCGTGAGTACCAATATAAGTATATACTGTAGTTCTTACCAGGGGGCGCGGTGGGTCAGTGGTAGAACGCTCACATCCGGTGCTTGAGGTCCCTGGTTCGATCCCAGCTCGCGCAGTTTGGACTTTGTGGTGGACAAACACCGTGCTCGTGGATTTTCTCGGGGTTCTCCTTTTTCCTCCCACTTTCTTCATTTCATTCATTTCCCATCATCACCGTCTCCTTTAGCCTAACCGGCATAATCGTGGGACGTAATACTAAAGATTTCATATAATTTTTTGTAGTTCTTACCATCAAAGCTGAGAACTGCATTGTCCAATTTTTTAGCCAAAGTAGAAGCCCAACCGGAATAGTGATGTCAACCAGCCCAGCTCGGTTCAACTGAGCGTACAGCTTGAGCTGGCTTGGTTGGGACTACCCATCGACTGGGCTCAATTGAGCCAATGGCTTGAACCGGCTCGGTAAAGGCGAGTTATCGACTCGGCTCGATTGGAGCCAATGGCTCGAACCAGCTCCGTTGAAACGAGTCCATAGGCTGGGTTCGAGTTAGCTTAACTGAGCCAATGGCTCGAACCGGCTCGGTTGGGGTAAGCAATCAGCTCGGTTCGGTTCGGCTCGTGTGAGCCACCGACTCGAGCTGGCTCGGTTGGATGAGCTGTTGTCTCGGTTCACTTCTCGGTTCGGTTCGATAAGTGAATGAGCTGTGGGCGAGCCGCTTGAGTCGTTGACAACCCTAAACCCGGGTCGAGCAGTTTTAAACATGTTTGGCTGGAGTCCCATAACTTCTAACAATTTTTGGCTCGAGCCCGAATACTTGTTCCTCCTGAACTCAAGCCAAGAACCTCGTGACCGATGTCCTTGCCTCCTGAAGATTTCTTGACTACCGAGATCGACAGTTAACTAATTTTTAGTATTCCGATACAAACCGCCTATATTCCATGTTTATACAGGTACATGGTGTTATAATAATAATTAGTTATAGTAGTAGTAGTAGTATCATTGATAATTATATTGTCTATGTAGGATACTTGAAGATAGTAGTACTTGGAACTACACAAAGGATTTAGCTCGAATTGGCTCGACTCGACTGGAAACTCGATCCGAATTCGAGTCGAGTTGGGGGAAATTTTTCGAGCCGAGATCTCGAGTCGAACTCAAAGATGTCTGCTTCGAGTCGAGTCGAGTTTTAAAGAAAACTCGCTCGAACTCGCTCGTGCTCATTCCTATTGTATGCATGACGGGCATATAGAGTTCTTTCGAGGGGGATAGAACCATATACATAATATATTTTAAAAATACTTAGTTTCACGGATTTCTTCCCAGGGGGGAAGGGATGGTAGGTATCCAGCATTTCTTATAAGTACCTTATTTGAAATATGTAAAACAGTAACAAGTGGACAATACAATATACACACATCTTCTTATCTTCAGTTTTAATTGCTGATTTCAATTGCAATTAACAATTACATATAACAATTACAAGTTTCAATTGTCAATTGCAATTAACAATTGAATGTTTCAATTTCACCCTTTGCAATTGACAATTAACAAATAAAAGTTTCACTTGCCTGGTGACCAATTAAAAATTAACAATTGACGAAAATTTAATTGCAAATTTTATGATTGAATTCAATTGCAATTGAAATTAATTGTCAATTACAAATTGAAATCAATTGCAATTACTTTCAATTTTCAGAGCAATTACTTTCAATTGATTGATCAATTGCAATTGATTTCAATTGATTTTGCCCAACACTGAAAGATACAAACCAACTAAAATTGTTTCAAGTGTTACAAACTTTAATACTACAATTACAAATTGTTCAAGTAAATTATGACACATTTTGTAATATTACTGTTACTAATTTAAAATATTTTTTGTATTTTGAAACACCTGCGTACGAGACTACAAACTAAATGAATTTGGGTACGAGATTAAATTTTGAAAGTATAAATCCATCGCAGCAAACCGCGCCGCACACTATAGAATTAGTAGTGTTAAAGTAAAGTTGTTTATCGTTAAATGCTGTGATGTTACTGCAATTATTTTAAACAATAATTTCGTTACAAAGTTACAATTATTGCAAAGTACATGTATTATCTGTCAGAAAAGTAAATGTACACCTATTTTTCGAATCTGGCATTCCTGCGCTCCATCCGTGGAGAGTATGAGAATTAAATCAATCAAATGTTTACTGAGGGGCAAAAAGAAAAGTTTAATCTGAATAAGACATTGTAGAGGAGCACAAGCTGTGAATACGAATAGTGCATAGTGTAAATAAAGGATGACACCGAAAGAGAAAGCCAGAAACAGCTGTTAAACTTAGAAAAAAAGAGTAAAAATTGTCGAAGTGGGGACATAAAACTCAAATACAACAAATACGCCGACAACTAAACGTTCACCACGCCATGATCTTGGTGTAGTGGTTAAGGTGCTGGCTTACAAATGAAAAGAACGCGAGTTCGAATCCCCATCAAGGACGTTTTTTAAAAATTTTGTTAATAATACATACAGCTCATGAGAGATGGTAAAAGAGGTCGTATTTAGTCTTTCGTAGCAATTATTATTGGTAATGTTTAATACTGATAATACTTTTTGTCTTTGCGTATTGCTTTTATTCTCTTCTTAATTTTGAAAGAGAAGAATATCCGAACAAATGCCACCAAAATTCCTCATATTTTGAATGTAAACGCCATTTGCAATTAGTAAAGAATAAAAATTGAACGTTCCGATGTAGCTGCAAAAAGTAAAAAGAAAAAACATGGAAGTGGAGTGTTCGAATCCATACTCATGGTTATTAAAAATACAATTTCTACATGCTTTACACTTCCCGACCACGTTTCTACGTTAGCAATTAAGAGGTTTGTGTTTAGGTTAGGCTGGTCAATACGTTTTGCAAAGGGGCCCGGTTTAGCTCTGACGCACCACAGGTGCGAGCAGGGAGCAAAACACCTTTTCGCTCTCCCTCTGTGTGTCTATTTATCTATCTATCTGTATATATATATATATATATATATATATATATATATATATATATATATATATATATATATATATATAACGCTATTTGTGAATGCCATAACCACCCTAATTTTCAGCGGATTGAGACGAAAATTGGCACAAACATTAATTGTTGAAATATCTTGATGAGTTCGTTAACCAGAATAATCAGATGAAAATGTTCAAAATGGCGGCCCTTCAAACTCTTAAAAACTTCCAAGGGAACCAAATTTCGCCCATAAATAGGTATTCAGAAAGTTTGAATAACTTTTCCTCTTTTACTGAGATATTTGTGTGCAGGGACTTATTGAAATATTGGACCCGATTAATCGCATAAAGAAGGTTCACGCTCTTTCGCTACGGTCAGGATTTTTTTTTTGCAGGAAGGAGTTATTTTCGTATCGGAACAAGATGATTGTTAGTGATGATATGAAATTACACATTCAAAGTGAAGTAACTTGTGAAACGTGTTATTTGAAAGAATAATATAATAAATGTGCTTTCCCCTAACACGGAGGCGTGGGAGACTCGGGTTCGTTTCGAGCTCATGTGGTTCGGATTCCACGTTAATCAGTAGGTCCACGTCTCATATAGCCTCGCTGCTGAAAGGGACGCTAAACTAAAATCAACTCAACTCAACCCCTAACACAGAGGACTATAAATCATGCATTTCGAGTTCGGGAGCGTGAATGGCGAGGAGTGTTATTTGATTTGCTTTTTAGTAACATATTGCATTGCAAATAAAGGTAGGCAACATTAGTGGTAAGTAAAATATTATTATTATTATTATTACTATTACTATTAATAATAATAATAATAATAATAATAATAATAATAATAATAATAATAATAATAATAATAATAATAGGTGTTGTTTGTGGCAAGGCAATATCTTCCTCAATTCTTCTTCAAACGTAATAATTGTAACGCCATATCTCCCTTACAAACAAAATATTAGCAATTTATATCGAGAGAACGGGAAATTGTAGAGTGATGGGAGCAACGTTGGACAATATGCACTCATAGTAATCAGAAAAATAAGCAATTTCAATTCAATTCAATGCAAAATGACGAAGATTCATTGTCATGGGTAGTCATGGAGCCACGGCAGAGCCCTCTTTAGGCAAAATGTCGATAACTTATATCGAGAGAACAGGAGGTGATAGTGAGATGGGACCAACGTTCTGCCGTGTCATGACAAAACGCTGTAACTTTGGCGGAGCAGTTTTGCGAAAATGAGCCGTAAAGTTTTCATCCGAAAATGTGATCTGTATCGTGTAGAAGAAGAGTAACTGGGCAATAATGGTCAACCAATCAATTTTCACCAAATTTAATCACACAACATGCATTTACGTAACATTACATGTAATCACGTGTTTCCCAAGTCAAGATACACTGGTTCTACACGATACAGATCACATTTTCAGATGAAAACTTTACGGCTCTTTTTCGCAAAACTGCTCCGCCAAAGTTACAGCATTTTGTCACAACACGGCAGCGTTGGACACTGTGGACCCATAAGGCGCATCGAAATTATTGGGGGGGGGGCGCCAGTCAGCCTTACTTATTTCCACATAATAATATAAAATTATATTGTCGAAATACACACACGAGTTAGCTACTAATATTTCATATTATTATTATTATCGACAGCGTCTTTTCATTACGTGTGCATGTTTGACATGAAGCCAAAGAGAAAATCCATCATTCGTAGAAAGAATAAAAATAGTCAGTTACTTTAACTGTGAACGACAGCGAAAAATACGAAAAGAGTGATTAGCTGTAGCGAAAAGAAACAATACTTTCTCTCAAATGGATAAAAAACCAAGCCGAGATAGATTCGAGCTCGCATGGACGGCGTGAAAAGTCAGTGCTTTGTCCACTTTTTTTTTAACTGACTCACCGAACGTGTTTCAGTAACTTACTTATTGCTAATTTTTACTTGCTTCACTCGTTTAACTTGCTTTTTCTAATAATTTATAACGACAGAGACACGAACACAGAAACATAAGGAACAGTTAAAAATCATAGATGCTCTCCCGCCGGGAATCGAACCCGGGACACCAGACACCAAAGTCCCACGCGCTAGCCACTAGACCAGAGGGGAAGGCACTGCTCACTCTCTGTGTCGTTAGGGATTACGACCACTGTATTGCCAGCTATCACTTCTGTGGGTTGTATACTATGATCACATGTTTCTTCTTTGCTGGAAGAGTTAAACCTACATTCTATGTAATACATGAGGTATTTAGACCTATATGCTCTTCATATAATGTAATAAAAGGGTCATGCTGGGAATAAGAAAAAGAACATTCCTTGGACAAAACGGAAACTATTGGCATCAGAAATATTTATCTACGAGGCATGCGCAGAAACATAATTCAGAATAGTTACTGTTTAGTTCAGTAAGCGAAGAAAGGGGTATAAAAAAGCAAATATGTCGCGTCAACGAGATCGACCGGAGTTGACAGAGGCGGAAGCAGATGTGTAGTAATACAACAACTTGGTTAAATTGATAATTGGTTCTTTATTCTGTAGTAGATCGTATCACAACTTTACGGGAGAGCAGAGAAAGACTTACTAACGCTGTCATATAGTAAGCTTTAGTAACACGATCATATAGACACAAATGGATGTAACTGTGAGTACTACAACTTGGATTTAACGAAAGCCGTTTAGATATTCAGTGGTTTGCAGGGTTGTATAAGACACAAAAAGATAAGACACAATACAATTCTTCATACCTCAGCTTCCAGTAACTAGATACATGCAATTTCTGGTTAGATACTGAAACTGCTGTCGGATTTTAATACATGACGTATTGCAGGATACAAAATGCTTTGCATTACTTGTTTGTTTGTAGACAGCTACTAGCTTAGTGTTCTGAAAGGTTGTGTATAAACTAGAGATAGCCAATTCCGGAATTATTACTTTCCGGACTCCCGAAGGTAAAACCGGACAAATTCCGGAATTCGGAAAATTCCCATTTTGGAGAAATCGAAAAATCAGGACATAGGTTCATTATAATAGTCATGTATAGAACACCTGACAGCTCCTTTCCCCGTTTTATTGAAAAATTAGAACAACTGTTAACTCTAGTTAAGAAAGAAAGTAAACCAATCGTATTATGTGGCGACCTAAACATTGATTTCCTAACACCATCAAATCACCTAACATTATTATCAAACACTTTGCAATCCTTCGCCCTACAACACACTATAAACACTCCAACCCGCATTACAGAAAACTCAGAATCTTGTATAGATCAAATTATAATAGATAATGAAACTACTTCCTTTAAAGCAAATAATCTTAACACATCACTCTCCGACCATAATGCAGTTCAAATAAACATAACACTTCAACCCCAAGATAGGATAATTGATAGAAAAGAATGTAAGTGGGCAAGAAACTTTCATGAAACGAACGTGGAGTACTTTCAATATCTTCTTAGCGAGGAAGACTGGACGGACACACTACTAGAAAATGACGTAAACAATAAATACAGACAGTTCATTAATACAGTTAGGCACTATTTCGAAATAGCCTTTCCACTTAAAAAGATAAAGGTATATTCTCACAAAACTAGATGCAACTGGATAACACGAGGCATAATTAATTCCTGCATGAGAAAGAAACAACTACATACAATTGTGAAAAGAACGAATAATAGAAAACTAAAAGAATATTTTAATAAATATAGGAGTATTCTTAAAGGTGTAATAAAAGAAGCAAAGAAAATGCACACATCAAATAGGATATCTAAATCTGATAACAAGAACAAAACACTATGGCAAGTAGTAAATGAACAATCAACCGCATCAAAAACGCAAAAAATAGAAATTAAAAAAATAATACAGCATGGCCGAGAAATAACAAATAAACAACATATTGCAAACCTACTTAATGATTTTTTTGCCAACGTTGCGAAAACATACTCAAATTCTGAGTCTGAAAAGACTAACAACATAAAATTATCTAGTAATTCTGTATCTATATACTTAATACCTACCGCAGAGTTAGAAATAAGATCGATTATTTAAAAAATGAAGACGAAAAAATCTTCTGGGCCCGACGAAATTCCTTATTACTTGCTTAAAATGTGTGCCGAATATTTTCTTATACCGTTGACTGATATATGCAATTCCTCTCTTGAAACGGGAACATTTCCAGAAGATCTTAAACTTGCAAAAATAAGACCTATACACAAAAAAGGATCAACTACTGACCCAGGAAATTATCGTCCTATCTCTATTCTATCTGTTTTCTCCAAAATTTTAGAAAAAGTTATGTATAACAGATTGGTGCCCTTTTTGGAAAAGAATAATATCTTCACGAAGAGCCAATTCGGGTTTAGGAAGTGCAAATCAATTAACAATGCTGTAGTTGCTTTTCTAAGTGATATATATAAAGCGAGAGAGAGAAGAAATAAAATATATGGAATTTTTCTGGATCTCATAAAAGCCTTTGACCTTGTTAATCACAAAATTTTATTGAATAAATTGCGTAGTTATGGTATTAGAGGTCATGCTAATTTATGGTTCCACTCCTATTTGACTAACCGCATGCAATATGTAGAAATAGGTCCAACCAAGTCAGAGGTAAGACACATTAGGCACGGAGTTCCACAAGGATCAATATTAGGTCCTATACTTTTCCTTATCTACATTAACGATCTTCCTGATTATATAGTTCCAAACAAAAGCGTACTTTTTGCGGATGATACAAATATTTTAGTTGAAATTCCAAATAACATTTGCTCCGAGGAAATCATATTTAAGAACACGACAGATAAAATTACAGAATGGATAAAAGCAAACCAACTTAATTTAAATGCAGCGAAAACAACTATAATGAGTTTCAATGAAGGAAAACTGAACTCTCTAAATATACATCAAATACGTATAGACGGGGAACTCATACAGGTATCTGACTCTTGTAAATTTTTAGGGATAAAATTAGACTCTAAGTTAACATGGGACGATCACGTGAATGATTTGTTGAGGAAACTAAGCGCGAAAATATATCTTATACGTACAGTTAGTAAGATTCTAACTACAGAAACATTGAAAACAATTTATTTCGGATTGATTCAGTCAATTCTATCGTATGGAATCATTTTCTGGGGTAATACCTGTTATGCAAATAAAGTGTTTACTATGCAGAAGAAAATGTTACGAATAATGTTATCAGTCCCGTTTCATACACCAAGTAGACCACTGTTTCAGAAACTTAAAATATTACCATTGCCGTGTATATACATTCTAGAAACAACATCATTTATACATATGAATAAAAGAAACTTTCAACTCAACTCGGACCTACACGAATACAACACAAGAACAACCAATCATATTCATATCCAAAATTTCCGTCTAACAAGAACTCAAAATTCGTTACACCACATAGGAATAAAACTTTATAATAAATTACCAGATCGTGTCAAACGAATGCCAAACTTGCAGTTTAAAAGACACCTCAAGTTACTGTTACTCAAACATCTTTTCTATGGTTTAGATGAATATCTTCACTGTGATCTTTCTTTATAATGTAAATATCAAAATTTATTTGAATTTTAAAATATATAAAACAAGGTAAATTTATATTTTCTCTAAAAGTACACTTAGTTTGTTTTATTGTTACGTATATATTTTATATTATTACTTTATATATTGTATTATTATATATTATTTTTTTAATAATTGTAATACTAATTGTAGCGTATCTCTTGCAATTATTATTATTATAACTTGTAATAGTAACTGTATCTCTTGACGAAGCCATGAACGCTAAGTTCTTACGGCGGAAAATGAAATAAATAAATAAATAAATAAATAATTCCGGAATTCGGAAAAATCCGAAATTTAGAAATTTCTGATTTCGTTAACATTCCGGAATTCGGAGCAATCCGGATTTCTTCGAAATCCGGAGTTTTTCTCAATTCCGGATTCTTCCCGAGTTCCGGAATTTTTCTGAATTAGGGAGTTCCATAATTTTCCGAAATCCGGAAAGTGAAAGTTCCGCTTCCAAAAAATGAATTTATTTTGGTTAATATGAATCGTGGCGGAAATAAGTCTTTGAGCAGGTAATGGCGACTGCTTTGAAAAAAATGGGGTGTATGAGAATTCAATCTGTCATATTTGTAGTTTCGTGTGGAGAAAAAACAAACTTGTGAACCAGCGGTTTAAGAACAACTCAAGTTATTAATGTAAACTTTCCGACTTCATAAAAGAAATACGAAAGACATTATGAATCGAAGAAATATAACATACAAGTTTGCAAGCGGATACAAAGAAACCTAACGTAACCAGACTAAAAACGAATCTTTTACCGCGTAGCGATCGCGGTTCAGTGGTGCTTGTGCGAATGCGCTTTTTTTTTTACTTTAGGATTTTTGATGGCGATTGATCGGCGATAACATACGTTTTATTATATTCAGATATTTGAATACTCGGATGTTTCAATACTTGAACTATCAAATCTTCAGGAATAATAATAGTAATAATAATAAACTAATAATAATTATTATTATCTCGTAGAAGATTAAAAGCTAGGAGCTAATTATCGCTCAGGTCATACCATTACAAGCAGAAACGTGACATTTGGAAAGAATATTTCGGTTTGGTTTAATGTTGCTCACGAGAAGAGGAGTTTCTCATCTCGTTTCTAAAACAAATAAAATAACATGAGAATTAACATTTTACATTCGAGACGGGTCAAGGCTAACTGAAAATTTTCGTCTCTTTTTGGAGATGAAAATCGAGACGAGACGAAAAGTATGGTAAACATTTCCCGTCTTGTCTCGATTCTCGAAATAATGTATGTACATTCTTTAAGTAACAATTGCTCTGTAGACTGAATCTCATAGGCTATTTCGTTACATTATATTTCAGAGCTCATTGAATTATGCTCTGTGTAGGTATTTTGTAGCAAAGCTTTTATATTTAGCTCTGCATATCCTAAAAATTAGTTTATTATATGCTTTACTGTTGCGTGATATTCAGTTATATTTATTACAGTTATTTTCCTTAAAACATACAGTGGAATACTTTCTACATGAAACTTCAACGGAATGTTGTAGTTTAAAATGTTGGTAGTTGCAGAGGTGTCTTGAAGGTACGGAACCCTTTCCCCGAAATCTCTACTTTTAAGTAAGTTTTGCCAAATTTCAATGGCAAGTTTAAACTTTTTATTATTATTATTATTATTATTATTATTATTATTATTATTATTATTATTATTATTATTATTATTATTATTATTATTATTATTATATCAACACCGTGTATAATCTTTAAAAGATATACGGTTTGTATCTGAATAGTAAAAGCCAATTGACTGTCGATCTCGGTCGTCGAGAAGTCTTCAGGGGGAAGGACATCGGTCACGTTCTGGGTTTGAGCTCCGAAGGGGCAAGTATTCGGGCTCGAGCCAAAAATTGTTAAAAGGTTTTAGTGTTGCCACGAGACGAGACGAGACGAGACTTCAGGCT
Source organism: Thermobia domestica (assembly GCF_964235325.1). Taxonomy (NCBI): domain Eukaryota; kingdom Metazoa; phylum Arthropoda; class Insecta; order Zygentoma; family Lepismatidae; genus Thermobia; species Thermobia domestica. Next base: position 159,558,906 of record NC_137470.1, on the reverse strand, counting down.
GTCTCGTCTCGTCTCGTGCAAAGCATGTCTCGTCTCGTCTCAAAAAATGAGCTCGTCCTGTCTCGTCTCTCGTCTCGAGAGGTTCTGTCCGTCTCGTTTTGTCTCGTCTCGTAAAAAATATAGCAGCATATCATGGGAAGGAAAGTAAAATGTTGCAGGTTGCACCATGCTAATCAAGATACAACGAAGTTACAAGTATTACCCAGAACACACAAGACAAGAAATGTCACGTTAGCTACACTCTGAAGCCTTCACCTCTGGTGTATGTGGTAGTCGGTTCGATCTCGGTTAGTGCCATGTGAGCTTTGTGGTGGACATTCAATGTGTGGGGGGACCGCCGTGGCTCAGTGGTAGAGCGTTAACCTCTGGTGCTTGGGGTCTCGGGTTCGATCCCAGCCCCGCGAAGTGAACTTTGTGGTGGACAAACACCGTGTGCGTGGGTTTTCTCGGGGTTTTCCCGTTTCCTCCCACTTTCTTCATTCCACCATTTCATTCATTACTCATCATCACTGTCTCCTTTAGCCTAACCGTGGGACGGAAAACTCAAAGATTTCATTTAATTTCATTTCATTTTTCGAATGTGTGTCTTTTCTCGAAGTTGTCTAGTATCCTACTACTTTCTTCATTCCACTAATTTCCCCATCATCATCCATTCGGCCAAAGTTGCCTAACGGTTTTAAAAATAAATTTAAATAAGCTCACAAGGCAAGGACAAATAGTTTACAAGATAATATATCTCTGCTGTTAGTTGTCTGAGGCTTCTCGACCCTGGCTTTTTTTTTTTACATTCTGAAACATTGAAATTTGTTTCACGAGTTTTAATACACGAATATACAGTAAATTGCTCATAGGTACGTCGAAGATGAAGCCACTAATGTCAAATAATGTTTACACGACAAGCAAAGTTCGATGTAAAGGTGTCACCATCCCCGACACTACCGTATACTATCAACCCACTTGCTTTATAGTGTCTGTATATATGAGAGAGAGAGAGATGGAGAGAGAGAGGGGGGAGAGAGAGAGAGAGATGGAAAGATATATAGATAAATAGAGATATAGATATGTGTGTACTCTTTGATTTAATATATTCCAGCCTTTAGGTTTCACAGTGTTAACCCATACCAATCAAAAATTACTTTCCATTTTAGCATGTTTAGATTTGTTGCAATTATTATTATTATTATTATTATTATTATTATTATTATTATTATTATTTTACAAAAAAATCTCGGAACCAAATAATTTTATTGAGTAATTGAAAGTATTTGATTGAAATTTTATGTTACTGCACAGTAAGCTCTACTTAAAGTTTCATAGTAATGGGAGCTGAACGACACATCGGACGAAAGAATGCTTGCGGCCAGTCTTCACCTCCATGGTTCAAATCTGTTCCCATAACCGCGGGGTGTGTGATACTATGTGGTGGTTGCCCCGTTTGTGTAACGAACTCATGACAGTACACCCAGATTAGCTAGTGGTCTAAAAAAAGTTGATTTTTTGGGTGACCATTTTGGATTAAAGTTTCTTATATTGTAGTGATCTATTCGCAATCATACAACGTACATCTTCATACCAAGCCGAGCGGTCTGCGGCGATAGACCATCGGCTTGAAGGCCCCGAGTTAGTCCCGGAAGGGTCATCTGTATGGATTTTAACAGCATTTGTTTTTTCGTATATTGTCAGGGGGGAAATCGTACGAAATAAAAGGATTTCAGTCTGAAAAAATTGGAGAGAATATCCTCCCCAGGATACTTTCATGGGAATAAGTAATTAGTAAAAATATAGGATATACATTTTATAGCAGGTTTAAAAATATTTGGTCTAGGAATTAATTCGTGCGATTGGTACGCACACATTGAAGCTGTAGTACAAACACAAAATACATAAATACCTTAAGAAAAATATTGTCTATCGCTAGCCACCAGTTTCGCCCATCTGTCAGGCAATGTACGGATTCCGTGGCGAAAGAAGTCCTCATCCTTGGAAGCGATCCAGTCAGAGACCCATGTTTCGATATCTTCTGAAGAAGTAAACCGCTGTCCAATCAAATCGTTATTCATGCAATCGAACAAGTAGTAGTCCGAAGGAGCAACGTCTGGTGAATACGGCGGGTGGGGTAAAACTTCCTATCCGACATTTTCTAAATAGGTTTTGACCGGTTTTGCGACATGTGGGCGAGCGTTATCATGTTGAACAATAAGTTTATCATGTCTGTTCTCCCATTCTGGTCGTGTTCTGGCCAGAGCTTGCTTCAAACGCATTAATTGTCGTCGATAACGTTCTCCATTCATAGTTTCACCCGGTTGCAGCAGCTCATAGTACACCACACCTTTCATATCCCACCATATGCACAGCATAACCTTTGCACAGTGAATATCTCGTTTTGGTTGTGATGGACCTGGTTCACCTGGTTTCACCGAGGCCTTTTTTCGTTTAGGGTTCTCGTAATGGATCCACTTCTCATCACCCGTAATAATTCGATGCAGAAACCCCTTTCTGCTCTGTCGTTGAAGCAGCAATTCGCAAATGGTTTTTCGTCTTTCAACGTCTCTGTCTTTCAATTAATGTGGAACCCAATGTGACAGACATCTTTTGAATCATTCCCATGGCTTTCAAGCGTTTGGAGACTGTTGTTTGATCAACGCCTAATGCTGCTGCAAGTTGTTCCTGTGTTTGACACGAATCCTGCTCGAGCAATGCTATCAATTCTTCGTCTTGAAATTTTTTTGGCTGTCCAGCTCGCTCTTGGTCTGCCAAGCCGAAATCACCACTTCTAAACCGTGCAGACCACTCCTGACACGTTCGCTCAGCTAGAGCATGGTCACCATACACTTCCACCAAAATACGATGACTTTCAGTCGCACTTTTCTGCATGTTAAAGTAAAGCAGCAGGACACCCCGCAAAAACACTTTATCAGGCACAAATTGCGCCATGTTCACTTAACTACAAACTGGTGTTGTTGACGCTTTAATCCACTGCCCTATACTACGAACGATACGCGATGACAGGGGTTTGCAACACATGTGTGGATACACGGAACTGTGGGACGCTCCGTTCGTTGCGCCATCTCTTGTCCACCCGCACGAATTAATTCCTAGACCAAATATAGTTTGGGTATCCTTTTTCTTTTCTGTTAATTATGTTCTTCAATGTTCGAATTATGATCATTCTCATGATATTTTCTGCTTTCAACGGAGTTCCATGAATATTATACCAAATATTATTTACATTTAACAAGTTCGAAAGATTTTATGCGCCTGAAAGAAACCATTTTTGAAGATAATTCAGGTTATAATGAATATTATTCACTAGGAAAGGGAAGTATTCCCCTCCTCTCAACATGGAAGCAGAGGGCGATTTCGCACTTTGGTCAGATCAAACGTTTCCGCGTAACAAAAGGAAGGCCCCTTGTAAAACCTCTTCAACTCCAGTGGTATTGTTAGTACCATAAATTTGCTAAAAGCAAACAATTTGAAGGGTTCGTCGACAATATTTTTGCTTTCTTTGTCCTTCGCCCGGCTTCCAAACGAAGAGGTGAATTTTACAACATGACTGCTGTATAATAAGCGAACGATTGGTAATATGGTAAAAGTGTGTTTTTATGTGTATGTGTGTGTGAGAGAGAGAGAAAGAGAGAGAGAGAGAGAGAGAGAGAGAGAAGACAAAATTTTAGTTGCAAGATAACATACTTCAATTGCCGTTTTCGGTTCATATAGCAAAAAGAATACCGCCACCAGAGAATAAAGACAAGTGTAGTCTGTTCTGTTCTCTTCCGCAATCTCAGCCAGAACTTTCAACTACAGCCTGTAATGAATGTAGACCTTACCCAGTTTTCAAATTGAATAGATGGTGGTGGTAGTTCGGTTTCTTGACCTTGTAAAAATCTTCCCTGTCTTTGATTTTGTTTGGCATCATTCCAGCCAGAAATTAAAAAAAGTGAGGATTCCTCAGTTTACAGCAAGAGGAATTGGGGACAAGACATTAAGGCTGTTGCTACCTCTTTGTCAAGTCGAGTTTTCCCTTATCTAATAACATTGGAACTTTTTTCGAATTTTTCTCAGTAACCAATGAACAAATCCCTACAAAATTTTGCATGGAGTCAGGTCAATAATAAAGGATTCCTTATATGAGCTTATAATTTTACTAAAAGCCTCCAATTAAGTTATTCATTCCCCCCTTTTTTTATCATGTGAAGATTCGCAACAACGCATTGACGACACTTGGTTCTCTCTTCTAGCAGGTTGCGGAGGATTACTTTGAGGTTGAACATTGTCCACAGCTGCGAGGGGACCCTTTTCAAGAATGACATATTTATGGCATTTCAGTGAGGAGGCGTTGGAGTACGTTTTCTTTGCTGAAAGCAGAAAAAAAGAAATAAAAACAATGAGAACAAATCCATTCTTCTTTTACATTAGCTTTTCCCCCTTCATGGATAGACAGTTGTAAGCAATTAGAAGCGAACTGTCTCTATTGAATAAAGATACTTTTAGTGTATACGAAAGCGAATATCACTTTATTATTATTATTATAAATTTTTTGAATAAAGTGGCATACAAAACATATAAAAATAATACAAGGCCATAACATGCGTGGCTTTGAAAAATGTTCAGAATTTGTGAAGTTCCCACATGAAAGTCGGAAAACTACATAAACCTTCCATTATTTCCATTTCCTCCCTTTTCTCTGTAAAATCAAAACAAGAAACCCCTTTGCCGTTTTCGTCTTCAGCACCCTTATCCAATAATGTCTGCTTATGTCTTCGTTACACAATACCTATTAAAGTTTGGAGAATAGTGTAATTTTTTCAGATTCACCCTTTTCTCCGCGACAATTCAAAACAAAAACTAATCTCGCTTTTTCAGTGCTATTTTCGTGTTTAGCACTCTAAAATTGTCCAAAAATGGTTATTCATAACTCCATTAGAAAATCTATATTGAACAACGTTATTTAGTAAAGCGTTTCTAGGAGCAGATTTTTATGTATAATTACTATATCTGTATCCGGTAACTGTTCTTTGTCTTTTCTTTCCACCTGAAACAAATTTCAAATGCATTATTATCATATTTCATGCATAATATAAATTACTACATATGTATAAATAACTGTCTTTGCAGTTATAGTCACAACTTCGTATACTATTTTAAAAGCAAAAAAAAAAAAGTTCCGCACTTTTATACTAATTAAACTCCAAGAAACTTAATGGAAACTACCACAGATTTCAAACTACAGAAATAAAACTGTTAATTTGCCGACATCTCAAAGTACGTTGGGTAAGGTTACCACACATTAGCATTTTTACAGAGATGTCCGCATTTTGAGAGTTAAAATTTCCATCCACATACATTTCCTGACCAAATTGTTTAGTTGTCTTGAACGTGGCTAAATCTAGTCACACCGGGACTCTACTTCTTACTATTGTTTTTAGTATAAGCTTTCCGCATATTACCCAGGTAAGGAGGGGAGTACACGCAGAAGTATGCTCACATTTTGACATTTCAGAATATGGTAACCCTAAAATTGGCCATTTGCCCAACTTGACCTTAGTTTTGTAGAAGTTTCATTTTCTCATTGATCAAGACATGCATTACATGCTACCGTGTAAATTGATTATCTATCTATCTTGGAATTCGGCCGCATTGAAGCATTCTCATTTTCGGGTGTTCCTTACCTTTGGGCTCCTATTTACGTTTATATTGGGCACACGGTATAATATTTTCTTCATCTCTTAAAAACCTTGTACGAGAAGAACATCTATTACTGTTGTTTTCAAAGGTCAATAAATCAAAGGTAGAAAGAGGGAAAAGCTGCTCATTAAAACTAATTCTCCCAAAAAATATGAGCTAGTAGTATTCCTTGGTTTCTATGTCAACTGTAAGTGATTTTTGAACATAACGTTACCAATATTATACGACATTGCAAATAATTTTGTATTCCAGTTGAAATGGATTTTTTGAGCTTTAGATAAAATATTATTTTCTTATTGAAAGACAATTCCGTCTGGAAAACTAAGGAAATTTATAACAAATAAGAGCCAGTTCATATTGCAAAACGAAATAAAAAAAATAACAGGAAAATGTTTCACAGTTCGGATCGCTGCTTCACGTACTTTGCTACTTAGATGGTGTTTCGAATTTTCCTCGAACCAGAGATCTTATTTGCATGTAGCGTTATACGCGGAAGAAATGAAACTTTGAAAAAAGGATGTGCCATAGATGTGATTTCTGGGTAATAGCATGCTATATACTTGCCACGTTCAAATCATCCCCAACGGGCTTCCTTGTACTTAAGCAGAAAGTTTACACTAACTGTATTCATAAATAACACTCGAAACAAGCTATAAACGGCACTAGCTAGGGATGCGCACGAGTCGAGACATATCTCGAATCTCGACTCAAATTCGAGTCGAGACACACTTTGTAAAATTCGAGACGAGTCGAGACAAACTTATTTCTCGACTCGAATTTTTGATTCGAGACACTAGTCGAGTCGAGACTGCTTGTAAAAATCTCGACTCGACTCTAATGTCTCGAAAATCTTTCTATAATTTGTAATATTATATTGAAGAAAGTATTCACTCAGAAACAGTTTTGAAACCAATTTCTGGGAGCATCCATGTGTCTAGTGCAGCTCGAGCAAGGCACCACAACGGCCCAGGCGTCACACTGTTTGCAGACTACGTACACCCCTTCATGACGACCAGGTTTCCCAACGGTAGTGGCATTTTTCGACAAGATAATGCACCATGCCATAAGGCCGGGAGTGGGATAGAGTGGTTCGAAGATCATAGGGGTGAGTTCCAAGTGATGTGCTAGCCGCCCAACTCGCCGGATCTGAACCCAATAGAACACATCTGGGATGTGATTGAACGTGACGTCAGAGCGCATCGCCCCTTCCCCGGAATTTACGGGAATCAGGTGACCTGTGTGCATATGTGGTACCAACTCTCTCCGGCGATCTACCAAGGATCATTGCGTCCATACCAATACGTGTCGCCGTTGTTATCCGTGCCAAAGGTGGACATACTGACAAATAGGTAGATAGTCATAATGTTCTCGCTGATGTGTGTGTATATTTTAACTTGTATATTTTTTGTCTCGACTCGAATTTCATTAATGTGGTAGCCTGATGAAACAGTATTCCATTACATACTTTTATACTCATGCGAAAATGTTTTAGTTGAATAAGTATGACATTGACAAACGGGTGTACTTCAATAAAAAGCAAGGCCTGTATTTTTAAATGAAGCATCAAAAGATAATGTATAAAATTAAAATTATTCTGTTAATAATATATGTTGTACTATTTGTATAATACTGTATGTGTTGTAGCCATATATGAAATTTCACTTCCACCGTTTGGAAATAAATATTCCATGTGTAGAATGCGTAAGTTTCAAGGTTATTATTATCAGGTTACACTATATCCTGTAACCAAGAAATAAATCCCTATTCATATTTCGAAAAGTTATACTAATAGAAAAAATTTGTATTTGCATTAAAAGTACCTATTTCATTATGTATAGATGTCTTTCTTGTGTAATAAAAGAATCCCTGATACTACAGTTCACTTTCTCCTACAAATGCGTTCTGTAAGAAGGGTAATGTGTGGTCAGTTACTCAATTTCCCAATTGATTCGCGATACTGAATCAATACCGAAAAATTTGTCATCACTAGGAATAGAATTCGACAGCATTCACGCTAAGAACAAATTTGTGTAACAAAAGAAGGTTTATTTCTAAATTTTCTTCGCATGTGGTAAAAAAAGATTACTATTTAGCATAAAAATTCTTTAATAGTATTCAAAGTTGTTAAAGCGATACATATTATAATTATAATTATTAGTCCAAAATGCTACCTTAACTGGTTTACCTGTTTCCGTGAGGCTACAAAAGTGAAAGAGCGCTAGTGTATTCAATGTGAAAACCCAACTGATGTCGGCACGGAAACAATGAATTGATTTTAACGTCCCTTTCAGCAGCGAGGCTATATGAAACGAGACTACTGATTAACGTGGATTCCGAACCACATGAGCTCCCGCCGAGAATCGAATAAGGATCTCCCACGCTAAAGACGGCAGGGAAACGAGCATTACCGGCAAGGGAGAACCGATGTGGTGACATAATAATAATAATAATAATAATAATAATAATAATAATAATAATAATAATAATAATAATAATAATAATAATAATAATAATATTTCACACAAGAGATTGATCTGGTATCACAGCCGTCTGTTAATTTATATTTGTATAACCAATTACTAAATCGAAGACTTTGAAATACACGAGATCCAGGAGGCACCTTGCTAGGTTTGAAAGTAACCACAAAAACTTCCAATAAGACTGGACGAATATACTAAAAGCAATAGGTTCAGCAAAGAAAATAAAGAGCGCCCACTCTTCCTGAGTGCCATAAATCTATCCTCGAAAAAAGCGACAGGGCTAAAAACATTCATTCCGCAGATGCGTTATGGACAGAGTTTTAAAACCTGTTTTAAATGGCTAGCCCGAATTTCTCGAACGCTGCTAACACAAACAGGAAGAAAGAGAGATCGCACTGTTGCAAATCTTCACATGAAAAAAAAGGGGGGAATGAATAACTTAATTGGAGGCTTTTAGTAAAATTATAAGCTCATATGAGGAATCCTTTATTATTGACCTGACTCCATGCAAATTTTTGTAGGGATTTGTTCATTGGTTACTGAGAAAAACTCGAAAAAAGTTCCAATGTTATTAGATAGGGGAAAACTTGACTTGACAAAGAGGTAGCAACAGCCTTAAGGATGATATTCTTGGAAGCTCATGTATCACGATTGTTTCATTTAATAGACAGAGGACACTTTTCTATGAAGGCTTTTCAACATGTTTTCTCACAAAAGGGGATTTTCCTTTTGCAATCTATATGACCACTGGCAATTTCAGTCTTGGCCATTCCAGTCAACGTTTTCATTTTCGAGACGGGACAAGTAGTCTGTCTCGTCTCGTGTCTCGTGTAAAAGGGTTCTGTCTCGTCTCGTGGCAACACTAAAAGTTATAGGCTTCAGCCAAACATGTTCAAAACAGCTGGGACCGGTTTTAGGCTTCTCAACGGCTCGAGAGGCTCAGCTTACAGCTGATTCACTAATGAACCGAACCGAGAAGTGAGCCGAGCCAACAGCTCACCCAACCAAGCCGATTTGAGCCATCGGCTTATTTCAGCTGAATCGAAACGTGCCGATTGACTAGTTTCAACTTAGCTGGCTTGAACCGGTTCACATGAGCCGAGTAGGGGACCCATCCCAACCGACAAAAGCTCGAGCCATCGACTCAGCTCAAATGTCGTTCTAACTGAGCCAGCTCGGGTCATCGGCTCATCCCAACCGAGCCGACTCGAGCTGTTCGCTTAGTTGATACGAGCCGAGCCGGTTGTTATCACTACCCGAGTTAGTCTTCTGCTTGGGCTCAAGAATTCGACAGTGCAGGTCTCAGCCTTGATTTTAAGAACTACAGTATATACTTATATTGGTGATTTCGACATTTGAGGATGTCTCGAAAAAAATTCTTTTGTTCTCTTTATCTAGACGAGACGAGATACACTAAAATTGCCCCACGAGATGCACTAAAATTACGAGACGAGACGCACCCCTGTCGTGAGCAACACTAAAAGTATTCCACGTCACTGCTTACATTTCTCATGGCTTTCGCAATTCCAGTCTAATCAGGCCATTATTTCAAAACGAGTTAAAACGAACTGAACGCGCGAGCGAGCCATTATCAAACTCGACTCAACTCGAAACTTGCCCTCGAAAACAGCTTGACCTTGATCGCTACGCGGTAAACGATTCATCTTTAGTCTGGTTACGTTAGCTTTCTTTGTCTCCGCTTGCAAACTTGTATGTTATATTTCTTCGATTCAAAATGTCTTTCGTATTTCTTTTATGATGTCGGCAAAGTTTACATTAATAACTTCAGTTTTTCTTAAACCGTTCTGCTTGTAATGGTATGACCTGAGCGATAATTAGCTCCTAGCTTTTAATCTTCTACGAGATAATAATAATTATTATTAGTTTATTATTATTACTATTATTATTCCTGAAGATTTGATAGTTCAAGTATTGAAACATCCGAGTATTCAAATATCTGAATATAATAAAACGTATGTTATCGCCGATCAATCGCCATCAAAAATCCTAAAGTAAAAAAAAAAGCGCATTCGCACAAGCACCACTGAACTGCGATCGCTACGCGGTAAAAGATTCGTTTTTAGTCTGGTTACCTTAGGTTTCTTTGTATCCGCTTGCAAACTTGTATGTTATATTTCTTCGATTCATAATGTCTTTCGTATTTCTTTTATGAAGTCGGAAAGTTTACATTAATAACTTGAGTTGTTCTTAAACCGCTGGTTCACAAGTTTGTTTTTTCTCCACACGAAACTACAAATATGACAGATTGAATTCTCATACACCCCATTTTTTTCAAAGCAGTCGCCATTACCTGCTCAAAGACTTATTTCCGCCACGATTCATATTAACCAAAATAAATTCATTTTTTGGAAGCGGAACTTTCACTTTCCGGATTTCGGAAAATTATGGAACTCCCTAATTCAGAAAAATTCCGGAACTCGGGAAGAATCCGGAATTGAGAAAAACTCCGGATTTCGAAGAAATCCGGATTGCTCCGAATTCCGGAATGTTAACGAAATCAGAAATTTCTAAATTCCGGATTTTTCCGAATTCCGGAATTATTCCAAAATGGGAATTTTCCGAATTGCGGAATTTGTCCGGTTTTACCTTCGGGAGTCCGGAAAGTAATAATTCCGGAATTGGCTATCTCTAGTTTATACACAACCTTTCAGAACACTAAGCTAGTAGCTGTCTACAAACAAACAAGTAATGCAAAGCATTTTGTATCCTGCAATACGTCATGTATTAAAATCCGACAGCAGTTTCAGTATCTAACCAGAAATTGCATGTATCTAGTTACTGGAAGCTGAGGTATGAAGAATTGTATTGTGTCTTATCTTTTTGTGTCTTATACAACCCTGCAAACCACTGAATATCTAAACGGCTTTCGTTAAATCCAAGTTGTAGTACTCACAGTTACATCCATTTGTGTCTATATGATCGTGTTACTAAAGCTTACTATATGACAGCGTTAGTAAGTCTTTCTCTGCTCTCCCGTAAAGTTGTGATACGATCTACTACAGAATAAAGAACCAATTATCAATTTAACCAAGTTGTTGTATTACTACACATCTGCTTCCGCCTCTGTCAACTCCGGTCGATCTCGTTGACGCGACATATTTGCTTTTTTATACCCCTTTCTTCGCTTACTGAACTAAACAGTAACTATTCTGAATTATGTTTCTGCGCATGCCTCGTAGATAAATATTTCTGATGCCAATAGTTTCCGTTTTGTCCAAGGAATGTTCTTTTTCTTATTCCCAGCATGACCCTTTTATTACATTATATGAAGAGCATATAGGTCTAAATACCTCATGTATTACATAGAATGTAGGTTTAACTCTTCCAGCAAAGAAGAAACATGTGATCATAGTATACAACCCACAGAAGTGATAGCTGGCAATACAGTGGTCGTAATCCTTAACGACACAGAGAGTGAGCAGTGCCTTCCCCTCTGGTCTAGTGGCTAGCGCGTGGGACTTTGGTGTCTGGTGTCCCGGGTTCGATTCCCGGCGGGAGAGCATCTATGATTTTTAACTGTTCCTTATGTTTCTGTGTTCGTGTCTCTGTCGTTATAAATTATTAGAAAAAGCAAGTTAAACGAGTGAAGCAAGTAAAATTAGCAATAAGTAAGTTACTGAAACACGTTCGGTGAGTCAGTTAAAAAAAAAGTGGACAAAGCACTGACTTTTCACGCCGTCCATGCGAGTTCGAATCTATCTCGGCTTGGTTTTTTATCCATTTGAGAGAAAGTATTGTTTCTTTTCGCTACAGCTAATCACTCTTTTCGTATTTTTCGCTGTCGTTCACAGTTAAAGTAACTGACTATTCTTATTCTTTCTACGAATGATGGATTTTCTCTTTGGCTTCATGTCAAACATGCACACGTAATGAAAAGACGCTGTCGATAATAATAATAATAATAATAATAATAATAATAATAATAATAATAATAATAATAATAATAATGTCAAATATTACTAGCTAACTCGTGTGTGTGTTTCGACAATATAAGTTTATATTATTATGTGGAAATAAGTAAGGCTGGCTGGCGCCCCCCCCCACTAATTTTTTTTCGATGCGCCTTATGGGTCCACAGTGTCCAACGTTCGTCCCATCTCACTATCACCTCCTGTTCTCTCGATATAAGTTATCGACATTTTGCCTAAAGAGGGCTCTGCCGTGGGTCCATGACTACCCATGACAATGACTCTTCGCTCATTTTAATTGAAATCGCTTATTTTTCTGATTACTATGAGTGCATACAGTCCAACGTTGCTCCCATCACTCTACAATTTCCCGTTCTCTCGACATAAATTGCTAATATTTTGTTTGTAAGGGAGATATGGCGTTACAATTATTACGTTTGAAGAAGAATTGAGGAAAATATTGTCTTGCCACAAACAACACCTATTATTATTATTAATAATAATAATAATAATAATAATAATAATAATAATAATAATAATAATAATAATAATAATAATAATACTATTTTACTTACCACTAATGTTGCCTACGTTTATTTGCAATGCAATGTGTTACTAAAAAGCAAATCAAATAACACTCCTCGCCATTCACGCTCCCGAACTCGAAATGCGTGATTTACAGTTCTCTGTGTTAGGGGAAAGCACATTTATTATTTATTCTTTCAAATAACACGTTTCACAAGTTACTTCACTTTGAATGTGTAATTTCATATCATCACTAACAATCATCTTGTTCCGATACAAAAATAACTCCCTCTTGCAAAAAAAAAACTGACCGTAGCGAAAGAGCGTGAACCTTCTTTATGCGATTAATCGGGTACAATATTTCAATAAGTCCCTGCACACAAATATCTCAGTAAAAGAGGAAAAGTTATTCAAACTTTCTGAATACCTATTTATGGGCGAAATTTGGTTCCCTTGGAAGTTTTTAAGAGTTTGAAGGGCCGCCATTTTGAACATTTTCATCTGATTATTCTGGTTAACGAACTCATCAAGATATTTCAACAATTAATGTTTGTGCCAAGTTTCGTCTCAATCCGCTGAAAATTAGGGTGGTCATGGCATTCACAAATAGCGTTATATATATACACACAGATAGATAGATAAATAGACACACAGAGGGAGAGAGAAAAGGTGTTTTGCTCCCTGCTCGCACCTGTGGTGCGTCAGAGCTAAACAGGGCCCCTTTGCAAAACGTATTGACCAGCCTAACCTAAACACAAACTTCTTAATTGCTAACGTAGAAACGTGGTCGGGATGTGTAAAGCATGTAGAAATTGTATTTTTAATAACCATGAGTATGGATTCGAACACTCCACTTCCATGTTTTTCTTTTTACTTTTTGCAGCTACATTGGAACGTTCAATTTTTATTCTTTACTAATTGCAAATGGCGTTTACATTCAAAATATGAGGAATTTTGGTGGCATTTGTTCGGATATTCTTCTCTTTCAAAATTAAGAAGAGAATAAAAGCAATACGCAAAGACAAAAAGTATTATCAGTATTAAACATTACCAATAATAATTGCTACGAAAGACTAAATACGACCTCTTTTACCATCTCTCATGAGCTGTATGTATTATTAACAAAATTTTTAAAAAACGTCCTTAATGGGGATTCGAACTCGTGTTCTTTTCATTTGTAAGCCAGCACCTTAATCACTACACCAAGATCATGGCGTGGTGAACGTTTAGTTGTCGGCGTATTTGTTGTATTTGAGTTTTATGTCCCCACTTCGACAATTTTTACTCTTTTTTTCTAAGTTTAACAGCTGTTTCTGGCTTTCTCTTTCGGTGTCATCCTTTATTTACACTATGCACTATTCTTATTCACAGCTTGTGCTCCTCTACAATGTCTTATTCAGATTAAACTTTTCTTTTTGCCCCTCAGTAAACATTTGATTGATTTAATTCTCATACTCTCCACGGATGGAGCGCAGGAATGCCAGACTCGAAAAGTAGGTGTACATTTACTGTCCTGACAGATAATACATCTAATAATAAACTTTCAAGTACACCTTTGGTGATCTTTTAAGTTACAAGTCTTTTGGAAGTTACATTTACTAAACGTGTACAGGAATTGTCGATAAACTCTTATGTTCATCTTCGGTTAAGTTCGGCAATGTTCGGAAAACTTCGGGAAACTTTGGTAAAGTTCGGCAATCTTCGGAAATCTTCGTGTGGAGTTCTTGGAATTTCCATTTATTAGTGTTGATAATAAACAATCAATGAAAAAGTAAACACGTTTCTAGTTTACACTGAGTGTTGCAATTAGCATAAAGAGAATTTTATTACGGCAAACTGTAAACTGTTAATAGCGGAAAGTAGTGAAGGATTAACCGATAAACTTAAAAGTATATCTTCGGTAAACTAAAAATATAGTTAGTGAGTGGCAAGTGTTAGTGCATCGATACTAAACTGAAAAAAGTTGCGGGAAGTTTTATTATTATAGTTAACGGCAAGTATTAGTGCAATTGCCGACAAGCTTTCAAGTGTAGTGTCGGTAAACTTAAAAAGATATGGAACATTGTAATTTATATTTACTGGTAAGTGTATCTTTAGAAATCACATCTTTAGACATCACATCATATCATAAAACTCTAGCTACGAAAGCTTCTCATTTCAAAACTACGAAAAGAATTATCAAAGTTCTGTGTGTACAGTAAACAGCATTAATAATTTATTTATAGTACATCATTGTGTAAAATATTTACTGTTTAAGATACAATAATTGAAACTGCAATTACATATTTTGTGCAACAGTAATACAATGTAAGGACATTCTGTGATCTGCACCATGTTGTCAGCACAAGAAGCGCGAGGATATGAAAATCCAAATGAAGTTTTATTTACGTGGGAAGTGTTAACACAATGTCATGCTACGGGTGCAAGGGTAAGCAATGAAGCTTATTCCAAGTTATTGCAAGCGTTGTTTATGCATTCTCTTTTGAAAAAATGTAAGTTTGCAAAAGATATTATTGATTTATATCATGTAGGCTTCTTTCGACAAGATAATATAAGGAATTTAGCTCGTGAAAAGTTTATCCAACTTGTGTCTGAAGGAAAAACTAATAGTTCAACTGCAGATGACTTTAGCGTGTTCATGGAAAATTTATAACCTTTCCAAGACCTAATACTAATTCTGTATCATACCTAACATGTATGGGAGTGGTAAAACAAATGAGCATTTTCGTATTGTTAATAGTACAATCAAACATTATACTTATTTTGGACTTAAAGGAAAGGAAGTTACAATTGAACGTATGCAAACTAACGGAATAGATGATCCTGAAAAATATATTCAGTTATTATTTGAATTTGTAAAGGACCATGTGTTTAATGATGCCGACAATGATATGTATGTTGGTATAACAATATAGAGTTCTGCTTCCACGATTAATAAACAAATATACATTTCGTGGCGTCAAAAGGCACATTTAAGCTCCGACATTTTATTTCGTAATATTGAAAATGTTTTAAATAGTAATGAAAATTATTTATTAGGTGATAAAGTAAATTTCAAAATTCATATTGTTGATTCCCGTAAAGGTAGGGACGAACTAGGGGTTCATCAAAATTTGTTGATCTTGTAACACACATGCAACAGTGTACTATCCCAATAGAAAAGGATGTGTATTGTCTTCCCAAGAGTATTATTCTTGGAATGGGTAGGGCTGATCATTGTTATAACTACGTATATGAATTGAAAAATCATCCTGAACGATTGATAAAACAAGCAAAGCATTTGTGTGTCAGTGCTAAAGTTGACATTGAAATCCATAATGGATGTACTATTGATGATGTGAAAAATTTTCAAAATAAACTAGCGCCTCAATATCAAATTATTGTTTACGAAAAGAATGGTTTAACTCGAAACTACACTGTAATTTATCCGGGAATACATGCATCAAAGACAATTTTGATTTTGTACAGTGAAGGACACTACGAATTAATTACCAACATTACAACGCTGTTACACAAACGGGGATATTGCCAGTATTGCTTGGAAGGTTATCATCATACAGAAAATCATAAGTGTAACTTCAAATGCACAATGTGTGAAAAGTATCGCAATGTTTGTAATAATAATAATATTAAAGTCGAGTGCATTGATTGTCATAGACTGTTTTCTTCAGAAGAATGTTTTTGCTAATCATAAAACGATGATTGTTTGCGGAAAAAGTTTATGCGAAACAAAGAAAATCTGTGTTCAATGTGGTGATATAATTGACATGCGTTCACGCAAGTCTGAACATGAATGTGATGAACGTTGTTCTAAAACAAGTTATACATATGTAAGCGATAACCATATTTGTTTTGTTCAAACGGCTACGATGCAGCATGTGGATACCTTTTTGTACATTATCTTTGATGTAGAAACAATGTTGCTTCCTAAAAATGAACAGGAAGAACAAGAACATCACGTGAATTTCGTAAATTGTATTCATGCCTGCTACAAGTGTAAGGACATGAAACTTGATAATACATGCTTTGTATGCGGCGACAAAAATGGATTCCGTTCGTTTGATTTCCACAACATTGATGAATTTATTAATCATGTATTAATAACTCGACCAATGTTTAAAAAAATCATTTTACTTTCTCATAATGGCAGTAATTATGATATGCAATTCTGTGCTAAAACTTTGTAATAAACCATCATTTTACACCTGAAGTAAAAACGTCAGGGCAAAAAATTGTTGAAATGCGTTTAGGACAAAAGATTTACTTCCGTGACACATATTTGTATATGGGAGTTAAATTATCAAAATTACCTAAGACGTTAGGTCTTTCTGCAAATTTACGAAATTGAGATTTTCCGTACTTGTTTAATACATTAGAAAACCAAAATTATATAGGCAAAATTCCTGAGCTAAAATATTTTGATCCTGATTCAAGGAGCACTGAAGATCGAAACCAACTTATTATCTGGCACGAAAAACGTGCTGCAAGTAATGAGGAGCATGATCTCCAAAAGGAAAGATGGAATATTGTCTGAATGATGTTAAAATTTTAGCAGAGGCTGTCATTAAATTTTCAAACTTAATTGAAGACAAAACAAATGGTATATAATGTTTTATCGTCGCGCCAACTATTGCTAGTTTGGCAATACTAACGTATCGTCCGTTATATTTACCCAAAGAAATTAGTCCAATTATTCCACCCTATGGGTTTGATCATCGTGATCGTCAAAGTCTAAAGGCAATGTACTGGCTGCGATACTTAGAACGCACTACTGGTAATGAAATTTTCCATTATAGTAATGGCTTGGAAAAACGATTTGGGAGGCATAAGGTTGATGGATTTGAAAGTAAAACAAATACAGTTTACGAATTTCATGGGTGTTGCTATCACGGGTGTTTAAACTGTTATCCTACACTACGACACCTGTCCATAGATTCCACCTCTAAGCAAGGTATCCTCGTCGCCAAAAGTGCCTTTACATCGCCGTGACGGGTATGTGAACGCGCAATACTCTAAGGAAGGGATGGTTGCATAAGAATTTGTGATTAATTTTGAAGAGTTTTTATTTTGACTAGGGAAATAACGTAGGTATAGAGAGCAAAGGCACAGATTTCAAGCATCAGTGCACTGTTATCTCTGTTTTTCAATTTATTGCCTTATATGTTAAGTTAAACACCACAACATCTGTCACTGATAGCGTAGATCATCTTACTTTTTAAAATTGCCACTTAGCTTATTTGTCCAAGCATTAATCTCCAAACATGATGTAGAGAGAAGAGAAAGAAAGAGATACAACATCTGTAAGATTTATGTAATTCACTAAGGAACTACAGGGACCGACTGAGCTAATTACTGCTACTAGCGCTTTTCACTCTTTAGGAATTTGCTACGACATGTTTCCTAAGTCCTAAATCTGTGCATGAATTATATCATTCGCCTCACTGTAATTATTTGGGAATGGAAACTGATTACGCTTAACGTGAATATGTTCCGCTGTCGTAAAGCAAGGCCAGTAATAAATGTAAATAAGGTTCTCATTATTATATAAAACACAGAAGTATTTATTCCGTGTATAGAACAATATAATACAGTAAGTAAGCAACATCATAATCACTAACGCCCGCAGAATTTTTTCCAACGGGGGGGGGGGGCAAAAGACCGATATAGAAAAATCTTTAAGTTTTACGTCCCACGATTATGCTGGTTAGGCTAAGGGAGACGGTGATAATGAGTAATGAATGAAATGGTGGAATGAAGAATGTGGGAGGAAACGGGAGAACTCCGAGAAAACCCCCACACACGGTGTTTGTCTAACACAAAGTTTAATTGGCGTGAGCTGGGATCGAACCCGGGACCCCAAGCAGCAGAGATGAACGCTCTACCACTGAGCCACCGCTTCCCCTGAGTCAAACGGCCCCGCGTGAAAAAGGGCCGGGTCAAAAGGTCTCCGCAACAAAAGGATGCTAGTCAAAAGTCCCGAATCAAAACGCAACTCATCAAAAGGGACCACGTCAAAAGGGCCGAATCAAAACGCCACTCATAACAAGAGCCCGGGTCAAAAGGGTCCCACGATAAAATGTCCCAAGTCAAAAGGCCCTGTGTCAAACGGACCCGTGTGGGAAAGGGGTCCGTTACAAAAGGGCCCGAGTCAAACGGCCCTGTATCAAAAGTTTCCGGGTTGAAAGGGCCCGAATCGATAGGGGACGAATCAAAACGCCTCTCGTTAAAAGAGCCCGGGTCAAACGGGTCCCACAACAAGTGACTTAAGTCAAAAGGCCATGCGTCAAACGGGCCCGGGTGAAAAAGTGTCCCGAGTCAAACGGACCTGTGTCAAAAGGGCCCGAGTCAAAAGGCCCCTCATAAATAGAGCCCGGGTCAAAAGGGTTCCACGACAAAATGACCCAAGTCAAAAGGCCCTGCGTCAAACGAGCCCGGGTAAAATCCCATGCAACGGTGTTTTTCCACCACAAAGCTCAATTGGCGTGGGCTGGAATCGAACCCGGGATCCCAAGCAGCAGAGGCGAACGCTCTACCACGGAGTCACCGCGGCCCCTCAGTCAAACGGCCCCGCGTCAAAGAGCCCGGGTCAAATGGTCTCCGCAACAAAAGGGCGCGAGTAAAGTCCCGAATCAAAACGCCCCTCATCAAATGGGCCCTGGTCGAAAGGGGCCGAATCACAACGCCCTTCATAACAAGAGCCCGGGTTAAAGGATCCTTCGACAAAATGACCTAAGTCAAAAGGCTCTGCGTCAAACGGGCACAGGGGAAAAAGAGGGCCGCTGCAAAAGGGCCCGAGACAAACGGCCCCGGGTTCAAAGGGCCCGAATCGAAAGGAGCCGAATCAAAATGCCCCTCATAAATAGAACCCGGTCAAACGGGTCCCACGACAAAATGACCCAATTCAAAAGGCCCTGCATCAAACGGGCCCGCTGCCAAAGGGCCCGAGTCAAACGGCCTCGGGTTAAAAGGGCCCGAATTGAAAGGACCCGAATCAAAACGCCCGTCATAAATAGAGCCCGGTCAAACGGGTCCCACGACAATATGACCCAAGTCAAAAGGACCTGCGTCAAACGGGCCATTGTCAAAAATTGGCCCGCTATAAAATGGCCCAAGTCAAACGGCCCCGCGTCAAGAGGGCCCGGGTCAAAATGTATCCACAACAAAAGGGCCCCAGTCATAACGCCCGAATCAAAACGCCCCTCATCAAAAGGGCTCCCGTCAAAAGAACTCTGCAACAAAAGGGCCCGAGAATAGTTTGTTAACGCAAAAATTTGGGGTTTAGGTAGCGATAATAAACATAACAATTATAATGACTGTCTGCATTTTTGCATTACGTTACTATACTCAGAATTTTTGCGAAGAGTGTTAAGGAATGACAACCAATCTCACTAGCAGAGGCGACTTTTGATGGAAGTTACAATTTTAAAAATTTACATTTTACGAATGTAATCCACGAGAACTGCTCAAATATATGGTGGAATTTCATTTACGATGGAAAACAATAATGGTCTCAAAACAAACGTTGAAAAAAACAACCACTTTTTGTTCATTGTTATGCAAATTTAATTATTATTATTATTATTATTTAGAAAGGCTTACGACTCGGTTAGGAGAGAAACATTAGACAACGTTCTTACAGAGCTTGGAATACCGAGAAAGCTAATTAGATTAATTAAGATATGTTTAAGTGAATCCCAAAGTAAAGTCCGGGTAGGAAAATTTTTGTCCATGAGCTTCCACGTCGAAAATGGCCTGAAACAAGGAGATGCGTTATCGCCATTATTATTTAACTTTGTGCTGGAATACGCCATAAGGAAAATCAAAGATAGCAACCAGGGCCTAGAGTTGAACGGCATTCACCAGGTTATGGCATATGCTGATGATGTAAATTTAATAGGGGATGATAGGAGAACAGTAGAAATAAATGCAGAGATATTATTAAACGCTTGCAGGGACATGGGTTTAGAAGTAAATGCAGAGAAAACTAAATACATGGGACCGTAATACGGCAAATTGTGGATGCCTTAAAATATTAAATAATACTTTTGATAAAGTGGATACTTTCAAATATTTAGGATCAATATTAACAGACGAAAATCATATTCACGAAGAAATTAAATGTCGACAAGAAGCAGGGAATTCGTGTTACTATTCGGTTCAAAATCTCTTGTCGTCGCGAGTTCTG
This sequence comes from Thermobia domestica, assembly GCF_964235325.1. Classification (NCBI taxonomy): domain Eukaryota; kingdom Metazoa; phylum Arthropoda; class Insecta; order Zygentoma; family Lepismatidae; genus Thermobia; species Thermobia domestica. The sequence continues at coordinate 159,538,102 of NC_137470.1, read as the reverse complement.
TCGAGGAATTTGAAGCTTAAAATATATAAAACGATAATCATGCCTGTTGTTCTGTATGGTTGCGAAACATGGTCGCTTACTCTGAGGGAAGAACAGACTGAAAGTATTTGAGAACAGGATCCTGAGAAGAATATTCGGACCCAAGAGGAACGAGAATGGGGAATGGCGGAAACTTCATAACGAGGAACTACATAGTTTATACGGTTTACCCAACATTGTTAGGGTCGTCAAGTCTAGGAGGCTTAGGTGGGCAGGTCATGTAGCTAGAATAAAAGAAAGTAGAAACGCTTTCAAAGTCTTAACTGGTAGACCCATAGGAAAACGACCATTAGGAAGACCTAGGCGCAGATGGGAGGATAATATTAAGATGGATCTTCCAGAGATAGGAATACAAAGTAGAAACTGGATCCAATTAGCTAAGGATAGAAGTCAGTGGAGAGCTTCTGTGAACGCGGCACTGAACCTCCGGGTTCCATAGGCCATAGAGTTAGTTAGTTAGTTATTATTATTTTTTCTATTATTATCATTAATATAATAAAAATATACAAGGTTAGTGGTAGCCCATGCTTTCAAACCAGTATACGCCACTGCTCGAAACTATTAACCCTATATTATCAGTGTATAGAACAATATAATCCAGTAACTAAGCAACATCATAATCACTAACGCCCGCAGGATTTTTTCCAACAAGGGGGGGGGGGGGCAAAAGACCGATATAGAAAAATATTTAAGTTTTACATCCCACGATTATGCCGGTTAGGCTAAGGGAGAGGGTGATGATGAGTAATGAATGAAATGGTGGAATGAAGAAAGTGGAAGGAAACGGGAGAACCCCGAGAAAACCCACGCACACGGTATTTGTATAACTCAAAGTTCAATAGGCGTGGGCTGGGATCGAACCCGGGATCCCAAGCAGTAGATGTTAACGCTGTACCACTGAGCCACGGCGGCCCCTGAGTCAAACGGCCCCGCGTCAAAGAGCCCGAGTTAAATGGTCTCCGCAACAAAAGGGCGCGAGTGAAGTCCCGAATCAAAACGCCTCTCATCAAACGAGCCCTGGTCAAAAGGGTCCGAATCAAAATGCCCCTCATAAAAAGTGCCCGGGTTAAATTGTCCCTCGACAAAATGACCCAAGTCAAGAGGCCCTGCGTCAAAAGGGCCCACGTAAAAAAGGGACCCGTTACAAAATGGCCCGACTCAAACGGACCCGGTTAAAAGGGCCCGAATCGAAAGAAGCCGAATCAAAACGCCCCTCATAAATAGAGCCCGGTCAAACGGGTCCCATGACAAAATGACCCAAGTCAAAAGGACCTGCGTCAAACGGGCCTTTGTCAAAAATGGTCCCGCTATAAAAGGGCCTAACGTAAACGGCCCCGCCTGAAGAGGGCCCGACTCAAAATGTATCCACAACAAAAAAGCCCGAGTCAAAAGGCCCGAATCAAAACGCTCCTCATCGAAAGGGCCCCGGTCAAAAGAACTCCGCAACACAAGGGCCCGAGAATAGTTTGTTAACGCAAAAATTTGGGATTTAGGTAGCGATAATAAACATAACAATTATAATGACTATCTGCATTTTTGCATTACGTTACTATACTCAGAATTTTTGCGAAGACTGTTGTTAAGGAATGACAACCAACGTCAGTAACAGAGGCGACTTTTAATGGAAGTTACAATTTTAAAAATTTATATTTTACGAGTGTAATCCACGAGAACTGCGCAAATGTATGGTGGAATTTCATTTACGGAGGAAAACATTAATGGTCTCAAAACAAACGTTCAAAAAAAAAAAGAAAAAAACAACCACTTTTTGTTCATTGTTATGCAAATTTAATGATTATTATTATCATTATTATTATTATTACTTTTCTATTATTATCATTAATAATAATAATAATGATATACAAGGTCAGTGGTAGCCCATGCTTTCAAACCAGTATACGCCACTGCTCGAAACTATTAACTCTATAAACATCGGTCGTCTTTCGATCATTTTATGTTACTTCGTCCCACTGTCCCAAGGTGTGCAAGGGTGCCTTCTTAATCCTTGCCCCAAGGCAAGAAAAGCAAACAATATTTTTGCAAACACAGCCAGGCTGTGACTCAGAACGCACACAGCTCGCTGTATAGCTGCAAGAGACCCATGGGTAACTAGTTGCCCTCTTGTCACAAAGCGTTTAGTCAGTTCTTATCAAGGTCAGTTCCGTTAGTTGAACATTGAGTTGACTGTTAGAATACAACAGCAGCAACAACTAGTCCCTTCTGTTTACTTTTCACAAATATTTTTCACCTTCATGCGTATTGCGTCGATTTAAATGACATGACATCCCAAAAAGATATAAATACTCAAAAGGCAAAAACATGTAGCTATTTTTGTTTTCCCCTTTTCTATTAGCCAATGGAAGTGTGTATGGTTGTTTCACATCCTTCTTGTAGTTTGCTTACTATTCCTTCTTCTTTTTAGTTGAGCTTTTGGCTATGAATACCACCGCGACAAGTCGTGGTTCTTATGATAGTGGCGTATTTTCGCCCCGAGAAATTACGGAAATAATAAATAATGTAGACTACGATGCTTTTGAAACGGACGATGAACGTGGTTTGTAGGAAGATTCTAGCATCAATTTGTGACCCACATGCCTTTTTTCATATAGCCTCGCTGCTGAACGGAACGTTAAACCAGTGGCGGAGTAGACACACACATTATATATACAGGGTGGCCCATTTTAATCTTTCCACGGAAATATCTTGAAAACGTTTGAGCATAAATAAACTGAGCAAAAACTCAAATAGGAAATACCATGGGGCGAATCGAACGGCGCTGTCGCGATGCCTCCAGGGCCGCTCTTCATGGGGGCGCGGGGCTAAATTAATAATATTAAATGCAAACATGGGGCGAGTGAGACTTCTTTCGATAGATCTTTAAAAACTAAAAAGCGATGTGGCAAAAGGTTTTTCATATCGGTCACCGTGTTTGAAATGACCGCCAAAATATGTTACCTGCATCACATAAACGTCCAGTAGCACTAATATGGAAACGGTTGAACATAAATGAACCAAACAAAAACTCAAATAGGAAAGTCGTGGGGCAAATCGAATAATGTTGTCGCGGTGCCCCAGGGCCGCCTTTCATCTTAGTCCAGGCCCAACTTAGAAATTCTATATGAAAATATGGGTCACGTGATACCTCGTTCGATAGGTCTTCATACACTAAACAGCGTTGAAAGAAAAGATTGTTCATATGGGCCACCGTTTTCAAAATGGAAGCCAAGACATCTTGCCTGTATCAGATAAAACGGCCAGTACCACTAATATGAAAACTGTTGAAGATAACAACGGATGAACAGAATAGAACTACTACAGTAAATCACAGAGGGTATTTATCATTTCATGGCTCGAAAATGTTGCAACGGAGGAGAAGATGATTAGAGTAAAGGTGCCATAATGCAAAGGAGGAAATCTAATTCCTAGAAAACGGTCCAACGATAAGTGGGTGAAGGGGACGGGAAGGAACGGTGAAATTCCACAATAGAACCTTAGTTTTTGCAAATTGTATCTACACAACAAAATTATCTGATACATGTTTTTTATGAGATATACAGATGGTAATCAGAAAAATGGAAACACCTGTAGTTGGCAACACGTCAGATGTATGGGTTGGCAGTGGTGTCGTGGCGCCCGCAGCGCCGGACCGCTGGTGGTGGTGTGTTAGGTCGGTCTCCATACTACGTCAGGCGCAGTGGAACAGCAGTGTCCAGTGGCTACAGCAGACGGAGGTAGTGTAAAATGGGAGACCTCTCAGATTTTCAAAGAGGGCAAATTGTTGGTGCGCGGTTATGTGGAGTGAGTGTGACGGCAGTGGCTACTATGTTAGGTGTGTCGCGTGGGACAGTGTCGAAGGTGATGACGGCCTACACAACACACGGGAAAACCACATCGGGGAAGCGGAACAGTGGGTGGAAGAAAATCATGAGTGACAGGTCACACCGGGTATTAAAGCGCATTGTGACGCAGAACCGTCGTGCCACTGCGGAGCAAGTGACGGAGGAACTCAATCAGCACCTCCCCCACCCTGTTTCGACAATCACAGTCCGCCGCGAATTACATGACATGAACTTACGGGGTCGTGTTGCACGGACCAAACCGCTCATCAGGGACCATAACGCTTTCACACGCCGCAAATGGTGCCGCGACCATGCAACTTGGACCGTTGAGGACTGGAAACGTGTGATATGGTCGGATGAGTTGTTCTTCACCCTCTTCCCAACCACGGGCCGTGTTTATGTGTGGAGAACGCCCAAAGAAGCTTATGATCTGCAGTGTCTCCACCCAACTGTGAAACATGGCGGCGGCTCGGTGATGCTGTGGTCCGCAATATCATGGTTTTCATTGGGTGCTGTGGTCACATTTAGCGGACGAATCACTGCCAACGATTATGTCGCAATTTTAGGAGACCACTTGCATCCTAAGGTCCGGATGTTGTTCCCGGACAATGACGCCATCTTCCAGGAGGATAATGCACCCATTCACACAGCTGGCGTTGTTGCAGCGTGGTTTGAGGAACATCGGGATGAAGTTCAACACCTCCCCTGGTCCACCCAATCCCCAGATCTCAACATAATTGAACATCTGTGGTCCGTCTTGGAAACACGACTCCGGCGACGATTTCCACCTCCATCCTCTCCCACAGAACTGGCCGATGCCCTACACGAGGAATGGTGTAAAATTCCACTTTCTACCATTCACGACCTCTATGCTTCCATCCCACCTCCCATCAAGGCTGTTCTGAAGGCGAAAGGTGGCCCGACACCATATTAATCTGGTAAGTTGCAATTTCGTTCAGGTGTTTCCATTTTTCTGATCACCATCTGTATGTCTGTAATGGAAAAAAGTAGGTAAAATTCTTGTTAAACGGTACCTTCCATTTTGATTGCAGGAAATAATTTGTGCAAAATGATTCAACTGAAATGCGAAACCAATTTATCGAACAATGCAGTTTTAGAACAATGTGTAGAAACGTTGGTTTTCTCAAAAGTCGTCTGCAGAATATTGGTTCATTATAGTACCAGTCACTTGTACGCCCCAAGTGTTTTAGGAGCTCCTCCATGGCTAAGCGGTTAGCGCACGCGCCTTTGGCGTGGGAGACCCGGGTTCGATTCCCGGCGGGAGCACGTGTAGTTCGGATTGCACGTTAATCAGTAGGTCCACGTCTCATATAGCTTCGCTGCTGAACGAGACGTTAAACCCAAAATCAACTCAACCAAGTGTTTCAGACAAACCATACCTATTGCAAGTAAATTGGGGGTTCTTATTTGAAATTTTACCATTCATTTCCGCATCACCCCTTACGGAAGGAGATCGGAAAGATAATTTTCTAAGAATTAGATTTCCTCTTTAGCATTATCACTTATACTTTAATAATCTTTTTCTCCATTGGATCATTCTCGAGGCGTGGAATGAATAATACTCTCTGTGATTTCCTATAGAGGTTCTATTCTGTTCATCCGCTATTATTTTCAACCGTTTTCTTATTAGCGATGCTGGACGTTTTGTCTGATACAGGCAAGATGTCTTGGCGGCCATTTTGAAAACGGTGACCCATATGAACAATCTTTTGCCACAACGCTGTTTAGTGTATGAAGATGTATCGAACGATGTATCACGTGACCCATATTTTCGTTTAAAAATTCTAAGTTGGGCCTGGGCCCCCATGGAAGGCGGCCCTGCGCGTACCGCGACAAAATTATTCGATTTGCCCCATGACTTTCCCATTTGAGTTTTGGTTTGGTTCATTTATGTTCAACCGTTTTCATATTAGTGCTACTGGACGTTAATCTGATATAGGTAACATATTTTGGCGGCCATTTTTAATACGGTGACCTATATGAAAAACCGTTTGCCACATCGCTTTTTAGTTTTTAAAGATCTATCGAATGAAGTGTCACTCGCCCCATGTTTCCATTTAAAATTTTTAAGTTGGCCTCGGGTCCACTTGAAGAGCGGCCCTGGGGGCACCCCGATATCATCATTCGATTTGCCCCATGGTATTCCTTATTTGAGTTTTTGTTCAGTTCATTTATGTTCAACCATTCTTGAGACATTTCCGTGGAAAGATTAAAATGGGCCACAATGTATGTTTATATATATCGGGTGTTGCAAAATAAGTGTTACAACTCTTGGGAGGTGACTCCTGCCACTGAGACAAGAAAAAAAGTTCTCTTCAACTTTCTGCTATCGGACATAGTTTCAGATCTACAAGGTGCCGAAAGCGTGGGAAAATGATTTTCGGACGCCAATAGTTCGGAAACTATCCAATATAAAGAGGGCGGGTAAAAAATTCACTGAAGAAGTCATACCTGCTCTATTGAATTTTGCATGTTTCACAATCCTACCGTGCACGCGCAAGGGATTCCCCAAAGGAACGTAGGGACTCCCGGACAATCTGCCAAATGAAACTTGGTCTAAATGGATATGAATTGATAGGCTTTCTACCAGGTAACAATAATTCGTTTGTCTGAAGTCGATATCTGGAACAAATACAAAATGGCGGACACCTTTATGCCCGTTGTGTGTGGTTGCATAATCGCCAGGTACGGATGCTGGCCAACAGTGACGTTCTGAGTATTAATTGTAGCGAATTTGTACTCAAATGCTCTAGAAAGACCCCTGGAGTGTCGGTAGAGCATAACAGATGAAGCAGGGTGATTCACATGTGTGGAAACACTTAACGAAAAATGTCCAGAAATGCACTCATACTCAGTAAACGTGAGTTCAAAGCGTCGGAAATGTAAGGATTAGCGTCAAGAACATGAAAGTCATTGTCAATTCACCAATAATATTCCCTCAAACCGATGCAATATGATGTGCACGGTTGCATACCAATAGGGATGCAACAACTGAGGCCAAGTTGAAGTTGTGCAATGGACTCACAATGAAACTGGGTAAACTAAAGGAATGTCACTAGTGGGATCGCATGATCGATATTGAAATGTGGCCAATGTGTGTGTTGATATCAACATGTAGCTAATGGACAAATGTCAACATGTCGCACTAGTGCTGGGACACCATCTCACGTGCGAAAACTAGGAAAATAACGTTGTACATTCTGCTATTACATCTGGTGCACCTTTCGGTAGAACGTAACTAAAACACGATTGTATCAATGTCCCTCTTAGTTTGGGACATTGTCCCTCCAGTCGACACATATGAAAAGAAATCTCTTAATGCATGGTTCAAATTCTGATAGAGCGTGAAAATAACAAACTTGTATCATGTTTCACGTCTTCTGAGACATATGATGTACTCGAAATATAGGAAAATACCTCCATAAATTCGTATCTTACACACAGTGCACATGCCAAGACAAAGATGAAAATGAACCGATTTGGCACATTTAACACTACAGCTGGAACACCATTCATATGGAAAATAAAACGACATGAGAAAGAGGAAGAAACGTCTTAAATCTCTGATTGTTTACAACTGTGCAGGAGGAGTAACAAAATAAAACACACAAGTATGGCGGGAGGCTGTACAAGAGGGCTTGCCAAACAAAATGAGTACTCCTCAAAGAAATGAATACAGAGAAAGTGAGTCTCCTTCGAACCTCTGGGCTGGAGCGCTCGCTTTTGCTCGCGTGGTCGCAGTTTCCAATACTACTGGGAGCCCACGGCCTCAGATTCAAGACCCGAGTAGTTATTTTCTTGTTTTTCGCACGTGGGACGATGTCCCGGCAGTAGTGGGACATATTGACATTTGTTCATTAGCTACATGTTGATATCAACACTCACATTGGCCACATTTCAATATCGATCATGCGATCCCACTAGTGACATTCATTTAGTTTACCCAGTTTCTTTGTGAGTCCATTGCACAATTTCAACTTGGCCTCAGTTATTGTATCCTTATTGGTATGCAACCGTGCACATCATATTGCATCGGTTTGAGGGAATATTATTGGTGAATTGACAATGACTTTCATGTTCTTGACGCTAATCCTTACATTTCCGACGCTTTGAACTCACGTTTACTGAGTATGAGTGCATTTCTGGGCATTTTTTGTTAAGTGTTTCCACACATGTGAATCACCCTGCTTCATCTGTTATGCTCTACCGACACTCCAGGGGTCTTTCTAGAGCATTTGAGTACAAATTCGCTACAATTAATACTCAGAACGTCACTGTTGGCCAGCATCCGTACCTGGCGATTATGCAACCACACACAACGGGCATAAAGGTGTCCGCCATTTTGTATTTGTTCCAGATATCGACTTAAGACAAACGAATTATTGTTACCTGGTAGAAAGCCTATCAATTCATATCTATTTAGACCAAGTTTCATTTGGCAGATTGTCCGGGAGTCCCTACGTTCCTTTGGGGAATCCCTTGCGCGTGCACGGTAGGATTGTGAAACATGCAAAATTCAATAGAGCAGGTATGACTTCTTCAGTGAATTTTTTACCCGCCCTCTTTATATTGGATAGTTTCCGAACTATTGGCGTCCGAAAGTCATTTTCCCACGCTTTCGGCACCTTGTAGATCTGAAACTATGTCCGATAGCAGAAAGTTGAAGAGAACTTTTTTTCTTGTCTCAGTGGCAGGAGTCATCTCCCAAGAGTTGTAACACTTATTTTGCAACACCCGATATATATATATATATATATATATATATATATATATATATATAGTAAAACCTGTCAACTTGGCCACCTGTCTATCTTGGAAGTTGGTCACATTGAAACAGTTTACCCTATGATGATAATGATAAATTTACCTGCATATCTTGGCCACGCAAAGTACCATTTTGTTGTTTTTCTTAACTCTTTCGTATTCCCATACGCGAGGCAGATGTTTTGTATTTGTAAGTGGAGACAAAGAAGCATAGATTCCCAAGGTTTGTTCTTGGAGGTCAAAGGCCAGAACACTACCCTGATAAAGTGTTGGGGAAGGAAGACATGAATAAGATAAAGCACGTACAGGAATTCCGAAAATAATTGCACGTATTTGTTTACCCTATCTGTTTTGGTAGAATCATTAGCTATAGCCTATCAGCTCCGTTCATCAGTGGGGAGCTTTAGTAATTCCGGAAAATTCTCAAGGCTAAAGCTAACCATCTCAATTCTCAACTATTCGCACATCACTTCTTGTCAAAAGGTAGTGGAGGTTTTGAAATATGAATTCCCTTAACATTTCTCAAAACCTCTTTTGCTCCGAGGGAAACACTTGTAGCTCATTAACAAAAACTAGTTAAATGATTAATCTATATACATTATTTTAAAGTAGCTGTCGTGCCATTGCTTATTAACAAACAAGTAATACTAGAAATCCTATTCCAAAAATACACGAATCATGCTTATTTTCTGTAAGTTGGCCACTTTTCAATGGAACCAATGTTGGCCAGCATAGACAGGTTTCACGGTATATATATATATATATATATATATATATATATATATATATATATATATATAGTATTTGTAAGGGATATGTTTAATATCTTCCTTTAAGTGTAAACTTTTATAATTAGTGAAATTTGGTGAATAGTATTTTTTTTCAAAGCATAGATTTCTGAATGGTACCTCATTTGCAAGAAATGGAGGCATTACTTCCTTATACCCTTCTTAGGGATAGTAATTTCTAAATACATTAGAAATGAACTGTAAAGTAAACAAAAAAAACGATAGAAGTAAACAAACCAAACACCTTACAACACCTAACTTAATACCTAATACCAAATACCTTATCTAATTATTACCTTACAGTCTTGTAAATGAGCTCCATACCTTAGTCTTCATTTCGGCGAAAATATTAATAGCTCTTTCTTTGAATTCAAATATCCTACAAAGCTTCCATACCAAGTTCTTTATTGTAAGTGTCCGTAATTCAGAAAGTTTGTCATGCTGTTCGTTAAGTAAGTTACAGTCTTTTCAGGGCATTCATTGAATGTTTACAAAAAACTGGAGTTGACGGAATGCTCAATATCATATTTAGCAGCTTCGTTGTTTCCTGATATATGCTTTGAGGTTCATTACTGAGAATATATTTCAAGTATTCGGGAAGAGAAATGTGTTTGTTCTATCGGAACATATGTTCATAAGTTCATTCTTAAGCTGATCTGAGCAAAAAGTATTAGGAAAGGTGGATATCAAGTCATTCAGTTTGCCGTATGGAATAATTTGTTGATGCATAGACTACAAAATATTCAATAATTTATTAGTTCTACAATGACCAGATTTTTGTATTTTTCAAATCTTTCATTTGCACAATTATTGAGCGAAGAATCTAATATAAATAAAGTAGAGTTTGTTTGTATGTCTATCTATCTATCTTTGTGTCTGTGTGCGCCAGCGGACCAGACGAGTGGACCGAGTTACCAAAATTTAGTCACGGGTACCTTGATCCAGGCACCAGACCAAGACAAAAAGGTTTCTCTTTTTGAAAATTCGAACCGGGGGAGGGGGATTTACCGGGACATGTAAAAGTACTTGTCACTCTCGAAAACATAAAAGTGATAGAATTGCCAATACATCTAAACTTTTCGTTAGGGAGTCTTCTTTTTTTTTTATTCTGATGTTGGAGACATATAGGGACAATATATATATATATGTTCTTCAAGGGTACGTTACAGCAATTTAACATTTTATAGACGGAGCTCGAAAGATGGTTTAAAATAAAAGCATATAAGAAGAAATAGCAGTCTGTTTCTGTCACTTACAAATCCGGCTTAAAATGAAGATAGGTAGCCCTGTTAACGTAGTCAGAACAGCAACTGTCTTTTCGCAAGTACTACAGTGAAACCTCTACCAACGGACCCCTCCCGTAACGGGCATATTTTGTAATCCCCAAACACTGTAATAGGAAAAAACATATTGATAAACCTCTCTAAAGTGGACACTCTCTAGTACGGACACGGACAGTCTTTCCTGCCTTTTATAGGTATTATTTACCTCCGTATTACGGACACTTTCTCTAGAAACAAGTTGAAAAGTGCAGTAAAAATACATTTTTAGTAATTCATACATGTGTCATCAAGGAAGCATTGTGACATTCTGCCTCCTCAATTGGCTGCTCAGCAACCCAGACAAAGTCTCTGTTTAACAACACTCTCATGTCCTTTGCTTGCATCCACTCCCACCCATGCAAACTGTTTTAGACAGAAAAGGGTTTGACAGTTACCCACAATTTGGGATGACACGTTATGGCACTGTTCCGCTAGAATCTGTAAGCAAGCAGAAGACAAGTTTTTGGCCGGCGGGTACACATATTGTCTGAAAAAAAAACACTACTGGACTGCCATTAACTCACAAATTAAAACAACATGCCTATAATGTAGTAAGTAGTAGCAAGTGTAAAGAGCTGAGAACTATATAATCTTATTTCCATGTTGTGCCTCGAACATAGAGTATTATGTGGCGGTGGATAATTCAAGCATTTTTGTAATATTCGTAAATACATGATTCATGCAAAAATATTTGTTTTCTAATTGCGTATTACCTTGTTTACTAATTTACGTCATAAAAATATTGAAACCTCTCTAAGGCGGACACCTCTCTATAGCGGACAATTTGTGATTCCCCATGGCTGTCCGCTTTAGAGAGGTTTCACTGTACTACATAGCACGATTCTTTGGACTTTAATTTCTCACGTGGCTGTTTGTTTCTCCTACCCTTCTATAGGAATAATGTTCAAGGTTTCGCGAGACCCATTGCTTTCTGTCTTTCATACGGAAGCATTAAAAAAAGAGCTCAGAATAAATTATTATATGAAATTTTAAGTTCAGAATCTAAACTGCAAAATTTTAAGTTAGTAATTTAGGCTTAATGGCTTAATACATATAACATTCTAAAGGATAGACGCTGTCTACCCTATCTTCCCTCAGACCTTGCCACTGCGTTAAACTCAAAATCAAAACTCAACACATACTCTTTTTATTTAAAAATATTGTGTGGTGTACAATATGCGGAAATCAAGATGGCTACTATGATGCATACTAAATCATTTAATGCAGTTTCTACACCAATGCCAAATTGTAACACTTGCTTTTCCTCCGTCTATGCATCTCTTTGTTACTGCCCTATCATGATACATTTTTTCTATTAGATACATATGTCAAACATAGCACACTCTGTCTCAAACAAATGATGTGTAATAAATGAGTTCACATTCTCATTTGTGGGCATATTCAAGCCTAAGTTGAAGTGTAAAATCATAACCTTTTACATTTAAAACAATATTGTGTGATATGCAATATGGCGGAATTCAAGATGCCTTCCATGTTGACCACACACCAAATCAATGCAGGTTTTGCAATAATACCATTTGTAACATTTATTTTTCCTCCGTCCGCACATGTCGTTATTATTGTTCTGTTCCAATACTTTTCACTAACCCTGTATACAGATCCACATATGTATTCTCACAGTAAAATTAAACTAATCTTTTCCACAGAATATTTTTCATACTATAATTTGATCCAGGGGTAGAAATGGAATTTTACAGGTAAGGGGAAAATCAGCAATAGATAAAGTTTGATTGGGCTATGTCACGAGAATACAAACTCAGAAAGACGTGAGTCAGGGGCAGACTGGCAAGAGCCGTTAGGCCGCAATCGCCTATTGGCAGCCGTTAGGCCTATTCCCTCTCAGAAAAAAATATGAAATAATAAAGAAAGAAAGAGAAAGAGAGAAAAGCTAAAACAGAAGGAAGCTAAATAATTCGGTAGATCACTGTTATTATGCTGCCAACACACACTCCTCTTCCATCCTTCCATCAATCAGTAAGTTATCTTTTTCAATAAGGTCCTTTTGTTACTGGATTTTTGGCTAGGTCCATCTTTCACTATGGTCTTTTGTTATCTGAAAATGTGATTTAGTTTGTACCTGGGGCCTTGGACCCTTCTTTCAATATATTGGACAGTTGGGGCCTTGTTTCATTACATTGAGCAGTTGTGGCCCTGAGTCCTTTATTCATTATATTGGGCAGTTGGGGACCTTCTTTCATTTCATTGAGCAGTTGGGCTCCTAGGCACTTTCTTCATCATGTTGAGCTGTTGGGACCTGGAACTTTTTAAATTATGTTGGGCAGTTGGGGCCCTTTCATCGTTGAAGACTGAGGTCTGGTTTGTAGCTGAGAACATATTTAACCACAGTCTGATTGGTCCTTTATGGATGGCAATACATCTTGTAGGTCTATATTTGATAACTGAAAAATAGAAAAACAGCGTATTTTTTTAAAAAAAAAACTATTTACTATCAAAAATGTTTGCAAAATTGCAGGAGAAAACAGTGGAAGACGGCAAGAAAGCGGGCATTTTCAGCATAATGGTTGATTCTATTTAAGATGTTTCAGTGCTGAATCAGCTTACTATAGTAATTCTCTGCGTTATAAGCGGTCAACTAATTGAGCGGCTGTTAGCAGTTGTCGTAAAGAGTGACACTATAAGACAAGTAACTTAAAATGAAAACAAAAGAGTACTTTGTGCCAACAATGTTTTGATGTCTGATATTGATGGAGCTGCTAATTTGAGTGGATGCTATAAAGGAGTTAAAGCATTACTGGAGAAGGATAATCCTGAAATCATTTACACCCAATGCATGGTTCATGATCTTAATTTGGTTATGACAAATTTGACTGAGTAGATCCCTGAAACTGCAAATTTATTTGGTGTGGTTGAAACCACTGCCGTGTTCTGTCTGAATACTACTAAAGAAAGAATGTTTGGAAGAAAATGATTGATGCAAGCCACGAGGGACATGACAAACTACGAAAAGTTCAACAAGTTGGTGCAACACGATTGTGGAGCAAAAACAAGGCACTGAATGTGGTAGTCGACAGTAACGAGTTTCCCTACGAAACATGAAGCCAAGACGAGACGACTGTCTATCATCATCAAGATTTCTTTCATTTTTATTGTTCCTCAAGCATGATGTACAGGACAGGAGTTTTAATGCGAAATCAACATTTCAAGCTAAACTTTACTGAATAAATTGACAGAATTTAACACTGTAATGATGTGCTCTGTGTTTCAGGACTTGTTTACAGAAACGAAGCATGTTTCAAAATACCTGCAGTCTCACGGATTGGACTATCGTACAACCTGGAGACTTGTAGACAATTTCCTGCAGCAGCTTCAGAAGAAAATAGAGGCAAAAGATGTTTGTTTAAGCTTTACGAAAATACAAGAATATTTTGTGTGAAAAAAACAACAGCTTGTGCAATCTGGTGTAGAAATAGCAATGGAAAAAGACTTTCCGCCCAGAAGAATCTTAAAGAAGAAGAAAATGTCAGGAAAGCTTGCGGCAGTTGAACTGGAAAAGAACTTAAATATAAGTGAAAATGATTTATTCAAAATAAAAAACTTCAACGAAAATTCTGAATACAGCTGTTACATGAGTCAGTGATAGATTTAAGCAGCCAAATGAACTCCAAATGCTGGATCCCAAGCACTTTTCGGAAATCGGGAAGAATGATGTGTCTGCAGGAGCTTTCAGAGTTCTTGCGAAAAAAAACTAAATATAAAATAGTAGGAAATATACAAAGAGCTCCAGCAGTTCTTTGTCGTGTATTCTGTCACAAATCGTTCTGGTTTTTGATGGTCATGAACAGAATGGTGCCCCTGAATCCGTAGAAGAAGATGATGATGATTATGCATCTGAGCATGCTATGGGAGATGGAACATTTTGGACGGGATTCACGGCAAGAGTGATAATGATGCTAGAAACACATTGTGTAAAAAATTTTTGTCTTATGCAGGGAAAATTTTGTACCAATTTCTGTCAGTCTAGTTGTTTTAATAATTTATACATTGCATACAAACATGCGTTGTCTCTACCATGCACACAAGTGACATGTGAAAGGTGCTTCTCAAAGTTAAAGTTAGTTAGAGAGTAAACAAATTTCAGAGCTAATTTGTGTTAATACATTTTGGACACACTTTTACTAATGAAAATGGAAAGAGATATGTTAAATTTAGTGTCTGTGAACGAAGTTATTCAGGAACTCTGCCACTCATAATCTGAACTGAAAAGAATCTTAACATTGTAAAATTATTAGTTGTTTAGTTGTTCAGCAGTCTTTTTCATTTTCAGTAAAACGTCGTGTTCATTCCAGAGTCAAAAGTTATTATTAGTTGTTTGTTACAATTTTCAGTAAGCAGTTCTGTTCTTTCCATAGTAAAAAGCTATTAGCTATTATTTGTTTAGTGTTTCAGCTACTATACAGAATGTCTCAAAATTCCCATGACGTACGGTAACTCTCTTATTATGAGAGTTACAACAAAATGTAGGAACGGAAACCGTCTCCAAATATAAGGTTTTCAATCTAAAGTGAAGAATTTTTCAAATCGGACAAGCCGTTCGGGCTGTACGCTCTATATGCACATAATGTTACATGAAAATGCAACGTTACCATTTACCTGGACCCAGAACATAAATGAATGAAGTCACTGTCTATTAAAAACTTTATTTGAAGACGGTATCTTATCTTACATTTTGTTGTAACTCTGATAATAACAGAGTTATCCTAAGTCAGGGGACTTTTTAGACACCCCGTGTGGCAATACAATAATAATTATAAAATATTCTCTTGAAAGTTTGTTTCTGGAAATCCTGTGCTTGCTATGACATCAAATTTCCAATGACCAATAAAAAATCGTAGCTTGCAAAAACTATCATGTAACAACGAATTTACCACTACTTAACGCGATGGATCATCGCATATGTTCATTGTACGCACTGGCGCAACCAAGAATTTATTTCAGGAGGGGACAAGAATATCCAATACAGTAGTCCGCAAACGACGTGCTGCACCATTTGATATGGACAAAATTGAAAGTTTGAATTCTCCTCATTACAAGCAATTTAGTTATCCTTATTATTAACTTGCTAAAAAAACCTTAAAATGAAAACTCCAATTCACAAATTCCCTATTATTAACTGTTGGAAGTTTTAAAATTTGCACTATAATTATTATTTTGTACATCTTTGTTTTTGCATAAAATGACGCACTCTTTACTAACATTTATTACTCTAAGAAATTAATGTAGGGGTTTTGTCTGTGTATTTCTCTTTCGACAGTGCTTTGACTTAATTCAATATTCATTTATGCATTGATCTATTTTGAAATTTCACCGAAATTTGTCTGCAGCACGGCTGTATAAGATAGACCAGGTTTGATTCGGGGAGGCATGAGCCCCCGAGCTCATAGCTGGTTGCACCACTGATTGTACGATATTTTAGAAGTTAGTGTTGTAGTCTGAGGGCCCTCCAAGGTAACCGCGGCCTAGGCCCTAATACACCCAGTCCGCCTATAACGGGAGTGCAAGCAAACATTCATGGAGAACGACTTAAGCGAAAGCGATTGTTGCAAACCAATCAACAAGCAAACAAAACTAATATCACCATTCATATTTTCTATTTGTTACTAATAACCACATATATATTTCCTTCTTTCGCACAAACACTTCAATATACTAACAGGAGACAAAACCCTTATGCATGCTTGATTTCCAATCTACAAAAGATCAAGCATTTTTTTACCCGTGAAACCGTATTTACCGGGCCCTTTTGACGCAGGACCTTCCTGACTTATGCCACTTTGACGCGAGGCCCTTTTGACTCAGGCCCAGCTGACGCCTGGCCGTTTTAACCCGTGCCCTTTTGTAGCGGTGCCCCTTTGACCAGGGCCCGTTTGACGTAGTTCCCTGTTGACTCGGGCCATTTTGTCGCAGAACCCATTTGACCCAGGCTCTTTTGATGCAGCGCCCTTACGACTCGGGCCCTTTTTTCGCGTAGACTTTTACCTGGGCCCTTTCGACGTGGAGTTGTTTTGACTCGGACATTTTGTAGCGGGACCACTTTTGACCCGGGTCCGTTTGACGCAGTGCCCTTTTGACTCGGACCCTTTTGTCGTGGGACTCTTTTGACCCAGGCCCTTTTAACGAGGGTTGTTTTGATTCGGCCCCTTTTGACTCGGATCCTTTTATTGCGTAGACTTTTGGTCCAGGCCCTTTAAACACGGGCCCGTTTGACTTGGGCTTTTTGTAGTGGAGCCCCATTTCACTCGGGCCCGTTTTACGATGAGCCCTTGCGATTCGAGACCTTTTGTCGTGGAATTCTTTTGACCCGGGCTATTTTGATGAGGGGCGTTTTGATTCCGGCCTTTTGACTCCGGCCCTTTTGTTGCGAAAACATTTAACCCGGCCCATTTGACGCAGGTCCTATTGACTCTTAACCTTTTGTAGCGGGGCCCCTTTTTGACACGGGCCTGTTTGACCCAGAGCCTTTTGACTCGGGTCCTTTTGTCGTGCGACTCTTTTGACCCAGGCCCTTTTGATGAGGGTCGTTTTGATTTGGCCCCTTTTGACTCGGATCCTTTTGTTGCGTTGACTTTTGGTCCAGGCCCTTTAAACACGGGCCCGTTTGACTTGGGCTTTTTGTAGTGGAGCCCCATTTCACCCGGGCCCGTTTTACGATGAGCCCTTGCGATTCGAGACCTTTTGTCGTGGGACTCTTTTGACCCGGGCTCTTTTGATGAGGGGCGTTTTGATTCCATCCTTTTGACTCCGGCCCTTTTGTTGCGAAAACATTTAACCCGGCCCATTTGACGCAGGTCCTATTGACTCTTATCTTTTGTAGCGGGGCCCTTTTTTGACACGGGCCTGTTTGACGCAGGTCTTTTGACCCAGACCGTTTTGACGTGGGGCCGTTTTGACTCAGGTCTTTTGTAGCGGGGCAATTTTGACCAGGGACTGTTTGACGCAGGGCCCATTTATCGCGGGACCCTTTTGACCCACGTCCCTTTAATGAAAGGTGATATGACTCGGGTCCTCTTTTGCGGAGACCTTTTGAACGGGGCCCCTTTGATGCGGGGCCGTTTGACTGGGTCCTTTTATAGCGACGCCCATTTTTGACCCGGGCCGTTTGACACAGGACAATTGACTCGGATCCTTTTGTTGTGGGACCCTTTTGGCCAGAGCCCTTTTTATAAGGGGCGTTTTGATTCGGGCCCGTTTGACTCAGGCCCTTTTGTTGCGGAGACATTTTCACCCGGCCCATTTGACGCAGGTCTGATTGACTCTTACCCTTTTGTAGCGGGCCCCTTTTTGACACGGGCCTGTTTGACGCAGGGTCTTTTGACTCGGGTCCTTTTGTCGTGGGACCATTTTAACCCGACCTCTTTTTATGAAGGGCGTTTGGATTCGGGCTCTTTTGACTCAGGCCTTTTCGTTGCCGAGGTCTTTTGACCCGGGACCTTTTGACGCGGGGCAGTTTTGACTGGGGCCCTTTTGTAGCGTGGCCCCCTTTGACCCGGGCTTGTTTGAGGCAGTTCCCTTTTTACTAGGACTCTTTTGTCTTGGGACCCTTTTGACCCGGCCCTTTTGATATGGGTCGTTTTGATTCGACCTGTTTTGACTCGGGCCCTTTTTTGCGGAGACCTTTTAACTCGGTCCCTCTTGATGCATAGCTGACTTGGGCCCTTTGTAGCGGGCCCCTTTTTGACACGGGCCCTTTTGACGCACAGCTTTTTGACTCAGGTTCTTTTTTGTGTGATCCTTTTGGCCAAGGCTCTTTTTATTAGGTGCGTTTTGATTCGGGCCCTTTTGACTCAGGCCATTTTGTTGCAGAGACCTTTCCACCCGGGCACTTTTGACGCGGGGCCTTTTTGGTCTGGCCCTTTTGTAGCGGGTCCCTTATGTCGCGGGCCGTGTTGACTCGGGCCTTTCTGTGTTTGCCCTTTTGTCTGCCCTTCTGACATGGAACCCTATATATAAGGCAGCAACTGAAATACCTGGGACAGGGGGGCCTGGTGGAGTATGAGTAAATCAAAATCGATCGATCCAGGGCGCAGTAAAATTAATTACGCCACTGTTCATATTTTTTTCTTTCTATTCTCTCGACATCATGTCTGGAGATGAATGTTCTGACTAATGGGCTACAGCGGCGAAAGACGATATACGCTATCAATATTAATGTTATGGATTTTAACTTAACATATATAGGGCAATAAAATGAAAAACTCTCTATAGGTATTTTGCCCTACCCTCCCCCCCCCCGTTGGAAAAAATCATGCGGGCGTAAGTGATTATTATGTTTCTTAGTTACTGTATTGTTCAATATACGGAATAAATACTTCTGTGTTTTGTATAATAATAAGAACCTTATCTACATTTATTACGGTCCTTGCTTTACGACAGCGAAACATATTCACGTTCAGCGTAATCAGTTTCCATTCTCAAATAATTGCAGTGAGAGGAATGAAATAATTCACGCACACATTTAGGACTTAGAAAAGTGCCCTGCTAACATGTATTAAAGTCCTGAAGAGTGAAAAGCGCTAGTACCAGTTGTTAACAGTTATTAACTTAACATATAAGACAGTAAATTGAAAAACTGAGAATACGAATCTTTTCAGAGAGGACAGTGCGCTGATGCTTCTAATCTATGCCTTTACTCCCTATACCTACGTTATTTCCCTAGTCAAAATAAAAACTCTTCAAAATTAATCACAATTTCTTATGCAACCATCCCTTCCTTAGAGTACTGCGCGTTCACATACCCGTCACGGCGATGTAAAGGCACTTTTGGCGACGAGGATACATCACTACAAGATCGGTATGAAAACACCATCACAAAAATAGCATTTCTAAAAAAATTAAATTTTAATGTCATTGTAATGTGGGAATGTGAATGGGACCACATGGTAAAAATGACAAAAAATTACAACAGTTTATTCAAACACAGTGTCATGATCTTGTCGACCATCTAATACCTAAAGATAATTTTCATGGTGGACGTACCGAATGTTTCAATGCATTGTACGAATGTACCAGCGAAGAATCTGTGGCATATTATGATGTAACTTCGTTATATCCTTGGGTGATGGCACGTAAGCCATTGCCTATAGGTAAACCTAAAATATACAAGGGGCCTGACTTTCCACAAGTAAAAAGTATTCATGGATTAGTTAAATGTAGTATCTTACCTCCAAAAGACTTATATTTTCCAATTTTACCATATACATGTAATTAACGCCTTCTGTTTGGGTTATGTCGTACGTGTATGGAACAAAGTATCAACAATTGCATGCACAATGATGCCGAGCGTGTCCTTACTGGTACATACTGTACTCCTGAACTTCATGTAGCTTTAGGTCTCGGATACAAAATTCTACAAATTATCTAAATTTGGGAATTCAAATTATCCGGATCAGAAAATAATCTATTTAAAGATTATGTCAATTCCTTCTTAAAAATGAAACAAGAGTCTTCAGGGTTTCCTAGTTGATGCAAAACTAAACAAGATCAAGAGAAATATATTGCAGACTATTATGTCCATGAATGCATTCAGTTAACGGAAAATAACATTGAATCAAATCCTGGTCTAAGATATATTTCCAAAATATTCCTCAATTCCTTATACGGAAAATGGGGACAGCGAACAGATTTATCTCAATCTGTAATTGTAGATACTCCAGAAAAAAAATTAAGTTATCTATGGGCACCACAATATGAGGTACAAACTGTATTACCTATTGGAGAGCAATATCTCATTGTATCATATAAAAACATTGAAAACAAAAACAAACCATGGAAATTTTCAAATGTTGTCCTTGCAGCATTCATCACCTCCTGGGCACGTCTAAAACTTCAAGAGTTATTAACAGCTGTACGTCCTGATCCTGTATTGTACTGTGACACTGATAGTATTATGTTTGCACAGCATCGTAATGAAAAGCCTCCACTTTCTTTGGGTTCTTATCTGGGTGAACTAACTAATGAAGTTCCTGATGGCTGGGAAATTGATGCATTTATAGGCTTAGGGCCAAAAAATTATGCCTATAGAATGAACGAAGTTCAAACGAGGAAAGTAGATTATGTATTTAAAATCAGAGGAATAACTTTAATTCATCGTCCACGACAAGAAATTAACTTTGAACATTTTTATCAACTAGTTCAGGATAAGGTTGACAAAAAACAGTTAAACAATCCAGGAAGAAATATACGTAAACCAGGGTTTGTCATCGTATCCAAGTCTGAAACTAAAACACATCAAAAAGTTCAAAATAAAAGACGACGATTAAATCATAACAGTATTACTGACTATAGGACATTGCCATATGGTTATCAAAGTATTAAGTGTGTTAAATGATTGGTATTCTGTATATATAAGTAAATATGTAAATAGTAAACTATGTAAAGGTACCATAATGTCGTAACATAGTCATAATATCGTCAAATATGTCCATAAGATTTTCACAAGATCTATCAGTTGGTACTTCTACCTACATATAATGTAAATATGGGAATAAGTTATTAAAGAATATTCTAAGTACAGTAAATATCTTATTTAAATTATATATATATATATATATATATATATATATATATATATGTCAATATTGTCACTAGAATATTGTACACTCTATATATACAATAAAGCGTTACAATTTACGATAATATGTTTTATTCCTATGGCTATATCCAAACAAATATTGATATATTACGAAGTATCTGTATTCTATATAAGATAAAGGAAGAATACGTATGCTTCATATAAGCTTATTTATACGTATTTATAATATTTTATGTTCCTACAATAAATCATCCTAAGTTGAAAACCATGTTGACGCCATAATGTCTTCTAGAAGCTGAAGCATCTTAGATGTAAGTAAACGTACCAATATTTTCATTAGAGTACTTTAGTTAAAAGAAATCAATAAGTGAATGGCTTATACTACAGTGATAGCATTTGTGCTTAAAATACCACTAGGACATGTCTAGCAACCATCTACATAGGTAAAATCACAATATATATCCCAACATTGCATTCAAGGTGATGTTAAACATTTATATACATAAGGAGTCACAATATATAACCCTACAATACAAACCAATATTAATACAATACAAACACTTCACGTGTTTGCATTCACCTCACCGAAACAAGATATGCAACCCTAAATTGCGTTAAAATAAGACTACATGCATAAAAATCACAATATATAACTATAATACAAACCAATATTAAAACAATACAACCTAGTGGTACAAGCTATCCATACTAGAATAGCGCCTAAAGCTATGCAACCCAACAACACATGCTTAAAACACTTACATGGAGACGAAAAATAATATGTCTACAATATGATACATATATTCCTGTCCAAATATCAGAACCCATATACATACATACGTGCACCCATTCACAAACTATTCATATATTCATATATCCATATATTCATATATACATCTAATTTGTCATTCATCTGCCTTTCGTACACCTATATACCCATACAGTATCCAAAAGATAATATTCTATGCTAAAATCCCATATCAACTAGTGAAAATACCATATCAATACATAAAATACGTTTCTTAGAGTTGTGTCCGTTTCCTTCCACAATATCTCATACATTTATCTGCGGTATGTACAATATGTACTACTCTATACTATATATATCCCAATATACCTCTAAAATATACAATAAACACGAAAAATCATTCTTTCTAACCCTTTCATTACCAGCTCATTAATATTCATAAATAATTAATTCATTAATCTAGATTTTAAAAAAATAAACTAATTTATGCAGAAATATCTTAAAGAAATCTTCTTTCAAGTCTTCTTTCAAAAGCAAGAAAGAAAGCCTCACCTTACGTAAAGATTTCATTCCTTCTTTATTCCATTCAAACTCATGTAAGAAGGGTCGCTCTTCCTGTCCCTTCAGGTGGCAAGGTCGTTAACAACTGCGTAACAAGTCACAACCCAATTAAAAGAAGTTCCTTTACTCAAAAAAAAAAAGACTTCACAATTCACCCCAACCAGCTGGAACACCCACATTCAAACAGCTGCCCCGGGTGTTAGTCTAAAAATCTTAGTTCCTGACATTAATGAGTGCTATTTCTTTCTTCAACTTCACATTTTTTGTTTTCTATTCATCCTGCACAAAGTGTAGGATTCTTTCATCCCATTTATCCATTTCAAATGTGAATATCTTCTATTCTTTTACAAATACATTGATCTAAAAAATATGTGACATCTTCAAAATGCTCTCTTTTGACTTCCAACAAGTACAGTATTGTTCCAAAGCAATCTGTCAGTTTCAACTGTCAATATCTTGTATTGTACTAATCCTAGAAAGCTCAGATTTATGCTACAGTTAGATAATAGTCTATTGTTTGGAATTTAACCTTCCCCATTGTTTACAGGAAGTTTCAAGCTGCGAAAGTTTGATCACATATCCCTATAAGCCTACTTCCTCCCCCTCTTCCTGGGCTCTTCCCCCACTGGTTACCTCACCTTAAGACCTCCCATTCTTTCACCATATATGTCTTCTTTCTTTGAATTAGTTTGTTGAATACCAACACCAATTCTATTTAAGATTAACAAAAAAAACAACCTCTGTGGACATCTTCTGAAGTTCCTTCAGTTATTGTTCGCCACTTGAGGGAGGAATAAGAAAGGAAGAAACATGTTTCTTAAAGGTTTGGAAAAAACAGTGAGCAATCACCATAAATTGTAACAAAAAAATAGAATAAAATTCGTAAAATTAGATCATTTTATCATAGAAAATTTGCACCAATTTTCGTGAGATTCTTGTACTGTTGACCAATTCTCGTTAGAATGAAGGAAATTTGCACCAATTTTCGTGAGATTTTCGTACTGTACATTAATTCTCGTAAAAATAAAGGAAATTTGCACGAATTTTCGTAAAAAGATGAGGGGAATTTACACCAATTTTCGTGAGAATTTCGTACTGTTCACCGATTCTCGTGAGATATGGGCCCTATACTACTTACAGCTGATAGACCGACCAAGAGGGCACATTAATATATTATAATAATATAATAATTACACTTAGTACTGTGCTTTTCAGAATAATGTAGTACTAGCACAAACCTGCAGAATACATTTTAGAAAGAACAAAGAATGCAGTATTCTGAAAGTGCCAACGTCTTATAACATAATGCATTTTTATGAGTCACTCTCTTTTATGTCACTAATTGGACGGCAGAATGGCACAATTGAGTAGAGATGGGCACGAGTCGAGCTGAAACTCGACTCGAATTCGAGTCGAGTTTCGAGCCGGGTCAAAGGTAATTTTCTCGAGTCGAGTTCCGAGCCGAGTTACGTTTTTGAGATCGAGTTTCGAGTCGAGTCGAGTTTGATACATGGCTCACTCGTTTAGCTCCTTTTAGCTTGTTTTAAAATTATGGCCTGATTAAACTGGAAAGCGAAAGCCATGAGAAATGTAAGCCGTAATGTGGAGTACTTTTAGTGTTGCTCAAGAGAGGGAACACTGCTTGCATCTAGTCTCGATAACGAGACCACAATAGATTTTTTTTTAAATAAAAAGACAGCCTCAAATGTCGTGAGCACCAATATATGTATATACTGTAGTTTTTACCATCAAGGCTGAGACCTGCACGGTCGTATTTCTGAACCTAAGCAAAAGCCCAACCCGGGTAGTGATATCAACGGGCTCGGCTCGGTTCAACTGTGTGAACAGTTTGAGCCGGCTCGGTTGGGATGAGCCACCGAATCGGTTCGGGTCAGTTCAGGTGAGCCATCGGTTTTTGCCGTCTCGGTTAGGTGAGGTGTTGGCTCGGCTCACTTCTCGGCTCGATAGTAGATGAGCTGTGAGCCGAGCCACTCGATCCGTTGACAACCCTAAACCCGGGCCGAGCATCGCGGTGATTCAGATAACTGCTAACTCCAGAACAGAAAAATAACAGGGTTGCCGGGGTATTCTAAGATGGATATAGGCCTATACGGAATGTGTCTCATGTAACCCCTCTTTAATCAAATTGATGTCGGTATCAATTTATCTCCTGGTATACACCGTTATGCTCTAGCCATGTTGAAGCAGCTCTTACGTTATGAATACTCGTAATTAATTAATTAATACATAAAATTTACCACATTTTCCAATGTTTTATCACATATATATCGAATTAGCCCCTACAACCATAATTATCAACATTATTGTCTTTATATACGTATGTGACTGTGTATAGCTGTTTTGAAATGACTCCCATTATGAATGAATAATAAAAGGGATAATTCAAAATTGATCACTTTTCTGAATATCTTATCATAGGCTATATGGAGAAATTACTAATTTTTCAGTATTAACATATTGCTTTATTAGTCTGTTTTTCTGTTAGTATCAATCATTATAAAGAATTCTAGTGACAAAAAAAATCATACTTAACTTTAAATTATCTTCATAATACTCTTTCGTAATATTCCTATATTGTCTTTAGCTGTATAATTTTCCTATGGTATTTTTAAATTCCTCATATTTAGAATTTCTTGCGAGAAGAATAATCATCTAGTTTCTACATATTATTATTATTATTATTATTATTATTATTATTATTATTATTATTATTATTATTATTATTATTACCAATATTTGCAAAAAACCTATTCCGGATAACAATGTTGTTATTTGTATAATATGGGCAGCTCGTGGAAACATAATTGTATGCCACATTTTCTGACTTTCGAGTAAGTATGAAAAGAAAGTTCATCATTCCTATGCAATTCGATACAATGACACATACCAAACAAGTTTCCCTTGTGGTTTAATACCAATCCGGTCCACGTAATAACTTACTTTTACCAGAAGTGACAATTAACATGATGTTCGCTAAATCCTCTCATACCATGGTAAAAATGAAATAAAATCAAGTTTTATGTCCCACGGTTATGCCGGTTAGGCTAAAGGAGACAGAGATGATGAGAGGAATGGTGGCATGAAGTAAGTGGAAGGAAATGGGAGAAACCCAAGAAAGCCCACAAGCACGGTTTTTGTCCACCACAAAGTCCACACGGCGCGAGCTGGGATCGAACCAGGGACCCCAAGCACCTGAGGTGAACGCTCTACCACTGAGCTACCGCGCCTCCGAGCTACCGCGCATGTTTCATCTAGTACTTCTATTTCGCTCAAATAAGAAGTTGTTGTTTCCACTTTGTGCTGCCTGTGCCACAGCATTAAATCAAGATTCTGAATGTACACATACCGACAGTGAACGAAGTCTAACAGGAACGTGGGTGTCCTATGAAATTCAAAAAGCCATTGAACTTGGGTATCAAGTCATTGAAATTTACGAAATTTGGGATTACGACATCACCGTATATGATCCTGAAACCAAGACTGGCGGATTATTCAGCGAATACATTAACACATTTTTGAAATCGAAGCTAGAATCTTCTGGATGGCCTGCCAATTTCGTCACCGAAGAAGAAAAACAGCAGTATATTCAAATGGTACAACAACGGGAAGGAATAACTTTGGATGCAGCAAATATAATGACAAATTCAGCACGCCGTAGTCTTGCAAAACTCTGTTTGAATGCCTTCTGGGGACGACTCGCTATAAGAGACAATTTCAGCCAAACAACCATCATTAACGACCCCAAAGAACTGTATTAGAAATTAACTGCTCCAGATATAAAAGTCAACCAAATTTTACCTGTTAACGATTCGTTGTTATACCTTTATTGGCAGTATGAGATGATGTTCCAGTACAAAATCACAATTCTAATGTTGTCCTTGGAGCTTTTACAACGTGTCAAGCTCGCCTGGAACTCACAAATATTTAGAATTGTTGCAAGAAAGAGTACTATAATTCGATACAGATTCCGTGATATTCACGCAGCGACCATCAGAGCCCACAATAGAACCAGAAGTATTTCTTGGTTCAATGTCAAATGAACTGGAATCAATTTGACCAAAAGCATACATTAAAAATTTCGTGTCTGGTGGCCCAAAACAGTACGCCTTGGAAATCTACGACCCCGACACGAAATCAACCAGTTATGTATTCAAAATTCGTGGGTTTACACTCAATTATACTGCAAGTCAAAAGTTAAATTTCAATAGTCTAGAGCAAATGATCGTAAATCAATCGAGTGAAAAAATCTCCATTAGCACGCCACACAAAATTTACAGAACCCACGATCATCATCTTGTCACAAAACCTGAAGAAAATAGGTACAGTTTCAACTATAAAAAACGCCGATTAATACCAGACACATACGAGACATTGCCCTATGGGTATAAAAAAGTCAGAACTGAATAACAGCCATATTTTTTCCTAATCCCACCAACATCACCTCCCAAAGATGGGGCAAAGAATCAACACGGGACATGCTTCAACGATGCACGAGCGGAGACAAACTCAGATGACATCACCTTGCAGAAACACGTGGAGAAAAAAAAAAGAATTCAGGTACGTCACATTTGCTTTCCTTTTTCTCACCTCACTCTCTCTTGATTAGTTAGTTCGATGTTAATAATCTGTTTCTCTTCTTTCACAGGAAACAAAATAAATACAGTAAAACCTGTCTTCAACGGACCCTTTATTAAACGGAAAACTGTCTTGAACGGAAATATTTCACGGTCCCATGAATTTTGGAGAACAAAACGTGTAAAAGTCCCTTCACTAAGCGGAAACTGTGTTACGCGGACAACGGAAAGAAAAATAAACATTTAACGGAAAATTATGAGTTCCGGACTACAGCGTTTAGAAGATGTTTAGACATTTTGTGAGACATATACATTACACTGTCTGCGATAAAATGTTCGTTCTTTTGTTAAATATTTCTGGACAGAGTTTCCCTTCCCCAACCACTACTCATATTCACCCCCCACAAATTGTCTTTAATCCCCGCAACTTAATCAAGAATCATACGGAATATCGGAAAGAAGAAAACGAGATAGAGGAAGAAGAGGAATACGATACCGAGTTCGAAGAAGAGTGAAGAATAAATACATATCAAGAGGCCCTCAGAAGTTTTACTGCAAAAATTTGCCTTACGGAAAAATGATTCTGATTCACTTAGTATAATTTCTCATTCTAAAGTGTACGCGGAAAGTCAAGAAGCCAAGGCTATTAGAAAAATAAAGTAACGTGTGCATAGTATATTTTGTATTCATTTTATTTTTATTTTTATTTTTATTTATTTATTTATTTATTTATTTATTTTTGTATATTTATTCGTAGAAGAAAGAAGTACTGTAATCGAACAATGTACGTACAGCAATATATATTCTAAGTATGCTTCTTTATAAGCATGTATCTTTTTTTTTTTTTAAAAAAAAAAGGAAAGGTCTACCTCCACTAAGCGGAAACCTGACTTTAACGGAAATTTTTGCAAGTCTCGCTCGATTCCGCTAAAGACAGGTTTCACTGTATTACCATGTATATTCATATGTTTTATTTTCTCTTTACAGAATTTGTACCCGTCACGGACACGCCTTTCTTTGAAGAAATGCACACAAAGATGGAGAAAAAGAAATTCTGTATTCTATTTCACATGCATAAAATAAATGTACAGAAACATGAAAAAAAGTAATTCTGTATTTTATTTCACATCCTAAATCAAATTCTTTTCCTGTTAGTGCGGCAGTTTAGCTAGGCTATTTCAACATAGTGTGCACTTTTTGATAAAAGCACCAAATTTGGCACAGAGCTATACAGTTGTAAGATGAACAAATTTGGATGTGGAGCCATCGGCCAACTGACCCCTGGCGGCCCTGGTGACCATTTTCCAAAATGGCCGCCATTGGACATCCGAAAGACAACAGAAGTTAGATAAAGTTTGTTGCTGAAGATTTTAATAGATGCTTTGAAGAAAAGTATGCCAGCTAATTTGTAAGTTATATATATTTAGTTGATAATTTTACATTTCAGAGCATTACCCGTCGCAAGCACACAGTGGTGTGCATTCCAGACTGGCCTTCTTGCACTTGCACTTTTTCATGCAGTCTTTGCATTTCCAAGAGACGAGCTCCCAGCAGATCTTGGATGCTTCGAGTAGCGTTGTCCATACACACCGCTGGTCTTGATCCAACCTCAGTCGCTTGGTAATGGTAGTGTTGGTGCAGGAACCATGGCCTAACCCTAGGCATGTCCGCCCAGATATACTGCTCTTCGGACGTGCTGCTCAAGGGCTGCTCTTGTCGGTGGGATGAGCTGGGCATTGTTTTTCTTTGCAAACAGTTTGCGACGTGCCTTGTCTATGTCCCTTTCTGTGCTTGTTCTGTCATAAAGCAGTATGATGAACCTTTCAATTATATGCATGGCGTCTTCATTAATACAATCTGGTGCAGTGGAGAGAAGAGTGAGCGTCTGCGTGGGCTCAGGTAGCACTGTCCGTACTGCCCATGCTGTTCTCTTTCCACGTCCGGCGAAGCAGGAGACCGTGTCGCAGCTCGTCAAAGTATGAAACATCGGTAGTGCCTGAGCTCTTTCAGGACCCCGAGCAATTTCATGAGCTGCCAAACAGCGGAACGTCTTCCCCGAGCCGAAGGATACCCACACTTCAGTTTCCTCATTCAAGGTGCGTGTCAGAGCCACCGCCAGGACAACAATATCAGTGTCTACTGTGCAGATGAGGATCTTCTTGTGACCATTGTGAGCAACGTGGGCGGCATGCAACATAATACGGGTAACGGCCTCCTCGTGGTTGCAAGGTGCCAGGGATGAAATATCCAAAAGCGCTGGCTTTCTCAAGTCATCATCTCCTTTAGTGATGAGCAGCTTCTTATCTTCAAGCTGGAATGAGTCGTAAAGGATGTCAGAGAGGAAGATGAACAGCTCTGTCTTGTTTTCGTTGACTCTGAGGAAGCTGGCCCAGTTCCCGGGTATAGTTGAATTACCCACCACTCGTTTTCTCACCATTTTTCCCCGCTTGGCTCTTGCTGCATCTTTCAACGATTTTCTTATGTAGCGGTCCCACACCAGGTCCAGTCGCGTGGCTTGATGAAATTTTGAGAGTATGTGAGACACAAAAACTTGCAGGGCATATTCTTTGAAGGTTTTTGCCGTAGCAGGTTTCAGCAACTGAATTTGTCCATCTAGGACAATGCTGCTTGTTGGAGGAAACTCAGACCTAGGCTGACTGAAGTCTTCTAGGCAACTGAGAAGATCACTCTTTACATCAAACCCGATGCCTCCGCCGTCCGATAGTGCAGGAGGGAAAGCTTGGTTTTCATGTTTGAAGAATTCGTCTAGATTTCTATCCCGGTTCTGGCATCCGATATACAGACGAGAGAAGAGGTTCACGTCGTTTCAGAGGGATTTCATTTGCTGCTTGCCCTTTGCTTGAGATTTTGTTGTAGTCTGACCAAATATTATGATATTGTTTCTTTTGATATGATCATGTATGGGTTTCGTTCTCTCCACCAGGCGTTCTCTGACAAATTTTTCAAACTGCACCTGTCCCATTTTATATGCACGACGAAGGTCGTCTACAGCTCGACATGGCGCAATCTCCTTGGTCTCAAGTACCAACAGACCTTAACTATCCTCTTCAAATGGATTCCTAAAGTCTTTCATCACTTTGATCATTGACTGTACATCTTTTTGGAAAGCAGTTTGCACACTCGATGTCTGGTCATGATGCTTTGTGTCTTTTGATCGTTCTCTGTTAGAGTCCTGGAACTCTTCGATGAAGCTGGCAATCTCTGATCCTGCCACCATCCACCGTCGCATTGCGTTGGGATTGTCAGTCAGACCTACTGTACCTCCATCTCCTTTTATTGCTGCAATATTCTGTTCGTTGGCATGATCGATAGGAATGGCGGAGGACGGCCTAGTCGTTTTGTGGACTGTGAAATTCCCTGCGAAGAAATCATCGGCTATTTCAGGGTGTTTAGTCGGCAGTTCCACCATGTCTCGCAGACGCACAGGAATCCAGCGCGCGTAGTTGATGTGGTGATCCAAGGCATGGAACGACACTGCTATTTCTTTGAGGGCATGGACGTACATAGCAAACGATGCTTGGCGCAGAGAGCGCACGTACACTAAGATCGTCAGTTTCAATTCCAGTACAGTTACCCAGTAGTGGAACTGGGGGCAAGTCTCCGCCTTTTGCTGGCACCACTCTGCGAACTCAAGATGCTTGGTGCTGGCGTCACGCAACTGGTCAATGTAGTGGTTGTATGCATTCTGCTGCAGGGTGAAGAGGGCTGCTGATGTTACTTGATGCGCTCTCCTGGTTCCAGTGACATGTGATGCCCGCAGGAAGGAATCCGCTGTCTCGACACTGGTGACCTCTGCCTCAACCAGTGCTTGCACTCATCCGCTCCCTCGCAACAAGCCACCAATGGTCTTCAGCGCTGCCATCTCGATATGAAGACCTCCGAAGAGGATGGCGAACTTCTCTTCACCGTATACCTGTAGCAACTTCCATTGGATTTGCTTTGCCAGTGAAAAATGCGGTTGGTCGAATGAGCACTGGAATCTGGCCAGGGTAAAGTTGTTCCACTGCGTTCCTGACGACATCCATGGAGTGCTTGATCATAGCGACGGTATGGGCGCTCTCCAAGAAGAGTGGGAGTAGTGAGGTGGGGCAGATAGCCCGACTTGTGTTATTGGCCTGTAGACTTGCGTGGTGTGCAGCCCATGAAGTGTTTTCTAATGGAAAAGTTTCTTTTACGGCTAATTGGGTGAGTTGTAGCCAAAGATACTCTGTTTCAATATGTTGCTTGAGGCCGCTGCTGCCACTCAGGAATCTCACGTTGGTAACCGGTACCTGCGTGTTCTTGATGCTGCTGTTGACGGATGGAACGTCTGTATATTATTGTGGCAAACGGTCAACTGATTTGAGGCCTCTTTCGTTCGACCCTCCGAGGATACTGATGCAGCGGTCAACACCGGCTCCATGGAAGGCAGGATGTTGCACCAGTGAAATAGCAGTCCCATGAAATGACTGTTTTGAGATCGTAGAACTTGGATTATGGTCGATGTTGTCTACGGCGGCTGTGGTGAAGACTTTGCCTATCATCTTGGGAGGGCAGACTACTTGCTTCTGGTGGTAGAGGCGGCAGGCCCTGTTCCCCAACTGTGCGGAGAGGGACAGGACTCGTTCGTAGGAAATAGAAATTCCCATGTGTGAAAGCTTGCAGACTAGCTTTCTTTTACGAGTGTGTGCATGTAGCATGAGTCCGATATAAATGGAAAGTGGCGTCTCCTCCGTGGTGGCGTGCCGGACTGGTCGAGATGTACTGCCTATGTCGGCTCTTCGGTGCTTCACACAATTGAATTTGAGGAGTTGGCTGATAGACAGTGCCGCTTGTGTAGTGCTTTCTCTAACGTGTTTGATACTAGATCCTTCCAAGATCACAGTGACTAGGGCAAGCAACACGGATGGCACGGAATCCTGTTGACAGTCTGGAGGAAATTCGTTGAACACATTGTCATCTCTGAAGATGTGGCATCGCACAATTTGGGCAGCGCACGCCAAACGGACAACATCAGTATCTGTATCCAGTTCACAAGCCTTTGCCAAGGCATCGCCGAGGTCTTTATTAAATGCAAACAGGACATCGCGCCCCTGATGCTGTATACACATATTAGGAAAGCAGTCTCTGTTTAAGACGGGTCTGTGCACTCTGCCTTCATACTTGATTCTCAACATTTGTTCCATCCGCGAAACATATAACTGGGTCAGGTCTGCAAGTTTGAAAACCTGAGCCGTCTCACCTTCTGCTAAAACTTCTTCAATAAACACGAATAGTTGTGCAAAGGCAAGCCCTTCTATTACTTGTTCATCATTTGATTTTTACGAGACATTCCCTTAATCTTCCGGACGCGGCTGTACAAATTCACGAGACAATTGCGGTGGTACTTCGCATCCTGTGCAATCATGTCCCCAGCTTTGAGTTTCGTCTGTAGGTCCATATCGCCAAGAATCATTGCAAACGACCTGACACGCGTGTCCAGTTGGAATGTCGCAGCTTCATGAAGAGGGGCACGACCAGCAGTTTTTCCGCAGAAGAAACATTTCACTTCTCGTTGTTTAGGATCAGTACGCGATTGTCGTGACAGACTGCATTTTCGCTTGTGGTCAGCAGCTTTCTGTACTTCGTCATTATCGCCTATTTTCAGCTGCCTCTTTTCTGCTCTCTCTAACTTGGTTTTGTTATACCTCAGCTTGCAGGTTTTATAGTATCGTGCAATGTTTGCAAACAATGCTACTTCAACGCCACTTCCTTCATTTAGTCGGCTAAAAAGAAATGATTTGGGGAGAAGCTCAAGGTCATTGAACCTTTTCAGATATCCTGCGACAATGCTGTTGCTGCTCCCCTTGTCTTTACGTTTATTCCTGGATGGACATGTTAACGACTCTCGCGTCACTTCTTGACATATGAAGCATAATGACCAGTCTGTCTCTGTTCTTGCTGTTCGGCAGGAGGTAGACTGTACTGTTTCTGCTTCTTCACCACGACGCTTCACGAGTTTGAAGACCTTCGACATTGTTCTCGAAACAGAGAAGGAAGAATGAGTAAACATGTAAATAAGTATTAAAAAGTAGCATCTTTCGAAATTTCAAAGCTAGCTCAAATTAGTGATTGTTTATAATAGTCCGAAAGTTTAGCTGGATATTTCAACATATTATGCACTTTCTGATAAAAGCACCAAAATTTACACTCCAGTAATATCGTATCTCAAGTGACACTCCGGGAAAGTTTTTTTTTATTTTTTTCAAAAATGTTGTATTTGTAGTTATGCAATGGGGATGAAAGGGTTAAATGTTTTTTTATTCAAAACATTCAGTAAAACATTCAGCAACAAACTATCTAATTTCTGTTGTCTTTCGGGAGTCTACTGGCGGCCATTTTGGAAAATGGCTACTATGGCTGCCAGGGGTCAGTTGGCCGATTGCTCCACATCCAAATTTGTTCATATTATATCTGTCTACCTCCGTGCCAAATTAAGTGCTTTTATCAAAAAGTGCACAATAGGTTAAAAAAACTGATTCAGAAATTTTTTTTGTGTACAAAATAAAAATCTGTTTCAGAAACGTTTTTTGTGTACGAAACAAAATTGGTTTCAGAAAATTTTTTTGCTTACGAAACAAAACTGGTTCAGAAAATTTTTGTGTACAAAACAAAATTTTCAGAAAAATTTTTGTGTACGAAACAAAATTGTTTCAGAAATTTCTTTTTGTGTACGAAACAAAACCGGTTCAGAAAATTTTTGTGTACGAAACAAAATTCTGTTTCAGAAAATTTTTTGTGTACAAAACAAAAACTGAATCAGAAAAAAATTTATGTACAAAAAATTCTGTTTCAGAAAAAAATTTTGTGTACAAAACAAAAATCAGTTTGCGTCACGAAACTGCTCCGACTAAATGAATCGATTCATTCTGATAGTGTTGGCAACACTGGAAAATCTCGCTAAGTATCGCTCAGACACTGAGTTGCAGCGAACACAACTATATTCGAACCAACAACCCTAAACGTCTGATTCATCTCTAAATACATCCAACTAAACAATATGATTATGTTTATACGTTTTAATGCCAATATTTAGCACTGAGTCAGCAAGGTTTCCTTCAAGGTCAAAGTCGCACACGAAGTAAAAATATGACAACACAGATCTTCTATCTTTCTATATGAAACACAAACCTAGTGTAAACTGCTCGCACTGAAATGTGTAATGTAATATAATCTGTTTAAATCTGCTCGTCTTCTTTTCATACGCGAAACTGTTCGCATTGAATGAAGTACGGTGGCTCAGCGCTTGTCTCTAATGTGTGAGGTTCCTGCTTCAATCCACAAAGAAGTAAGTTCATGTTTCCTCCTATCCTTTCTCATCATCGTTTCAAGGGGGACGTTAAACTCATTTCCTGAAACTAACACCAAGAATCAAACTCGAGATCATTATATTGTAATCAACAAAATAAAATTTCTCAATGGGTCACGGTCGCTTAGCGGTTGTCTCTAATGGGTGAGGTCCCTGCTTCAATCCTCAATCAAGGAAGTTCATGTTTTCCCCTGTTTCGTCCTATCATTTTTCATCACAATCGTTAAATTCAACATTTCCTGAAACTAGCACCAAGAATCGAACTCGGGACGATTGCAAGGTATCCATGTTCACCCCTGAAGCGGAACAAAATGGATCACAAAGTACTTATCAAATTTAAGGGAACAATTTTAAATACGCCTCCATATAACGTAATAAGGCTCCAAAGGGAACGATGACTCCCAAATTTAAAAAAATAAATCATTGTACTCTATTATATAACGAAAATGTCTCGTGAAAGATAAGAGGATAAGTTAAAAAAACTTCCGAAATTGATATTTTTATACTCATCGAAGAGTACGAGGTGCGATACTCCCCTCCCCCCCAACTCCAGATGTAAATCAATGTGATCTTATGTGTCCTGAGTGATCCTTGACCCGTGAGTAAACATAAGCAAAATTTCAATAGGTAATGCAATTCCGGGCCAAAGCATCTCTAATTCATTCGCTATGGTCCATGTGGGGGTCCCAAATTGTATAATCAAGAGTGAAATAGGGTTACCCCGACGTCAAACAAACACATTATCTAGCACCAGTAAGGGACGTGGTGGCTCAATGGTAGAACATTCGCCTCTGCTGTATGGGGTCCCTGGTTCAAACACAACTCCCGCCAAGTGAACTTTATGGTGGGCAAACACCGTATGTGGGGTTTCCTCGGGGTTCTCCAGTTTCCTCCCACACTTGGTGTTTGGTATGACTGCACCGTAACACCATTCAATTTCATTAAATTTCTTAGTAAACATTTGATCGCGTTCATTTAATAAACGATTTATAAAACATGTTTTACCTGCACGTGAAGGACCAGCAATTAAAATGGTTGATGGATGTTGAAACTTTAACATCTTGTATTAAAATGAATGCACACAACAGATACTATACTTTATATACACACATGCACACACACAAACACATTCACACAAAATTAAATAATTTTTTACTATGATCACAGCCTAGCTGTTCTGATGAGATTCCAAAAGGAATCGAAAGAGCAAAAGTTAACAATGAGTTTGCACAACAAACAATCCAATAAATAAGTAGAGCTTCCATAGAAAGCAAACGCTAAAGCACACACACACACAAACACATACACACACACACACGCACAACGCATTATCACTTATAGGTCGGGTTAAAATTATTCTACATTGCCATGAGGTAAACTACGTGTTTTTGGTATCGGTCCGTTATTTTGTATATCGTCAATTCGTTTCCCTTTGTTATTTACCTTTTAGTGTGTTTTCGTCTCTTTACGTGAAAAGATTTTGAAGCCCTGTTTTCGCATGATACTATTTGGATACTCTATGATGGTTGAACTAATTTCTCCACTCACTAATCCATAGAAACTCTCAAAGTTTATTCTTTAAGAGGTCCTATCATTTAGTGAATTTCCCCGAATTTTGTGAATATAACGAAATTCCCCTGAGGCATTTTTAAGCCTTATACTATAATTTTTTGGCCCTAGGCCTATAAACGTCACAAACTCCCACCCTTGATCTATTTCATTAGTCAGATCTCCCAAATAGTTTCCAAGCTTCAACGGAGGTTCCCTATCTTTCTCACACGTAAACATAATATTGTCTTTATCACAATAAATTACGTCATTAGGTCCTACAGTCACAAGTAAATCATACAATTGTAGCCTGGCCCATGAAGTAATAAAACCAGCAAGTATGACGTTGGAAAATACCAGAGGTACATTCTCAGTTTCCAGGTCTTTATTTGTGAGAATGAGATGATCTTCACCAACTGGAACACTATGAACCTCATACCGCGGTGTAGTATGGTACCTATGAAACTGCCCCACTATCAACAATCACACACTGCGTCATATCTGTGCGCTTCCCCATTTTCCATGTAAGGAATTGAGGTACAACTTCGCGTATTGTCTAAGTCCAGGGTTCGTTCTAATATTATCTTTATTTAATCTTATGCCTACATGAGCATAATAATCGTCAATGTATTTTGCTTGTCTTCTTCAGTTTTACACCAAGCAGGATAGCCTGAGGCTTCCTGCTTCATTTGAAGAAACGTAATCACATAGTCCCAGAATAAACAAGGTGAATTCCGATCTTCAAAACCCACCAGTTTGAATTCTCAAATTTCATATAGTTTGACGATCTTATAGCCGTTTGCAACAGCACGGTTAAGCTCTGGTGTACAAAAAGTTCCAGTCAATGCGCGTTCAGAATCGCTATGTGTGCAATTGTCATTAATTTCATCTTCCATACATAGTCTGCAAAGACCGAAAAGTAATCGGCCTTGCGCTACGTACGGCAAAACGGGGAAAAAGAGTTGTTTTGAAGCCAATATGGTAATTTTACAATTCCATGAGTTTTTCCCTTATCTTTGAAAACTGGCCCATTATGCACCTTAGGTGGTCCCACCGGAAGAGATTTCCTTGCCATTACCCACGGATATAACGATGTGATATCAAAATTTTTAATTTCTTCATCGTTCGCCCACTTCACATATGAACGAAAAACTTCTGTTCGTCCGCCGTTGTAGCAACTCTTAGGAATAAGAAAGTCGGCGGTAGTAGTGCAATGTTCTTTAAGGAACTTTAGTAACTCTACAGCTGTGCGTACTTTATCATCCCAAGAGCACTCCCATATCTCATACAAATTCATATTGAGAATTTATGTGAAATATTTTCGACGGATTTCCGTGTGTTCGTACCTTTTTTCAAATGTGTTGTACAGACCATGCGCGTTATCTATTATGGCATTACGATTATTCGGGAAACACGTCTTGCATGCATGCCAGTAACATCACATAAATTCGAAGACAGCGTTGAGCTCTGCATGGTATTCGTCAACATTATACCTTCCAAAAGATTGCTCTGCATTTCGTCCAGCATGCTGAATTTCTATACCCATTTGGTGCTCCATATATTTTAGCCATTTCATTGCTGTCTCGCTTGTTTTTGTTTTATTATGGAACCCCAAAGGTGGTATAATAGAAATACTTTCTTCTGGAAGATGTGATATTCGATATGTTTGCATGGCTAAACTTGCAATTGTTGACGAAACAAGACTCTCTCAATCGCACATGTTTTTCGTGCCATACCTCCAACCGCTGTCTTTCTTCTGTACTTCACGATTCAGGGTCTTCGTATTCTATATCCGGATAGGGTCGTACATAATTTTGATTTTCTACTGTGTTAAACAAATATGGGAAATCTCCCTTCTTTAACTTTTCAGAAAGGCCTAATGTCTTCGGGAGTCTTGACAATCTGACCCCGAGGAAAATATAAGAATCCCTGAAAATGATTTTTTATCAATGGAAATACTAAAAATGTTCTGACCCTGAATTAAGGTTTTTGGAATAATATGCTGGGACTCGATGAGAGATCTCAGACAGAAAATGCTGTCAAAGCGTGAAGCATTATGTGCGATTACACAAAGCTCATTAAATATGGGTCTATCTAATAATATATGTGTAATAAACTCATCAGTGGTTTTAAAAGAAAACTAGCGATTACCGCTTTCGTCGCCACATCTACTTCAGGGCTTATCAATGTCTTTGAATATACATTCATGGCACACGTGTCTAAGGCAGACTAGGCAAACTTCATGTTCCCGCTCGCCACGCTCATTTTCCGGTTTGAGCATGGTCTCTACGTAATAAATAATATAAAGAAACCTCTTGATATGAGTAGGTTTAAGTTTCTTCACATAGCGTGAGTGACCTTTCTGTACATGTTCACGACAAGTACTGCAAAAGTATTCACCACATGCATGATCCGATTTCCGACTTCTTAAATCATAGATTGCATTACACTTGGTGCAGACCTTAACATATTCACACACACTTTTGCAAATTTTATTACCTTTTAAGTGATTATCAAAACATTTACCCCTAGTGAAATATCTGTTGCATGCATACGTTTCCTTTTATACATGTTAATGTCTACTTTATGCACATGCTCGCAATATGAACACATTCATTCACACTTATGTGATCGATTTGGACCATTAAAACCCATTAAAATATTTAAACAATACTTCCCCTTTCTTAGAAATGAAGTAATTTTTCTAATAGGACGAAAATGTCCAATAGCTCCCCTCTCATCAAAATAAATATAAACTGGTTTTGCTTCCTTTAAATCTGATCGTTGTACTCCTGTTTCTGAGTACGCACTCTAACTTCACGTTTCGTTTCGGGACCTTTTTCATAAATAATAATTTGATAATTTTTACTCAAATGATTTTGAAATAGTTCAACATCATTAAAATCACATCCATTTTTCCCTTTAACCTGCACGTGTACAGAGGGCAATAGCTGTACTCTTTAATTCGTGACGAGCTGGGTCTGTTAAACGGGATAAATTAGAGTGAGAGTCAGTATATTTAGCTACGCCCCAAGCGATACTTTTTGGTAATCAAAGTTTCTCAGTATCGCTTCCCGGAAGATCTACCAAATGTTGTACCAAAAATTCATTCAAGGGTAAATATGTGATTACTGAGGAATTGTTACTTCGACTTCTTCCAGCACCAAACATCGAATTTACTACATGGAACCGAAATTGGACATTATCACCTAAAAGAAAGTGTTCATTATTATTTAGAACTCTAGTAATGGAAGCTAAAATGAACTTGGCAGAAATATCTTAGCGGCGACTCCATGGAATATACACTGCTTTGTTATCCTTACTATTCGACGAATCAATGTACATTCCAACAAAATCATTAGGTCTTGCATTATTAAGTACATTATTCAATGCAAAGTTCATTAAGTTTTCAATATAGGCCGCAGGATTTCTGATTTCTTCATTTTCCCTTGGCCTTACCGCAATTTCATGTCCCAGTAAGTTAAACTTAGTAAAACTCTTTCTGCTTTCGGGTACAACTTCGAAGTTACCTTCCCCTGTATTATGAACATCTCTTTGACCGCTACGATCAACCATAGGAACATACCCGGATGTGCTTGGTTGTGGAGACCGCATCCCGTAACCCCGAGTATCCCGTGAACATTGTAAACTTGATGCTTGTACTTCTTCAGTTATTGCATTCACAGGATTTTTTCCATTTTCACATAGTTCATTCAATAATGCCTCTATATAATCAGATGTTCTAAATTTGTCTCGATTAAATACAACTGCGGAATTTTGAATCAAATGCGTACCATCTGCTTCACTATCTAAATGTTCATT
Source organism: Thermobia domestica (assembly GCF_964235325.1). Taxonomy (NCBI): domain Eukaryota; kingdom Metazoa; phylum Arthropoda; class Insecta; order Zygentoma; family Lepismatidae; genus Thermobia; species Thermobia domestica. The sequence goes on along the minus strand of NC_137470.1, from coordinate 159,498,137 downwards.
AATATTCTCATCAATTAAATTAAAATCTACTTCTTGAAGTGTATTTTCCAAGGTTACATATTCTTGGTGGACCGAGGTCACCTGAATTCTCATCAAGAGATGGCATCACATTATTAATAACCAAAATAAAACGCGATCCAAAATTGCAAAATTCGGCCACCTCTACTGCATTCATCCTATCAACCTGCCCTTGATTAAAATAATTTAAATGAACAAATTTATCATGTGCCCACTGGTACATAGCTTGTTCACGGAAAAATCCATGTGTGAACAAGTCTACGATATCGACACTTGATATTACATACTGTAAAACTATTGCCTGATTCTCTTGGTAGAAATGAAAAAGAGCAGATAGCAAGGTATCATACCTTTCACTTCCTCGTAGTCCCTGGCGTTGTTTGTCCATAATTTTCCACCAGGTCTCCAACACACGTTCCTTTGTACTAAGTCCCTCAATCACTGCCGCCAAGTAAATTTCAACAACTTCATTGAAGTCATTCAGGAGCAAATATCCAAGAAATTCCATCTGTAAATACATAAAAAGAAAAATAACTGAGTATTTTACATACAAAATAAATAAATAAATACAATATTGTTCTTTTATCAAATAGTTCAAGTGCATTGGTTCTGGATTTAATTGCTAATAAAATCTAGTGTATTTTCGTCCAGGAGATTTGGCACGTCGGTGCAAAGAAAAAGATTTTAAGTAAATATAACCAGGTTAATGAATAATAATAATGCAGAGAAATAATACAAAGTTAGGAAATTATTAAAGAAACGTTAATATTAGGTAAGTTCAACCGAAATGTTCCAAAAGTATAAACAAAAAGTGCAAAGCAAAATGTTTGATTAATCAATGGACCTAAAAATAAAGCTATCCTATGAAAAAGTGCATAATATATAAAACTGTTATAATTGTTAGGAAACATTAAAAAATACAGAGGGGAGAGAGAGAGAGAGAGTTTGACACTGCAAATCATGGATAGTCTACACCTTTGTTTGAGGATAAGTATTAAAGTCCCTAGCCATGTATAGGTTAACATTAAAATAAACACTACAACACCGTAACTGTTTAAATTCTTATGGGTTGTTAATTACTCGCACACTTCGTGTGAACGTGTTAGGAATTCGCTAGGCATCTGAGCAACCTATGATTGTGAATCTACAAATAATTCGTTTTATTACGTAAACTCCGAAGAATAAAGTCTCATAAAGAGAAACTGCGTTTCGAAAATATTAAAAGTTGTGAACGTATAAATAATTCCGAAAATACTAATTATTTATATTCTCCTAATAATTTATTTATTGGATCGTTTCTTTTAACCTCTCGTAATAGATTACTCGAACAATCTATGATTGTGAACCTACTAATAATTCGAAAATATTAAAAGATGTGAACCTACAAATAATTCCGAAAATACTGAAAGTTGTGATCCATTAAATTATTCAAATGCAATCAAAATTATTTCTTCAAAACTTTCAAATTATAAATAAAAATTCAGAAATGCAAATTGTAATTGATGAAGTATGTATAATAATATAAATATACTTGCGATCTTCTAATTTAATTTGGCATGGCTCTTGTAAATCTGAGAAAAATCTTGATTTCTTCTTTCGAGGATTTACAGTTATCCTTTTTTCCTGATGGTATCGTTAAAATGTTTAAGCCCAACTGTAAGAATACAAAAAAATATTCTTACTAATTTTATTTAAACAATACTTTAGTTTTAATATAAATAAGTCTAGCTTTGATATATTATCGATTAATCTATACAATCTGTAAAAATTATGTCTTACAGGTATCGTTACCAGCAAACATATGATAACATTTTTTCATCCATGCGTTTTATATACACTATACTGGCCAAAGGAACAAAAAAGTTTCAAGGGAGGTTTCAACATGTGCAAAAACACAAACAAAAGGAAATTCCTGCCATTACTAAACAAGAATTTTTAAGTCAGTGGGGGAAGTGATCAAAGGAATACCGCGCACAAACATTCCTCTTGACGTCAAAAGGAAAATAAAATAAAAGCTATACCAACAGTTTAAAAATATGGGAGGGAAATAGCAAAAACTTGAAATAAACCTGTTAGGTTAAAAGAAAGAAAATGAAATGAATCTTAAGGCATTTGGGAAAAAGAAAAAGTGAGGACATGCATCTGCACCTCAATAATAAAAATATTAAAAGAGTATACTGCAAATCAATATAGCAAGCCCCAAAAAAATCGAAAAACAAAAAATCAAAAAACTAGAACCATAAAAACATGCATCTGTACCTCAATAATAAGAATATTAAAAGAGTATACTGCAAATCAATATAGCAAGCCCAAAAAACTCGAAAAACAAAAATGAAAAAACTAGAACCATAAAAATATGCATCTGTACCTCAATAATAAGAATATTAAAAGAGTATACTGCAAATCAGTATAGGAAGCCTAGAAAACTCGAAAAATGAAAAAACTAAAACCATAAAAACATGCATCTGTACCTCAATAATATGAATATTAAAAGAGAATACTGCAAATCAATATAGCAAGCCCAAAAAACTCGAAAAACAAGAAATGAAAAAACTAGAACCACAAAAACATGCATCTGTACCTCAATAATAAGAATATTAAAAGAGTATAGTGAAAATCAATATAGCAAGTCCAGAAAACTCGAAAAACTAAAAATGAAAAACTAGAACCATAAAAACATGCATCTGTACCTCAATAATAAGAATATTAAAAGAGTATACTGCAAATCAATATAGCAAGTCCAGAAAACTCGAAAAACAAAAAAATTAAAAACTAGAACCATAAAAACATGCATCTGTACCTCAATAATAAGAATATTAAAAGAGTATATTGAAAATCAATATTGCAAGCCCAAAAAACTCGAAAAACAAAAAATCGGCAAATTTTTATATTTTGTCTAATGTGTGTGCTTACCAAATGTGTATCGTAAGTCAAATACTATGTATGATGGTATACATATCTTGTCCAATAGGAAATGTTCACGTTTACTAAGTCTCATCTACTGCCTATTCCGTTCACCAAGCATATAGTGCCTTTATATCGCATACACTAAATGCTAGCCGTCATATATACTGTACTCTACATAGCAATACATTTCATAGGAAAAGTCAACCATATTTTTTTCAACTTTAGTAAGCCTGAGGATTCAAGTTTAAGATTGTACGTTAAACCAAGATTAGTAGCCATGTAGGGGATAGGTGGAGTCGGTATTAGTATCAAATCCCTAACAGCACAGTTACATAGCATGGATCATGTTTCCTTACGTACATGGGAATGTCACCCATTTTAAAATATTAAGCGTTGGACGGTGTACTACATGCACAATATGAACCGTCTATATGTACTACCCAACTCTTTTACTTGTCTATATGTATAAGATATAATGGTATATACAAGCCTTATCGTTGATAATATATGAATTATGCAGAAAAAGTTGGCAATATCTACCATAGTCAGCGCCATTTTTATTTTTCCAGGCAGCGCCATTTGTTTTCTACTTGACGTATCACTACCGCTATTAGTTTGCCCGAGCGCCGCGTCCGTGTGCCATCTTACTTGCGCGGCGTTGTTTCTCCCGGATGCCGGAAGTATGTCCCGCAGTTGCCGGTAAGCTTTTTTCGCTCCGTCCCGTATGCGGCTTTTTCATTTGCGTGTGCGCGACAAAATGGCGGAAAAAACAGGTTCACATTAACATTCCCGCCGCCATATTTAATTTTCGTACATTGATGTTCAAATGTTTCCTGAAAGTGACCGTGTTCTTTCATTCAAAACAGTGTGTCCAGTTCCCGGTCTAACATTATGTACGATCTTCCGCAAAGTGCTGTCGCAAGAAACAATGGTAATCCGAGAAATAAGTAAGTTAAGTTTCTTTTTTCATACACATACTCTATATTTAACTGTACATACATTCTTATGTCATTACCAATATACTTCTATATTATACTTAAACAATAACACACACACACACATTTGTCCGCGTACATACAAATAAAATAACCATCCATACAAATATACATACATACATACATACACATGGGACCGCAATACATTATTGGCAAGGCAAGGCATTCACCTCTGATGTTGGTTGCTCAGTGGCAGAGCGTTCATTTCTAATACGAGTTGATCTCGGGTTTGATCCCAGCTCCCACCAATTGAATTTGTGGTGGACAAACGCCATGTGCGTGGGTTTCCTCGGGGTTCTCCCGTTTCCTTCTACTTTCTATTTACCTTTCATGAAAGTAATGGGACAAAAAAGTCATCATCGTCTCCTTTAGCCTAACCGGCATAATCGTGGGACGTAAAACTCAAAGATTTCATTTCATTTTACCTCTGGTGGTTGGGGTCCCGGGTTCAATCTCCGGTCAATTATTTAAACACATTCATGACAAACCTCAGGTGTGGATTATTTTATAATTTTGGTGGACAAACAACATGTCTGTGGGTTTATCGGAGTTCCCCATCTCCTCATGCATAATTAATCTACCGTTCTTCAGTTTTACTCATTTTAAAAGTGCTGGCATAAAAATAGCGTAACACGTATAAGTGCTGCACGGCCAAATTTCATTCACAATTACATACACAGCTACAGAAATAAATCCAGTCATATACACATGTACCCTTATATACAGAGCTGATCGCTTATATATCTTCAAACTTCATACAGAATACGGTACTAAGTTCTACATCTTTAGTCATCCCTAAACTTATCATTTCTAACGTGAAACGACATCTAGTAAGCTACAAATATATCAATTCCCATAAAAATGTCTTGCTACGCCACTACAAGATTCCCACTAGTTTCTTTTCTCGTAGTATCCAAGAAACAGAAATACCTTCTATGCGACCCCATTGGTTCTACGATCGAAAAACCAGATATATTTTAAAATCTCATTCGGTTCTAATAAGACGTATATTTATAAAATTTTTCGTATACACAGCATCATAACAAATAAATATTCAATACTAAAGTTCGGACATCGATCCCCGTCACAAACAATAAATGTGTCTTCTACAAATTTACTCTAATTCTCAATTGTAAATATGTAAATTTTCTCTCTTCTATCATATCACCCATTCACTATATTTACTAGTATTTCCTCAAGTCAAGTTTAATATTCCGATAAACATTAAAGCTAAATCAACGCTAACCTACTCATTATCGTGAAATCCAAACCCTCCCACCTAAAATCCAACCCGGGTCTCTCACCCAACCCGGCGCTAATACAAAAAAAGTGTTAAGGGAAAACGCCTCCCCTCCCAATGTTCACAATTCATATAAATACACGTATAAGAATTCTTACCTTTTAATTGTAGAAGTAATAAGTTTATCAACACTAATCAAATCAAATAAAATTATCCACAGAACAATCACCAACTCCGCAATACACACCTAATAAAATAATAAATTGGTTATATGTTTTGCATCACGTTTTTAAACACGAAGGTTCCCACCTCTAATCAGTCGTCCTCCTCTTTTCAAGTTAAAAGCAATATGGGTGAATGTTCCACACCTGCTAAAAGAAATCTCTTCTCAAAGAAATCGCTTTTAAAAGCAGAAAAAGGATTTTCTTTTCCTAAAAGTAGAAAAAATATATCAATCAGTCAAGTTACTCACTTTCACAAATCTTAGACAGCTGCCCACTCACACTCTCTCTCTTAAATAAGATGTATTCTGTACATTGTGCTCTTTTTTTTCTTCTCACGGTTTTCAACACAGACGTATATGTATATACAAAATCGATGGTGCTTCAAAATAATGGGGGAATTCTCATTTTCTTATTCTTAGAAGGGCCACACAGAACAGTTCATTTTCAGCTTGCACTTGTATATATATTCTCTAGGAAATCAGTCTCCCAACACCTTGTGAAAATATCCATATAATTGGAGGCTCTCTTTCTTAGACCAAGACCACACAGAATACACGCCACCACCCCAATTAGTAAACTTTAAAACATCTGGGGTACCCCCCACACACATACTGTACAAAGCTTCTCACTCTCTCTTCCATCAACATCACCTGTTCTTTTAAATAACATTCATATTGTTCTCTCTCTCTTATTTGATATATGTCATTGTCATCTTCATAGTATTCACACAGGATGTTTACTATCGCCCCCACCACAACCTTTGCAGCTGAGAGAAAAAAAACATTCAAATTGTATACAGGCAGCTGTGTTTTTCGAGTCAACATATCCGTATAGGACCACTCTATCCTATCATTTTGTCTCAAATTCTAAATTTGCGCATGTGACTATCTCTCATCATATTTGCATCTCTCATTCTCCAATATCATCAGCTATGGCATGAGATTCCTTGGGATCAAAACTTGAAATCATAAAAGCGCTATACCAATGGGCTCACTGTCACTAAGCATTTGATTAAATGTATGTTTTCACACTGAAGGTGGGGGATTCGCTCTTCCTACCCTCCTGAAGTGACATAATATTTATTCAGACTCTGCAAAGTAATTTCAGATCAAACGACAGAAAGAGAGTTCATTCCAACAGCAACAGGATTGGACTCTATTTTTTTGTTTCAATTTATCTCCACAAATAGGACAAATATCAAATAATATGTTTGCCATAAGAACTACACGTCTAAGATTCATTTCATTTGGAGAAATGATGCTGTAGACAGTAGTGGGAATTTCGTCCAAGTGTACCTGAATTTTTAGTGCCTGGCGATTATGCCACCCGCCTTCCTTAACAGCTAATTTGGTTGCATACTTCCCGACATATGCTTCGGTCTTAGTTGGTGTAGCACTTTAGCTGTAAATCTCCATATGGCTGTACCATCCAGAAGTGTCCCTTACTGTACATTTATCATCTCATGTATAGTTCTTTTCATTATTATTAATTAATTAAAACTTACCTTTCTAATATAAAAATCGTGTCCTTATATATAACGCCGATGAAAAATAAGAATAGTCTTCAATAAAACTTCTTCTTAAATAAAATTTGGTTTCCACTACGAGATTTATATAATCAAAACTAAGCTTCCTGTTTCTTACTATCTACGTAACAAATTTATCTCAAACATACCAATATTCTTTTCTCCGGAAGAGGCAACAGAATGTTTATCCATATCTTTTATAATCCTTCCAAACCTTTCCTAATATCGATAACCAACTGTCCTCTTCATAATCCATTTAAGTGAAACTGTTCTAAGTTTTGAATGCGTTTTCTCCACAATTTTAATCATGAATCTAATTTTCCCTTCGTACACTGCATTAACTCAAATAGTACGCATTAGTATTTATTTTAGTTTCCGCCTTTCCAATCCGGGTTTCATTAACATTAATTCACAAATGCATTGCCGTACTTACTAGCGCTCCTGCCTTTCCAACAACAAGTACCGAGTTCAATCATGAAAGCACCAAAACATTTCCAGACAATTATGGTAAGTATGTAAATAAGTTCTTTCTTTCCTGATTCACATTATGCATATGCATTACTAATACTTATTATATAAAACATCCTTCTTTCCTTCAATTTCCTCAAAGGTGTCGGTACCGCAATCGTAAAGCGCTTATCTCCAGCGCTTCGGCTCCATGGTTCAATCCCCGAACAAATAGGTTTGTAATGCACAACATCGTGTCCATGAGTTTTCTCACGTATTCCTGTTTCCTCCATTCATTCTAATATAAACTATGCTAACTAAATGATAAAGCATTCACCACTCGTGCTGGGGTCCCTACTTCAATTCCAGATCACGCCAATTATTTTTTAACATTTTATATAAATTGTGGTGGTCCACAACGTCATATGCCTTTTCGTTTTCAAAATAGGAGCTCCCTCATGGCTAAGCGATTAGCGTATGCGCCTTTGGTGTACGGGGTCCCGGATTCAATTCCCGATAAAAGCTCATGTGCTTTGGATTCCACGTTAATCAGTAGGTCCACGTCATATAGCCTCCCTGCTAAAAGGGATGCTAAACTAAAATCAACTCAACTCGTTTTCAAAATTTTCCATTTCCACCATTTATTTTAATATAAACTATGATAGCTCAATGGTAAACCGTTCACCTTCGGTCCTTGAATTCCGTATTTTAATTCCAGCTCGCTCCAATTATTTTTAACATTTTCTATAAATTATGGTGCACAAACGCCATGTGCGTTTTAATTTTCAAAAATTTCCATTTCTTCCATTCAATTGTTTTAATATAAACTATACTAGCTAAATGGTAATGCATTCACCTCCGGTGTCTGAGGTCCCTACTTCAATTTCAGATCATCAGATCGTGCCACTTATTTTTAACATTTTCTATAAATTGTGCTGTTGTACAACGCCATATTCCTTTTCGTTTTTAGGTTTTTCCATTCATTCTAATATAAACTACGCTAACTAAATTGTAAAACATTCACCTTCGGTGCATGGGGTCAATCCCAGATCGTGAAAATTATTTTTAACATTTTTTATAAATTATGGCGCACAAGCGGCATATGCGTTTTCTTTTTCAAGTTTTTCCATTTCTTCCATTCAATTGTTCTAATATAAACTATGCTAGCTAAATGGTAGTGCATTCAACTCCGGTGCATGGGGTCCCTGGTTCAATCCCAGTTATCATATGCGTTTTCTTTTTTCAAAATTTTACATTTCCTCTATTCAATATGACTTAACAGTCAAACAAACAAAGTGGTTTCTTCCTCATCTTTTCTCTATTAAATGTCTATGCTCTTATCATCTTGTTACAATGCTTTCAATAACCATACTGTATTTCATCAAAACAAAAAATATTTTTTAACTCTCCACTATCTTCGTTCCCACAAATGTATATTATAATCTTGCCTGTTTTAATTCGTTCGCCTTTCGTGTAAGCGCCTTCGAGTTTAATTCTCGGTGCCGACAATCTTTTGTAAATTTTAAAAAAAAATCTATAATTCGCGTACATTTCACATATTTCTTACATAATATCTATCATCATCCATATGTATGTAACAAACACAAAAAATACAATCAAAACAAAAATCTAATTTAATTTCATAAAATGTTCTCTTTTTAAAAACAATGTTAAGTTCCCCTTTTGCTTCTTATCCAAGCACCAGCTAATCGCTTTTCCGTTCCAAACTTACGTATTTCACCCCTTGTTTGTTATAACTTATCTTTTCTTCAGTTCATAATGCAATCGTTACCAAAAACTTCCGTTTCTCCACGCAAAAGGAAGTCAATATATAATTAAGTTCCCCTCGCTTCTTATCCAGAGCAAAGCTAATAGTTTTTTTCCGTTGATACTGTAATGGTTATCGAAAACTTCCTTTTTTCCACGCAAAAGGGAGTTATCAACAGGAGGAAAAAAGAGATCATTCTTTTTATGATATTTTCAGACTATCATATCCATATTTCCGGTAAGTCTAGTCCGGATAAAATTATCTTACTCGATTATCATCCTACAATTTCGTGTAACAAGCTTGATACTCATATCAACATTTCCTGGATCCTTTTTATATCTCCATCAGTTCCGGAAACAACAGCGAAATTTCAGAGGGAGTAACAGTGATAATTTTCCCTGTATACCATAGGTTTTACTATCAAAACTGCAGTCATATCAAACCGGAAAAGCACTCATAAATGTTTTGATATTTGTCATATTTTACTGGCAGTTTAAATCTCAAACATTGCTGAAGAGAGGAATCGTAAAAGACTGATCCCAAATGCACGCCCTAACCAGAGTTGTCGCAATACAAATGTACAGTGTGTTTAGGGAGAGGAGGAATGGAAGAGGTAAAATGATGTTTTAAGAGACGGGAGTGGAGAAGTGGGCGGGAGGGTATTGAGGGAAAATGATGGAAAAAGATAGGGATAAAACATGATAGTCATGGAGGGAGCAAGGGGAGTATACGTGCGCTGGATATGTAACAGATGTGCAAGATCAAAGTAACTTGTGTATATGAAGGAGAGAGGTGCGAGATATGGAGAACGTTTGCAGCCTGTATGAAGGTGTCGGAGCAGAGTGAGTTTATGGTGGAGAGGGATCGAGTAAATTGGAAACGTTGAAGACAGAATTTGTCTGAGCGGTGTTTCAACTGAATTGCTAAGGGTAGAACTCGGGTCTCAGAATAAAGCGCAGTAGCAGCAGTGATGGAAGGAAGGCTAAGAGTACGGCATAGAGTAGAATATTGAAAGGATTGGAATCTTTGAAAGACCTTAGAAGGAGGAGAAAGAAAAAAACTACCATACGTTAAAATAAGTGAGTAAACCGTTTTATATAACAGAAGAAGGACACGGAAATCTGTAGACCACGTAGAGATGGATATAGAGCGATTTAAACGGAAGAAGGATTATGTTTTTTTATGTAGAAGCTGATAATGGGGAGTCCAACATAAAGAAGAGTCTAAGACGAATATGAGGGATTTAACAGAGGGACGACGAGGAAGGGTAATACCGGTAAATGTAAGGAAGGGTAGGGCGGGTGTGCGTTTGAGGGTAAAAGCGAGAAAGGAAGTTTTATTCCAGTTTTTTCTTAAACCATGGTTGGAACACCAGGTGGGGAAGGTGGTGAGAGCAGAAATGAGTTGGAGTATAGCGAGTTGAGGGGAGGTGGAAGGAATATAGAAAGCTAAATCATCACAATAAGAAAGATTCCGTACAGTGTTACTGGTTTGGCGAAGAATGGTAGCCAGAAAGAGATTGATTAAATGTGGAGAGAAAACAGAACCTTGAGGAAGACCTAGGGAAGGGATGTGACTTTCAGAGAGTTGGGAACCGAGGCGAAGATACAAATTACGTTGGACCAGAAGGTTGTATATAATACGGAGATATTTCGAAGGGATGCCATATTGCCAAAGTATATCTATGAGGCCATAAAGTGGAACAGAGTTATAAGCCTGAGAAAGGTCTATGGATACGGCAAAAACAAACTGGGCACGGGAAAAAGGAAACCAAATGTCGGAGATAAGAACGGAAAGGCAGTTGGAAACACTGGAACCAAGTCGACGACCGTACTGATGTTTGTAAATAAAAGTTGATGTTCAGAGAACCATGGGAGGCGTTGTTTCAGGAGATGTTCGAAGACCTTTAAGACACATGAGGAGAGGGCAATAGGGCGATAATATTCATCGATACCAGGTTGTTTTGTGGGTTTGAGGATGGGAATAATAAGGTAGTCTTTCCACGGAGGGGGAATTCGTTCAGAAGACCATGCAGTGTTATATAAGGCGAGTAAGAATAGCTGGTATGGTGGAGGAAGGTGTTGTAGGTGACGATAAAGTATACCGTCTTTGCCAGATGAAGAGTTGGGTGGACGGGATAAGATGAGAGTGAGTTCAGACATGGTGAAAGGAAGATGGATGGGGTAGATAATTCTGGGGAATAAAGAGGAGAAACCAGAGAGGAGGGTAAGAGACACGTGGATGGGGCTAATTGGGAGTGGAATTGATGGAGCCAGGGAGAGGAAATAGATTCACCTGACGGAGGACGACACGTCTTGTTACGAAATTACCGGTAAAATTTCCAAATGGAGGATAGAGAGGAACCATAACGTAGGGGTAAACAAAATTGTCACCAGGCATTACGACGGGTTTGTTGAAGAATACGGGTCGTGGTGGCTTGGGATTGTTGATATACCAGGAAGTTGAAATAGGAGAGAGTGGCGAGGTATGTTTTAAGGGCTGGACGCCTTCGGAAAATCCATTACTGACATTCTCGAGTCCACCAATTAGGATAATGAGAATGGACAATTGAGAAACGAATAGAGGGAGAGGGATCAGGGTGGGAGTGTGATACTTACTGGTAAAGGCGACAACATAAAGCAGTGTGAAGACGTAAAGGATCGCTGGATGAGGGAGAGGGTGATAAATGGTCAAAGCAGGAAGAAAAAATGGACAAATTGAGGTTAGTAAAATATGGGCGAACTGTAGGGGATTAGGAAGGAAAGGGAGGAGAATTATTGTTATGTAAAATGATGAGGAAGTGATCACTGCCGTGTGAGTCGGAAGAAACGGTCCATGTGAGGTAGCTAGAGTAAGCAGAAGAACAAAAGGAAAGATCAGGAGCGGTAGGAAGTTCTAGGGGTCGGGGGAGACGTGTAGGAGTGTCGATATTCAGAAGAGTACAGGGTAAACTGGGAAGTAGGCTATACAGGGCAGAGCCAGCAGTAGTATGGGCCCCACCCTACCGCACTCTCGATTATCCAATTTGGGGCCACCATGGACCATAGTGAATGAATCAGGGATGCTTTGGCCCGGGATTGCGTCACCTATTGAAATTTTGCTTATGCTTATTCAGGGGCCATGCACGCTGGTGCGAATGAGTCAGAGGTACCTTGGCCCTGCTATGACGTCATTGAATTGGGAGTTTTGGATCAGACGTTATGACGATTCTTTAAAATTACTAAAAATATGGTATTGATGATTCATTACGTTATGAAATAGTACAGGTTTACGAATGCTTTTTATTTTCGTTCCCTTTTATGGCATAAAATTTGGAGATTGTTATATCTTTGATGAGATGGACTAACCTTGGTGCAAATGAAATCTTTAGTTTTACGTCCCACGTTTATGCCGTTTAGGCTAAAGGAGACGGTGACGATGACAAATGAATGAAAGTGTGGGAGAAAATTGGAGTATCCTGAGCATAATGTTGCCCACCATAAAACTATTTTCACGGCGTTTGAACCAGGGACCACATACAGCAGAGGTGAACGCCCTACCACTGAGCCACCGCACCTCTACTGGTATGAATGAATTAGAGGTATTTGGTTCGAGCTAATATGTTCGTTTGACGTCACTGAACTGGGATTTTTAGCTTGGAGGTTATGATGGCTTTTTCGTTCCCTTTTATGGGTATAAAATTACCAAAACAAGGTTTGATCTCTTTCTTGATGGCCTATTACATTATGAATTAGTAGATCCAGTAATAGTATAAATTAGTATTAGTATTAATATGAAACTCGAAAACTTTGGAGTTCCTTCGTGGCTAACCGGTTAGCGTATGCGCCTTTAACGTGGGAGACCAGGTTTCGATTCCCGGAAGGAGCTCATGCGGTTCGGATTTCACGTTAATTAGTAAAGTTCTATTTTCGCTGCTAAACTCAAAATCAACTTTGGGAGGAATACTTGATTTTTGGTTGTTATCCCTTTGATGAGATGGGTTAACACTGGTGCAAATGAAATCTTTAGTTTTACGTCCCACGATTATGCCGGTTAGGCTAAAGGAGGCGGTGACGATGAGAAATGAATGAAAGTATGGGAGAAAACTGGAGTATCCCGATCATAATGTTGCCCACCTCAAAACTACTTTTGCGGAGTTTGAACCAGAGACCCCATACAGCAGAGGTGAAGGCTCTACCACTGAGCCACAGCGCTCTCTACTGGTGCGAATGAATTAGAGGTATTTGGTTCGGGCTAATGTGTTTGTATGACGTCACTGAACTGGGATTTTTAGCTTGGAGGTTATGATGGCTTTTTTCGTTCCCTTTTATGAGTATAAAATTACCAAAACAAGGTTTGATCTCTTTCTTGATGACCTATTACATTATGAATTAGTAGATCCAGTAATAGTATAAATTAGTATTAGTATTAATATGAAACTCGAAAACTTTGGAGTTCCTCCGTGGCTAACAGGTTAGCGTATGTGCCTTTAACGTGGCAGACCAGGTTTCGATTCCTGGAAGGAGCTCATGCGGTTTGGATTTCATGTTAATTAGTAGGTTTTATCCTCGCTGCTGAACGGGTCGTTAAACTTAACTCGAAAACTTTGGGAGGAATACTTGATTTTTGATTAAGGTATAGTTTTCATTCACGGGACTTATGGGACTCGAACTACGATATTCAATTAACAAAAAGTGTGTCCAGGAAAGGATACATTTATTGAGACGCATAAAAGAGGGAGAGGGGCGATCCCGGACCTGGTTAACAACAATAATTTATATCGTATTCGTTTGTGGGTTAAATAAAACTGTTGGAAAGATTTAAAACGTTTCTTCGTGTATTGACTTATAATTATATGTTGAAAAGGAAACGTCAGCTATATCGTGTTACCTATGCTTACGTATTCGTTGTCACAGTATCGTTGGCATTGTTTGTTCGAACAAATACGGTGTTTAATTGTCAAATAATGTGTAATGGTTTACTTTGAAAGGATATATTTATTCTTTGAGAAAAATAAAAGGGATGGGATGATGTGATTTTGGACCTCGTTAGTACCTCTCGTTTTCGTTTGTGAATTAAAATAAATGACGTCACATTTACTTTTCGCTTAAATCTGATTGGTTCATTGTAATAACGATTAATCTACTTATGTAACGAGATAACAAGAACATATATGTGTAATGGCTTACTTTGAAAGAATATATTCATTCCTAGAGAAGGTAAAAGAGGGAAGTGATGAGCTGACTTCGAACCTAGTTACTACCTTGCGTTTCAGTTCGTGGATAAATAATAATGACGTTACACTTACTCTTTGCTTAAATCTGATTAGTTCATTGTAATAACTCTTACAAAACATTGTTATTGGTTTGAACGATTTAAACGTTCAGCGTTTGTGTTTAGTTTAATTAGTAAGGGCTTAGCTGATGGAAAACTGTTCCGACAGTACTTGTTATGCTTGGAAGGCGTTGTTTAGGTTCATGATTAAAATGTTCTCAATATTGTGTAATATTTCTAAGCTTGATTGGTTCTTTATTACAGTATATGGGTGCGTATAGGCTTTTATAGAGCAAGGGTACGTGGACGAACGTGATTGGTACCAACTTTTTGTGGGTTAATTTGGCAGTACCAAAGTCATGATCCCCAGAACTAATGTTAGTATTGTAACACAATTGGTTCGGTTCCTGTTCGGGCTACATTCTTGTAACACAATTGGATTGTGTTGGGTTCGGTTCCTGTTCAGGGCAGTTATTCTTATGACCGTAAGAATTTGATTCTTACCTGATCCCATTCGGGATAACCAATTTTTATAACTCCGCTGGAAACAACTTCTGTTCAATACGGCTTACCTGTGGTGGCTTTTAGCAATTGGCGTGAAGAAGACATTCGCAATACAAATAATGATACTACAACAGAAAGTGCGCAAACCTCCAAGTTGGATCTCGAACCAAAATACTATTTCATTGAGGTTGCGACTGCGAGTGCCCACCATCCTTACCACGCCTGCTAGTATCGGCGGAATAAGTGCAAGTCATTAGACATATCATCCAGCCACTCTGTAGTGATTGTGCAGAAATACTGTAAAGGTAATTGCACATAAAGAAATAAATAGTGTGTAAATTTTATTCGCTTAACACAGGTTTATAATACTTACGTTTACAACATTACAGCATTTTATTAGTGATTCATTTAACATGTACCAACACACCATAAGCCCAAAACTTTATTAATGTGTAATTTATGCGAAGAAATTATTACATATTTTTATGTTATTCTCTTTCTTTCTTTAAGGAAGAAGACGCACTACGAATACCGGCTAAATTTTATATTACGCGATGCACTAGTATTAAACACACGCCATTTAGGTGTCACATTTAACCACACTATAAATTGATGGATTTTGGGGGGGGGAATCATGTAATCATTCTTACGAAGAAGATTTTTCCATGCTTCTTGTTGCTCGTTCATCCGTCATTATTTAGTTTCCATGGGAGTAATTACTTTTCAATTCCAAGTGGAATTCACCCTTTTACTTGTGCACGTTCTTTGCTCATGCCTAGTTACTTACGTGATTTCACATATTAAACGTTGTCTTGGTATACGAACATATTTCTTGTGTTAAATTTATATTTATATACCTGCGCAGATTTAGATCACTCTTTTTATTATCAAACTTATTAAATCTTCAATGATTACGAGGCAAAACCTTGATATTGTTCTCGGGCGTCCCTGTAGTAGAACCAATCTAGTCCACCATAACCACTTAGAGTACCTTTCGCGGCTTTTTTGCCTCAGCGTCAATATCTTTACGCTGAGCACACCAGAAAAGATTTTATAAATATTCATAATAAATATCCTTCATCAGAAATACAAATATCAAAGGGCGTTAAATAAGTTTGCAATTAATACAAAACAATTAAAGTGTTAAAAACAGTGAAGGTATTTTACGATGGCATTTGAATTCAAGGGACTATATTTTCGATTGTCATAACCACTTTACACCTCCTTTATTCGGTGGACAGGAAGCACGAGTCATCACTCACAGAATTGCCAACTTATACAAAGATAAAACCAAAACACAGTTTGCGTCGACGAACAATACATGAAGCCTCATTCCAATTCAGCCAAGAGTAACTGGGAAATTTAAAATGGAATGGGAGTGAGGGGGGCCACACGCTCACATATGGCGTGCGATATGGACGATGATCTTCTTTGAAGATTATCAGAACCCTGGGATCTTGCGTTTCCTCTTCTTAAATTTATTTTTCCGGTTATTATTCCTCTTGTTTCTTCCATTATTAACATTTGATTCATTATGATTCACTAACACTTTCCACAAACGTAGATGGGCTTTTATTTTATGGGCTATTTATTTTAAATGGGCTTTCTTTCTCTTTTTTTTGTATGTGTGTGTGTATATGCGAAAATATGAAATTACATTTGTTTTTATAAGACAAGATTTCAATATAAGTTGAATAATATTGATTATCTATTATATTTTCATTTTATATTATATACTATTCATATTCTATTTACTAACATCAACTAATATATTTCTTACACCATTACTTAAATTATAAGATTTCAATCTTTTTTTTTTTTTTGTAAGTATCTGACTCGTAGTATTACTCCTTACACTAAATATTCTTATCATACTAAACACATAAAATTTTCAATATTTTGAGAAAAATGACACATGAAATGCAAAAATAACCTTTTCATCAATATATGCTTCCTTATAAATAATTCTCAGAATAATTCCTAATAATATAATATTTCCATTCTTCAAACCTTTAAAATACAACATTTAAACAGCATTATTAATTAGTTAATTAACTTTAAACACAATACAATAATACAATAACACGAATATATGAAATGAAATCTCTCATTCGTAAACAAATTTTTAAAACATATTACATATTAAAAACTTTATTTCACACAATATTGAGTAATATACGTTTTGTCGAGATTTAATTAAATTTATCGGCGCCTTAAAGATTCACAGCTAAATTTTTACAACGTAATAATTCAGTTATGATTCTCTCTGATCACTCGACAGGATCTGCCTGGCTAAATTTCGAAGGAACCTACCCACAATGAATTATTTGTTCTACCTCCCCGAGATGAGGCCGAATTAAAGAATACAAGGTTAAAAACTTAAAATAATAAAGAATGGGATTTACCAAAATAGCTTACTCCGAGCATTAAAAACATGTTACATTACCCAATACACATAAAGGGGGGGGGAACCTCATCTCCATGACTTGGCATATTTCTTTGCTGGTTTTTCCATTGCTTTGGAAAAGAAATATCAACGGCCATCTGGAAGTCGCATAGCGGGTCACAGATGCCTGCATATATCATATGAAACGACTTCTTTTTTTTTTTTTTTTTTTTTTTTTTTTTTTTTTTTTACATTCCTTGCACTTGTTCATTTAGTGCCACATAAGGATTCTGTAGATTTACTAACGCAAATTCCAACACATCGGATGAACACAAATTTTTACAGTACAGAAAATTCAAATACTTATCAATATCTAGCAATTTCTCCAATATTTTATGTATTCGTTGGTTATTACTTCTGGATTGAACACTTTGAGATAAACATACTGGTGTTGTAGTTAATGCATTGCAAAGAACAGTTTCAACACTGCTTTCTAGATCTGAATTTTTAAATTCGTTTGAAATTACATCATGGTATTTCTCAGAACTATGTTTTACTGCTAAATCTAACCAGATTTTACGAGTTTGTTTCGTAGGTTTCCACACCTTAAGTCTATCCACTGAATGTGAACCAATTGATTTACCAGTTAAAGGATCTAACAATTCGAACACCTTTTCTGAATTGGAGGGTTTGTTAACACAAAGATAGGGTCCTTTGAACACATTGAAAAATTTGGAAATTTTCTTGTCTGTTGCGGAACTTAAGTTTGTCTGTTTCAAAAAAACCAAATCATTCACCTGTATTTTGTGTTTACTCTCCTGTTGTGAGTTATACCTTTCATTTCGCTTTCGGATCACTTCTTTTCTTTTAAAATCTGCCATTACCAATTTATTGTCCCAACTTTCATTATCGTTTTCGTTCGTATCGTTCGTAAAAATGCCAAAATGTTCGAAGATAGGTTTTTCAGCCTGTATGTTCAGATGTAAACTAGCTGGACTCGCGCCAAGACTGCTAGATATAGAATAGTTCAGCAACACAACGACTTGTGGTATAAATTTCTCCCAAGAACCATGATCATCTTTACAAAATAGTCTAAACAACCTGTTCGTCTCCCGATGGATTCTCTCCACTGCGTTCGACGCCGGATGGTAAGGCGTTGAATAAAATATCTTAACACCATATTCCTCCATTTTCTGTTTGAAGTTTTTAGAGATAAAACAACTACCATTGTCCGCCAATATAGCCGAAGGTATTCCCAAGTGCACAAAGTACAATGTCTCCAAACATTTAACTACGCACTTCGTAGTAGCGTTCCGGATCGGATAAAGAACAAGGTAACGAGTAAAGACATCCAAAACTGATAGTATAAATTTACACTTTGAGCGAGATGGCACAAGAGGTCCGATAATGTCAATCGAAATTAATCTCCTAGGGCCTTTCACCTGTATGGTTTCTAAAGGTCTCGCCGGGGGTCGAGTATCGACTTTAGTTCGTTTACACTCGAGACAATCGTTGATATAGTTCATCACGTCTCGCCGCATAGATTTCCAATAACAGATCTCGCTGATGAAGCTTACTGTTCTTTCGCACCCGAAATGTCCACGGTTATTATGCATTTCTTCAATAACCAGATTTACTAAAGATGGTGGGATGCAAATTCTCCAACTATTAGGAAAGTGAAAGTTCTTATACAACAATATACCATTTTCTAGTTTGTAAAATTTTTCTACATTTCTGTTTTGCATCTTACTATAGGGATCATTTGGTTTCTCTAGGAATTTAATGATTTTACTGTACTCAGGATGTTCCTTTTGTTTTTCAGTTAACTCTCCTGGTGTGAGATTTCTGAAGAATGATGGAAGTACTTCTAAATTGTTTATGTCCAAAATTTCACTAGGAGGAGCTAAAACTATCCTGGACAATGCATCACTAGCCACATTTTCACTACCTGAAATGTGCGTTATTTCTAAATCAAATCCCTGTAGTTCAAGACTCCACCGAGCCAAACGAGAGTTCCAATGGCGAATTTTATTCAAAAACACTAATGAGTTATGGTCTGTGTAAACTTTCACGTGATGGCCATATAATAAATGTCCCCATTTACGTACGGCTGTAACGATTGCATACGCCTCTAATTCTGTAATAGTGAAATTTCGCTGTGCACTATTCAAAGTTTTACTGTAAAAACCAAGTATGTGTTTTTCACCGTTAACTTCTTGAAATAATATACTCCCCACTGCTACCAAGGAACTGTCTGTCACTAAACAAAAATCGTGATCTAACAGCGGATGATTTAACAACACTTCTTCAGCTAACGATGCTTTTAACTGAGTAAAACTTTGCTCACATTCGTCAGTCCAAACCCATTTTTTTTTCTTTTTCAGAAGTTCGAACAATGGATTGGCTAAATGAGCGAAATGATATACAAATTTCGAACACCACTCAAACAAACCTAACACTCGCTTAAGTTCCTTTACATTCTTCGGACGAGGCAATGTTCGAATTGTTTCTACATACGACGGATCCTTTTTCACGCCTTCAGGTGTGACTACGAAACCAAGAAATTGAAAACTCGTATTGCAAAATGAAGATTTCTTTAAATTTACAGTCATATTGGCTTCTTCTAATTTTGTAAACAACAAATTTAAAATTTCTAACTGTTCATCAAAAGAAAATGTTGGTACAGAAATGTCATCGATGTATGTGACTAATTTATCAAATAACGCATGACCTAAAACAACCAAAAGACAAGCCATTAATCCTACACCTCCATTTGCATATCCAAAAGGGATAGATGTAAATCTATACATTTTGCCATTCCACGAGAATGCCGTATAATCTCTACAATTTTCAGAAATTGGAACTTGTGTATAACTTCCTACTAAATCAATGTTTGATACATATTTCGCACCTTGAAACTTTAACAACAAATCATCAATTTTATTTACCTTTAATTGTTTTATTTTTACATGCTTGTTCAAGACAGTTAAATCTACCACTACTCGCATTTTACTAGTGTTTTTCTTTGGCACGCAAAAGATTGGGTGTGAGTGGATTGACACACAAGATTCTATTACGCCACATTGTAACCACTCATCGATTTGCGAATCAATATGCTCTTTGAATTTATATGGTAATGTATACTGCCTTTTAACCAAAGGTTGATCAGTGTCTACTTCAATTTCATATTCAAATTTGGTACAACGTCCGGGAATATTTTTAAAAATTTTCCTATGTTTCAACAACAATTTGAACAATTTCTCTTTCTCAAAATCAGACAATTGTGCTTCCATGACCCTTTCCCGTATTTCTGAAATTGGAACAAATTCACTTTCAATTTTACTATCAAATGTATTGCAAACTGCAGCTCTATCTAACGATTTACAATGCGATTTTTCGATCTCACAGTCTATTTCTGAAATTTGCTGTGAATAGTAATCAAACAAAAATTTATCTTCGTTAGCAACTTCTAGATTTATCACTTTCATTTCTTTTTCATTACTACAAGAATTACGAACTTTATTATAAGCTTGATCAGAAAGAACAACGTGATTAACCCATTCTTTTTCTAATTTTTGTTTTTCACTGACCAAATTATTTACTATGGGACACTCTACATTTACTTTTCCAATCTCAAATAAAATTTCTGATTCATCATCGCTGTCGCTAGTAACATTCATTTTAGTATTAATACCAACTTGAGATACGAAATTTACCTTTTTCTGTACATCACTTTTAGTCAGAATTTTTGTAACTTTTACGTTGTCAGCTTGACCACCTAGCATAGGTACGTTAACAATCTCTCCTTCCTTTTCAACCGTAATAGAATTATCACCAAAATCTATCTTTGCCCTGGATTGTGTGAGAAAATTTCTACCCAATAAGCATTCAGTATTCAAATCAGAGACAACTAGCACACGTACGTCAAAACTAACTTTCCCTATTTCAATACACAATATTGTTTCACCTTGCACCTGTTTCTTTTTCTTACCTGAAAAATCCACCAACAAAATATGTGGAGCTGGTCGCAAGTGAGGGTGTGATATGATTGACGCTATACGTTTCCATGTCTCTAACGACAAAATACTAACCGAAGCTCCAGAGTCACACAAGGCTACTACCGGTTGATTTAAAATATGTACTTTTATTTCAGCTGACCTAGCTTGGCTATTAAATTTCTGTTCTTCATCACTACTTTCAGATGAATCAGTGTCCCAGCTTACTACATTTACTACATTTTTTCCAATTACAATAAGCTCGCATTGCGAATCATTGAGTGCATTTTGACTTTCAGTACCAAACTTACCATTTACATTACCAACTCTGCCAACCGCACTCGCGTTGGAGAGCAACTTTAGTTTAAATGTTGATCTTTGTTTTGTGGAAACATAGCTCTTGGGCTATAATACGGAAATTGTGGTGCAGATTGAGTATATGTAGACATTGGCTGTGTTCGGTTCATACCTTCATCATGGTTACTATTGACAAAGCTCACTCTTTCGTTTTGATTTGAATTTTCATACTCGTGATCATCTTCGTAATTACTACGATTATTACCCTGACCTTCATTGCGATCATTATTCCTTCTGTGATTATTCCTACCTTTGTTCCAATGGAACTTTCTCTTGTTCGGAGTTCCCTTTCTTCTGGGTCCGTCAAACTTACCTTTACCTGAGTTTTTGTGGTTTTCATTACCATAATTTCCCCTCTTATTAAAATTCTCGTAATTCCCTTGCACTTCGTCTACCTGATTGACACGTACAGTTCTACCATGAAAGTGATTTCTATCGTTAGTATTTCTGCTGTCATAATACAGTGCTTCAAGATTTTGTATAGCGGTTAAAAATGAACTGAAATCTAAATTTGGGAACAATGCTAACTGTCGTCGGTAAGAGATGGGGATCAACTGTTTAATCGTATTTACAATGAAAGTATCCGGTATATTAGGTGACAAACCCCGTATCTTATTGAACCTTTTGTGAACGAAATCGGTAACCGTACCATCAGTTTTCGGATTGAACGCTTGCGATTGCAACACTGAGAGTTTGCTTGCGATGACTTGTTCAGAACCAAATTGAGCTTTGAATTCTTTAGTGAAATCTTTAAATGAACGAAATGTACCTAGTTTTGACTTGTACCACTCACGAGCGTTACCGGTAAAAATAAACCCTAATACATCTAAATATTGTGATTCAGGTACGTCTACAGCGTGCGCTGCGATCTTAAACTGCTCTAAAAACGAAGTTGGTGACTCATCATCTTCTAAACCAGAAAATTTCGGGAACATTTCGATGTCACCGTGACGCAATATTCGTCGTTTAGCCCTTTTTACGTCACCCCTATCTGATTTTCTTACTTTAATACGCTTCTTTAGTTTTGTTGTCTCACTAGCTGTCGAAGAACTACAATCTGTTTGGTTGTCACTACTAATTTCTTCCTTACTGCTATATTTTGACTTATGGCTACTCCTATCATCACCGGATGTACTTAATCTACGCCAGTTACGTTCGCTCCCCTCTCTGCTAGCATGTTCAGTCAATGAGGTTAACTTCGTTTGGGTTTCATCTACCTTAATTTCTAACCCTGACAACCTGTCACCTATCAAAGCAATATTTTGGTTCATGCTAACGATATCAATACCAGGAGGGATAGCGTTCTGTGACAAAATATCAACCCTACTGTGCAAAACTACGACATTTCTTTCTAACTTATGGGTCGTATCATTTAATCCCACTAACATTTTTTCTTTGTTTTCTAAATTATCTTCAATCTTATTTACTGACCCCTCGATTGCTTCAATTTTCTCAAAAGCTCGGTCCGCCTTTTCTTCACATTTACCCAAATCAACCGTAATGTTCTCAAGTTCTTGATAATTCTGAAGTGTTTTCCCCCATATTTTCTCACATTTATCATTTACCTTCTCACATTTCTCGTCTATTTCTTTCGATATTTGTTCATACCTACCTACACATTCCTTTCTAATGATTTCTAATTGCACCTCAAGTTTATCGTCAATCTGCTTTTTTGTTATTTCAGAAACTTCCACTATTTTGTTTTCTAAAAACTCACGTACATTATTAGTTTCTTCAACAACTTTTTCTATTTTTCCTTCCAAAGATTCATTTATTTCAGCTATTTTATTTTCTAATGATTCGCGTACCATATTAGTTTGCTCACTCACCCTTTCAATTTTGTGTTCTAAAGATATATTACTTTTTTCTATTTTATTTTCTAACGATTCACATAAATTTTGCATTTCGCCTTTGATGGCGTCCAACAACTTGGCGTTGCTTTCATCCATTTTGTACCATTACATAAAATTTCTAAATACGAGTCAGATACTTTATACCTTTACGTTTCTACACAAAAATCACTACTTTTTACATGTACGGTAAAGGAGTTCTGTTCCTGTTTCGGAGCGCCATTCTTGTAACACAATTGGTTCGGTTCCTGTTCGGGCTACATTCTTGTAACACAATTGGATTGTGTTGGGTTCGGTTCCTGTTCAGGGCAGTTATTCTTATGACCGTAAGAATTTGATTCTTACCTGATCCCATTCGGGATAACCAATTTTTATAACTCCGCTGGAAACAACTTCTGTTCAATACGGCTTACCTGTGGTGGCTTTTAGCAATTGGCGTGAAGAAGACATTCGCAATACAAATAATGATACTACAACAGAAAGTGCGCAAACCTCCAAGTTGGATCTCGAACCAAAATACTATTTCATTGAGGTTGCGACTGCGAGTGCCCACCATCCTTACCACGCCTGCTAGTATCGGCGGAATAAGTGCAAGTCATTAGACATATCATCCAGCCACTCTGTAGTGATTGTGCAGAAATACTGTAAAGGTAATTGCACATAAAGAAATAAATAGTGTGTAAATTTTATTCGCTTAACACAGGTTTATAATACTTACGTTTACAACATTACAGCATTTTATTAGTGATTCATTTAACATGTACCAACACACCATAAGCCCAAAACTTTATTAATGTGTAATTTATGCGAAGAAATTATTACATATTTTTATGTTATTCTCTTTCTTTCTTTAAGGAAGAAGACGCACTACGAATACCGGCTAAATTTTATATTACGCGATGCACTAGTATTAAACACACGCCATTTAGGTGTCACATTTAACCACACTATAAATTGATGGATTTTGGGGGGGGGGAATCATGTAATCATTCTTACGAAGAAGATTTTTCCATGCTTCTTGTTGCTCGTTCATCCGTCATTATTTAGTTTCCATGGGAGTAATTACTTTTCAATTCCAAGTGGAATTCACCCTTTTACTTGTGCACGTTCTTTGCTCATGCCTAGTTACTTACGTGATTTCACGTATTAAACGTTGTCTTGGTATACGAACATATTTCTTGTGTTAAATTTATATTTATATACCTGCGCAGATTTAGATCACTCTTTTTATTATCAAACTTATTAAATCTTCAATGATTACGAGGCAAAACCTTGATATTGTTCTCGGGCGTCCCTGTAGTAGAACCAATCTAGTCCACCATAACCACTTAGAGTACCTTTCGCGGCTTTTTTGCCTCAGCGTCAATATCTTTACGCTGAGCACACCAGAAAAGATTTTATAAATATTCATAATAAATATCCTTCATCAGAAATACAAATATCAAAGGGCGTTAAATAAGTTTGCAATTAATACAAAACAATTAAAGTGTTAAAAACAGTGAAGGTATTTTACGATGGCATTTGAATTCAAGGGACTATATTTTCGATTGTCATAACCACTTTACACCTCCTTTATTCGGTGGACAGGAAGCACGAGTCATCACTCACAGAATTGCCAACTTATACAAAGATAAAACCAAAACACAGTTTGCGTCGACGAACAATACATGAAGCCTCATTCCAATTCAGCCAAGAGTAACTGGGAAATTTAAAATGGAATGGGAGTGAGGGGGGCCACACGCTCACAGTATTTGATCACCTAAAATTGCTAAAGATATAATTTGGGAAGGTTTCTAGCCTCATGTATTCTCTTTATTACGTTATAGCCATGCACGGTCTATATTTAGTCTCCGAAGGTCATGAGTTTGATTCTCGATGAGAGTTTATATGTCTTTGATATTAACTTAAATTCTTGTGCTGTTTAGGATTTATGCTCTACATAGACGTTGTCTGAGCTCTTCAAAGTAGAGTTTGCTGTTACTTTATTTACATATAATGAGGATATGCGTACCTAAATGCACTCCTCTTAAGCTTTTTGATGAAAGAACCACGATACTTTAAGGTCACCTTCTTGGTCCTGGTGTTAGTTCGTGTAATTTATATCTTAAATAAAATTGACTGTTTAGTTTAAATCATCATTTCAAAAATATTTTAGTATGTGCCAAAAATTTTCAGTGAATGCAAAGAAGTGATCGTTTCACGGTTAACCGTCTAACGTTATCCGGTTTTTAACTATTCGATTAAAAATTATCGGTTTTTAACTATTCGATTAACAAATAAACGGTTTTTAACTATTCGATTAAATTTTGAGTCCACTAATTTCCAGTTATTACAAAAGTTCAAGTGAAAATTTGAAACTAAATTTTTTCGAACTCAAATTTTTCAAATCAAAAATATTCAAACTGAAATTTTCGAATTAAAAACATCAAACTAAACTTTTCAAACAAAAAAGTTGAATCAATATTTTCGAATTCAAATTTTCAAACAAAAGAAATCAAACTGAAATTTTCGAATTATAAACATCGAACCAAAATTTTCGAACAGAAATTTGAAATAAAACTTTTCGAATTCAACTTTTCAAACCAAACAATTTCACACTGAAATATTTTGAACTAGAAATTCTAAACTAAAATTTTCGAATCAAAACATTTCAAACTAATTTTTAGAACTAGAAAGTTGAAACTAAAATTTTCGAACAAAAAAATTGAAATAAAACTTTTCGAATTCAAATTTTTTCAAACCACACAATTTCACACTTAAATTTTTGAACTAGAAATTTTAAATTAAAATTTTCGAAAAATGAAATCAAAATTTTCGAACCAAAACATTTCAGTCCAAATTTTTGAACTAGAATGTTGAAACTAAAATTTTCGAATTCAAATTTTTGAAACCAAACAGTCTCACACTGAAATTTTTGAACTAGAAATTTTAAGCTAAAATTTTTCGAAAAATGGAATCAAAATTTTCGAACCAAAACATTTCAATCCAAATTTTAGAACTAGAAAGTGGAAACTAAAATTTTCGAATTAATAGTTTCAACCTGATTTCGAACTAAAAATTTTTATAACGAAATTTTCAAATGAAATTTTTTGGACCTAAAATTTCGAACCAAAATTGTCGAACTGAAAGTTAAAGTTTCGAATAAAAATATAATTCGAAATTTTCAAACAAACTTCTTGAAAATATTTATCCATAGCCGTTTACTGATTTTAAAATTTTAATTGTCTTGAAGAAATATTTGGGACTAAGTTTTGGGAGATGAACAGTTTGGTAAGCCATAGCCAGACCGAGACATTGATATTGCTTGAAATGAAGTTGAATCAAGCTTTATTTTATCAGACAGTACTAACTTACGATCCGTTTTAGCGCATTTTTGTTTCAGATCAACGGCCAGCCATAATCGGACTATTTTTCGTATCATCATGAAAGCACGTAAAGCTTCTTAGAACGGTTACAGGCGTTACGCTACGACAAACCCGAATCCCTACCACAGAACAAACATAAACGCATATTTCAAGACCTTGAATGGAAGCTGGGACCATTTTAAGAGAAGGTTACTTACCACAGCGATTCCCATCTGATGAGATCAAGAAACTTTAAAATCAATCACGCTTGGTACCCCTTATAACAAAACAAAACAAAATGCTAAGATTTACAAATTCTTTCATGCGGACATTAATGATCTACCGCTCCCTTTCTCTCCCTCTCTCCTTCTCTCTCTCTCTCTCCTGTAATAACAAAGTACAACTCAAGATTGGTTGAATGGTTGGATTTCGTAATGAAGACAAATGCGATTTCCTGTGGCAAGGTCGGTTAAGATGATTTCTGCAAGTGTCAGCATCAGCTGTACTTCCTTGAGAACGATAACGTTTCATGGAAAGACTGACGAATGATGTTTACGCACTGTTGTGATACAGCGATCCTTAATAGTAGACACTTATCGCGAACGGCACAACAGTGGTATCATATATGAGGGAAGAAATCAATCAAACTGAGAACATCTACATGCTTCATCACTAGCTATTAAAAACACGTTTTCAAGAAATCCTATTGCAGAACACGAAGTAAACTGAGCTTTGAATGATGTCGCAAAACAAAACTGCAAATGCTGCATTCTTTACCAATGACGAAACTGAGTGATTTAAAATGCAAAATCAAGATTTCTTTAAATTGAAAGTTGATCAGTTTACAGTATAATATTGTTTCAAGAGATTGGCTGGGTCGATTGATCTCATCAGATGGGAATCGCTGTGGTAAGTAACCTTCCCTTAAAATGGTCCCAGGTTCGATTCAAGGTCTTGAAATATGCGTTTATGTTTATTCTGTGGTAGGGATTCGGGTTTGTCGTAGCGTAGCGCCTGTAACCGTTCTAAGAAGCTTTGCGTGCTTTCATGATGATACCAAAAAAAAGTCCGATTATGGCTGGCCGTTGATCTGAAACAAAAATACACTAAAACGGATCGTAAGTTAATACTGTCTGATGAAATAAAGCTTGATTCAACTTCATTTCAAGCAATATCAATGTCTCGGTCTGGCTATGGCTTACCAAACTGTTCATCTCTCAAAACTTAGTCCCAAATATTTCTTCAAGAAAATTAAAATTTTAAAATCAGTAAACGGCTATGGTTAAATATTTTCAAGAAGTTTGTTTGAAAATTTCGAATTATTTTTTTTTGTTCGAAACTAACTTTCAGTTCGACAATTTCGGTTCGAAATTTTAGGTCCAAAAAATTTCATTTGAAAATTTCGTTATAAAAATTTTTAGTTCGAAAACAGGTTGAAACTTTTAATTCGAAAATTTTAGTTTCCACTTTCTAGTTCTAAAATTTGGATTGAAATGTTTTAGTTCGAAAATTTTGATTCCATTTTTCGAAAATTTTAATTTAAAATTTCTAGTTCAAAAATTTAAGTGTGAAATTGTTTGGTTTGAAAAGTTGAATTCGAAAAGTTTTATTTCAAATTTTTGTTGTTGGTACCAATCACGTTCGTCCATGTACCCTTGCTCTATAAAAGCCTATACGCATCCATATACTGTAATAAAGAACGAATCAAGCTTATAAATATTACACAATATTGAGAACATTTTAATCATGAACCTAAACAACACATAACAAGCATAACAAGTACTGTCGGAACAGTTTTCCATCAGCTAAGCCCTTACTAATTAAACTAAACACAAACGCTGAACGTTTAAATCGTTCAAACCAATAACAATGTTTTGTAAGAGTTATTACAATGAACTAATCAGATTTAAGCAAAGAGTAAATGTAACGTCATTATTATTTATCCACGAACTGAAACGAAAGGTAGTAACTAGGTTCGAAGTCAGCTCATCACTTCCCTCTTTTACCTTCTCTAGGAATGAATATATTCTTTCAAAGTAAGCCATTACACATATATGTTCTTGTTATCTCGTTACATAAGTAGATTAATCGTTATTACAATGAACCAATCAGATTTAAGCGAAAAGTAAATGTGACGTCATTTATTTTAATTCACAAACGAAAACGAGAGGTACTAACGAGGTCCAAAATCACATCATCCCATCCCTTTTATTTTTCTCAAAGAATAAATATATCCTTTCAAAGTAAACCATTACACATTATTTGACAATTAAACACCGTATTTGTTCGAACAAACAATGCCAACGATACTGTGACAACGAATACGTAAGCATAGGTAACACGATATAGCTGACGTTTCCTTTTCAACATATAATTATAAGTCAATACACGAAGAAACGTTTTAAATCTTTCCAACAGTTTTATTTAACCCACAAACGAATAGATATAAATTATTGTTGTTAACCAGGTCCGGGATCGCCCCTCTCCCTCTTTTATGCGTCTCAATAAATGTATCCTTTCCTGGACACACTTTTTGTTAATTGAATATCGTAGTTCGAGTCCCATAAGTCCCGTGAATGAAAACTATACCTTAATCAAAAATCAAGTATTCCTCCCAAAGTTTTCGAGTTAAGTTTAACGTCCCGTTCAGCAGCGAGGATAAAACCTACTAATTAACATGAAATCCAAACCGCATGAGCTCCTTCCAGGAATCGAAACCTGGTCTGCCACGTTAAAGGCACATACGCTAACCTGTTAGCCACGGAGGAACTCCAAAGTTTTCGAGTTTCATATTAATACTAATACTAATTTATACTATTACTGGATCTACTAATTCATAATGTAATAGGCCATCAAGAAAGAGATCAAACCTTGTTTTGGTAATTTTATACCCATAAAAGGGAACGAGAAAGCCATCATAACCTCCAAGCTAAAAATCCCAGTTCAGTGACGTCAAACGAACATATTAGCTCGAACCAAATACCTCTAATTCATTCATACCAGTAGAGGTGCGGTGGCTCAGTGGTAGGGCGTTCACCTCTGCTATATGTGGTCCCTGCTTCAAACCCCGCGAAAATAGTTTTATGGTGGGCAACATTATGCTCAGGATACTCCAATTTTCTCCCACACTTTCATTCATTTGTCATCGTCACCGTCTCCTTTAGCCTAAACGGCATAAACATGGGACGTAAAACTAAAGATTTCATTTGCACCAGTGTTAGTCCATCTCATCAAAGATATAACAATCTCCAAATTTTATGCCATAAAAGGGAACGAAAGAAAAAGCATTTGTAAATCTGTACTATTTCATAACGTAATGAATCATCAAGATCATATTTTTAGTAATTTTAAAGAATCATCATGACCTCTGATCCAAAACTCCCAATTCAATGACGTCATAGCAGGGCCAAGGTACCTCTGACTCATTCGCACCAGCGTACATGGCCCCTGAATAAGCATAAGCAAAATTTCAATAGGTGACGCAATCCCGGGCCAAAGCATCCCTGATTCATTCACTATGGTCCATGCTGGCCCCAAATTGGATAATCGAGAGTGCGGTAGGGTGGGGCCCATACTACTCCAGCTGGGTTGCAAAACGGAGTTCCCCAGAACGGGTGGTTACAATTTACGTCACCGCCTAAAATCCAGGGAGGGGAAAGGAAATTAAAAAGATAAAGCCAGAGATGTTCCGGAAGGTGAACGTGAGGGGGAATATAAAGGTTAACCAGAGTGAGGGAGTGGACAGTGACCATTTGGCATTGATCGTCTGGGTATTGTGTGGGGGGAGGGTGTAGAACATAAGGTAAAGTGTTATGAATGACGAGAGAGAAAGTCTCCCTCGACCATCTGGGCGAACACATGAAGCCAATGATAGGAAGGGAAGTTAAGGCGGTAGGAATCTGTAAGCCAGGTTTCTTGGTGTAGGAGAAAAGACGGATGGAACAAAGATATGAGGTGATGTAAGGCGTACAGTTTACTGCGAGAACACCCCATGTTCCATTGTAATAGATTGGAAAAGAGTGAACCAGATGATGTTATAGTGAATGTGATTGTAATAGCTTGAGTATGGTGATGCATGATTTATAGTCGGGAGGAGAAAATTTATGTTGAGATTTTTCAAAAATAGAAAGGATAGAAGAAACAGCGGAGGAAAAAGAAGGTGCAGGATATAAGATCTGCCGCATGTGACGGTTTGTGAAAAGCTGTGACGGTGCTGGGAAGGAGAGAAAATGCTATAGGGGATCGTTCAGTTGGAACATATTGGGGCCGGACAGAAACAGAAGGCGAAGAGTGAGGACTAAGAGAGCACTTTTTCTAACACCTGAAGGAGAGGAAGGAGAATGAGAAGTGGAAGGCCAAGAAATAGCATATGAATATGAAAAAGAAGTAGAGATAGAGATAGAGGACGGAGCGAAGCTAGAAGTGGTGGGAGAGGACGAAGGAGAATGTGAGGTTGATCTCCATTTAAGGAGCTTTGAGCAGGAGTCGTAGTCAAATATCGTCGTTTAGCATCGGTATAGGATAGATGTTCTGTAGCCATGAGGGTGTTAATTTGATTTTGTATGAGGCGTTCGGGACACTGAGGGAATGTAGCTTTGTGGTCACGAGCACAGTGCTTGCACTTGGGAGGTGCAGAGCAGGAGGAAGAAGGTTGGCAGCACTGGCACAAGATTGCTTACCACGACAGACTTGCATAAAATGGCCGTAAAATAGGCAGTTAGTACATTGTTGTAGGCGAGGGATATATGTTTCAACGGTAAGGTGAAAATAGAAAAGGATGCAATGGTAGTGGAGAGTATTGGCATCAAAAGTAACAACGATTGTTCCGGTGAGGATGGAAGAGAATGTAGAATCCGTAACAGAAGGGTTAGGGTGAGAGTTAGGGGGTAAAGAAGAATCAGATGAATGGGTAACAGAAGAATCATCAGAGGAAGGACGTTTACGAAATATGCTGCGAACATGTAAAATAGGAGCACTACATCGGAACGCAGTGATGAGTTCATTATCCGTTATGGACGGGTCGACTCCACGTAAAATGCCCTGACAACAGACGGCATAGTTCGAAATGTAAGCATACCAATTATGTGCCATCAATAATGGGTGTTGATGGAAGTCGTTGGTGGCTTTGCCGGTACGAAAAAAAAATACCTTTAAGACCTGAGGGCCAAGAGTACGAATATCAGTGACATCAGTTAGATTATTATTGTATAGGAGTCTACCTAGTTTCATGGGATGTTGTTTGCCCAGAGATGAAGTAGATGACACGTGGATGACAAAAGGTCCAAGATGATGGTCTTTATAAGTATTTGTGTTAGTATGTGCATAGGACACATGTAATGCAAGGGAATTTGAAGAATTGGAAGGTGGAGAAGTATCCATATTAGTGGGCCGAAGCATGTGTCCGCCAGATGAGTCTGCCATGTTAGGCAGCGACGAAAGGAAAAAAAAACCTTGCACTAGTGCACAACACATAGAGAAAATAAAATTGAAGAACACAATATCACCATAGTATTAACACTTCGAATCACTCGTAATCAGCTGTTTGCCTATCACAGGTGTTCATCCATCCGAAGCGAAATCAAAAGTCCCAACACTGTATGTTAGTTCTTTGTTAACAATGTGACAAAAACGTGCTATACACTATAGGATAGATCCTGGGAAATCTCTTACGATTTGTCCTAGAGTCAAAATCTCAATGTGTATGGCATCAGATCACATGTCATTTCCTTTGTTCTGAACGATCCTATGAGATTTCTCTTGTTTAGAGCACGCTCTATTTCGGAAAGAAAATTCGTAAGATTTCGATTTAAGCGACATCAGGTGAGAGAAAGTGAAAATAAAACAAGTGAAAACACAACTGATGAGGTATCTTCTGACCGTGCAGGTTTACTTTAGGTGTACCACTCGAAATAATTGTATAAAAATTATAATTTATCAGTTTCTCCTAAATGATTTGCGTTGACCGATATGAAAATTATTCACATAGCATAGATAAAATCCCTCAAGGGGACCATCAAAACAATTGTTGATAAACTACAATTCTTTCACGATTTGCGTACAAATACGGGGTCCGGATATATAATATAAAAACTATAGTGCAAAAAACGCAAACCAAGTTGTGCTAGGTGGCCTCTGGAAATTAAGAATGCTATCTAGCTTGTCAGACCAGGGTGAAGTAGGGAGTAGTGAATAATATACTTGGGTCGGGCGTGGGAAAATTTTCAAAAATTTTCCCATGGGAACGTTCTCTGGGCGCTGTTGCTAAGCTGGTATACGTATGGTCATAGTCTTTGACGCCTACCAGATGTAGAAACAAGATAAAACATGCCTTTTTCGTGTTCTTGTCGTGTATTGGCTAGTGATTTGAACCCCAAAACCCCCCACTCTCTCCTGCGAAGAACGTAAGCGGACGTTGTTGCTATGCTCATACTCTTGGACGGCTATCGGATCTTCATCAGAGTCTTTTCAGTTATCACGATCGAAGCTTCCAAATTGATTGATTGATTTTTGTCTTTTCGTTATGTATTGAATATCTATTTTGCATGGCATAGGATAGCTATTTTAGACCTTTACCCCCCAATCCTTTAATATTCAGTGATCGAAGCACTCCAATTTGATTGGTCTTCGTCTTTCCCCGACCCGTTCCTCCTGGGAAACCGAAGAGCATACCGGTACTTAATGACTTAAAATAGTCAATGCTTTCTCATCGAGAATCGAACCTGAACCCTAAATATGCTTTCATTTTGAAAGCTCTCTCATTGGAATCGAACGCAAGACCAGTACTTCACGATTTAGAGTTGAATTAATCCTTGCATGAAAAAAAAAAGAATTTCACGTATATAGCACTTCGTATTGATTTTAGCGTAGCATATGATATACATTGTTCGAAGCTCTTCATTTCGAAGCACTATAATGCTTTCAAGTGTTCAATGCTCCCTTTCTCTCTCTCTCTCTCTCTCTCTCTCTCTCTCTCTCTCTCTCTCTCATCGAGAATCGAATCCGGACCAAAGTGGTATTAAAACGTAAATAACAAACATAAAAATAAATTTAAAAAATACCGCATCACATTATTATTATTATTATTATTATTATTATTATTATTATTGTTGTTGTTTTGGAAGTGAAAAGTGAAACAGACAACTAACCTTGATTGTAGCATCGCTAACTTACGATATAAACACTCTGTACACAAAAATCAACTTTGATGGGGAGCTGGGATCGAATTTGGTACTTCATGATTTTAGAGTTGAACTAGTTTTTGCGTGAAAAAAAAAGAATTTCTCTTCGTTTCACGACAGAAAGGAACGAATTAACTTAATGTCTTAAATATTTAATGGTTTCTCACCGAGAATCGAACCTGAACCCTAAATATGCTTTCATGTTGAAAGTTCTCTTACCGGAATCAAAACGCAAGACCTGTACTTCACGACTGTCCTTGATTGTAGCTTCGCTGACTTACGATATAAAGACTCTGTACACAAAAATCCAGTTTGGTAGGGGGCTGGGATCGAATTTCGTACTTCATGATTTTAGAGTTAAACTAGTGCTTGCATGAAAAAAAAAAGAATTTCACTTCGTTTTCACGACAGAAAGGATCGAATTAACTTAATGCCTTAAAATATTTAATGCTTTCTCATCAAGAATCGAACCCGGACCCCCAAGGGTCGCGGTTTTTCGTAAGTATATGGGACATGTATAAACATTTTCGACTGACTTGCACATCATCGGAACCGATTTCCCCAGAGGAACGAATTAGCTTAATGTCTTAAAGTATTGAATGCTTTCTCATCGAAAATCGAACTCGAACCCTAAATATGCTTTCATTTTGAAAGGTCTCTCACAGGAATCGAACACAATACCAGTACTTTATGATTTAGAATTTAATTAATTCTTGCATGAAAAAAGAATGCTTTCTCACCGAGAATCGAACCGGAACCCAAAGGATCGTGGTCTTTCGTAAGTGTATGGTACATGTATAAGCAAAATGAAACATGATTTCCTCTTCGTCATCCCTTCCTCCATCATGCATATGTGCACAGTTATCTGTATGCATAGTGTCATTAGTCTCTGTTGATCAGCTGCTGAAATAACATGGCTGTGTAAATCATAAGTTACTTTATAATATTGACTTTCATAGATTTCGAACATAATTGAACATAGAAACGTAAGCAAGATTTCGTTTAAGCAGACGATTAGAAAAATACGAATAGTGGAAGATTAAGAATGGAACTGCGACCATATTCTGTATCTGAAAGGATACCATTCCAACAAATGCCAGAATTACCGTATAGTAGTGCATATAAATGTTTTGTCCCTCAATATAATCAGTATTGTACAAAGGAATTACGTTTAAGAACATTCGAACACTGGCCTATTTTCTCAAAACAATGTCCGGATCAATTAAGTGATGCTGGATTTTTTTACACGAACAAAAGAGATCAAACTACATGCTTCTATTGTGCTGGTGGATTAAAAGATTGGACTGATAACGATGTATCATGGATAGAACATGCGAAATGGTTTCCTAACTGTCCATTTCTTTACCTTAAGAAGGGATATGCGTTTATTAAACAAATACAGGAAAAGTGCTTTGATATGCAAGTATTTCGTAGTGCTCCGAATGATGATATACATAAAAATGCCAGTAAAAGTTGCAATAAGGAACTTACCTTTCAACATGGTACAATTTGAAGTAAACTTTGAATAAAGTTCCATTACATACTTTTTCTTTGTATATAACTGTAAAGAAATACATGTACATATTCTAAAGTTATGAAAGCAATATGTATTTATACAAATAATTTACGTATGTGCTATTATGTATAACCCCCAAAAATTTTATTGATAATGATGCATTAGCATCGTACTTGGAAAATTGGAAATATATGTTTTTATATAAAGGAATGAAGATTAATTTATCTGGACGTAACATGCACGATCTTGAATTTACTGAACTGATATCATAATCGTAAGTGTATAGGGCATATATAAACAAGACGAAACATGATTGTTCCTCCTCCTTGTCATATTAAATGTTGAATATGGTCTTAATTTAACGAGAGCCAAATTAATTTGTATTGTACTGAAAAGTGGAACATTTGAACAAGTGAATCGTGTTGGTAAAGGCCTTGTATTTGGATTTAAGTGAAATTTTAACAGAATGGGAAACTTGTACATTTGATTCCACTTGTTTCGGACTACAAACAAAAAACTAATAGATTTAATTATGACTGATTTATTTGATAGTGAACAAACACAGTCAAGTTTGACGAAAAACGAACTCTAAAGTTGATGTGTGTCAATGAAGTGGACTTCTGTTCATAAAGAAGCAGAAAATATTTTTCATTTATACTGATCAGTGTAGTACTAATTCTAGTGCATTTAATAATAGTAATTAGTGAAATTGAAATCTTTTATTATTTTCACATAAAATTTGTATTTTGTGATCGATCAATACGGTAGGATTTTTAAATTAGTATACTAATGTTGTTATTTCAATACTTCTCTTTTAGGAATTATGAAACTTCATTTAAAATGGTTGATCTAAAAAGAAACCGTACAGACGTCTTTTTTTTCGATCACAGTACAACGCACGTTTACGGTGAACAACATTGTGTTGGTAGAATTTTTGAATTTATCAGAAAGTCCACACGGTGTGAACCGTGATCGAATCAGGGACCCCAAAAGTACTGGATGTAAATCCTCTATCACTGAGCCACCATACTCGTCAAACCTAAAATGTAATAGGTTTGTACATCATGTAAAGTCCCCCACGGGAAATAAAGATCGGATCGGATTTATGATAATCATTTCAATTTGATAAAGAGATGACAGAATTTATTTTGAAACGGTGAATTGTTTTCAAAGAAACCAGTTTCCAATCTTAACATTTTGAGTGTTGATTCTGGAAGTATTCTCAAAAATGTGAATCAGACGGACAGTCATAACCCTTTCATGTGGCTTCCCGTTGCATTACGTAGTCTGGAAGTC
Organism: Thermobia domestica; assembly: GCF_964235325.1. NCBI lineage: Eukaryota > Metazoa > Arthropoda > Insecta > Zygentoma > Lepismatidae > Thermobia > Thermobia domestica. Next base: position 159,461,334 of record NC_137470.1, on the reverse strand, counting down.
AATCTTCACATTTCGTTGTTGTGTGAAAAAAAAGACAAGCATACAATACAAGATTACGAAGAGGTTTGTAGGTTAATTCCTTGTTTTATCACATTGCATGAAAAAGAGAGAGAGAGAAAGTATATATATATATATATATATATATATATATATATATATATATATATATATATGGGTGTATATGTATGAAAGAACAAGAAGAATGCATTGTCATGGCTGCGATATCTTGTTTCTGAGAAGTGTGATTATAATAATCTGTATTCGTTCATAGAGGACGGCGATGTTACGCAGACCAGCTGGAAAGGCTAAAAGAAGTTTTTTTTATTACTAGTTGTCGTGCACTGTGGCAGAGTGCTTACATCTAGTGCATACAGTTCCTAGTTCGACATCCGAACAAGTAAGCTTATAATGATCAACATCGTGTTCGTGAGTTTTCATGGGCTACTCACACATTCTCATTCTACTAATTATTCAATCATTCATTTGCCTTAATCACCCTCGTAAAGCAACGACTTATTCTTTCAGATGGATACTTAGTGTAGTAGTGCATTGTTCGGCAACCCACTGCATGCGGTCCCTAGTTTGATGTCTGATCAAGTAAGCTTATAACGTACAACATCATACACTACATGTTGTTCTCCAGACATAAGGCGTACAAGATAATTTTTGAATGAAATATAATTATTGAATCTTGAATCAGGGATCACAAAATTTTTTTGAAAGACCCCTTCTAAATCGACTTTTCGTATTTTTTAAGGGAATAAGGTCATCATAGCGAGTTAAGTGATAATCTGAATCTGACTACACTTTAGGTAGTTGTCTAGATATAAGACGTACAAGAAAATTTTTGATTCAAAATATATTGTATCTTGGATCAAGGTATCAAAAACTTTCTGGACGTACCTCTAAATTGAGTTTTCGTATTTGCTACGGAGTAAGAACATCATACTGTGTTAAGTGATAGTTTTCGTAATCTTTGAGAGATGAAATATTTCAGTTTAACGTCCCACAAATATGCTCCTTACGCTAAAAGAACACATGTTTAAGAAAAGTGCTGGAATTAATGTGAAAAGAGAGAGCCCCGAAAAAAGAGAGTGTGATATTGCCCTCAATAAATTTACTTCCTTGGAGGTCGAACCAGGGACCCTAAGCACCAGAGATAAGTACACTTTATCATTCAGACGTTCAAGCCACAGTACAAATGTAGTGATTGTTTTGTGTCCTCACGTACGAACAGTCATGCCTTTACTTATTTAATATAAATAAAATAAAACTGTTTATCTGTCTGTTTGTATGTCTGTCTAATGTATGTGCTCTGGGATCACCAAACGTGATTATTTTAACATTGAACATGATAGAATGAAGAATAAATCGGGAGGAAACGGCAGAGCCCCGAGAAAACCCACGAGCACAGTGTTTGTCCAGTACAAAGTCCATACGGTTCGAAGGGGAGTCGAATCGAGGACCCTTGAGTTTTCGTATTTACCACGGAATAAGAACATCATATAAGTGATAGTTTTCACAATCATTCAGACATCATATTCCATCGTAAAAGAGAGAGAGAGATATGAAATCTTTCAGTTTAACGTCCCACAAATATGCTCCTTATGCTGTAAAATGGACGATATTAGTGTCAAATACATATTTTTCCTGGCCGCTGGTTTTTATTGACATTGATGCATTAGTATAGTATTTGCAAAGTGGAAATGTATGTTTAACATATAAAGGAATTTAGATTAATTTATCTGGCCGTAACTTGTACGATCTTGAATTTATTAAATTGATATCTTCATCGTAAGTGTATAAGACATGTCTAAATAAGATGAAACATGATTATTATTATTATTAACGAAATGAACATCAGTTTTCCAAGTGTGTTTTTTGATAAGATCGGCTGTGTGAACATTGCTGATGAAAGATTAAAATTGGAAATGAACGTTTTTTGCAAAGAAAAACTCTTAGATTTAGTTATGGTTGATTTATTTGATAGTGTGCAAACACAATCAAGTTATAGATATGTAATATGGCAACCCGACTTGAAAGCACGTGCTGCTAACAGTAGAACAAAAACGGATGGCATTTCAAAAGTTGCATTCTTTACGGGACATCCTTTATTATCTCCTTCTAACTTTCTCGAAAACTACGCACTATATTTTATACTAACATATGTAATTTCGATCACCTCTATGATATGTACCTATATTATTGTGTATTTCAGATGTAAAGCATCACGGGCAGTAGCCAATGCTGCGCGATATTTCGCGCGGTGTTGCCGGATTGCGGACTCCCCTTTCCCTTCTCGCTCTTCCTCAAGCTGAGATTATGACACATAAATTTGCAACATTATTCACAATGTAACAATATTATTCCAGCAATATCTGGAATTTTAACTGTGCATCCTAAAAGTATATATAGCAACTAAATTACTTACCTGTTATCTACTCCAGTGGAACTGCTAAAGGCTCGTCTTCTCCACTACTTTCACTATCGTCTATGTCAGTTAATATTTCGTCATTGTCTGAATCTGAGTCTTGTAAATTTACTATTATGGGTTCCAAAATTTCGTCACGTCCTATTTCTTTCATGAAGTCATCTTCTTGTAATTTGTCCGTGTGTTGTACACAAGATTGCCAGTCGTTTTGCGTTACGCTATCAATTTCTTCGTTTATCAGTCTTTCAACGTCTGTCAACTTGAATGTCTTATTTCTTGTTGCAACTCCTCTCTTTACTTGAGCCCATATAAGCTCGATTGGGTTGTAGTGACAATGATAGGGTGGTAACCTTACTATTTCGTGTCCGTTTTCGTTTGCCAGTTGGTCTAGTTCGTACATTTTAGATTGGTTTTTGAACGGCATTACGCGCTGCAATAGCTCAACCTTAGTTTCTGTTGCCGAAAATTCAACACCTTTTTGGTGTAGCCATTCAACAATGGCATCTTTTCTAGTTGATGAATTTGGAATTTTATTTGTGACGACTGAATGATATGGGGCATTATCCATTATTATAATGCTACCCTCCTCTAAATAATTTAGAAATCGGTTCAAAAACCAATCCTTAAATGTAGCACTTGTCATTTCTTCGTGATAGTCGGAAGTTGATTTAGACCGAAATATCCACTTACTTTCAGGTATAAATCCAGTTTTTGCAGATCCCACATGACAGACAATAAGTCTGCTTCCTTTTCCCGGAGGCACCTTTAATCCACCGTTTTTTGTGGAATCTTGCCAAACTGACTTCTGGCGACACAAGACCAATATTTTACTTGGACGAGACTTGGGTAAATCAAAATCATTCGCATAAGTCCGAATTTCATGCATCTTCCGAAGAAATTTTAGTCTTGCCGCCACAATATCATTCCTCTCCATTAAAAACTTACGTCCATCGGTTGTTTTCTTATACCTGAAACCTAAAGCCCGGAGTATTCTGTAAGTGGATGACTTGGAACCTGTAAAGGAAATCTTACTTTTCAAAGCATTTGTGATTTTTTGCAAAGTCGGAAATTCGCTTTGGTCATAAAAGTCAAAAACAGTCCTGCGTACTACGTCCTTGTCAAAGTCATTAAGGTTTGTGAGCCTTTTGGGAGGTCCTTTGTGTTTTCTAGGAGATAGAAAAACTGGAATATTACTGGGAGGCATCTTTCTTGCCTCCACGCAGATTCGTGACACTGTGGCTCGATTTATCCCGCAAGCTTGTGCTGTTAGGCTTTGACACTTTTTAAAGTTAAGTTTCTTTCTTTCTTCTTCTGATGAGTATTTCTTAAAAAAATTGTAAATACAAAAAATAATTCTCCGAGCTTGACTTCGAAGCACTTCTTTTTTAGAAAATCCCGCACTTGCACTCGGTTTACTAAAAGACATTGTATATTTTAGTTTTCGGAGAACAAACGAACTACCAGGAAAGAAAGCAACCCAGATACTGATGAATTCTGTTTATGCTAGAAGAGAAATTGCGTTCCTACACGAATAGCCCCTCTGTTCCTTATCAGTTTTCATAACAAATAACACTCTTGGGGCTTGGTCTAGGTCTCACGAAAACAATCCGTCTGAAAGCAAGTCCATATGATCGAGTTTGTTTTGGGTTACGATAATTTACGACACCATTCAGACGCTTGGTGCTTTTGAATCCCTGCTTGAGGGGAAAAGAGGGAATAAGTGGTCGCATATATGTAACGTAGTGAAACGTGAAAGAAAAAATAAACAAAACATACTGCTTTTCTTTCTGTCGAATAAGGAAGAATCTATCTGGAAGTGAACTTCAAACCAATACTACGAACTTCCCGTACTTTGTTCTCGCTCGCTTACTACTCTCAAGGGTGTAGCCACCGGGGAAAAGGGGGCCCTGTCTTTCCAAATTATTTCCAACCCCGAAATGAGGTTTGTTTGGTATATGTTTAATAAACTTATTTAATAGTTAATGTAAATGAGGGACGTTTATGATAAAACATGAAAATTAAAAAAGAAAACATCATCAGTACGGTTTTTGTACCTAATTAAAACAGCTAAAATTAATCATATGCTTTACATTCTCATTTCCCTTTCTGTGTGAAGTCTCTATATTATTGCATAATAATAGGGCCTATCTGAGTTGGTATTTTTTTCAAGTTTTTTTTTTCCTTTACTATTTTAACCCACATAAACACAAAGTCAGATAAACAGATTGCCAAAAACAGCATTTGTTTTCTTATGAATAGCTTATTGATTCATCTTTTACAATCCGGGTTTTAACTTCAGTACTGTCAAGATCCGTCTCTTGATAAGGTAGCATTGTGAAAATATAATATGTGTATTGTATGTATGTATGTATGGTGAATTAAAATGCTTTCATGTTGTGAAAGAGGTAATTTGTTCTGCTTTTAATATGTGAAAAGTTTGCCTCCCATTGTAAGTAATGTACCCCTAGAACAACCTGCTGGTTACACCCATGATTATTCTGTAATAAAAGTTGAGTTCTATTTCCAAATTGAAGAAAAATCCACTGGAAATTAGACGCGGGACTCATCGCTAGTTTTACTAATTGTTTTATATGGAAACCTTTAAAAGCGTGTATCATAACAACCAGTTGACATAAAAAGATGTAGTTTTCACGTATGTGTTCGTAATTCTTTTCTCTACTTCGTAAAGTGAGCAGTTGATGTGCTAATACAATATTTCTAATAAGCGCCTCTGGTATTGTCAAGATTCGCAGTAGCGCGAGAAGTCAGCGTGCGGACTGCTTGTCGCGAATCGTCAACACCGCTCAAAGCCAATTGGACGCCGCGTGAAGCCAACTCAAGGCCATGCCGCTTATCATCTGAAAAGTCCTGTAAACAATGGGCAAGCCTACCAAAAGAGACACAGCTTCCAAATGACAATGTCCTCCTTCAGACTCTTGTGCTTTATGGTACAAACGTATGGCATTCACACGTCCTCCATAAAAAGCGTCACGAGGATTTAATGGTGATTTCTTTGTGTACGGATGATTACTAACATACTTTGGAATGGCGAATGACTTCATTTGCACTTTTGTGAGAGAATATTTGGCTGTTGTTGATTGTAGAAGTTTGTTATGTGCTAATTTTATTCTCGAAAATGTTTATACATGTCCCATTTTTAGTTTTACGTTCCACGATTATTCCGATTAGGCTAAAGGAGACAGTAATGATGAGAAATGAATGAAATGATGAAATGAACGGGAAACGGAAGAACTTCGAGAAAACCCCACAAGCACAGTGTCCATCAGGAAGTCCACACGACTCGAGCTGTAATCGAATCAGGGACCCCAAAGTACTGGTTGTAAAGCCTCTACCACTGAGCCACCACACTCCTCAAACCTAAAATGTAATAGGTTTGTACATCATGTAAAGACCTTCCGGAGAAATAAAGAATTTTGGTAAATAATAATATTGACTTATTTGCAAATATTGACTATCATACTTTTTTCATAAATAATAAAGGAGGGAAAACATTATGAGAGGTAACGAGAATAGAAAAGAGGATGGAGTCAATGTTTCTTTGAGAATGGAACTTTGCTCTCTGAAGTACCCTTTCCCCTCCGGAACAAAGATTGTTTTTTAGTTTAACTTCTTGTGGGATCGCTGATAATAATAAATGAAATGGTGGAATGAACAAAGTAGAAGTAAACAGGAGAACCAATGCTCACAGTTTTTTTTGTTTATCACAATTCCCTATTAACATGAACTCGGATTGAGGCAGGAACCCCAAGCACCAGAAGTGATCAGTCTACCCAGGCCCTTATCCACAGGGATGACGAGCGCCTCTAAAATTATCACGGTAGGCTTTCAAATGAACTAAAATATGGTGATGAACTGTAATATGATTGAATTAGGTCTCTCCTAAATTCTACTGCCCATCTCCCTACATTTGGGGGCTGACTGCTGCCAATCTACCATTGGGACTCAACCATTGATCCATCGTGACCGTTAAAAAAATTAAATTGTGATTACTCATCACTCTTTTACAAAAAAAAGTTACGAATACTGTCAGCGAACTTTCCATTGTGATAATACCAAGGAGACAGTAGACAGTATGGCTAATGAGGTAATGCTTAAAATTACTAATATTTGGCGAACATGGACCCATGATTAGCAACCAAAATTGGCATGTCAATGCTCCCTTTTAGAAAATTTTGTCCCAACTGGAACTGATTCAAAATGTTAGTGGGTTACATTAGATAGTATTTGCGAAGATGTGATCTGCACAAGAGTAACATGTAATCGTTTCTTAGAAAATTAATTACTTTCAAAACGAAAGTCTAACATTAAAAATGAATCGAATGACCCCATTAACCCTTTGGGGATTTCATGGTACAATTTGTACCATACGGGGTGTTTCATGGTACATTGCGTTATAACTCTCCTATTTGAGCTTTTTCGTCGGTTTTTTTTTTTTGTTTTGTTTTTCAAGTCCAGAAACATTGCAGAAGACATTACAGATGGTTTCACACATTCCTGTGTCGAGACATAGTAGGTGATGACGTCATAAATCTAAAATTTATATTTTCGTATAATACTTTTTTGGGGGGGGTTATGTAAAGCATTTTTGGCGGGCTTATTTTTGCACGTAGAAGATTGAAATTTTGCACAAACATGCAATCCACCGAGTAGTATTTACCAGATTTTTTCTTCAGATTTCTGCGTTAAAACAGGGGGGGGTCCAGAGGGTCAAAAAGTTGAAAAAGGGATATTTTTACCCAAAAATCCCGTTTTTCCTCATTTTCCCGCCTTAGATACATGATGGAGACAAGCGAATGGTACCGCCTGAAAGGCAGCTCTATTCTGAAGAGAATGGTGTGCGACACATGGCCCTAGGGTAATTAGGGAAGTGTCAGGGAATTTTTATCAAAATATACTTCTGTATAGGGAAATTTTGGATATTTTCGGTACAATTTTTGTGCTGGCTTATTTTTGCACCTAGAAGATTGAAATTGTGCACAAACATTAAGTCCACCGAGTAGTATTTACAAGATTTTTTTTTCAGATTTCTGCGTTAAAACAGGGGGGTACAGAGGGGCTAAACGTTGAAAAGGGAAATTTTTTACCAAAAAATACCTTTCACAGGATTTTCCCGCCTTAGATACATAATGGGGACAAGTGAATGGTACCGCCTGAAAGGCAGTTCTATTCTGAAGAGAATGGTGGGCGAAACATGACTCTAGGGTAATTAGGGATGTCTCAAGGAATGTTAAAAAATTTCCCTCTGTTATCGGGAATATGGGACATTGTCGGTATATTTTTTTTTTGGCGGGCTTACTTTTGCACCTGGAAAATTGCAATTGTGCATAAACATTCAGCCCACCGAGTAGTATTTACCAGATTTTTTCAGATCTCTGCGTTAAAACATGAGGGTCCAGAAGGGCTAAAAGTTGAAAAATGGATATTTAGACCCAAAAAATCCCGTTTTTCCTCATTTTCCCGCCTTAGATACATGATGGAGACACGTGAGTCATACCGCCTGAAAGGCAGTTCTAAGCTGAAGAGAATGATGGGCGAAACGTGACCCTAGGGTAATTAGGGATGTCTCAGGAAATTTTTTACCTGAGATCATGGTGTTTTACGGTAATTTGGGGCATGGTGGGAATTCCTGATAAAATTTCTCCCGCCCTTGGTATTCAAGATAGAAACTTGAAATTTGGCACACACATTCAGTATACCAAGTACTATTTATCAGATTTTTTAGATGACTACGTTCGCACAGGATCGCTCCAGGGGGGCCCAAAGTGCGAGAAAAAAATTTCCCTCCGAAAGTTTCCCTTTGACATCATTTTTCCCGCTCCTGGTATATGGTATGAGCATGCAAGTGGTATCGTTTGAAAGCCAGCTCCATTCTGAAGAGAATGAGGTATGAACCATGATCCTAGGATAAATAGTGACGATGCAGTAGCTGCTTGACTGAAAGTCTAAAAAATAGCCCCAAAACCCCGGATCTCTTAAGGGTTAAAAGATTGAAATCTATTGTACACGTTCATCATCATCATCTTTAAACATTGCAAGTTTACTTTTTTTAAATGAATGAACTACATACGTGTGAAGATAAATATTAAACCAAGACATTCATCAACAAAAGTGAGAAGTGTTAACGTGATGTTCTGACGTAATGCTGAACAACAAAAGATAGCATATATCTAAAGAAACACTGACCTATCCTATATACAGAAGAAGTAGCAATGTAATATTCTGCGATATAATACATGATGCATTTTTGTATAACTCTGCACATTTCGACATCAGGTCCACAATTTGAATTACACTAGTGAAAAAAGGTTGCATCACGTAATGGCCAATAAGTTTTGATCTATGTTTGTCGGAAATACAGTAGCATCATTATTACGTATAGCCGTATAATCTTCCTGTACACACGAAAAAGAAAGTATTCGTCAGTTGACAAATTTTCTTTTTCGCATTAACTCGTGAACAAACGAATTAATCTGTTTTTCACGTTATCTTTGGAATAGTTATAATTTGATAACTTGTCAAGTCGGTACTGTAATAGGAAAAGAAATTTTCTCAACTGAAGAATATTTTTCCTCTCTGTATGTGCGCTAAATGATTATCCGCGAAGATGTATTGCTTTTTAAGACAAACAAGAAAAGGTAATTCAGATGACGAATTACATTAGTCTTGTGTTACGTTTTTTTGAACAAATCTGAGAAAGCGGATAGATCTAGCAATGTAGTATTCTGTGATATAATACATGATGCATTTTTACATAGCTCTGCACTTGTTGACATCAGGTCCACAATTTGAATTACACTATTAAAGATGTACCTAGACTTATATCCGGTTAATCGAATCTGTAACTGTAACTGACCACTTACACTTCTTACACTTCTAAAAATTGCACAAATTTCAAATTTTTCAGATGAACCTTTAATGCGAAAAAAAGTTGCATCACGTAATGGTCAACAAGTTTTGATAAGTGGTGACACTACGGATAAAAAATATCTATATCCTCCTAACTCTATCAATTCCCCAAAGTCAATGCTAACAGGGGTAATATAAATCAAAAACCATCGCTGATAACGGGCTTGCGTGTACAAATTTCTAATTTCGATATCGTTTTTCATGAATATAACGGTACATACTCTTTAAAGGAACATAAGACTTCATAATTCCCTTGGTAATACTTAGATTTTGTAAACAAAGTAGCTGGAATTCCATCCGTTTGTAGTTTAGGAAAATGAACTGAATAGTTATGTAAGAGGAACTTCATTTCAAATTCCATTTTAAAACAAACAAGAAAAGCGTAATTCAAATGATAATACGTATAAGAATTTAAATAATCACTATCATTAGCAATTAGGTACCATATTAGAGGTGATTAAATTCCCCATTCATTCTCAATTCTTTGAAAAACTTAGTCTAGAAGGACTAGGTTTGATTATATAAGAAGTTAATCTACAGCCTAACGTGGAATTCGAACTACATTATCTATCATGGAAAGTTGAACTCAGGTTTCCTATAATATAGGTACGTACATCCACGAAAAACAATGAAATAATTAATTCCAATACTAATACTATCTACGTTATGAAAATATCAATTAAATAAGCACTGAAATAATAATCAAAACCACCACTATTAAACTATATAAATACTATACTTATAAAATGATTTCTTTCCGTAATGTTAAAGAGCAAGAAGTAAAGCCCTACATATACTAGCAGTAATAGTAACTAAATAACTAGCTACGGAATACATAATACAATGCTAATCACTATATTCAGGTAAATATTACAATTAAACTTCATTCTATTCTATAAGAATCGGAATATCTCGAGGCTATACAAAACATGAATCTACAGATTAACTTGGAATCCGTCAAGAGTCGAACTCAAGTTTCCTACACAGAAAGTACGTGCACTAAGTAATTGGTCGCGAATATGTATTGCTTTCAGCAAGTAGCAAGAGATACATTCGGAAAACTAATGTCCTGATCAATTAAGTGATGTTGAATTTTTTTACATGAACAAAAGAGACCAAACCATATGCTTCTATTGTGCTGGTGGATTAAAAGATTGGACTGATAACGATGCTCCATGAATAGAACCTTTGTGGTGGACAAACACCGTGTACGTGGAAGATCCCAGGTTCAAAATCCTGTTCACGCCAAGTGAACTTTGTGATGCACAAACACCGTGTACGTGGATTTGCTCTGGTTTCTGAAGCAGACATAGCTGTGGGACGTAAAACTCAAAGAATTCAAAGAACCTTAATAAATGTTATTTGTTGTGTTCGTACAATTACTTTTATCAATTTGTACATGACTCATGTAACATTAAACAGTGATTGAGATCTAAAACTTCGATGAACTAGTATTGCTCATAAGTCTTCGATGTTTCTATATCGTCTTGAATTTGAAAATGCTTCGTGTTCGTATAACTACTTTACCAATTTAAAGTTTATATATATATATATATATATATATATATATATATATATATATATATATATATATATATATATATATATATATATATATACCTCATGTAACATGAAAACAGTGTTTGGGATCTAAACTTGAGTGAACCAGTGTTACTTACGATTCTCGGATGTTTTTGTATCATCTCGAATTTGAAAATGTACTTATCGATTTGAGACTTGCCTCTTTTTGTATCCAGAAGTTTTTCTCGTTTTGTTGGCAATGCTAGTTACCCTAGTAATAGTATTTTGAGATTTCAGCTTTAGATCTTGATAATAAATCTTTCAATCCCCCTTCATTTGTACATTATGTTTCTACTTTTATATCTCTGTAGTTATTAGATAAAACATAAAATGTGAACGTGATTGAAAAACAAAGATAGAGTAGGAATGTTGAAAGAAGCATTCAAATAAGAAATAACCTATCTTGTGGATCTTTGAATAAGAAGGTAAGAAAAAACTTCTATGGAATAGAAACATAAACGCTACCCACGCACACACGATGTTTGTACACCACAAAGTTCACTTCATGGGAACTGTGATTGAACCCGAACCCGTACACAACATTTGAGGTACAATTCATGTTCATTCCTGTTCTTTGTTTACTGTAATTAAAAGGTGTGTTCTAGGTCAGATCACCACCATTCCTTAATATTCCGACTTTTCTGTAAATTTTGTCTAATGTGGACATCTTCCTCATCGAAAACTTGGGCGAACTAGTATTGCTCATAAGTCTCGGATGTGTGTGAATTAGTATTGCTCATAAATCTCGGATGTTTCTGTATTGTCTTGAATTTGAAAATACATCGTGTTCGTGCAATTACTATATCAATTTAAAGTTTTTATATATGCCACATGTAACATTAAAACAGTGTCTGAGGACTAAAACTTGAGTGAACTAGTATTGCCTAGCAGTCTCGTATGCTTCTGTTTCATTTCGAATTTGAAAAATGTACTTGTCTATTTGCGACTTATCTCTTTTCGTACCGAAAAGTTTATCGATTCGTTGGCAATACTAGTTTACCCAAGTAATAATATTTTGAGGTTTCAGCACCTTGATAAATGTTATTCATCGTGTTCGTACAATTATTTTTATCAATTATGAAGCATGTCGCTTATGTAAGTGATAGTTTAAAAATAGTTGTGCTTTAGACATGTAGACATGTTATTATCAAAACGGCAGGAACTTAGTTGCCATCCTAATTCTATATACGTAAAATTCTTTTTTTTTTTTTTTTGCAAGGATTAGTTCAACCCTAAATCGTGAAGTACCAAATTCGGTCTCAGCTCCCTAACCAAAGTAGATTTTTGTGTACAGAATCTTTATATCATAAGTTAACGAATCTACTCCCCCAAATTATTATTATTATTATTATTATTATTATTATTATTATTATTATTATTATTATTATTATTATTATTAATAATAATAATAATAATAATAATAATAATAATAATAAGAAGAAGAAGAAGAAGAAGAAGAAGAAGAAGATTCAAACGGTGAATTTGGTACATAACTTTTCACAAAATTAAGATTTCCTGCTCGAAGTGATTCTACCTAAGGAACGTGTGAGATGATTTTTCGTTTCTTTTACTTTTATTAAAATATAAAACTTCCAAACAAATGTACAAGATTAAATCTAAACCTAATAGCTCTCTCTCCCTCTTTCTCTCTTCAATTAGTTTTTTTTTTATTGGTGATTGAATTTTCACACGATTCAAATACGATTTTTCATACAACGTAAAATATTAGTGAACTAATGAATGATACATAATCAGAAATGTATAAAATATATCACTTTCACTAAAATCACTACACTGAAAATAATATTTTTTCTTTTCATAATAATGAATTCAAATACGATTTTTTTCATACAACGTAAAATATTACTGACTAATGAATGATACATTTTTCAGAAATGTATAAAATATATCACTTTAGTAAAATCACTAGACTGAAACATATGTTTTCTTTCTTTGCGTGTTTCATTTCACTATTGGTATAGTAAACTTGATAATGCATATTATTTTCAGACAGTTAGGTATCTCTTGTCACTCAATTTACGTCATAAAATATATCACTTTCACTAAAATCACTACACTGAAAAATATTTTCTTCTTCTTCTTTTATCAATACATATCCATCTCATCGATATCATCCAAAGGTTGAGTATCAATTTCCCCCCACCATGACTGTGTTTGAATTCTGTCAAATAATTCATCCCTGATTGGTTCTATATTTTTTTGTTTACATAATACTTTCATTTCCAATTTTAATCTTTCAACATCAATGTTTATATCGCCGTCCTTCAAAGCAAGAGATACATTCGAAAAACTATTGTTCATTTCACTAATAATATTTTGTTCATCCACACATGTATGAATTGCCTCAAGTCCAGTACATGCAAGACATTGCGATTCTACATGATTGCGAATAGTCACTGTAAACAATTGAAAATATTCACGTACCGCCTCAATGCAAAGTTTACTTTTTTTACAACATGCTCAATACACGGTAATATTTCCAAGAAATGAAACCATTCGCTTGAATTTAAGTACACACTGTTTCGAGGAACATGAAGTGTACCTTTTTCTCTATTATAACTATTTTCTCACCCATCAAGTTTCGCATAAGCAGTTCATTATTTCGTCCAAGAGAATTTATAGATGTAATTTCAACTTGCGAATTTAAATAATCCGAAACAAATGGGATCAAATGTACAAGTTTTTCCCACTCCGACAAATTTAACTCCACTCCAAAAATAATTCCTTTACCAATACGGATCACTGGCTCAAATGTATCACTATCCAAACCAATACAAATTAATTTTGTTTTCATTGAACTAAGTCCATATTGGACACTTAACAGCAAACACTCTTTCTTAGTCACCATAGCCATTGAACAAATACTCATGGACATGTTACTCCAATAGCTGAACAGTACAGAATAATGTCACTATATACACACATACACGCACACTATATACACACATACACAATGTTTGTCTGAGCACACGTGAAATGGAAAAAGGAAGAGAATGAAGAAGAAGTCGATAATCATGTACACGTCCATACACTTACGATGCGCTCAACTCTGTGAATTCAATATCGTGCATGCTATGTCCCGTTAAATTAATCTTTTTTCCCTTTGTATATTAAACATACGTTTCCACTTTGCAAATATATTAATAATGCGCTATTATCTGCTTCTACTTTTTCAGTAAATCGTCCTGGAAGAATCACTTTTTGTCCTGCTTCAAAAGTCACACAAACCTTCTTTCCATATACGGTTGTAATTAATTTGCAATCTACAATACGATAGGTTTTATTAATTTCTAAGTCTTGTAATTTTGTAAAAGATACTAAGGACGCTGCATTAAGTTTGGTTAATAAATTCATTGACGATGCCATCTTTAACTAATGGATAATATGTTCACTCTCGAAGACGTATTCTATATGTATGACCATTAAATCACCTTGTCCTCATTGTCTTAAGAATTCGCAGGATACCTTTCTTATCTCTCGGAGGAAATAATAATAAAGGACTCTCCTGCGTGAGACACAAAACTTAATACATTCACACAGGATTGAAAATTTTCAAGCTCATCGATTTTCCTTAACATTGTGTGAGAACATGATGTCTTAAGAAATCCCACGAACAAAGATCATTTCTTTGATCACATAGGAAGTAAGTCGTAAACGAAATAAGCTGAATTGCATAAATAATGAAATTTTCAACTAAGTAAGTTAACGAATAGTGTAATGAGAGAATTTGCTTATCATGGGTACAAAGATTTATTACACTAATTTTACAGCTAAAAAAGTGCTAATGCTATATCCATGCATATCAATTATTTATTAACTTGAAAAAGGCCTACGATTTGATTATGTGGGAAACAAAATTTGAAATACCGAGAAAAGTTATTTAAACTAAATAACATATATTTAAATGAATCTAAAAGTAATAAATTTTTCTTCACGAACTATGAGATTGGTCTGAAACAGAGAGAGATGCGTTGACGCCCTTATTATTATACTGAGCATCTAGACTAGTAATGCATGAAGGCAAAATTTGTATGTGATGTCTTGTACTTCCAAGTCGAGTTGCCATATTACATGATTTAACGGATATCTTCCGATTAAAGCCTTAATTTACAACAGTGAAAACAGAATGAATCCTTTTTCTATGACTTTTATAAGGAGTTCTGTCCGACATTGGATCTCCTCATAATTTTTTTAAAAGTATCGTTGATCTTGCTTCTCGATGTATTCTATCTCGTCTCGAGAATGAACTATATCATGAGGGAAGTACCCTCGCCACAGAATTAAGATTTCTTGTTCAAATTAATTCTACTTAAGGAACGTCTAAGACGATTTTTCGTTTCTTTTATTTTTTATTAAAATGTAAATTTCCAAAGCTAGCCATAAGAACAGAAACACGACTAAATGTAGAATGTTACAAATGTTGATCGGGAAAACAATTGTGTGCAACGATAAAGATGAAATCTTTCAGTTTAACGCTCCACGAATATCTCTTTTAGGCTAAGATGAAAGGATGATTAAGGTAAATGAAATGATATGAGATGAAGCGGAAATACCACATGAGAATCAACGAACACGATGTTGTCCATCACAACGTCCTACGATTATGCCCATGTCACAACGTCCTACGATTTAATGTCCTACGATTATGCCCATTATGCTAAGGCACCATAATAGTTTATATACGAAATGTTGACTGTCAAAATTGATTGATGAACAAAAGAAGAAGAGTAAACAGAGTTTGGGAGGAGGGATGTTTGCACCTGGCTGTAGTGTGTTGGGGTACGTAAACAAAAGAGAACAATAGAAAATGGTGATGGTAGATGGTTGTGTGAATGGTATGTAAACAAAAAGGATAATAGAGGATAAAAGAGAAATTGTATATACAACGTTATGAAGTTGTATGTGTTTAAAAAGATTTTGTAGGGTGGTGTGGGAAAATGTTTGTTGTTAATGTACGTACGTTGAATAGTAAACAAAAGGATAATAGAGGATAAAAGAGAAATGAAGCATACAACGTTATACAGCTATATGTTTAAAGAATAGAAAACAAAAGAAAAAAGGTTAATAGAGGATAAAAAGAAATCAAGCATACAAGGCTATGCAGCTGTATGTTGTAAAAAGAATAATTGGGAGGGTAAGAACGTTTGTTGCGAAAGATGAATTGTAAACAACAAGAAAGAAAGAATAGTACCAGATGTTGATAGCGTGGGAAGATAATATGTATACGATGATTTTCCAGCTGAGATGTTTATGAAAAATAATAATTTTAAGAAAAAATGTTAGAACCCTGCAGCCGATGGCGGAAACGCGGCGCGGCGCGGGCGTGGGAAAGTGGGCGGAGGCGTGCGCGACCGGAAAACACCCGCGTGTGCGGACGCGACAGCGACTAAAGATGAAATGAGAGTATATTGAAAAAAGAGAAAAGTATTAACCTTGAGTTTATTCATGTGAACATATGAATAAAAGAAAATAAATGATGTTTACGAATGTTTAGCCACACATTGAATTTTTGAAGAAAAGAAAACGTAATGGACATATGAAAAGATTTTTGGGGGAGAATTTTTTTGTAAAGATTTGTTTTGTTTCTTGTATATGAGTAGTATGATTTGTTTTGGTGGAAAAAAATATATGGCTGGTATGATAAATAAAAATAATAATTTTGTCCTTGAACGGGATATGAGAGTTGTGGTATGGTTAGAACACCATTTTGTTTGACGTAAACGTTTAAATACTGAGTGTTAGTAAAATGTTGTATGTATTAGCTGCTATGGCTCCCATACGTGAGCTAGTTTTTGAGGAGGACGAAGACACTTTACTGTGTCCGCCATCACCAGCGAGAAAGAAGATGAAGACAGGAAATACTGATTTACCGAGGAAACAGCCAAAGCACAGACCGGATTCCCCGGACTGTGTTGAAGTCGTGTATTTATCGTCATCTTCGGATGATGATGAAACTGATTTTGAAGAAGAGCGCCAAACTCCATCACCAATAGTTTTACCGTCACCACCTTCATCGCCATCGTTATTAACGAGAACAAGAAGATTTTGGAGATTGGATTGTACTCCCATGCGCAAAAAAAATTGCGCGTATACTGTAACTCACGATTTTCCGTATTTATTCCTTTTTCCTTACGTTTATGGGTAAAATTGAGTTATTAGTATGTGGAGATAATAGAGAGCAATCCATCTAAGGAGATATTTCCAAAAAATATAACTAAATAATAAAAATATAAACAAAAAACAAAATTATGCTCGGTTTTGTGTATACTGGCAACGATGATTTCTAGGGATTTTTTCAGTAGCACAGCACGATTGCGGAGGGAATTCAGTAGGAGAGTCGAGGAATTGGATCAAGGAACAGGATACTGGACTAAAGTGTTGCATTTATTGGTTAAAACCTAGTGTGTAGATTACCTGCGAAATATAAATTAGCTTCTGTAACTAAGATGTCGTACGAAAATATAGAATTAAACAGAAAAATTCTTATGTTAAGGTTCGAAGCGATACGCACCATGGTTATGAAGATTATTTCTTAAGAAAAAAAGAACAAACACAACGTAGCCTCTGTGGTTAGGTGGATAGAGTGTCGGACTCGTAGTTATTTTATTACTTTGACACCACATCGAATCCCATCCTATCCTTTTTTTTTTTTTTTTTTACAAAACATTATAACTTTCATGTTAATAAGAACCGAAGCAATATACTAAGGACAACTTATTGATATCCAGGATTACAGTATTATTGGTAATAGCTATTGTTTTCAGTTCATGTTGTTGTATAGCTTCTCTCACACTGTTTTCTTGGGAAAATAACAATTTTGTCTCCAACAAAATGTAAAGGATATATACGGACAGAAAAAGACATCTTAGTATCAAACGTGATTTATCGTGATGAAATGGACTAGTTTGCCATTATTAAAAAAAAAAAAAAAAAAACTAAAGTAAATTACTGAAGTTGACTTCCCTTTAGCTTTTAGCTAAAAAAATATTTTTTTTCTTTATAAGACTATACTTTATGAGGCAAGGTGTGTGATCATACCCACAAATTTAGCTAGGGAGTGAAAGATAATCGTTTATACAAACATTTTACAGGTTTAGGTGCGTGAAACACCAATACACCATGGTCTCGCTTATCCGACCATCCTTTGTTACACATACCGTATGATCCGATATATCATTGCAGAAAGCACCAATCGGCAAGAAGAACTGCAAGTTGTGGTCTTAATCTATTTTTCATGCTCTGGAGTATATCGCCTAGCGCGCCCGTCTACACGTTGACTCATACATCTATCATTCAGTGCAGACACGTATCCAGGTTTTCTATTCGGAGGGGGCCCAACACGAATCCTCGTAAGCACGTAATTCTAATGTTTTAAAAATATCAATATCAATATCAATATCAATAATAATAATAATAATAATAATAATAATAATAATAATAATAATAATAATAATAATAATAATGCAATAGTTCTGTATTTCTCTTAAACTTTTTCCTACTTTTCATTTATAAACCGGTTTACTTTGGAAACTGCATTATAGCACAAACAAAATTAAACATATTTTCGAGAGAAATGTAACTAAAGAAAACTGTCTGCTACGTATATCACATAACAAAAATAGCAAGAAGACATTGAGTGTATCGTTCTAATATATTAAAGTTAAAAACAGAACGGAAACAAAATGTTAATCCTATTTAATTCCTGTTCTTTAATTCCAAATGGTATAATGGCATTATGGTATGTTCTTAGAATTATAACAAGACAACAGCACATTGCCCAAAGTTTGGAGACTGACTATTAGTAAACTGATATAAAAGAATCTCAAAAGGGTAAAAGCATGTTTATTAAAAAGTGCTTGAGTTTCGGAGGGGGACAGCCCTCAGGCCCTCACGCTGGATACGTCCCTGATTCAGTGCAGTGCAGTTATTTGTTATAAAACATTATTATTAGATGTGTAATATGTAAAATTATATCATAAGTTTTACTTTTAACAGGTCTTTTCTTAACACATCCATATTATCCAGCGTTCTGTCTGCCTGTTTATGTCGGATAAGCGAAATTCTACTGTATTTCCAAAGCTAGCATATACATGAACTAGAATTGTATTGTCCTAGAACAGACAATAGTGTGAAATGCTTATATTAAAAGGCTGGAATAAAAAAAATACTGTTTTGGTAGCGTGAGAACAAATTAAAAACAATTCAATATATTTCCTAGGTATTAGATTATCATCTTATTGTGTCGATATGTATTCTTTTTTTAAACATAGTTTTAAAAGTCATACCATTCTCAATATTCCTAAGGAAATCGAAAGAAAAACTCCTATGTGCCTCTTGTGGCAAAGCGGCTTAAGTGCGTGGTCTGAAACGTTAAGGTATAGATAGAGTACCCGTACTTCAAAAATGCAAATCCGGGACGCTACTAAATTACGAGAATCTTTGAAATGCTTAAAATTGAAAGAAGTGTTGAATACTAATTTACTTTTCTCCATTAGATAGAGTTGTTCAAGCATTACGTTATCACATTTTTATTCCTTTCACTAGACCTTCTTCCAAGGGCGTCGATTTCTCTGTATTTTTTTTCTGGGAGGGCATTCAAATGCAGACGATATATATTAGGATTTTAAGGCAAATTGCATTCAAATTATGCCAAATATTGTATATTCATAAATACAAAGGGGGCCTACATGAGCTTTGGGGGGCCCGGCCCCCTAGGATCGGCGCCCTTGCCTTCTTCCTAGTTAAGCAAACGTAAGCAGATGATTTACTCCCTTCCCCTGGTAAGCAAAATTGTTTTTGTTTCTCAAGATTTGTTGTGTTTCGTGAAATAACAGCAGGAATTTCCAGATTACTTAACCATCTAAATGAATGTTTTCACTTAGAGTCATCCCGTCGATTCGCTTTGCCTAGGACTAAAATAAATTAAGGGTCAATAATGAAAGAGACATGTGGATCGAAGATCTTTCTTTGTTCGAACTTTGATTTTTTCAAATCCATGATGGGAAATTATATTATGTGTACAATTTTCGAAATTAATAGTATACAATCGTAAAAATATCTTACAAAACGATGGTTTATTGCAAAATACTTTGACTCAAAGAATAAATTACAAGTAATAAACTTGTTACTTTTCCTGAAGAGTCTAAGTCTTGAATGAGACAGAGGCTCTTCAGCGTAGTGCTTGGAAAGATTGCCTCACTTGTTCTACCTTCCCGTGACGCAGCCTTGATTCGACTTGATCCTAAACGGATTATTCAGAAGTCGAAGTCGGAAGCTGTTTCCCATTTTTCCCAAACACTCTTGGTCGATTACAATCTGCCTCACTTGTGAGGGGACAACCCCATGCCGTAAGCGTCGGTGGACTACCGATAGGCAACTAGCGACATGTCCCCAAAAATTGGTGGTCCCGCAGCCAAAAATTGGTCCCACTTCCGCTTTGAAAATTATACCACCACTGGCAGAGAAGCGACGGAACGCCAACGAACCACAAAATTGTTCCCCTAAAATACGTTAAATCGCCTTTGCATTAAGGTGAGTCTACAAACATTTTAAAAAAATTAAAAATAAAGTGCCCTGAGCTGGGCGTGAACCACCAACCTTAGGGTTATTAGTTGCGTGTTCTTCCGAATTCGCCACGGAGGCGATTATGAAGACACAGCTTGTAGAGTGATAAATCATTGAAGTATTTTTAATATTTCTAATCAGAGTGCTCCATTAACCGTGTATATTTGACGATAACTGTTTGGAATCAGATCAAATGCACTCGTCATGTAATTTTATAACAAAATGGCAAGCGTCTATTTACTTTTTTCATAGTTCTCCCATATTCACTTGCTAGTGATCGGCGACAGTTGCCAACTAAATTCATACAATTATACGCACCCATCTCAAGATTTTTCACTTCATGATGTAAAGGCAGGAGTTATTCTTGACCCCCGGAGCTCAAGTATTGTCCTTATAATAACAATTCGTCAGGGAAAAGTAATATATAATAATAACCGCATGCACATGACTGGCGATAGTTCGTGTTGGTCCCTTTGCGATTCTCCGTGACAAATCAAAGGAGCGGGGATCAAAATGAAGTCCTCGCTGTTACGTGGTGGTAACTTCAATATCCCCGATTCTAGATATCTGCTTCGACTCGACGAATCCCTGCCACTAGTGGCACACTAGCGGCAATCCTTCGACGCGTCGCTATATTGACGATCGCCATTTACCAGAAAGTGGGCCACTAGGTGTTGGCGACGTTTACGGCATGGAGAAGCTAATAAACAAACAAACCAATAAATAAATCTAAAACCTTATAAAAATGTTTTCCCAAAATTTACATCTAGCAAAATCATTTGTTGGTATTCCAGAACTGCAAATTCACCTGTATTCATAATTTACTTCTATCGTAGTTTTGATATGAGAATGAGGTGTCTGAAACTGCAACACAGGTCATTAAGACTTTTTTTTTTTGCTTTAGTCAGATTTAGCAGTTTTACTTAGCAGTTAGTCAATTTGGATCTGTGATTTTAGAGTTTTAGAGATTTCCTTAAATTTTTCATTTCTACAACAGTTGGCAACTAACACCATTAACGTATCTCTTTCGATATTTCCATAGGCAATGGCTTGGTCACTCCCAGTATATTTCATACAATGAACTACGGTGTCTTACTCCATTAATCCGAACTACATTTAATATCCAACAACTCTGTACATTTTCTCTTAAATCTGCAAACTTTCTACTAGGTTAAAACTGAGTATTTTCTATTTTCTTCCTTTCTTGCTAAAACGAAAGTGTTCTTTAGACAACCTGAAATGATGACTCTATATTACATTATGTTGCATAGGGCATTTTATATAGCATATCATTTGACAGTTGGACACTTGCTTCGTATATTGAAAGCAACAGGGATTAAGTCCTTCTACACTTACATGAGAAGTAAACAAACTCTTTTTAATTCGTGGAATTGTGCCAATGCACTAGGTCCAGAGAGTTCTTAATTTAAGATGATGATTATTATTATTATTATTATTATTATTATTATTATTATTATTATTATTATTATTATTACTATTATTATTATTATTATTATTATTATTATTTTATTGACTTAGGTTTTCCTGAATATTAAGCAATATTTCACAAAAAGCTGGTATTTTTAAACAAATGGGTTCGACCCCAGCTCGCACCAAGTGAATTTTGTGGTGGACAAACACCATGTGCATGGGTTTTCTCTGAGTTCTCCCGTTTTCTCCCACTTTCTTCATTCCACCATTTCGTTCATTTCTCATCATCACCGTGTCTTTTAGCCTAGTCGGTATAACCGTGGGTCGTAAAACTTAAAGATTTGATCTCAATAATTCCAACCCAAACAGTTGCAGGAAGTCATTTCGAATAAAACAAACTACTCTATAAAATTCTGAGTATTATTATTTTTTAAATATACAATTCTAGCGGACCTTATTTCTAAATCGAAGGGTAAGAAGACTAAATTCACTCTTATTATTATAGATTAATTTCAATTGAAGCAGTTAAAATAGTTGGGGAAAAATTAGAAAGCCATACCCTATATTCCAGTGTGCCACAACCGGATAACAGGCACACTGGCGTGCCCAACAAATTACAAGAATATTTGTCGAGTTTATTTTATTTATTAGTATCAACGATTCTTCCATGGATCAGCTGTCTGTATACAGTTAAACAAACAAGTATCACGTTGAGGGAATGAGTGTAATTATTTACTTTAATAGTAATAGAAAGGTACATTTTCTTGTATTTTCTACCGGGAATAACTGCATCCGGTCTAGAAAGCTGGGGCTAACAACGAAGGAACCCGATGTGCCAAACACACACCACTCTATAGTCATGAGTGCCACTACGTCTTGGCACCCTAAAGGATGTTGCCTTCAAAGAGAGAGAGAGAGAGAAATAACTTAAGTCTATTGCACTTCCATGCTTAAATAAATACATTATGTAAATAACTGTTTCGTTTTCTGTTTTTATTATTATTATTATAAATTTCTTAGGAAGTTGACTGCCATATGTATGCACACTGCTCTCCCGTGCAGCGCCTCGTGTATGATTTTCCATACATAAACTATATATTCCAAGTTTGTTGTGTTCGTTCTATAGGTGTGTTTGTAATTAGATGCATATGGCGTAGAAGTCAAAATTTAATGTCCACGCTACATATATGCAAAACCATAGACAAAGAAATTTATGAACAAAGACATTTATGGCGCTAAAACAAAGGGCAAAAATAAAGAATTACTGGCGGATTGTTGCCCGTTGTGCACAGGTATTAACGGTTAACAGTGTTAAATTTAAACACATAGTTTTAATTAAGCACGAATTTAACTTATAGAGTACAGTGCGGAAAGGCTGAGGAGTTTGCTAGGATCGTTACAATATCGAACCCCGTAAAATGTACTGCAAACCTGTCCGCAAGCCCCCCGTAATGTTCAACAGATGTTGTGTATTAATGCTCATTTCAATGCAAACCTATATAGACCTACGCACTTCAATACTCAACGAAGGTGCAGAGACTATTCATGAGTTCCAGTATTAAACTCTCTCACCCAATGTATTCTCCTAACATGTCTCCCAGCGATTACAATATTTTTTGGTATCTCAATCACTTCCTAGTAGATTAGCTTTAACTAGAGACCACTGATTAACCTGGTATTGGATGTTTCACTTTCTTACCTTTGGAGTTGACAGTCATGGGTTGGACTTTTACACGCAAATATCTAATATTAACAACGTTTCTTCTAGAATTTCGTAATATTGTATTATTTCTTTGTATTATTCATTAGCTTGGTTAGACTTGTTTAAACACTTTTCTCTTTGCACCTATTCCTTAACGTTGGATAAAAATACACTAGCTCTCACCGGGAATCAAATCCAGAACCAATGCACTTGAACCATTTGGCCACAGCAAGGCACATTTAAAAAGAAGTTTCGATTTTCTTAGGAAAATTGTGATTGGGTGTAACATTTAAAAATATATTTAAGAATGGGTACGGATGAAACGCACTGAATTTTCTCGCTCGAATTTCTCAAACTGACTCGTGTTAGGCTGCAGCTATTGCTGTAACATTTATTTGGGAAATGCGAATAAAATAATGTGTTTTAGAAAACTTTGTTCGAAGCAACTTACGTCCAAAAGTAAAGTACCCATTCGTCATATTTCTGCTAGAAATAACTTATGCCATACTTTAGAATTATTAAGGAGATAATTGTATGTGAACTATGAGCAAAAGCGTCTGAGTACTTTCTGAGAAAATCGTTAAAAAAGTCATCCCCAAGAATAAAATATCCCTTGTATATCTTTTCAGGACAAACGAGTTATGCTATTTATGAAATACGAACAAAATTGCCAGAGTAATTATCGACAAAATCGTAGGGTAAAACTTGCTCCGAAAAGTAATATACCACTTCTAGCTTTTTAGGATGATGGAATTATACCATATCGTTAGGTTATTTATGTAACATTTATTTATGAAATATGAACAAAATTAGGTCAGGCGTTAATGGGAAAATCGTTGAAGAGTAGGCTAAACTACCTCTTCTGAATGTTTACAGGACGAACGAGTTGTGTCATATTGTCAGGTTATTAATGATACATTTATTTATAAAATGTGATTGAGAAAATTGTTCAAAAAAATGCATCCCATTCAGTAAATTACACCTTACGTATTTTTTCAGAGCAATGATTCATACTATATTTGTAAAAATACAAACAAAATCTTTACAGCCGTTTTTGAGACAATTTAATGATTTTAAATTTTCATCCTTCAGTAAACTACCCTTATTTTTAGGTGTCGGAGGATATAGAATTCGAGACGATAGTGTTATAAACACAAATCTCCGGGTGTAGATGAAATTCCGGCTGAGTTAATTTTAGCTGGAGGCGAAAAATTGTGGAACAAGATACACAAACTCATTCTCCTTATATGGAACAAGGAAGAATTGCCACAAGAGTGGAAAGAATCAATAATTTTTCCAATTTACTAGAAAGGCGACAAAACTGACTGTAATAATTATCGAGGCATTTCTCTTCTATCAACATCCTATAAAATCCTTTCAAATATTCTGTTAGCAAGACTGACCCCATACGCAGAAGAAATTATTGGAGATTATCAGTGCGGATTTAGACGAAATCGATCAACTATCGACCAAATATTTACCATTCGCCAAATACTCGGAAAAAAGTGGGAATACAATACCCCGGTACATTAATTATTTATTGATTTTAGAAAGGCGTACGACTCGGTTGGGAGAGAAACATTATACAACGTTCTTACAGAACTTCGAATACCGAGAAAGCTAATTAGATTAATTAAGATATGTTTAAATGAATCCCAAAGTAAAGTCCGGGTAGGAAAATTTTTGTCCACGAGCTTTCACGTCGAAAATGGCCTGAAACAAGGAGATGCGTTGTCGCCATTATTATTTAACTTCGTTCTGGAATACGCTATAAGGAAAATCAAAGATAGCAACCAGGGCCTACAGTTGAACGGTATTGACCAGGTTACGGCATATGCTGATGATGTAAATTTAATAGGGGATGATAGGAGAACAATAGAAAGAAATGCAGAGATCTTATTAAACTCTTGCAGGGACATGGGTTTAGAAGTAAATGCAGAGAAAACTAAATACATGGAAGTGCGTCGGGACCGGAATACAGCAAATTATGGATGTGTTAAAATATTAAATAATACTTTTGGTAAAGTGGATAGTTTCAAATATCTAGGATCAATATTAAGAGAGGAAAATCATATTCACGAAGAAATTAAATGTCGATTAAAAGCAGGGAATTCGTGTTACTATTCGATTCAAAATCTCTTGTTGTCGCGAATTCTGTCGAGGAATTTGAAGCTTAAAATATACAAAACGATTATTATGCCTGTTGTTCTGTATGGCTGCGAAACATGGTCACTTACTCTGAGGGAAGAACATAGACTGAAAGTATTTGAGAACAAGATCCTGAGACGAATATTCGGACCCAAGAGCAACGGGAATGGGGAATGGCGGAAACTTCATAACGAGGAACTACACAATTTATATGACCTACCCAACATTGTTAGGGTCGTCAAGTCTAGGAGGCTTAGGTGGGCGGGTCATGTAGCTAGAATGGAAGAAACTAGAAATGCTTTCAAAGTCTTGACTGGAAGACCAATCGGAAAACGAACATTAGAAAGACCTAGGCGCAGATGGGAGGACAATATTAAGATGGATCTCGCAGAGATTGGAATACAAAGTAGAAACTGGATGCAGTTAGCTAGGAATAGAAGTCAGTGGAGAGCTTTTGTGACCGCGGCATTGAACCTCCGGGTTCCATAGGCCATATAGTTAGTTAGTTTTTTTAAAGTGTTATAAAAACTTCATGTCTAGAATTCGGTCCAGATACGTCGAACAGTATGGCCTCTATTTGAATACATGAAAAAGCGTGACGAACCGACAGACGAACAGATGGACAGACATCAAAATTACTTTTTCGATATGTGGGGGCGTGAAACTTGAATTCATTGAAATCTCGAATTCGATTTTTATCACTATTACTACAATTTCTTCTTTCGTCATTTGAACGTCAAAACGAATAGGAATACAACGACACGTAAGGTGATAATTTGTAATTCCCAAAATTTAATGAGTTAAGTTTAATGTGTTGCCGTGCTAGAAAAAAAGCTTATGTCTGTTTGTTATATCATTTTAATATCAGTTTTTCACGCTACTATATAATGTAGAAATATGGTATGATTATCGTTCATATTCATGCTCTCTTTTGGAAATATTCGTGTTCCGCATACATAGATCTGTATAATTTAGCTTCCTTCAACGAATACATTCCTTACACAGACTTATGATTGCATTTTGAAATCGTGTTTTTGTCGTCGTTAGAATTTAGTAAATATAAGCATAACACTCAAATTAGTTTTTGACTTTTACAGAAAACCAAATTTCTGTAAAAGAAAAGAAGAAGAAGAAGAAAAGAAAAAGCCCAAAAGAAAAAAACTGCGGCTGACTTAATCCCCACCCTCCTTGTGCAGTGCATAATAAAACGCAAGTGTTATATAAATTATCCCCTACTCTCATTCGTTGCTGCTAGCGCAAATTATAAATAAAATTTTTAAAAAAATCATTCCTATAAATCAAAAAGGCCATCTAATCAAAGTAAATAATTTAAAAGAAAATAAAAATTAAAAATAAAGTAATTGTTTTTAAGAAGCACTTAGGTTGTTAAGTATATAATTTGCTTGTAGTTTACTTATTGTATATTATTTGTTTAATCATAATACATAATACTCGTAATTATAATCTCACGTTAAATTCTTAGCCGTAATCGCTCGTAACTTTACAGTGTATTATAAAGATTTATAAATTATTTGTTTTAATTTGTTTTTTTTATTCATTATCTTTACGGCAAGCACTTTTCTCTTCCCCAATATCTTTTCAGCGGCCGGTGAAAACGGGAACTGCTTATATAGTTTATAATGACCTTTCGTGGGTGCTAAGAGCCACAAAGCCAAAGTTTAAAGCAAATGGTTAAAAAAATGTCGTCTGTTAGCAATCCAAAATAAATCGTCCTATTCCCAATAAACCCACAAAGGTCGGTCATAATTTCTTGCAATTGTGGATATGAAAAAAAAGAGAGAGGGAGAAAGTCAATACTCTAAAAAGAAAAAGAACACAAGCACACACACACACACACAGACAAACGATAATTTGACATCAGCTTTTTCCTTTCTTCCTTTTTTTCACGACAACAAGCATCATTCGATGTAACGTCATGTCGATATAACAAGGTGTAAACTTGGGAAGACTGTCAAGGTCGCGTATGTTATTTATCCTGTTCTTGACACACAAATCCGAAGTGAGTTGTCTGCTGTTCAAGAACGGGCAGGTAACATACAAGACCATAAACTGAAAACAATAACTGTTTCCAATAGTACACGTATTCTAATACTGAATAAATACGTCGATTAAAGGATACTATCAATAACTTATTTCCTTATTATACTGTTTCGGTTCTTATTAACATGAAAGTTATACACTTCCAATAATGTTTTGTTAAAAAAAATGGGATGGGATAGGATGGGATTCGATGTGGTGTCAAAATAATAAAATATCTACGAGTGTGACACTTTATCCACCTAACCACAGAGGCTACGTTGTGTTTGTTCTTTTTTCTTAAGAAATAATCTTCATAACCATGGTGCGTATCGCTTCGAACCTTAACATAAGAGTTTTTCTGTTTAATTCTATATTTTCGTACGACATCTTAGTTACAGAAGCTAATTTATATTTGGCAGGTAATCTACACACTAGGTTTTAACCAATAAATGCAACACTTTAGTCCAGTATCCTGTTCCTTGATCCATCTCCTCGACTTTCCTACTGAATTCCCTCCGCAATCGTGCTGTGCTACTGAAAAAATCCCTAGAAATCATCGTTGCCAGTATACACAAAACCGAGCATAATTTTGTTTTTTGTTTACATTTTTATTATTTTATTATATTTTTGGAAATATCTCCTTAGATGGATTGCTCTCTATTATCTCCACATACTAATAACTCAATTTTACCCATAAACGTAAGGAAAAAGGAATAAATACGGAAAATCGTGAGTTCAGTATACGCGCAATTTTATTTGCGCATGGGAGTACATGTGAAAACTTGAAAGTGGACCCAAAGTGTATTTTGAAATCAATTAAAGACTGGGAAACGAGCAAAATTTTAATATGCCACGGCTGTTCTGAAGCGGTTGAGAACCAAAACGGAGATGACTGTTTATTTATGTCCGAAGAAGAATTGGTTGAAAGGGCAGTGCGAAATCTAATTGAAATAGATATTGATGAACTATTTTATACGTACGCAAAATCCCACATGATCGGAATATGCACACAAGAGATCTTTTATGAAACATATTACGAATTGATTGAAGAACGGGACAACCAATTTTTAACCGAAGTGGTTGAAATTTTTAAAACTAAGGACAGGAAGAAAGCATATTCGAAGTAAGTGTTTACCAATGTGAAAATAAACTAAACAATCGTGAATTGTGTGTTTGTGTATATAGTTTACCAGAAAGTGAAAAGTGATTGTGTAATTACTTTGAACTGCAACAAGAAAAAATCATATTTAAACTATTTGATTACGATTAATCATGAACTTGTGTTTTACTTAAGACATTAGTGAAGTTTATGTTTTAAAAACTATATGTGTATACTTACGTTTAAACAATATTTTATGTGAACATTGCGTGTTGAAAACTTTATACGCAAAGTGCATAAATATGGGATTTGTTGATCCGTTTTTTTATTGGAACGTAAACGTGAAATTCCAACATGTGATAATGACATACAAGATCATGAATTTATTATTTGTGAATTTTGTTTAACTTTATACAGTACATTTGCATTGTTTAATTATTTCGTTTGTAGAATACAATTTATTCGGGTTAATAAACAAATTGAATTAAAAATATTTTTCCAATAGCTAATATTATTAATTTGTAAAATAAACAACATGCAGTATGAACAAAGATCATGTTTGCTGAGAATGTTTAATAACGGTAACTATTGCAATGTGTTTGCTGTAATTTCAAATGTTGTAAATATATGATAAAATGAAAAAAATATAGAATCAAATAAACTTTTCATTATACTAAAAAAAGTGTTGTTTTTTCTTTTGCAAAAAAATAACAATAAAAATAAATAGAAAAAACTTTACGAAGGAAAATGTTGGAAAGTAATACTTGTATTATATTTATATTCTTCTGCATTTACATTTATTATTTGATGATTAGTATTATTTCACATGTATGCATTATTTTAATTTTTAGTTATATCGTTTTACACTTTAAGAAACTATTTTAAACTTGAATAAAAATAATCTTGAAGAGAAAACCAACTAAGTATTTACTAAAGTATTACAACTTGAAATATAAATATCTTTTGCTTTAGAGAACGATAGAGTATATAACATGAAATAAATGTTTTATGGCAACACTTGTAGGGAAAAAGAAACAAACTTTCGATACTATTTGTTACTTGTTGAGTTTATTTTTTGTTAGAAGACGTGTTTCTGCATTAGCAAAAAGTATTAATTGCGTATGTAAAAAATCACTTATTGACATTAATTGTATTACATCCGCTTTAATTAATTAGATACCAAACAAATTTTTTCTCTGCAATGAATGTTATATTGGTTTGAAAGATAATAATATACATAGCTGTATCTTAAAAAGTAAACATATGTTGGACTTGGAAGCTTTTAGTATTTTATCAGAATACGATACGTACAAGAAAATTATGAAAATATATATGAAATCACATAATATTCGTAGTAAGAAGGATTATATTCTTATTCAATATATTTTTAACAAACATTATGAAAACGTTCTATTTCATTTGATATTATCCAATTCTGATTTTCCAAGACAGATATTTTTGCACAAAGATTTTTTACATGGCATGAATATGATTGGAGAAAAATAATGCTAACTTTTGTAGAACGCATGCGCATTCGTTGAAAGTTTTGTGCGCTTGCGCATTTGTTTATATATTTCTAAGAAGAAAGTTTAAGTAAAACAGTTTTTGCAAAGATGTGTAGTAAGCGTGTATTTGCTTCCGAGTATATTTCTCCAAGAGAAAAGGAAATTAAATCTGCTAATAAACATAAAATTATTTATGTAGATGGTGATATTTCTGAAGAAGAATATAAACTGAAAATATTATTACGTAAGGAAAAAAATATTGATTCGTTTAGAAGATTTTATAGATATGATGATGAAATTCGATTTGAAAAAGTGTATCCTAATTCATATATTGAAATTCCTGAATTAGATATTGTGAACTGTAAGTGCAATCGATTTAACATAAGTGAATTGTGCGTAAAAGAACTTTTTGAAAATTATCAACTGAATGAACCATTACTTTGCTTTGCTTGCTCAATAAGAATACCAGATGAAAGACTTCATTCATGTACATTAGCGTGCGATAATAGTTTGAAACGTGCTGTGTGGGAATTTGTCATTAAGAAGAAAACTCGTGACATTGTATTTGAACTTTATTTCAAGAAACATTGCTTAAGCAGTACTTATAGAAAAAATAAATCGTTTTTAAATAGATTTATCATACGAAGGCCTCTCGTTTTCTGATTCTTATATTTCACAGTTAGTGGAACTGTTTTGATAGAAAGACAAGAATGTATATGGAAAATAAATTTTGCGTGTACAATTGTACTTCTTTTAATGTAAATGAACATTGTGTGTTTGAATGTTATTCAAGATGGAACCCGCAACGTCGAGTTTTGTGTTACGGATGTTTTCAAAATCGAAGTGTTTTAGATGAGCATGAATGCATTACGTTAGACTATGATATGTTATGTTATAATGCATGGCGTGCTATGGTGAATATACAGACTTTTGATGATTTATATGAAGAATTTGTATCATTGCATAGTGATATAGAAATTGATGAATGGTCATTTAATTATGCGCTATATAATATTTTATTAAACAGAAAATATATTGAGTTAAAGTTAGAATTACTCCTTGAGAAGGATTTCTTTTATAATTTTTAATTTTGTTAGTGAAACATGTACAAAAGGTATAAATTGTAATTTTATATTGCTCATTGAATTTTTAATTATGATTTCTTTTGCGTTTACTGAAAAATATTATATAACATTGTATATGATATACTTTATTTATGATTCATAATCAACTTTTTTTTATATTTATAAACATGATTTTAAAATTTATATTATATGCAAAACATTCTTTTGTAAATAAAATATTATTCGTTAATAGTATTTCTTCTTCTTCTTTACATATTTTAAAATATTTTTGTTTTAACTTTTCAAAAAAGCTAATATTCTACCCAGATACATTTAAGTTCATACTCAAAGTTTGAAAAAAGAAAATAGTAACCGTAATATTACGAAATGTGTTAATTATATTCCGTGAACGCTATGAAAGAAGAAAAGTTATTGCTAGTATTGTTTGGACATTATACAGAAAATCATAAGCGTATTTTCAAAATGCACAATGTATGAATAGTATCACAATAGTTGTAATAATAATAAAATTAAACTGAACTGCCTTGATTATGATAGACTGTTTTCTAAGGATGAATGCTTTGCCAATCATAAAACAGTATTTATTTGCGGAAAGAGTTTATACGTTTAACATACCTCCACATAAGTTCTAAAAATGATTGCGGTGAACGTTATTCTAAAACATGTTATACAAATGTAAACGTTGATCATAATTATTTCGTTGAACGGTTACGGTACAACATGTAGGTATCTTTTTGTATATCATCTTTGATGTAAAATGAACAAGGAGAACAGGAACATCAGCTCATTTGTATTTATCCTTGCTACAAGTGTAAGGACACGAATCGTGATGATACATACTTTGTATGCGGAGATAAAAACGGATTCTGTTTGTCTACAACATTGATGGATAATGTATTAATAACTCGACCAATGTTTAAAAAATTATTCTACTTTCACATAATGTCAATAATTATGATATGCAATTTTATGTTTAAAAACTTTACCCCTGAAGTAATAATGTCGGGGCAAAAATTGATGAAATACGTTTAGGACAAAAGATTTACGTCCATGACACGTAGCTGTATATGGGAGTTAAATTATTTAAACTACCAAACACATTAGGTCTTTTTGGCAAAAGCGAGGTTTCCTATATTTTGTTTAATACATTAAACAACCAAAATTATGTAGGACCCTATCCGGGAATAGAATACTATGACCCTGAATCGCGAAGTACTGAAGAGAGACAACGGTTGGAGGTATGGCACGAAGAACGTGTGCAACTGGGAGAGCAATTTAATTTGCAAAATTATATGCTGGAGTGCTGTGAAAACGATGTGAGAATTCTCACAGAAGGTGTTATCAAATTTAGTAATATTATAGAAGAGAAAACGGCTGGTTTACAATGTTTCCTTGTTTCTCAACATTTGCAAGTTTAGCCATGCAAACGTATCGAACATCATATCTTCCAGAAGAAAGTATCTCTATTATACCACCTTTCGGGTTCCATCATAAAACAAAAACAAGCGAGAAAGCAATGAATTGGTTAAAATATATGGAGCATCAAATGGGTATAGAAATTCAACATGCTGGACGAAATGGAGAACAATCTTTTGGAAGGTATAATGTTGACGGATAAAATGCAGAGCTCAACGCTGTTTTTGAATTTATGGGCTGTTACTGGCATGCTTGTAAGACCTGTTTCCCGAATAACCGTGATGCCATAATAGATAACGCGCATGGTCCGTACAACACATTTGAAAAAAGGTATGAACATACGGAAATCCGTCGAAAATATTTCACAGAAATTCTCAAAATGAATTTGTATGAGATATGGAAGTGCTCTTGGGATGATAAAGTACGCACAGATGTAGACTTGCAAAAGTTCCTTAAAGAACATTGCAGTACTACCGCAGACTTTTTTATTCCTAAGAGTTGCTACAACGGCGGACGAACAGAAGTTTTTCGTACATATGTGAATTGTGCGGACGATGAAGAAATAAAATATTTTGATATCACATCGCTATATCCATGGGTAATGGCAAGGAAACCTCTTCCGGTGGAACCGCCTAAGGTACATAATGGACCGGTTTTCCCAGATGTGGGAAAAATTCATTGGATTTGTAAAATGTACAGTATTGGCTCCAAAACAACTCTTTTTTCCCGTTTTGCCGTACGTAGCGCAAGGTCGTTTACTTTTCGGACTTTGCAGACTATGTATGGAAGAAGAAACTAATGACAATTGCACACATAGCGATTCTGAACGTGCATTAACTGGAACATTTTGTACACCAGAGCTTCACCGTGCTCTTGCAAACGGTTATAAGATCGTCAAACTATATGAAATTTGGGAATTCGAACTAATGGGTTCTGAAGATCGGAATTCACCTAGTTTATTCCGGGACTATGTGAATACGTTTCTTCAAATGAAGCAAGAAACCTCAGGCTATCCTGCTTGGTGTAAAACTGAAGAAGACAAGCAAAAATACATTGACGATTATTATGCTCATGAAGGCATAAGATTAAATAAAGATAATATTAGAACGAACCCTGGACTTAGACAATGCGCGAAGTTGTACCTCGATTCCTTATATGGAAAATGGGGGCAGCGCACAGATATGACGCGGTGTGTGATTGTTGATAGTGGGACAGAGTTTCATAGGTTCCTTACTACACCGCGGTATGAGGTTCATAGTGTTATTCCAATTGGTGAAGATCATCTCATTCTCACATATAAATACCTGGAAACTGAGAATGTACCTCTGGAATTTTCCAACGTCATACTTGCTGGTTTTATTACCTCATGGGCTAGGCTACAATTATATGGTTTACTTGTGACTGTATGACCTAATGACGTAATTTATTGTGATACAGACAGTATTATGTTTACCTGTAGAAAAGATAGAGAACCTCCGTTGAAGCTTGGAAACTATTTGGGTGATTTGACTGATGAAATAGAACAAAGGTGGGAGTTTGTGACGTTTATAGGGTTAGGGCCAAAAAATTATAGTATGAGGCTTAAAAATGCCTCAGGGGAATTTCGTTATATTCACAAAATTCGGGGAATTTCACTATCTCATCTGATTCATTGGATCGCTTGCCTAAGCAAGCTCCGAGGAACTATTTTCCCTGTTGGAATTTTAGTTGGATCCTTGGAATTGTAATGTTTTATTGAATTAGGGTTAAGAAATTATGCATATAGGATGAAACCTTGATTATGTAATTTAAAATTAGAGGACGTTGGAGGAAAATTAATTGTGATTATTTTTAAGACGTAACAAAATAGAGTTAAACAACCCAGGGAATATTGTAGGAAAAGAAAGAGGGATTATCATTGTATTCAGGTCTAACATGTGGAAAATAAAAGACGCCAATTAAATCATGATAGTGTTACGGACATTATCATACGGTTATCGAAGTATTAAACCGTGTTAAAATAATTAAAAATGAAAAAAACTAGAACCGTGAAGACATGCATCTATACTAAAGATATTCAAAGAGTATTCTGAAAATCAACATAGCAAGCACAGAAAGATACGAAAAACCAGAAAAGAGAACCGTGAAGCCATACCTCAATACTATACTGCAAATCAACATAGCAAGCCCAGAAAGATACGAAAAAACCAGAAATGAGAACAGTGAATCCATACCTCAATACTAAGGATATTCAAAGAGTATACTGCAAATCAGCATAGCAAGCACAGAAAGATACGAAAAACCAGAAAAGAGAACCGTGAAGACATGCATGTGTACCTCAATACTATACTACAAATCAATATACCAAGTCCAGAAAAATACGAGAAGAAAAAAATCGACAAATTTTTATGTTCTGCCTAAGGTATGTGTTTACCAAATGTGTATCGTAAGCCAAATACTATGTATGATGGTATACATATCTTGTCCAGCAGGAAATGTTTACATTTACTAAGTGTTATGTACTACCTATTCCGTTCATCGTGCATATACTACCTTTATATCGCATATACTATATGATAGCCGTCATACATATACTGGATAGCATAGGAAAAGTCAGCCATATTTTTTTTTTCAACTTGAGTAAGCCTGGTGGATGCAAGTTTAAGATTGTACGTTTAACCATCATTAGTAGCCATATAGGGGATGGGGGAAGTCGTTATTAATATCATATCCCTAACAGCACAATTACATCACATGTTTCCTTGGGTACATTGCGAATGTCACCCATTTTAAAATATTATTCGTTGGACATGTACAATATGATAATATATGAATTATGTATAAAAAGTTGGTAATATCTACCATAGTCAGCGCCATTTTTATTTTTCTCCAGGTAGCGCCATCTGTTTTCTAGCTGACGTACCACTACCGCCATTAGTTTGCCCGCGCGCCGCAACCGTGTGTCATCTTACTTGCGCGGTGTTGTTACTCCCGGGTGCCGGAAGTAGCCCGCCCAATTGCCGGTAAGGTTTTTCGCTCCGTCCCGATCGCGGTTTTTCCCGTGCGCGACAAAATGGCGGACAATACGGATTCACATTTACAGTCTCCATTACCATTTACCAAGAATACATTTTCTATTAAGATATTTCTCAAAATAACATGAACCCGTAAAAATATTCTTATACTTATCACCGTACCTATATATGCTGATACACATTTAAGATGAAAGCTGACCCCTCCATGGGTAAGCGGTTAGCGTACACGCCTTTGGCGTGGAAAACCCAGGTTCGATTCCCAGCGGAACGGTTCGGATTCCATGACAATAACTAGATCTTCGTCTTATATAGCCTCGCTGCTCAAAAGGGGTGCTAAACTAAATTCAACTCAACTCAATTAAAATGAAAGCAATGTCTTATCGTAATTTTATGAAAAAAAATTACTCCCTCCGAAGCTTACTTTACAATGCAAGTTCGAATTCTCCATGAAATTTGAGACATCAAACAATAAACCCAACTCATAGAATAGATATCTAATATATACATTTACATAGTTATTATTATTGAAAAAACAGCTCCACTGTGTGCATCAGCTTGTACTAATCAAAATTTGTATTTATGCAACACGAAGGTTATGGCTTTTTTCTTTTCATTATTCATATCTCTCCGTGTTCTTTTAACAAAAAATAGACCTTATTTTCTAATAAGACAGCTTATGTTCCATTTGCTTTTTGTACACTAAGCTATCTCTAAAATCACTGTAATCTTCCGTTTTAAAATGTATAGCTATAATATATCAACGAACTATATGTTGGATGGTAAATTTCAGAGCGTGGTCTCCCCTAATCTCATAAGTTTGTTTGTTCCCCTACTCAAAAAAAGACTAATTTTTTAAGAAATGTTCACTTTCCTTTTCGTCAAAAAAGAATGAATGAACCATTGTAATATACTTACAGAGTTCAGAAAACCTTGTCCACCCCCCTCTCCGTTGGTCACACTGCACGACGTAGGGTAAAGGTTCATAATTCTTTTCAGGTAGAAACCAGTGTTGCCTCTATTCCTTGGCTTCTTTCATAGTTGAAACATATATATATTTGTTGTTAACTGGGGATAGGAAGGAAGAAAATCTTTCTCATTTTGTTGGAATTTAAATACCCAAGTGGTTTGTGGGTGGGGAATGGACGGAGTTGTACCAGCTCTGACAACAACAGTTTGCGGCCATGCGTTCTCTCTCTTACATGAATCACTCATCCGTTGAGATAAAGGGTTATATAAGTAGGAAGCAGTAAAACCTGTTTCAGACTTACCACAAAAGATATTTCCAATACCAACCATTTTTTATTTATTTAAAAAGATATTCATTTTAGTTGATAAATCATAATCCTATCTTATGTCTGAATTCAATTTTTCAGTATTAAGCTTCTAACTGAAATCACTGTGTCTTTTTCTACATATCATTAACTAGACATTTAACGTATATTAACAAAAATTATCTGTGTTGAGTGAAAAATCAAAATTACCTATAATTCAACTCAGGTTTCATATGTATGCAAATCAAACAACAACAACAATAATAATAATAATAATAATAATAATAATAATAATAATAATAATAATAATAATAATAATTTTGGAATGAAAAATCTAACTTCAACGGTTCAAATTCTATGTTAGCAGTAAGGCAACGTGTTATATAGTTCAATCATTATAATTGATCCTCCTTCTCCTCCTGTTCTTCTGCGTATGCCTGTTGATTCTATTACAGGATTTTCAAAATTACTCACCTTTACGTTCTGTTAGAGGCTGTAAATAAAAATATTTTCTTCTCACTTTTTTTTCTCTCTTAATGTCTGTGTTAGACAAACTATTTTTTTTCAATGTACATTGTAAGTGGTTCACGATAGTTCAAATCAGAGAATATTATTTGAATAATAATAATAATAATAATAATAATAATAATAATAATAATAATAATAATAATAATAATAATAATAATAATAATAATAATAATAATGTGAGTATTGTAAATATAGGTTCATGTCTCAAATAGCAATGCTCTTGCTAAAAATCACAATTTGAAAAAATAACTTAGTCATATATTAGAATAAAAAGGAGAAAAAATACACTTCGCTTTTACTTTGTCTACACAACTTTAATTATATATATATATATATATATATATATATATATATATATATATATATATATTACATTTTTTACTCAACTAGAGTTTTCTTGTTTTTAAGCGAAGGCGGCGCTCCAGGGCCTCGATTTTTTTAACATTTATAATAATTCTCTCGGCCTCCTCCTCTTCTAATGGAAAGAGAGCCCACAACGCTTCTTCTTGTTCCTCATCCTCCCTCTTTTGACACACTTTTCTGTTTTTCTTCTTTTCCACTGCACAAGATTTATCCCATTCTTCGCAACCCTCTAATGCAGCATCTATTAAGTCCCAGTTGCACTCCCATCTGTTTTGAGGGGAATGTGGCATTGTCGGGTCAATTCGCATTAGCACACACTGTTCCTCGTTGCACGTTTTGTATTGCAACGGCACCTCGTCTACAGTAGGGCGACACATTGAACAATCCCCAGATGATGTAGATGGCGAAATATCATGATCACACATTCTCCTAAAACAAAAGATATACATTCATAAGTTCTTTTTTATCGATAAGTTTATTTTTAAACATGAGTAATATATCTCATTGTAAAGATCAAACTATATTCCAGATGTATTAATCAATTTCTTAAAGTTCTGTCGTAAAGTTGTGCTACAAATTATACAAGTAATTTACATGAATTGTAGTATTTATTCTCTCTAATACTCACAAATGAGGTAAATACGGTTCTCAGCAATAGTATAATCTAAGATTTAATCCACCCTAAAAAAATCAAAACACAGTTTTTCCTTTTCTTATATTATAAGCTAACTTTTTACAAATAGTAGTAATGACATAATCGTTCAATGGTACATCGTTCACCTCCGGTGTTTAAGTTTGATCCCGCTAGCATTGTGTGTGGTGTACAAACATTTTGCTCGTGGTCTTTGGCGTGGGAGACCCGGGTTCGATTCCGGCGGGCCGGTGCGGATTCCACGTTAATCAATAGGTCCACGTCTCATATAACCTCGCTGCTCAAAGGGACGTTGAACTAAAAATCAACAATCATTTTGCTCATGAATTTTTCAGCTTTCATGAACGCGTTGGATAATAATATATATCCAAACTTAAAATATATATCCAGGGTTTATTTTTATAATATATATATATATATATATATATATATATATATATATATATATATATATATATATATATATATATATTAGCACTGCTGTAATATAAATCTAGTTCACATCTAACCAAATAACGTATAAGTCTTTCATACCATCGTCAACGAGAACGTATATGTTTTTTCTAACTCAAGTGAACAATTTTAAAAATATCATCAACTTTTCAGATAGCAAAGCTTATGTTAGAGTAATCAAATAATAATAAACATTTTATTTATAGTGTATTCAAATGATTTCTTTCTAGTGGATGTTCTCCTTCAGATTAGATAGTACAACAACGCACTGAAGCATATTGGGTTACCTACTACTTAGGGACTATGCAGATTTCAACCTTTTCTCTGCTTTTTTCCGATTCTGTGTAGAATAATGTTCTTCAAACCGTAAATCTTAAATTTCGTTTAACTGTGTTTCAATTTACATTAATAAGAATTTGATTTTAACAACCAGAATACAATAATAATAATAATAATAATATTTCCCATCGATAAAAACTCCAATCTTCAGTATCCCAGGTAAATAAATTTCAGCATAGCCAACCAAAATAAAATGATCTAATTTCTATCCTTTTCAGAATTTTCTGTAATCTAATTTCTCCATATATATATATACATTTATTATACCCCCTTCGACAAAAAATTTTCTGAGTGTGTCCCTCAGTCTTTTCTTATTCACAAGTTTTGTTCCCATACCCTTTATTTCATTACTAAAAAATATAAATAATAATAATAATAGTTTAAGCTACATATGTATCAACAGTACAAAAATAGTTTAAATCGCTTTTACAAAAAAATCCTACAAAAAAATTCAAAGTATGTTCCAAAAATTAACCCAAACGTATGTCTGACCAACACTTCTATTTAAAACTTGAAAATATTATAGGACAATTGTTAATATCACAGCATAATACTTTTCAACTCATATGTTTAATCAAGTTATTTATTAGTCTAACTAAATCATTATGTTAATAGAAGAAACAATTCTTCCAAAGAAATTTACCAAAATTATTGTATTTTGAGTAAATTAGTTGATGTATTCGATAACGTTCTCGCCTTTTCTGTGAACGGTCTCTTGTTCAAGTCCTGATAGGTATAGTCATTCAATCAAAAATAATTCTTAGAGCTTTTCATGGAATAGAATCATGCTAGACCCCCACCAAAAATTAATTTCTCCATATATTAATAAAATTTCGTAAAATGTATAAAGTATTTCTCTTCAAGTTACAAGAAAACATGTCACAAAGTTAAACATTAACATCTCTCTCTCTCTCTCTCTCTCTCTCTCTCTCTTTAGCTATCAACTGTATATGTTTTTCGATACCGTACTAGTTTAGTGATAACCCATATCATGTACATGAATTTTCTAATGCTACTCCCCCGTTTCCTCCTACTTTTTAAAACTATAAAAAAGCATCTATATGGCATATCGTAACGAAAATTGAAAATATTTCATGTAGCTCTGGTAATTGGGGGTCCCGGTTTCGATCCCAGCTCGCGCCAATTATTTAAACAGATTTATAAGAAACCTGAGGTTTGGATTATTTTATAAATGTGGTGCGTTCCCCCCATCTTTTCTCACATATTTAATCTACCGTTTTTACTCATCTTAAAAGTTCTGACATAAAAATAGCATAACACGTATAAGGGCTGTACGGTGAGACTATGCTCACAATCACATACACACATATGGAAATAAATCCAATCATATACATTTGTACCCGAAGCTGATCGGTTATATATCTTCAAACTTTATACAAAATACGATACTAACTTCACACCGTTCTTTAGTCATTCCTAAATATATCAATTTCCCATAAAAATGTCTTGCTACGCCATTACAACATTCCTACTCGTTTCTTTTCTTGTAGTATCCAAGAAAACAGAAATACTTTCTATGTAACACCATTGTTTCTAAGATCCAAAAATCCCATATCTATTCTAATAAGACGCATATTTATAAAATTTTCCGTGTACGTAACAAATAAATCTCCAATATTAAAGTTCGGACATCGACACCCGCAACATGCATATTCCACTACGTATCTTTTCCTTCGTTTACTAAAACAAAAATCAATTTCAAACATTATACTTTACGAAATCTAATTCCCCAAGCCTATCACTCTTATCCAATGTAAAACATTAACTTTCGCTCAGTTACAATCGCAAGTTAGCGGTTTGCTGTGTAAACTCCTTATTTATTTAAACTCTCGTAATTAATTACTCGAACCTATAAATAATTCGATTCTTGGTAGGAAGTTTCGAATATATCGAGGTCCCCGTCTCATTTGGACTAGTTGCTAAACAAGCAAAACGAATTTAAATTCTGTTTAAAACTACCTTTCGTGTAACCCCTTGCTCAAAGCACTGCTACACTTGATAAATTTATATGTCCTTCCATATAATATGACATTTATCTTCAAATGTTCGTAGATTAACGAAACGAAACAAACATTCCAACTAAATGATTTGTTTATCTACATATTATTTTTATTGTCCTAATAAATTGATCGAAAGAGCAAATATTTCCTTACCTGATACTTTTCAAACTTCACTGTCTAAACACACAGGATAGTCCGCCGTGAGAAGTAATCTAAAAAAAAGAAACACAATTTATTATTATATTTGAATAAAAAATATTAAATAATAACAAAAGAAATGTTGCACTGTGATACAATAATGATAATATTCATATTTTGTAGGCGGTACTTTTTTGTCTTAAAAACTCAACTATCAATAATTCTCATGTTAAAGTTATCATTTCGCAAAAATAAATTAAATAGTGTTCTACTAAAATGATTATTTAACATTTTCTCAATAATATAAATTAAATCTCATATTACTAATATAAATATTTATCATTTTCTCGATCATATAAATTAAATCTCATCTTATTAAAATGAATATTTATCATTTTCTCAATAATTTAAATTAAATCTCATGTTACTAAAATGAATATTAAACATTTTAACAAGGCAAACAGAGTTTTATTTCCATGTGTATATAATTAAGGAAAAAACAGAAATCAACGTACCTTTCAATATAAGTAATGGTGAAAAATTTTGTAATTACGCCGAAGCACACGAATAAATGAACAAGTCCAAATAGCAACACTCGCAACCAGAAT
Source organism: Thermobia domestica (assembly GCF_964235325.1). NCBI lineage: Eukaryota > Metazoa > Arthropoda > Insecta > Zygentoma > Lepismatidae > Thermobia > Thermobia domestica. The sequence continues at coordinate 159,418,997 of NC_137470.1, read as the reverse complement.
ACTTCACTTCTTTAAACGCTGTTTTTATATATATAACATAACCCACGCTAACTTCGAGGAGAAATTATCTTCTCTTTTTTTTCTTTAAAATCGTCTCAAAATTAAGTCCAAGAAATTTTTTTTACAAAAATACCGTCTTTAGCTTGTACAAATAATCATACCTGTTCCTTTAAAAGACAGTAATTGTTAAACCCCATCCAACTGCATACAGTAAAAGAAAAAAATATCATCTGATACCTTTTCCTGTAAATCCATACCAGTGTCAAACCAAGCAGAAAACATGATTTTTCTCTAAATACATTACCGATTATACCCACACATGAGTAAACAAAGCTCTTCCTTCCTTCACAACAATAGAATTCACAGTTGCAATCTGTTTGTGGATGGGTCAACAGCATTCGTTCTAAACATCAACTGTCTATACCAGCTGTTCACAAGCTTGATTTTTTTTCAAGTAAGTTTTCATTTTAGATCTTCTACAAATTATCTCTATACCTTACATCATTGATACAACACTTAGCTATCAAGCATGAGATCCATACTTCGATTCCCGATAACAAACAACATTCAATCCATGATTTTCGTTGCCTATACAAAATTGAGCCCGCGTAGCGTAATCGCTAACGCTCTTGCCTTCGGTGCGAGTGGTCCCGGGATCGATTCCCGGTGGGGCACTCGGTCAAAAAAGTGTAAAACGTTTTTTCAGCCCAGCCAGACTGAATGAGGTTTTTCCTGGGTTCGCACCAGGCAAATGCCTGGGGTGGTACCTAACTTATAGGTCCCAGGCCGCTTCCCCATCCTTTTGTCCTTCCCTTTCCCTGGATTGTGTACTCGCCGAGGGGTCCTCAAACGTGCAGGGTTAAATGGCCTTAGATGTTAAAAGCCCAGAAATCTAAATCCTAACCTAACATGCTTCAAAAATTGTGATATTTCATTTCATTTATTAAATGAGTACAAGTTTCACGCAAGCTATTCTTACATATGTTAATAAAACTAATTATCTCTCTTGTTTCACAAATCTATGATTAGTCATTATCCATTCGGGTTTGTTTATCTTTTCATAGGATGGATCAGATAAACTTCTTATACAATAAAAGACATAAAATTCATTTTCATTCAATCATTTATGTAACTCTAATATAAAGGTTCCATGTTTCGTTTGCTGTCATATGATTTGTATTCCACTCACAACATTTAAAAATCGTTATGCGTTAGCTTCACAACAAACAAAGTGCATTCACTCCGTTCAGCTACAATACGTTGGTTCGATTCCAGCGTTCGTCAATATAGTTTATTCATATTCTCTTTTTTTCAAGATTAATTTAATAATAACTAAATGCAACATGAAAAAGGTATGAGGGAAGAGGATTGGGGTAAAGGAACTTCCGTGTAAATTGCAAAGTTAAAAAACAATGGGGTCAAATGTTCCATAGCTGGTAAAAGAAATCGGTTCTCACGGTCAAGTTACCAAACTTTTAGAATAACAAGACACATGCTCTCCACCCTCTTTTTAAAGCAGAAAAGAAAAAAAGAATTATCTTTTCCTAAAATGTAGAAAAATATAACAACCATTCACAACATCTGCACCCCTCTCGTAAACAGGGCTACAATGTATTCTTTTTTTTCTCACGGTTTTTCAACAAACATATATATATATATATATATATATATATATATATATATATATATACAGAATCAATAGGGCTTCATCATAATGGATGGATTCTCATTCATACAACGGTTACACAAAATAGTTCATTTTTCAGCTTGCACTTGATATATATATATATATATATATATATATATATATATATATATATATATATATATATTCTCTTGAGTCTTGTAAACATATCCCTATAATTGGAGCTCTCTTTTCTTAGACATCACAACACAATTACCAAAACACACAATACGACATCACCTGTTATTCTCAACTTCCATACAGGATGTATTCTCCCCAACCACCATCCCCTCTGCAATTCAACCATTCTCATTATATATATATATATATATATATATATATATATATATATATATATATATATATAAATGTTGTTTTTCACAACTTGTTATTCTCAACTTTCATTATAGTATTTATTACAGTATTCCACCCACCACCACCCTCCTCTCCAGCTCAGCCTATTCAATTACATATGGTACAGCTGTGTTTATCTAGCCTAACCCTCCCCCCAAACTCTGTTTACTCTTCTTCTTTTGTTCATCAATCAATTTTGACAGTCAACATAACGTATATTCAACTACTCACCAGGAGCTAATATATTCGGTAGTCGAACTAGGAACCCCCATATACCAAATGTAAGCCATTTGCCGCTGTACCGTCTGCTCATCTTTTCAGCACCCCAGCTGATCTAATAGCTAACACGGACATGTGGTGAACGTGGTCCTGAGTTCGATTTACAGATGGGAGAGCATTGAAAGTCAAAAATAAAGCAAGCTTATTATGATAACTGTTTTCAAGAAACATATGAGCTTTTCCAAGTGAATAAAATCTCCCCACCTCTACCCTGCTACATTTAATAATCTTATTCAGCTTCACATCTGAAACAAATTTTCACTTCCTTATTCACACACATTATTCGATAGGTGTATCAAAATAGCATCTTTAGTAAATCTTATCTATTAAAAAACTTATTTTACATTACACATAACTCAGCGTTTTCGCATTCAGATTACACTATCTTCAGTCGCACGTGAGTATGTTCGTATGTGAAGACGACAACAAACATACATGTAATCTCAAATGCTGTATACGCTTGAAAATGCGATATTCACGAATCATGCAATGCGATATACACCTTAGCAACTAAGGTCTCTTCGATCAAAGAACAGTCTGCAAACAAATTCTATTCCCATGAACACTTACAAGTGAATTCGTGAGAATTCCAAGACCAAATTAGATAAAGCAAATAGTTCACGCCTACAGTTCATAACCTACAGGCATTTTGTGGGCGTAGTCTTTTGTGCTATGGGAATATGTTATAATTCAATATCTCATCACGGCATCAAAATAAACGCAAATTCATTTGGCATAATTTGATCTTTGATTTCTCTACATAAGTGATTTTAATTACTTGTCATAACAGACACCATCATGTGAATATCCACATAACAATTTTCACATGCAATACAATCGACCCTGCTGATTTGAGTATACAAATTTTTTTCATCCTACGTTTTTAAAACATTATGATATGCTATGAGTAGACTTCGGATTTTTGCATATTTGCATGTTTTAGTCCTGATGTGATATTGGTATGCTCTTTATACAGAAATTCGTTTCAGCTGTTTTGGGGCAAAATAGCAGAGTTTTATAGTGCATATATTTGCATATTTCGGAGGTTGGTGCATGTTTATGTCGTTATTGCATATAAATGCATATTTAAAGGAACGAACGAACTGATAATTTTTAACGTTCGACAACTTTCTTTATAAGTGGAATTTCAAGTTTCTAATATAAATAGACTCAAAATCTTTAAATAGTTCATTATTGTAGGTTCAGAATATCTTCCAAGGTCACGTGAAAGAAGAATAAAAAAAGTTTGGGTGATTCATCCTACTAGCAATGATGCATGAATGTCAGCTTTTTGGAAGAAAATACAAATAACGATGTTAAATCACCTAAAACAAAATTTCTTCATCACTCATCTCGGCAGTTAAAGTTGCTACTGTTGTGTGTGTGTGGATTTGAAATTGTGTGGTCGTGTGGCTGTATAGGAATACCAAAAGAAAAATCAGGGTCCATTTAGTTGTAGTGCGACATCTTCAAATTCGAATTTCAACTTGCTCAGGATTTTGTTCAATTTTTGTCCATTTTTGTCCACCCAAGAAAAAATTTGTACCATTCAAATAAACGAGGGAGAAACATTTCCAATTTTCGGTCAATTCGATCACCTGTAGTGCAACATCTTCAAATTCGATTTTTAACTAGCTCAGAATTTTGTCCATTTTTGTCCACCCAACAAAGAAATTTGTACCATTTAAATAAACGAGAGAGGGCCATTTCAAAATTTGTCCACATCGATTTAATCTTGTCCACAAAAAAAATGGCAACATTCAAATAAACGAGGGAGAGCTATTTCAATAAATTCGGCCATTTCGATCACCTGTAGCGCGAGAGCTTCAAATTCGAATTTTAATTAGCTCAGAATTGTGTCGAATTTTTGAACATTTTTGTACCACGAAGAATAAATTCTGTACTATTGAAATAAACCAGGGAAGGTTATTTAAAAATTTGGCCACTTAGATCACCTGTAGTGAGACGTTTTCAAATTCGAATTTCAAATATCTTTGTGGTACAAAAACGTACAAAAAATAGGAATAATTCTAAGATAGAGTTCGAATTTAAAGATATCACACTCCTGGTGATCGAAGTGGCCAAAATTTTGAACTGGTCCTCTTTTGTTAATTTGAATGGTACAATTTTTTTATGGTACACAAATGTATGGAAATTGGATAAATTCTGAGCTAATTAAAATTCGAATTTGAAGATGTCGCACTGCAGGTAATCGAAGTGGTAAATTTTTGAAATGACCCTCCCTCGTTTATTTTCATGGTACACCTTGTTTTGTTGTGGTGTATGAATGCACAAAAATCGAACAAAATTTTAAGCTTGTTAAAATTCGAACTACAGGTGATCGTATTGGCCAAATTTGAAATAACCCTCCCTTGTTTATTTGAATGGTACAAAATTTGTTCTTGGGTGGACAAAAATGGACAAAAATTGGATAAAATTCTGAGCTAGCTAAAATTCGCATTTGAAGATGCCGTACAGGTGGTCGAAATGGCCAAAATTTTGAAATGGAAAGGGATGCGCACAAGACGAGTCGAGACAGGATTTTTCCTGACAAAATTTGAGTCGAGACACGGCTCTTCCAATAGAGAAATATACATTCTTCGAGTCGAGACATCACTTTTACTGCACATTTTTGTGACGAGACAGCCACAAATCTTGTATCGTGCGCATCCCTAAATGACCCTCCTTTGTTAATTTGAATGGTACAAATCGTTTTCTTGGGTGGACAAAAATGGACAGAGATGTCGCACTACAACTAAATGGGCCCGAAAAATCTTCTGAAACAGTGGATTGAAGTTGAGAGACGTTAACAATGCAAAGTGTATGCTAAACAAGGAATATTTTCAAAGCAAGCAAGCTTGATTTCAGAAGAGGACATTTCTATTATTTTTGACAGCAAAAGCTCAAACGTCAGCAGCGCTCAATTGTTTGGCCTTCTTATATTTTCATAGCAGTTTCAAGCCTAATAAGGAGTTTATACAAGGAGTTTATAAGGAAACAACTCAAATGTGGCTTTTTTAAAATACCGACAGAGTTCATCCTAAAGAAACCGTTGAAGAATGTATTTCAGGAAGAAATGAACTACCCTTTGGAAATGATCTGTAAATTAATTAGCTCTTAAATGTTTGGTTTAGAAAATCTAAAACTTGTCACAGCAGTTACTTTGTGAAAGAAGGAGATAAGTTCCCAAGTTTTCATGTAAGGAGTTTATGAGAGTATTTAAATATAAGCTTGTGTTGATTTGATACACACCTCTGTTTCTCCAAACGTAACTTTCCTACTAAGCCTTCTGTTATGTTTTCGATAACTATATATTCTTTCTATTCATGCTCCATGTCTCGCTCAAATCACTTTATTCCATTTTAAAGTATCAATATTAATATTATACATTGCAAATTATTACTGTTTGAAACATCCAATGTTCCCTAGGAAAAAATATTTTGGGATTTACACATAATTGGATACAAAAAGTAATTTCAAGTGGATTTATTTTCTTTTAAACAAGAACATAAGGTTTCTGATTACAGGTTTTTAATACAGAAAAAACTGCCTTCAACAGGTACCTTATTAAACGGAAATTTATTTTAAACGGAAATATTTCACCTTCCCATGAATTTAAAGGTAAATGAACATGGTTAAATTCTCTTGATTAGGCGGAACCTGTGTTGCGAAGAACAGATGTTAAAATATATTTTTAATGGAAAGTTTAAATTCCGGAATGTAGCCGGAATTTTCAAACATTTAGAAAATTTTTCGACATTTTGTAAAAGGTTAGATATATGAACTACGTTTTCTGTAAAGATCTTCGCTTAGTTGTTACAAGACCCGAAACCAGCCACAGAGGTTTGGGGGGGCATGAATATGTTGGGGGGTCAAGTCATCAAAAATTTTCTTACAAATATCTAAATTATGTTTTTTGTATTGAGGTCTGAAGGGGCCACGAAAAGTTTAGGGGGGCCTGGCCCCCTAGCCCTCCTCTAGTTGCGAGCTTGCTTGTTGCCCTACATATTTAACCTTTAGTCCACCCCATGTAAGGCCCTAGATACCGTGCGATTTTTTGAACGAAGTTCAATTCACATAGTAATTTTCAAATACCAATAACTCGTTCTCTAGCTGGTTTAGAGACATTGTACAAGGAGCATAATATACACAATAGTTCAAAAGGGAGCCAACAGTAGAGGGAAAAGCGCTGAAAAGAGGCTGAATAGCATGTAGTTTTTGTCTTGGCCTCTGAAACCGTAGGTAGGCTTTTTTTTTTTTGTTTGTTTGTTTTTTATTGTAAGTTTTATGTGTATTAATTCGTAGCACAAATAAATACTGTAATTGAATACGGTAGGCATATGTACTCCATTTTATTTTATCTCGCTATATCCATTATATGTATGTACATAACTTAATTTTTTAAAACATACATCTATCTTCGTTAACTTTAAAACCTTTAATGGACATTTTTGAGAGTCCTGTTCAATTTCGCTAGGTAGGTTTTATTATATGTTTATGCCAGAAATGTTTATTTACTTCTCTGAGTATATTTATTCTGTATTGACAGATAATTGGCGCATTATTTTATATTTGCAAATATATATATATATATATATATATATATATATATATATATATATATATATATATATATATATATATATATATATATGTTATATAAGTAGATGTATATTTTAATTTCACATCCAGACTATGAACGCTTGCGGAGCTAAACACATTACAAGCCACCATGCGTTTATCAATACTCATTTCAGTTTGATTTCAAAGATCATAACGAGATTAGAAGAGCGATGATTAGGACTTTGTAGTGCGTTTGAGCAGTTTGATTCAACAACGAAACCGACACCATCAAAACCAATCGGACAAGCATTTTTTTCGAAAAGCACAGTCAATAGATGCGAAAAATCCTAGCATAAAATACTTGTCTAAAGTAAATAATATGTTCATGAGAACACCGACGCATGAGTTTCAGATTTATCGGCAAGTAACATTGCTTCTTTGAAATACTCTCTCTTAACGACTCGTGACACGGAAGGAACATTTTCCATGTACAGTAATGTTTTGACTGATAAATTCAGGGTTTTGCCAAAAAATCACGGAAAACTACATAGTTGTGTATTGTAGCATGAATGCATCATAGTTATACACCAAGTATAGGTAATGTAATACACCTTTTTTCTCTTTTTCTTCATTTAACTTTAGCTTTTAAATGGTGCATACTTACTAATTTTAGTGCATATTTGCATATTTTCAGTGCATATTTTCGTCATTTTTAGCGCATATTTGCATGCATATTTTGCCGTTTTTTAGTGCATATCGATCCGAAGTCTAGCTATGAGAATCTTCCGCTACCAATACGTTTTAAAACAATCATGAACTGCAATAATCATCTTATCAACTCAATTTCCTGAGAAGGTTCCAGACGAAAACTTTCACACAAGGGTAGTAACCTACAGACGTTTCATGAGAATAAGACAAGGGCTAAATCCTCACACTCTTTCGCAGGAGATCTGCGGGCTTCCATTCTTAGCATTACAAGATGTGTCTGGGGGCTGAGGGGGAAATCTAGCTATCCAATACAAGACGACTAAAAAAAAAGAAGACGAAAAGTTTTTTTAAAAATAAAAATGTAATCTATATGTGGAGCACTGAGGCTCAGTGATAGAGTGCTCACCCCAAGTTGGGTTACTCGATGAGAAAGCATTCAATACTTTAAGACATTAAGTTAATTCGTTCCTCTGGGGAAATCGGTTCCGATGATGTGCAAGTCAGTAGAAGATGTTTATACATGTCCCATATACTTAGGAAGAACCGCGACCCTTGGGGGTCCGGGTTCGATTCTTGATGAGAAAGCATTAAATATTTTAAGGCATTAAGTTAATTCGATCCTTTTTGTCGTGAAAACGAAGTGAAATTGTTTTTTTCATGCAAGGACTAGTTCAACTCTAAAATCATGAAGTACCAAATTCGATCCCAGCTCCCCATCAAAGTTGATTTTTGTGTACAGAGTGTTTATATCGTAAGTGAGCGATGCTACAATCAAGGTTAGTTGTCTGTTTCACTTTTCACTTCCAAAATAATAATAATAATAATAATAATAATAACGTGATGCTGTATTTTTTAAATTTATTTTTATGTTTGTTATTTACGTTTTAATACCACTTTGGTCCGGATTCGATTCTCGATGAGAGAGAGAGAGAGAGAGAGAGAGAGAGAGAGAGAGAAAGGGAGCATTGAACACCTGAAAGCATTATAGTGCTTCGAAATGAAGAGCTTCGAACAATGTATATCATATGCTACGCTAAAATGAATACGAAGTGCTATATACGTGAAATTCTTTTTTTTTTTTTCATGCAAGGATTAATTCACTCTAAATCGTGATGTACTGGTCTTGCGTTCGATTCCAATGATAGAGCTTTCAAAATGAAAGCATATTTAGGGTTCAGGTTCGATTCTCGATGAGAAAGCATTGACTATTTTAAGACATTAAGTATGCTCTACGGTTTCCCAGGAGGAACGGGTCGGGGAAAGACGAAGACCAATCAAATTGGAGTGCTTCGATCACTGAATATTAAAGGATTGGGGGGTAAAGGTCTAAAATAGCTATCCTATGCCATGCAAAATAGATATTCAATACATAACGAAAAGACAAAAATCAATCAATCAATTTGGAAGCTTCGATCGTGATAACTGAAAGGACTCTGATGAAGATCCGATAGCCGTCCAAGAGTATGAGCATAGCAACAACGTCCGCTTACGTTCTTCGCAGGAGAGAGTGGGGGGTTTTGGGGTTCAAATCACTAGCCAATACACGACAAGAACATGAAAATGGCATGTTTTATCTTGTTTCTACATCTGATAGGCGTCAAAGACTATGACCATACGTATACCAGCTTAGCAACAGCTCCCAGGGAACGTTCCCATGGGAAAATTTTTGAAAATTTTCCCACGCCCGACCCAAGTATATTATTCACTACTCCGGGGCCCGAGCGTCAGTCAAGGGATGAGAGCGAAGGAAGGAGGCGCGTCAGTGAATGTAGTGAAAACGAGTGGGTTTCGGCAATGATACGAGTTTGAATAGCAATATTCATGGTATCGAGGTAGTAGCGCTCCACTTGTAAACATAAACTATAACTTCTGTAAGCTATACAGAAATAAAACGGTGGTGGAAAATAGTATCACCGGTCATCTTTCATATACACTCCCTTAGGTAAATGTTTCGCAGAAGGTGACCAGAAGTAGGCAAGACATACGAAATTTACAGGAGAAATGGAGGATGCAAGTACTTAGACCTAACGCAACCTAACGAAATCTAACCTAATGAAATTAACTAACTTAAACTAACCTAGTATTAATAGAAGTAAGCAAAATTCTATCACATTTTGAAAATTAGCTGGAGCCATATACTAATATAATCTAACGTAACATAACCGTAACTAACCTGAACCAGCCTAAACTAAACTAATGTAAATAGAAACTACCGAAATTGTAACATTTCGTAGAAAAATTAGCTGGACCCTTTCTGCTAAACATTTTCTCTCACTTATTTTATCCGTCGTTAAAACTTTATAATGATTTTACACTAGTAACCCTACAATTGTAAACATAAAATACAGCTGTATTACTTTGTATATAATTCTGTTTGCAGAAATTTGATCCTTATAAATATGTCTTTTCATGCCAAGTATTAAATTTTATTTGTAAATCTTCTAAATTTTATTTGTAAATGTGGTGCGCCAAAAGTATATCAATACCCTTCTGACATATATATATATATATATATATATATATATATATATATATTTAGAGGTATCCAATTTAACAATATAGCACCTGGTATTAATATCAGTGGGATGTGCAGTATGGTTAGCATAGTAATTCTTCAATTTTCTACTTTTATTAAAAGAACTATTTCACAATGTTGATAATCGTCATTTAGTCAGACAAGAAAACTTTTCACGTGTATGGCACAAAAAGGGTAGGATTTCCTACAAGATATGTCGTAACATTTTTCCGAAGATATTTCCTAGGATTGATCTCGTAGTGTATAGCACTCCGCTGGATGAGCAGAAAGACGCCGAGCACTTTCCGTTAGGATTTGCGTGAACGCAACGGAATAATATGCGAGCAACGGAATAATTCCACAAAATAATATATTTTATAGCCATAATACGGTGGCTCGAATACTCTCCATATGAATATTATTAAATTTTATTTTATAAATTCATCACATAGTTAATTGTTAAGTTTTGTTAAATTGCACGATCTGGCAACACAAATCTCAAAGTTTTTAATTTCATGATGCTTGGTATTTGTGTTCTGCGTAGTCAATCCTAGTCATTCGGAGGCAAAATCAAGTGCAGTGAAAAAATGTTCTGATGATAATGGAAGGATTTACTTTAAAAGAGCAACTAGATTCTGCCCACAGCCATATTGAAGATATGGGATTGGCTGATAATGGTAGACAGATTCATCTTGCAGCTGATGTTAGTGAATATGAACATACACAACAGGTTTGTTAATGTTTCTCTTGTAAACAAATTGAATTATTATTGAATTGTACATTAACCGAAGTAACTGCCAATATTCAAGAATACAGAATATTCAAGAATGCAGAATACAGAATATTCTCTGGTTGATAATCTAGAGAATCATATGAAAAGGTTTATACTGAACCTAACCTATCAACTTTTGACAGCAAAAGAAAGAACACTGAGATTGACAATAGCGTAGCATACTTATAGCTACAAGTTCAGTGAGTTTTCCTTTCCTTATAGTGATCGAAAAGATTTGCTCTGGGCAGCATGACAATACCCCACTTTGCATAGATGAATGTCAAGGTCGCCACCATAAGTAATTGTTGAATACTTAACTCTTCACGATTTGCGTACAAGTAAGACATCTAAGCATGGCATAAAAACTGGTGCACAAAACGGTGCTGATGTAGTTTAGGCGCATCACATTTTGGAGCTTTTATAAATAAAATGGATGGAATTTAGTATCTCCCCAACTCGTTTCATGGTTCCAAAACCGAGTACCTTGTTTTTGTCTAAATTGTGACAAGGTAGAACTACAAGGGTCCTGGGGACTTCTAACTCCCTTTGCTACTTGTCCCTAGCTCAGCTATATTTTGTGAAGTAAGTAAAACTGTAAATCTTATATGGGTTATAGTTAAGGAGCCGTACTTCCTATTTAGGGAAGGACGAGAAACGCCATACTTTCAGGAATTATTCAATGACTATCTAGGATGTTAAAAATTAGGTAATAGACTGAGTTCGTGCCCTTGTACTTAGGGTGTTTAGGTAGTGCAACAGTAAGATGTGCACGGGAGATGAGAAGTAGCTGTTCTTAACTATTACCCTTATATGTGCAAGATTGGGGGAGATACTAAATATCAGTCAAATAAAATTGAATACTTTGCATGGAAACACATTTGTAAGGAATAATTTTGTACAGGCGACAGAATTAAATACAATGTAATACAGCTGTATTTTAAGTTTGTAGGTGTAGGATCACTAGTGTAAAAGGCATTACACAAGCAGACGGTTCTACCAAAGTTTGACACGTTTCTTGTATTTTCAGGTTAGGTTCGGGCTTTGTATTTCCTTTAGTGGAATATGCACTAGCAAAAGTGCACTTTGAGCAGAACATTCATAGGAACCGATACCTGACCTAACCTATTATGTACAAATAACAGTGATTCTATTCCTCCAATGGTACATCCTGTAACACTCATTTGTTCTGTTCAAAATATACTCTTATCCATGCACTAAATGAGAAGCTCTATTACTAGTTGCAGATTGACTTCAAGGGGGCTGTATATAAACAGTGTTAGCGTATGGCATAAAATTACAGTGCATAAACCACAAACCAACTTGTGCTAGGTGGCCACTAAGATGCAGTACAGTAATGCTATCTAACCGAATCAGAGCAGTAGCGACCGAGTGTGTCCTCCGTTGGGGGTTAGCGCGTCAATGACCTGGGTTTTATGCATACACAAGAATAGTGGGAAAACACTTAAAATATCTGTAATGGTGGTTCTTACCTTCAAAGATCCTGTAGATACTAGGGCAAAGGTGCATTTTGAGCAGAGCATTCATAGGAACCATACCTAACTCTAGAACACAGGCCCCCCCATATAGGTTAGTACCTAGGTTGGTTCGTTTTTGTCCAAAAGTTTAATATTTAATTCAAATAGTATTGCCGAGCGAGCGTCAGCGAGTGAAGGTGGGTTAGTACCCCGCAGGGCACGTAGTTTTCGGTCTTTATTACAGCTAAATGGGAAAGGGGACCTGTGTTCTAGAACCTCGCCAAGTAAGTAACACTGGGGGCCTTATTTATTTTTCTCACCCGATGCATTAGGGTTCTCTAAGTTAATCATAACCAAATCATCATTTTAGTTGTACTCACAGTTGACTCTGAATACCAAAAAGTGCACCTTCCCTAGTAAAGAGTTAGTATTTTTACTAACTAGTCTGTGACTAACCCTCGATTGACGAATCCCCTTTGAATACTGCCCTGGGAGTCTTACATTTGCAAGATTAGGGAACAAACTAAAAGATACCCAGAATCACTTGTTCTAGTCAAAGTGCACTGATACCGATACTTGTAATAATTCTTATCTTCAAAACGGTTTCACTGCTTTCCAGGTACAACTGGTCCGCTGCGAGGAGAAATTCGTGGACAACTGTCGACTTTGTTGCAGATTGCTTGAAAATCAGGGTTGGCGAAAACTATGGTTTTTATTGAAAAACAAAAACAAAAGAAAAAAAAACTTTTTTTTTTTTAATAATTTGCTGTATGTATTTATATCACATATGGATAGAAATAAGTTTGTTTCGCCTTGGTGTCATTATGCTGGAAGGGGACCCTTAAGCTTAAAACGGAATCCAAACCGTTGCTCGCCTTCCGAAAGAAATTATCCTCCATTTAGACTCGAAACCGGGACGAATTGGCCACAAATGCGATACGTCTGCCAACTCGCTCACGAAGGACTCGTTGTACTGATCTTCACATACTTGATAGTATAATTGTCAAGTCATTTCAGAAGGTCAAAAGGATGCACAAGTGAAACCATTATACAGAATTACATATGGACAATTTTAAAATACTACAGAGTACAGAAGAACTAATTTAGTCCAAGTTAGTTCACTACGACTTTTATTACTCCAAGTTACAGAAATACAACAAATTAATTTGCATATCACTAAGAGAAGTGAATAAAGATACGAATTATTTGAGTCCACTTTGGCTCTGTCCCATTTATACATAAAGAGATACCAAAGATACTTCTGATTTCAATAAATGCCTCTCGTGGGGTTTGTATGACCCCTCCCCTTTAAAAAAGTACGACATTTCGATGTATTTTATCAATAGTAAATATTATTAAAACTAAACAGTTTTTAGAATTTCTATGATTGCATAATAATAATAACAAACCATAAAAAATCACAAAAGAAACATTCTCAAACTTATTTATATCTATATATCTATCTATCTATCTATATATATATATATATATATAAGTTACTTTTGTAGTATAATCTCTGAGTAACGAATGGGGAATTTAGGTCTGAATATAATACGAATAATATACGGGAGTTAAACGTGATAGCACACAAATGTGTGTTCATCAAGATTTTACGAAGACTTACACTTTTACGGACATTTTTCGTTTTTTGGTTTAATCCAGTTTTTTTTTTTTTTTTTTTTTTTTTTTTTTTTTTTTTTTTTTTTTTTTTTTTTTAGAAACCAGGTGGTTTAAACCAGCCAACCCTGTTGAAAATATCTTCGGATATGTGACCTTTGAAATGATTTCTTCTGCTTTAACGGTGGGATTGAATAACGGACATTCCTCCACTTTATTTCTATACACTGTGTGTGCATTGAAATTTAATTCTGTCCCATCAACAGTACGTTCTTCTCATCATCCTCACCACTTGCTACTGTTGACACAAATTCTACAGAATGGTTCACTTGCAGATCTATGAATCCTTTGTGATTAAAACAATCCTATGCTTTCCAACAATCGGAATTTATTGTTGTACCAGGTTTTATTTTCTGCTTTATTACAAACACTAATGATTCCTTCGTTCGAGTCTCTACGGGAACCAAAAAGAATTTATTCTTATCTCTTTCCACAGCTCCAAACACCAGTGCTTACACGCGCCGACCTCTGTTAACCTCTTCCTGCATTTGGCATCAATTGATGCCACATCTTTCGGCGGGAAAAAATGTACTTGATTGCATTGAAGTAGTATCTATCGCTGCTTGCTGGCAACGCTTGTTGCCCGGATGATATTTTTGACGCGCCACTAGGTGGCTGGAGCAGCCACAACCTGTAGAAAATTTTGGCGCGCTTCAGAGAACTGCTTGTTTTGCCACTTTCTGTGTCGCTCCGTTTTGTATTGTTTTTTCATTAGGAAGAGTCGGAACTGGAGGTAAGTAAAAATCATATTCTCAGACAATGGTATCCCTTTTTTCATATTATTGTGTGTATATTGTAATATGTCGTTCCTTTCGAAAATTATGAGCCAATTAAGTGATGGCATCAAATGATCCCTCCATGCAGATACGGTTCTGATCAGTCGCATATACTTGATAACCGCTTTGAAGTATAAAATAGTATCTAAATATTATTTCTTGCCTACATTGTGTAACAATAGATATTTGAAACAATCGCAGAGCCACATAAAACGTGTTTTCAGTGTCGTAGTCTGAACTTGTAACACGGAGGTCGCCAATAAATCACAATAAAATGCTACCTTCTTATGTGCTGACTGCATTTCTCGACAATAAACACGTAGAAACGTGAGATTGAGGAGAATACGGAAACGAGGGAGTGTTTTAGGGCTTCGTACCAGCAAAACCTAAACTTTATTAGTAAATTGTGCCTAGTTTTAGATTTAATTGTACATAAAATTTTCTCTGATATTGAAACTGTCTTGCACGAATCCTTGCCGTAGCACTTGGTTCACGATTGCTCATTGCAAAATTAGATAATAGCACATATTTCAAGCAATAAAAGGCAAGATTGTATATTACTGACCCCCATGTAGGGCACCTATAGAAGATTTAATATTTTCCAAGTACAAATGTCAATATATTATCAACTAATATTCCTAATAATATAAATAATTATGTTTGATTATTTCTAAAGCAAATCAACCTGAATTTCGTAACCTAAAGCCAATTACGGGTATGGGAGGGGCAGGGTCAGATATCTACTTCCTTCCCAAACAGAATATTTATTTTTGGCAGGTTCATTCTACACAAGTTTTAGAATTAAAATGCTCAGTGGCGGATCTAGCCCGGGGCCGGGGGTTCTAGGCCTCCCCTGTTTTTTGGGCTACAAAATTAAATGAGGTTAAAATACTTATAATTAGACTTAAAATACTGATCGTATGTTTACCTACTTGTACTTGAATATTTATTATTTTTTACAGCATCTGCATGGCTCAAGGATTGAGGCAGGAAGAAATTGCCAGACTTCTGTGTTCAGAAGTCCCATCAGACTCGGAGGCCAGCTTCTGCAGTAGTGATGAAGATGAATTCCCGCGCAACGATCAGCGTCATGCTCCTTTTGAGGAAGATTTTGCTGAATCATGTGAAGATGACAGCGAAGTGAGTGCTTCCTGAAGTGAGTGATCCCTGAAGTGAGTGCTTCCCAAAACGATCAATCACGAATTACGATAGTAAATGCTCCTGGAAATCAGGTGCCTTCGGCGGCATCCCCAAGTAGCTCTGATGAGAATTCACGCCCCACATCACAAGATAATTCAATTTTTAGTGTGAGAGTGCCTACTAATTCTAAAAAACGTTCTTTGATTTGGTTTGCTGGTAAAGACAATGATTACACAAATAATGTCCCTGCTTTCAGCGGACAGCGTAATATCAATATTCACGGAAACGACCCATACGATTACTTTGTACACTTGTTCCCTGAGACATTGATGGAACACATTGTGACAGAAACCCAACGGTATGCTTTGCAACAAGGTAAACATTCATTCAAATCACTCTGAATGAACTAAAAACATTCTTAGGGATTAACATAATGATGACATATATAAAATATCCAGACAGACGTATGTATTGGTCATCAGTTCAGGGGTTGAGAATTGACCTTATAGCCAACAGCATGTCAGTGAACAGATTTGAAGAAATAAAGCGCTTCATACACTTCAACAATAACGACCTAAAGGACGATCTGCAAAATGATGCATACTGGAAAATACGTCCAGTTATTGATACACTTCATAAGACATTTCATGAGTCTGTGGACCCAGGTGAACACCAAAGTGTGGACGAAATGCTAGTGCCGTTCAAAGGTAATAGTAGAATGAAACAATATGTAAGACCAAAGCCGAAAAAGTGGGGTTTCAAAATTTGGGTTCGATCTGGTCCGGATGGTTACGTTCATTGTTTCAAAATGTACGAAGGGGCAACGAATCAAACAAGAAGCGAACTCGGTCCTGTAGGGGATACTGTTGTAAATTTGTGCCATGATATGGAGGGTAAAAATTACAAACTATTTGTTGATAATTTTTTCACTTCCATTCCTCTACTTGAACATATGAAAGAGAAACAGATTTTTGTTTTAGGAACTGTTCGATTGAATTGAGTACCCAATGTAGAATCAAAACTTGTTCGTGGCAACGATCTACCACGTGGTGGTTCTTCCATTGCAACCTCGAACACCAATTTCAGCCTTGTACGATGGAAGGACACCAGAGAAGTTCATACCCTATCGTCTTACGCAGGTGCGCAGCCAGAAGATGAGGTACAAAGATGGGACCGCAAGGAAAAGTCTCGTATTCAAATACCTAGACCATTTGCTATTGCTGAATACAACAGATTTATGGGGGGCGTTGATCTAATGGACAGGATGATTGCCCATTATCCTCATGGATTTAAAAACAAAAAATGGTACCTGCGAGTGTTTTTTCATCTCCTCAACATGAGCATCGTTAACGCCTGGATATGCTACAGAGAAGTGTCCAATATTCCATTACTTCAGTTTAAAGCTGCTATCGTTTCCACCATCATATATCATGGAACAAACAATGATAAGAAACGAGGACGTCCATCAAACGAAGGGGAACCACAACCAAAGAAGAAAAAGAACTTCAAACCTCCACATCCACTGCGATACGATGGTATAAACCATTATTCAAAAAAAGTAAAGGCCAAGCAAGCTCCTAGATGCCATGACAGATTATGCCGCAAGAGAACCAGGTACAGTTGTAAGAAATGTGAGGAACCAGTGTGTCCAGAATGCATGGAGAACTTCCACACGAGACAGTGAAACGAACGGCAGACTATTGGCTGCATAGGTTTTTGTTCCTTTTCAGTAAAATCACTTTTCTGTATTCACATATTGTATTGTTTATTAATTTTATGTAGCACTTTTTGGTATTCTTATATATATATATATATGGGCTGGTAGGTAACCAGTAGAAGATTACCAATAAAAAAATATATAGCTAGTAAATGTTTATGTGAAGAACTTTCAAGCGAGACAATGGAAGAAACAAAAACATACTATTCATGAACATTTTGCAGTGGACTTGTGTGCCTTTCTAGTGAAATAACTTTTTATATACACAGATTATGTTATGTGTCAACTTTTATGTAGCAAGCTGTTTAAAATTGTAATACCTTTATTAAATGTACTTTTACTGATGTAAATATTTTATAATTTATGAGAGTCAATCCTGAGGATGTCATCACTTTCATCAAATGGAAGGAATGGCAAACCACTATGGACTCACCTTGCTCAGGTATCTTCGGATATAATGTGCCTTTAGGAAGATCACCACATCATCGTCATCATCATCGAAGAGGAAGATTGCAAATTATTTGTCAGTTTGTCTCAGGATACTGACATCGGTTTATGCCAAGTCAAATATTCCTTAATTGCATGCTGGCAACAACTGATGCCAGGTCCCTGGGACCCACTGGGACCCTGAGAGAGCAAAATTGATAGTTTTTCCGACTTATTCGTCTAAATATTAGTCTGAATACAACATGTCGATTTTTTTTCAACACTGGAACACATAGCATGCAGGAAGAGGTTAAATTTCTGTGTCCACCTAAATACGTGCGAATTTCGAAATGCCCAGTCCACGCACCAGGGTTGGCTGGTTTAAACCAGCAGGTTTTTTAAAAAAAAACAACTGGTTTAAACAAAAAAAAAAAAAAAAACGAAATATGCTTTAAATCGTGTGAACTTCATGGTGACGTTTCCACATATCAAACCATCCGCATTACGTTTATCTACTTTTCACCTTTTAATCAAGGGGTCCCGTGTTCAATTCTCGATCGAACCAAAATCCATCTTTCAAGTGTAAACCAAGTAGCGATTCGAGGTGTCCCTTTAAGCGAAAGTCTTCTCCGTTGTAAACTTGGTATTTCGTAAGGATGTTAAACCTAAACATACGAAATGAAACCAAATTATATATTTCTATTGAATCACTGCCTGTTGTTTTATAAAGAAGCAAGGTTGTTTAAATATATTGATAGAAATTGGCAAAATTTATGAATTGCCTACGTAGCTTCCAACATCAACTTGGATTTGACTTTAATTTGATTTGACTTAATTTATTGAATATCTACATGCCAAATTTGTAATTTAATACCTCAGTTCTAGCGTAGTGATTATGATACGTTGGCCTTAAAGTTTTACATACAAATACATTTAAAGTAATAACAGGATTTTCCCAATGGCTAAAGCGGGAGTTTCCCGATTTATATATAATTCTGGTATAATGTTTTTACTTGTGTAACTGTTTATCTTTTTGTCCTGAAATGACTCTTGACAATTACATTAACAAGTAGGCCTATGTAAAGATCAGGACATCGTATTTTTATCAGGAGTCATTCGTGAGTGAGTCGGCAATCGCATTTGTGACCAATTAGTCCCGGTTCCGTGTCCAAATGGACAATTTCTCTTGGATGTAAGTCGAGAAGCGGTTTGGATTCCGCTTTAAGCTTATGTGGCACCTTTCAGCATAACCTTGTTGTTGCATAGTAACACCAAGGGGAAACAGTCATTTCTGTTCATATCTAATATAAATACATAGAGTAAATTATTAAAAAAAAAAAAAAAAAAAAAAAAAAAAACTGGTTTAAACAAAATAACCTGGCTGTTTGGTTTTTTCAATAAAAAACCATGGTTTTTCCCAACCCTGCCACGCACACTTCTCTACGATACGAGCTCCAGTCGCTAACAGTTGATGTGGTTATGTCAAGTTTACTTTTTATTATTTCATATTTTGGATATTTCAAAACGCACCGATGTATTACAAATGCCAATATTTTCTCCACAGTTAATTTCGATCCTTCTAAGAAAGCATCTTTCACAGCTGATACGCTGTGTTAAAGAAAAAAATGTATGTTTGCATTACATCCATCGCACACGTCCATTACTAACGTACAAGGTTTGTCCAAGAAGTGATGAGACTGAGTCTATAAACAGAAATTTATTCATTCGATTTTAAGATCTCAAAATTCTTCAAAATAGGTCCCTTGGGCGTCGATGCACCGCTGCCAGCTCGATTTCCATTATTCATACCCTGCCTGGAAGTCAGTTTCCGAAATACCTTTTAAAGATTTGGTTATGGCGGTAACATCATCAATGGGGCGATCTTTCAGGGCATTTTTCACTTTGGGGAAAAGATGGTAGTCTGCTTTACATTCCACAACCTGCACCATTGCACGGCACACGTATACTCGTCGTTGTTTTTGTTCATCACTCAACACTTTTGGTAACAAACTTTCTCATCTTCAATTTCTCGGTTACAACGTTCTGTACCGTTGACTTGCACATGTTAAGTTCTTCCGCTATTAATTGCAAACTCAACGGACGGTCAGAGTCCAAGAGTTCTTTCACCTTTGACACATTTTCATCCGCAGAGCTCGTCGAAGGGCGTCCAGATTGATCTTTGTCCTGAACTGTCTCCCGTCCGTCTTTGAAGTCCTTTTGCCAGCGAAAAAGCTGGGCTTTCGACATGGCGTTGTCTCCGTAGGACTGCTCAATCAAGGCAAGAGTCTCTGAAGCACTTTTGCCCAACCGAACGCAGAATTTAATGGCGTATTGCCGCTCCATTTTCCGCTTTCTACCCCGTGACCAAGATGAAAAAATCACACTTTGCGCAACTACCGATCTCTCACTGCTCAGAAGCGACAGTCGCGCAATGCGATGCTTAGGTAATACCCCCACCACCGATACCACCCATTGAGAGCGCTCTCGGCGGCCAGTCTCATAACTTCTTGAAAAATCCTGTACAAGCCGAAAGTTACTGCCGTTTATTTCTGCTCTATTTGCATTCTTGTGTTCGCTTCAGTAAATAGTTACACTACCATCAAAATTCATTTCAATATGCTGCAGGGTTTCAAAAAACCCCACCCACCTGGGCGCATGTGGGTTTTTTCGGGTTTAATTGGGTTGTTTCTAAATATTTCAATGTCTTTGGGGTAAAAATGTTAAAATATGATTTACATTTCAAGATTGTCATTGTCACATCTTGCAACAATTTTCTATTAACTGCTGTTTTAAAAAAATTGCCACTATTTTGAAATTTTATATTGGATCGCCGAGAAAATCTATACAGCAAATTTAGAATCTCTTGTGCTTCTACCCTCAAAATTTCAACTTAAAAAGTCCGAAAATTGAACCCTGTAGCATGGATGCTCGCTATTTTGAAAAATAGCCGCCATTTTAAAATGTTATGCCCCCAAAATATATAGAGGTAATTTAGTCTCTCGTGCTTCTACTCTAAAAATTTCAACTTGAAAGACCGAAAATTGCGTTTTGTAGCGTGGATATGTTTTTTTTAAGGCGTAATTTTATAATTTTACGCTAGTATGGCGGCAAGAATCTATACAGGAAATTTAGTGTGTCTCCGGCTTGTATCCTGAAAATTTAAGAGACCGAAGGTTGAACACTGTGTGGTACAGGCAGACAAACGAACAAATATAGATCGAGTCATCCCAGGAGCCTCGGTGACTTTCGACAAATATGAATACCAAATAGCTATATTAATTTGAAACAAAGACATAATTCATCAAAATGTCTTATATGAAATAAATATTTTTCAACGTAAAATGAATGGTTTTATTGTTGAAGTTCACTTTCGATGCTTTATGCTTTCAATTACGGGAATTTCCGGCGCACTTGTTGCAAGACGGTTCTTTTCCGAAAATTAATTTAAAACAATTAACAAAGATAGGCCTATAATTCATATTTTATAAGGTAAATGTTTCAGAATGTCTGAAATGAAACAAAATATCTTCCAGCGTAAGATAAATAGTTTTAGTTTTGAAGTATCCACTTCCGATGCTTTGTGGGTTCAATTGCGGGAATTTCCCGAACACTTCTTTCACAACGGGTTTTCCCTGAAAATGCAGCTCTGTTTTCTGTACAACGAAACTTCCATTAATGCTGAAGTGTGAATTCAGCACGTGAAATAGTAAGCGTTGCGTAGTGTTCGGACCTCGGAGCATTTAGCTTCTTAATTTTGACATGAATTTTTACGCTATTGCTGGTGTTGATTCTACAGAATGCTTATTTGAAGAGTAGAACAAATGACTTAACTAAACTGTTATTGTTGGAGAACCGAATTTTACTGAATACTTTTGTTACCATCAAAGATAAGAAATAATACTAATAGTTTTACTAATGTATTTACATATTTACTGTTAGTACCTGCATCTATGACCTTAAACCCGTCAACGTGTGAAGGATAACATCCCTCGGCGGCGCCGAATCAGGGAGCACAATATTCACGGATAGTGTTTTCTAAAATATAAAATTGCATATTTTACTTCAAATAGGCTATAAGCATAATCCATACATTAATTTGTTCTATAATTATCTCACGCTAAGGTGAGTTTTTTTTATTCATTCATTCAGTGCATTCAGAACTTCATAAAGGTCTTATGTTGAATGTTGTTGTTTAGCTTAACGTGAAAGCATCTAATTCGCCCAAAGTAAGTTCAAAATCTGATAAAAATAACTTTCAATGTGATCACCTTAGTTGTACCAATAATATACTAACAAAAAGGTTAAAAACCTAGTTTTTTTTTTTTTTTTCAGGTGGGTCCGACCCGAAAAAGCCAGCGGGTTTCTTCGGGCTGGGCCTGCTTGGGCAAACCCTGCTATTATTATCGCTGCTGCTTTCCTTATCTTCATTTGAAGAACTACCAGTACTACTTCTATACCTTCCTTCAGTACACCACCATTTTCCACATTGCTTGATGATATTCTTACTGTGATATACATCTCTGCAGTGTCCCGGTGTAACGGAAGCTGTGGTTTCCTGTGTTAATTTCAGAAGACATAATAAAATATTTGTTGTTACTCTTTGATTTGTACCTATATCAGTTCTCTTTAATTAAAATGGCAGTGGTAAGGAGGATGTGTAACTATTTTATGCCCATTTTCGGTAGCGATCTTGTTTATGACGTAGGTGGGAATAACTGAAGCTTGCGTTTTTGAACAAGCTCCATCAATTCTGCTTTTTTTAAGAGTCTTCATCCCGGCGAAATTAAAATAGCGCTAATTTTACAGTAATTCTGTGATATCTTCAAATAGATAAAAGATAATCGAAATGTAGAACAAGAGCGCCCTAGACAATATTATTTTACATGAGAAACCGTTATCACGACTCACTTATCTGCTTTCGTCCCTTTCGATTTCGAGCTATTTTGAAAATCGGCATTTATTTTCGCGTTTCTAAACAGCTGAAAACGGAAAGCCACTAGGTGACTTGTGATAACGGTACCTCACGCAAAATAATATTGTCTAGGGCGCTCTTGTTCCAGATTTCGATTATCTTTTATCTATTTGAAGATATCACGTAATTACAGTAAAATTAGCGGTATTTTAATTTCGCCGGGATGAAGACTCTTAAGGTCCGCTCATACTGGCACATGCTATTGAATTAACCATTGGATGATATCACTTTTTTTGTGGCCATTGTTGGAGTCTTGTTTAAAACCACTGATTGATATTTAGCATTGTCCATTATAATAATAGACAGTGTAGTAGGTTGGGAAGGAGTGATTCCTGGAACCATGTAAGAAATGTATCTTGATTCATAGTTTATCTTCTTTTTAAGAGGTGAACAGAATACAACAGTTTGGGAGGAACCTAGTGAATGTACCAGCATGAAGAAGTATAATCCTTTCTTCTTTACCTAGTGGCAATCTCATTGTCCCCTCAAGATTGTTGTTGGTCCATCGTTTATTAACACTGTGATTGGTGTTGACCTACGTTTAATCAAACTACACTATTTGATCAAAATTATGCTGTAGTATTTCCCGAAGAAATGTATATTGCCATGAATATCTCCGGCTTTTTTATAAGAATTTTTTATTTTCTTGTATAAAAATCCCAAATTTTTAACCATTGTTCTAAGTGAACTCTTCCTGCCATGGTTAAGTGGCGAGTACAATTTTGGCTGTGGAGTGCTCTCTCTCTCTCTTTTTCAAATAAGCATAAACATGTCGTCTAATAGCATTCTTTGGAAACTATCCAAATTTTTCACTCATTTGCACGTTATCCTCTTTTTTTTTTTTCCCTGGTGATTCTAATTTTGAAGACACTGATTGATTGTCTTTTATTTCAAACTTTTCTTCCCGAATTTTTACAATGGTGCTTTTGTTTATTTTTGTAACAGCAGAAGTTCTATCAAGTACTTTACTTATTGGAATAGGAGGCCCTTCATTGCCCCATTCTTGTTTGAAGTAATCTCGAACCGAATAACTTCATAGTAACACCTCTTCCGAAAGTGTTCTTCCTCTGAGTATTTTCCTAGTTCGTTTCCCGCGAAGAATCTCGTCCGATCCAATAACTATGTTTTAAAATATATTCCTCACACTCACAACACGCACACGAGGATACATACAGATATAAGTATATATAGGATTATATATAGAGAATAATGATAAATATAAGAAAACGACAACGAAATTCATTTCATGCACAGATGGATTCCTTCCATCTCAGTTGACATGTACTTCAGAACACGTTTTACAGGACGGCAACATTAAAATATTGTTCTTTCTTCCTGAAGACACCACCCGCTTGCAACTACCATAATCACTTTCTGATTGACCCTTCTCTTTGTGACCTTAATAACACCCGTGACATATATTCCCTTCACCATCAACTTCGAACATGTTTTTGAACTATCAATTCATCTCTTAATTTAATCAGAGTATAATATTCATACGGAAGTAAGTATTCATATAAGAAGTTACGCAACGTAAAGGCCCATTCTTCGCTTTTCTGCACATGTTAGTAGCCTGTAAAGGAAATTCAGTCTCATAGCAACCTTGAACTAAAGTGACTGTTTTACTTCTTCATTTCCACAATATTCTCATGCCTGTAACTTCAAGATTTTCCTTGAACTAAAGTGACTGTTTTACTTCTTCATTTCCACAATATTCTCATGCCTGTAACTTCAAGATTTTCCTTGTTTTAAGTACAATTTTTTTCTTAATAGTAGAACTCCTTTAAGATGTTTCTCATTCTTGACAAACCTAATCAGGCAATAGCAGGAAGACGTTCGTAATATTTTAACTTTAACACAGGTACAATCTGACACTTTTTGTTAAGATTAACTAATACTGATGTCCCACGGCAATCCTAAAAGGATTGTTATATTCGTAATATGTTTTCAGTAACTAATTCTGTTTTCTTCAGCAGCTAGACGGTTCGACTTTACAAATGAAACTCAGTCTTTTTCCACACAGTAGTTGCAATGTAGTTTGTACTTACAATCTTTTTACATCTTTGCTGAATATCACGTAAATGTTTCTGAAAAGCTCAATTAAGTAACTTGCACCGAAAAATTACGTAGTAGTGTAAACTTATGCCGTTTACTAAACATTATTAGGGTTATCAAGACTAGAAGGCTCAGGTGGGCAGGTCATGTAGTCAGAATGAAAGATAGTAGGAACGTTTTCAAAATTTTATCTGGAAATCCAATCGGAAGACGACCATTAGGAAGAGCTAGGTGTGCGGATGGGAGGAAATTATTAAAATAAATCTCGCAGAAATAGGAATACAAAATAGAAACTGGATCCAGTTGGCTACCGACAGAAGTCAATGGAGGACTTTTCTGAACGCGGCGTTGAACCCTCGAGGCTCCATAGGCTATAGAATGAGTGGGTTAGTGTAAATTTATGAACCCAGGGCAAATTCAATTCAGTGTTGTGACAAGAACTGCCTGCCTGAGACGTTGAAGGTAAATACTGTTGCAGTGCTGTCTTAGTACATATCTGTTTATTTCTTTGCTGGAGTATTAAGAACAATTTGTATTCCGGCACGTATTATATAAAGTATCTGCGTTTATTTGGATATCTATGATAAGATTTATATCTTTGTAACTCTGAGAAACGCAAAGAAACGAATGTTGTACGCTGCACTCTTGATTATACTATACAAAACATACATCAACATATGTTACGTAAGAGTCAACAGTTTACCAAAAGTTGCTTATAGTTTTACGTAAGAACAGGATTGGCTGGTTTAAACCAGCTTTTCTTATAAGGTTTAAATTAAAGAAAGAAAGAAAAAAAAAAGAAAAAAAAAACGAAAAATGCTTTAAATCGTGTGAACTTTCTGGTGACGTTTGCACATGCCAAACCGTCTGCATTAGTTTTATCTCCTTTTCACCTTTTAATCAACGCATCCCATGTTCAGTTCTCGGTCGAACCACAACCCTTCTTTCAAGTGTGAACCAAGTAGCGGTTCGAATGTCACTTTAAGCGAAAGTCTTCTTAATAACCTAGGTATTACATAAGGATGATAAGTTTAAACATACGAAACGAGACCAACTTGTATATTTCTGTTTGCCTGAATGCCTGTTGTTTTATAAAGAAACCAAGGTTGCTTAAATATATTGATAGAAATAGGCAGAATTTATCGACTGCCTACTTAGCTTCCAACATTAGCTTGGATTGGACTTTCAGTTTTAATTTAATTGAATGATATCTAAATACTAAAGTTGTAATTTAATACCCCTGTTTTAGCGTACTGATTATGATACATTGACCATAAAATTTTACGTGCCAAGCAATGACAGGATTTCCCCATTAGCTAAGGCGGGAGATTCCCGATTTGTATATAATTCTATATAATAGTTTCATTTGTGCAACTGTGTATCTTTTTGTCCTTCTGAAATGACTATTGACAGTTAAATTAACAAGTATGTAAAGATCAAGACAACGTATTTTTATCAGGAGTCCTTCGTGATATAGTGTGCAAGCCATCTAGTAAATTTTGAAAATTTGACGGAAGCCAGCACAGGTCACAATCAGTATATATCGTGTGAATTATAACTAAATTTGAAACTCAACAAATATTTATTAACAAGTAAAAGAATGATTTTTTTTTTCAACACGTTGAATAACAAGACAGCCCTGTTCGTTGCTTTCAACGACAGGTGATCCGTAATAAACGAGGTTCAGAAATAGAAATTCATATATTGTATTCTTTAAATACTTCTTATCCATAAATATTCTTTTTTATACTTAATATTTAAATACCACTTGAAATAGAATGTGAAAGTGAGGACAAATGATACGTGAGCAAAGGGCCTCGCGACAAGTAAAGAGTAGCAATATTTTTGAAGGTTAATAAGACTAAACATGTAATTAAATGAGGCCTTTTTATGCTGGAATGGTACCGTAGAACTTCCTTTCCCATTTACACATATATTTTAGAAAAAAATTAGTTACAACATAAATTGAGACCTAAATAGAAGTAGTAAATAACGTAATCCTACTTCTTACCTGCGAAAATCCAGTGATTGAAAATCGGTACGGCACGGTTAAGTTCCGGCTCTAGTACCGCAATTGCCCTTAAGATGGCAGCACACTTCAGACACAGGCTAATATACAACAGATTATCTCTCTGTTTTTACAGAGTTTTAATCATTGTGCTCTCACAATATATTTAATACATAGTAATAAATACAAATGCATTTATTGGGACTATTCGTTACAGTGAGTGTGACGGCAGACTCATTGCATTGGGCCAATTAGTCCCGGTTTCGAGTCCAAATGGAGAAGAATTTCTCTCTGATGTAAGCCGAGAAGCGGTTTGGATTCCGCTTTAAGCTTATGTGACCGCTTCCATCATAATCCGTTGTTACATAATAACACCAAGACGAAACAAACCTATTTCGGTCCATATGTAATATAAATACGTAGAGCAGATTACTTAAACCAAAGAAAAAAAACGGGTTTAAAAAAATGGTTTTTGTGGTTTGTTCAATAAAAACCGTGGTTTTTGCCAACCCTGCGTAAGAAGTAGGCTTCCATTTTTTTTCTTCGCTTGTTCCGGAGATTACTATTCACACAACGGAAAGTTCATTTCATTTTATGTCCGTCAACACGTAAGATGTATTCGATAACGCTTCTTACGGTTATGTTACTTTCTAATAAACTTGTAACAGAACTGCTTTCGTTATATTGTTTAGTGAATACAGTAGATCCCGTCAGGCACGGGGAGATTATTTATCCTTGTACTAATTTTCTATTTCCGGGCGTGTTTCGATTATAATGTTATTTTCACTTATTGATGCTATTCTAGTTATTTTTGTTATTTTTCCGGTTTGTATGCATTATCTGATACTTACACTTGTTTAGAAAAAGCATATAGATTTCAGGTACGATATTCTCAATTCTCGAATGACTAAGAATTATGTGTATTATTATTATTTCTTATCGTTTGTATAACTAAAATAAAACTAAATTGCTTTAGATCAATATTTCCCCCCGATATTTTGTTCATTCCGAATTTCAAGTTGTGAGAATGTGCAGAGTTTTATATCCAAATTACTTCGTACGGATGATTGCGTTGTTTATGTCGGGTTTCGTGTTTAGGTTTCCATTTGTTTGAGTTGAGTTTCAATACTTAATAATAGTGAATGGTAGATGGTACTTGTAGCGGAATTTTCTTCTGCTAATCCCAAGCATACATTGCCTATATATAAGGAAGAATTTAGTTTATGTATTCGAAACAAGTAAATTTAGAAATTGTTGGTAGGGAATTACGTAAATCTTACTAAAGAATTGATTCAGATATTTAGATTTTATATCCATGCTGATTTTAGTATATATTTTGGTGTTGGTAGAACTATTTCTTGTAAAGGAAAATTACGGATACCTTGGTAGTAGTTTTTGTAATACGTTAAGCGAGACGCTCCGAAAAAAAAAAAAAAAAAAAAAAAAAACTTATTTCTGTATGCTGTCAAAGGATGGACGGTGGAGATTATTTCATATTGTGTAAAACTGTTGAATTTTGGAATTATCTTGTAACTTTTTTGTTCTGCCTATCTATATAGAAACAGTATTATTTTTAGAAAAGCCAACGTTTTCTTCCTTTGCTTTAGCAGTGACTAAGCTATAAATAGATGAAATATTTTATTTTCATGTAGTCGTATTTGAATAACAACTAGTTTGTAGAGAATGCGTTTGAAGGGGATATTCTGAAACCAAGATTCGGGAATTCTGATGTGCTGTTTATTCTTATTTTGATGGATTATAAATTAGCAGTTTCATTGGAACTTGTAATTTACAAAAAGTTGTGTACGGAATTTTATTTAATTTTAGTTTAGTTCAGGTAGATACTTCTTCATTCGTTTATATATGTAGTAGCATTATCAGCTATTTTCCAAAATTGACATAAGTATAAAGAGTAGAATTAGTACCCTAATATTCTTTTAATTTGAAAATTTGCAATAACCATCACATTTGATCAGTTTGAGTTTCATCTTTTTATTTTGATGTTTGTTATATTGACATTAAATAAAAAAAGTGAAATTCTTTGGAACTTTCGGAAAACTATTGTAAGCTTCACGAGACCAGTGATTATGAATACTAAGACATTCAGACTCAGATGCGTTAAAGAGAGCAATTAGAAATCTAAGTTATGTCCCAGTAAAATTAAAAGTAGTTAAAATTTCAGTCGATGTTATGGTGTATAGTGATTTTATGAATAATTTTATTATTGGATCATATTTTTTTCATTGTAAATTACTTCACTCAACAATGTATACTTTATTATTATTTTCTTTTAGGCTGCTTTGAAATATGAAGCAAAGAATGATAGAGGCATTGACAACTCAACAAATGGAGAAACCGGCAGTTGTGTAAATGAAGAGCTTGCCCAGGATGGAGGAAGCAAACAAGGTTGGGGAAGCGTGGAGAGTGTTGCCGTTGGAGGTGCACGGCCAAAGATTAAAACTTTCATTCGTAGTGTACCGAATAGATTAACCACTCAATGCTCTCCGGTTGCTGCGTCCAAATTAAATAATAGTATTTCGTCAAGAAAACTTTATAACACAGATGATGAAGTTCGTAGTATGCCTGCTCAGAACAATGGTCGTATACAAATTGGTGAAGTTGAAGAGACAGAAGACATTGAGCAAGCTAGTAGTGGTAGCAATTGTGTAGAAGCGCGTGCTGTCTGTGGTAGATACTCGAAAGAGGAATGTGATATGAGTGCCTTGGCGAGACGTGACGCTGCTTCAGATTGTAATGGCTCAGACAACGCGGAAGGTGGCAAAGGATACGGGAGTGAAAATGATTCTGATAAAGGTGATAGTTGTGCAACGGATCAGCATGATGATGATGATG
Organism: Thermobia domestica; assembly: GCF_964235325.1. NCBI lineage: Eukaryota > Metazoa > Arthropoda > Insecta > Zygentoma > Lepismatidae > Thermobia > Thermobia domestica. Next base: position 159,389,023 of record NC_137470.1, on the reverse strand, counting down.
CATCTAGTGATCAGGTTGAGGATGGAATGTTTGACGAGTTTTGTATTTATACATACAAAGGAGATCAAGCAGCTGATCTAAGTTCATTCTTCAAAGTAGATATCTTAAACAATGATCGCTTGTATTCGGATTTCTCAAATGTTGGTGCTAGTGGTGCAGTGCGATTGCCTGGAGTCCCTGGCCAGGAAATGCATGGTTCCAGAGAAAGAGCTTTAAGTGATAACAGTCGCAGTGTACATAATAATATTTCAGACCTAAAATCGCCTAACATTAGCCTGCAGTCAGCTTTATATCATTGCGTTATGTCCAAACAATTGGTGTTGAACAAGCAGGCGTCGTTAGCAGATGAAGAATCAAATACGGTAAGTATTTTTATTACAAAGATATTTATTTATTTGTTTGCTTTTTTTAAAAAATTTAGATAAACTGGTTTCTACCTAAACTTATTGTGTTAAAATTGAAATTTAATTTATTTTTATACAAATACTTTATTGTTCAGTCACCACATTTTCTTCTTTTCCTAATAGTAGCTGCCAACCACTACAATAAACCGGAAAATATAGCTATTAGCAAAGTACTTAAACTATTCATGATCCCGATATTGCTGACCAGAAGGTAGTTCGTACAGTTGCTGCTTTAAGTTCGGAAGTGTTTACTCGTTGCAAAGAAATTTCAAGTATTTTTAGTAGATTAAGGATTTTTTTTTTAACAAAATGCAGAAAGAATTAATTCTGTCAAGTGAAACAAATGAAGCGTTTTACTGCAACAGTGACGAACCAGGTTGCTTACCGTGGTTTTGGTCATATTTGAATAGACCTCTTGAGATTCTATTAATATGACTTTTAAAATAAGACTTAGTGAAGCATTAGAGAACTAATGTTTCTATAAAGCAATTATATTTTGCCCTTCCTACAACCTTCGCAGTTATTTTTAATCACAAATCCAAATCTTACATCATTTATCACAGCACAATAAATGATAACATTGTTGTAGAAATTCCAAAGTTTTGGCCATGCAAAATTGTGAGTAGTCTCTCTATAATCTGTACAAGATTGTCGCATTTTCAGGATGATGTAATAGTATTCATACAGAGCATAAGATCATGATTGGCAATAGCGTTATAAATATTGGCTATTTGCTTTATTTTGTAATAAATCTATAGTGAGACCCTAATTCGATTTCCTATTGGGAGCACGTGTGGATCGGATTCTGTATTATATTGTAAGCCCACGTCATAGATAGTCTCGGTACTGAAAGAAACTTCGATTTTGTAAACAATGTAAATGCAGAATAAATTGTTTATATATATATATATATATATATATATATATATATATATATATATATATTCCTATAACATTTCAGTCAGTCATAATATTACCAGATACAAGAAATATTCGTTTGCAGATGTCTCGTGTAATTCACAGATGAATTTCAATGTATAAACTAAGTTAACAATGCATTAAGCAACAGACAAAAAATATCTGAGTTATTCACAGTTTCTTTAAATACCTTTTTCTTAGTTTAGAATATATTGACAAAATTGTCCATTACTAAAGTATTACTTACTTGCACTCACGAATATCTGACGCGTAGTCCTAGGTTCGAACTGTGCGTTATATTGAAGGTCCAGGTTTCATATACTATAGTTTGGGTGCTGAGATTAAATTTCAAATTATGTAATCAAACGAACTATTGTACAACGCCTCGGGCAAAATCTCGATTGAAATTCAGATTTTTCTTCATGGGTTAATCCTATTGCTCATAACCTTTTCTACAATGACGGAAAACACTCAGTCAATCTAATTAAGAACGTTAATGTATTGCGTCATTGACAGAGTTGTAAATAAAAAAAAAAAAAACATAAAAATACACGAGGCTCCGTTTTATTTTTAAAACAAGTATTTTTTTTTAAAGACAAGTGTGAAAAAAGTCTATAACAACTAATAGAAAATAAAATGGGCTAAGTTTAACTTCTAATGTAGATTTACACATTAAAAAAAAAATAGCAATGAAATTTGTACGAATGCCTCCTATATTTTATATAGCCAAATTAATGAAAAGATGATTAAGATTTACTTTCATTTCAGTCATTAACAATTACAAGTTCATTATTATTGATACAGTGTGTGTCATAAGTTTTCATCGAAATGGTGAAAACGGTGGCAGTGTTTACTTCTCCATTTCAGCCCGGTGGACCAATGAAAATAAGATGCCACTAACTAAGGAAGAACGGATTGACATCATTGCGTTCGCTGGGAGTCATCCGTCATATAGCACTACAGAACACAGATAACCCGTGACACGGTGGCCAAACTTAGGTTCCGTCGCCGTAACCAGTTGTTTTGAACATATGACAGTTGAAGCTTGAAGCACGATAAACAATCCCCTTATTATTTACATAATAACGATTGATTTGTATATAGTCTATGTTCTCTCCTCGGGGCCCCTTGCTGCAGCAATGGCTAGCCCTTTCTTTGTGGAGGCCATGAGAGGATGACACTATTAAAACAAGCCAACCTATTAGATCCTTCGATTTCAACAAAGATATATTACACAAAAAGCTTCGATAATTATCATAATGAATAGGCTATATTTGTGATCGGTTTCACCGACGTTGTGACTTTTGAACTATTCTACAGGGTGACCCAGTAAAACCTCCCATATATTTTAAAAACTAATAAAACAAGAAGGATTGCAGATAGAAAAGTTATTTATTCAAAAATACAAAATGGCACTGAAAACAGATTGTAATTACTGCTGGTCTTTTAGAAAAATCCTTCTTAGTGGGGCCGCGGTGGCTCAGTGGTAGAGCGTTCACCTCTGGTGCTTGGGGTCCCGGGTTCGATCCCAGCCCCCGCCAAGTGAACTTTGTGGTGGACGAACACCGTGTGCTTGGGTTTTCTCGGGGTTTTCCCGTTTCCTCCCACTTTCTTCATTCCACCATTTCATTCATTTATCATAATCACCGTCTCCTTTAGCCTAACGGGCATAACCGTGGGACGTGAAACTCAAAGATTTCATTTCATTTCAAATCCTTCTTACACTCTCTCTAGAAAGCAGTGTTGCAGGATTGGGAGATTTTTTTTTTTTTTTTTTTTCAAGTGCCCTTGCTACAAAAATTTCAAGTTAGGCGACATGCTTGTTTTTGGGCTACTTTTAATTATTTGCTGGCTGTAAATCTTTAAAATACGCCACTTTTTAATTTTCGTATATAAAATCACAAAACATTGTTAGGTTTGTGTAACACACACACACACACAAAAAAAAGTTGTTTGTTGAATATAGCTTTTATTAGTTGAATAGATAAAATAAACATAGATTAAGCTTATTCTTGAGCTCTCAGCGGTGCATGTGATCTATATTCGAGAAAACTAATCGTGCTTTCATTACGTTGAAATTTTATATTGATTGAAAATTACTTGCGAAACATGGACATACATTTTATATAAGTGTATAGGTAATTCGAGCTATCTGTATCTATTTTGTCTCTCTCGCCAAAACAAGTGATTCTTAATTTTCTAGGTTTCTTTTGTATTTTCGTAATTTTGCTGGACGTGAAGGATTGAATAGTCAAAGTATTTTTTTCGCTGTATGATTTTCGTTAAATTTTGGATCCATTTTTACCCGATCATATACATTTATCTGAACTTTAGAGGTAGACTATGCTAAGTCACTTTTTGAGTTAAGAATATTTTTTTAATGGACTATGTTGTTTCTAGTGGTGCAATAATGTAAGTCTAAAAGCATCCTACTACTTCGTATAGTTCGAAAAACAGTACTATAGGTCTTACTTAAAGAACCGGTTTTTCGCTTCTGCAAAATTACGAAATTATGACTTGGTTTAGTTTACCTCTGAGGTCCAAATCTAATAAAAGTCATCACCATCGTCATAATCAACTATTATCAATCCACTGCTGGATGAAGGTCTTTCCAAGTCTATTTTGGGCAATTCTTTTCCCGGTTACTCCCCAGTGGTTTTTGATTTCGTCACACCTTCTTGTATGTGGACGTTTCCTAGCCTGTTTTTGTCTCGTGGTATCCAGTCTAGAATTGTTTTTGTTCATCGATTATACTTTCTTCTAGCAATATGTCCAGCCCATGTTAAAAATTATTTCATTAGTACGAGTCATTAGTTGCCAAATAATTCATTCCTGTTTATTTGGGCTACAAATAGTTCAAATCCGCTACTTTTGGAGCACATACACGCTACTCTTTGATCTTCGGATCTGGCAACACTACTAGGAAGCCCAGGAGATGCAGCATGCTACCTTGCAGAACTTTTTGGCACCTGCAAACCAGACTGTCTCACAGCCTCAGTATTATCAGGTATACGAGTATTTCTAGATTGGCTAGATGTTTTTTCAACGCTGAACCCGTTGTTCAGGACCCACTACAAGATAATCTTCCGATCTTTTCATTACACGGAAAAAGCAGACTTTTGCTGTAATGACAGAACTGCTCGTTTTGAAAACCATTTCGATGCATACGCACGTCGAGCTCCTGACCAAACCAAAATGACGACTGAAAATAGCAAGAGAGTGGTTTGCTGAAGGAACATGTCCTACTCCTTTCGCCGCCCCACTGACAGCGCTACAGCTGATTTAAATATCTGAGGTTTTATTTGGTATTATTAACAATAATTCTAGTGTCAATTGTTGTGTCATTTCAATACACAGTAGAACAGAGTATTCAAATCAGAGCAAAGTAATTGCAAAATGTCTTCAAATATCATTTTACATTTTTGAATGAACAACTTTGTCTGCAATACTTTTTTGTTTCACATGTTTTTAAAATATGGAGGTTTTATTGGGTACATTTCCTCCCACCATCTTACTCCACCAATTCTTTCATCGTTCATTGGCCTTAATCATCCGTCTCGATTAACCTAAAGAGCACATTTGTGGGACGTTCAACTGAAGGATTTCAAAGATTTTGTTCTCCTTTACCCCTCCTGGCCCAAACTATTCTCTTCAACACGTTTATATTAGTTCCTCTTTACAACTTCTACATAGTATTTCAAGTAAAATTATTGGTATGTCCGATATAAGCCTAATTATTCTAAATTTCCTCGCTCTGGGCTTAATTTTTAGCCTAAGTTGTAATTTTTATATCCTAGACTAGCAGCGTTCACCCCGCTTCGCTGCGGTCACCCCGGAACGCAATAAACTTTGTTACTTAGATAATTTTTACTTTTTCGCTTTCAAGTGATATGATAAAAACCATAGAAGATTGCACTAATGTTAACATTATATCGCCTGTCATTTATGTTAACCCGCCCCGCTTCGCTGCGGTCACCCCAACCCGCCCCGCTTCGCTGCGGTCATCCCGGAACGCAATAAACTTTGTTACTTAGATAATTTTTACTTTTTCGCTTTCAAGTGATTTATAGCGCCTGTCATTTATGTTAACCCGCCGAGTCACAGGGTCATGCGGGTTGCATATAAGTACGTTTATTTTTATATGATGAACTAATAACAAAGGATTTGTACGTATGGACACCTGAATGGTCAATTATCTCAAGACACTGGTAATTGAAAATTAAAGTGATATGATAAAAACCATCTAGGGTCCAAATCCTAACAACCCCCCAAAAATGAAAGAAATCGGTTCAACCGTATTAGCGTGATGAGCGGACAAAGGATTTTTTCTACGTATGAACACCTGATTGGTCAATTATCTCAAGACACTGCTAATTGAAAATTAAAGTGATATGATAAAAACCATCTAGGGTCCAAATCCTAACAACCCCCCAAAAATGAAAGAAATCGGTTCAGCCGTATTAGCGTGATGAGCGGACAAAGGATTTTGTGCGTTCTCTTTTATATATATAGATATCACTTGGTTGCTTTCTTGCCTTACGTTTCATTTTTCAACGAAAAATTACATAGTTAAACATTTCTTCCTTTGGTTTTCTCCCGTACTCAGTTCGTACATTGGGGGGCGCGGTGGCTCAGTGGTAGAGCGTTCACCTCTGGTGCTTGGGGTCCCGGGTTCGATCCCAGCCCCCGCCAAGTGAACTTTGTGGTGGACAAACACCGTGCTCGTGGGTTTTCTCGGGGTTCTCCCGTTTCCTCCCATCTTCTTCATTCCACCATTTCACTCATCTCTCATCATCACCGTCTCCTTTAGCCTAACCGGCATAACCGTGGGACGTAAAACTCAAAGATTTCATTTTCATTTTTCAGTTCGTACATTATTCTCCCTAGTGCTTTCCGCTCTTCATATTGCATAAGCTTTTCCGAATCTTGTTACAAAAGTATCGTTAGCTTCGTATCTTTGTCGCTCACTTTGTTTTCTCTTTTAACATAAATACTAGGTGAGCAGTTTCTACTGTCATACGTTGTTTCCAGTATATTCTTTTTATGTTCCGAGATTATGTTCTCCTGAGTGATTATCTTCTCATTCTTGCAACTAGTATATCCGACAGTGTTAGGGCTGTGTGTCATCGTTAGAAGACAAATAATAGATATAATTTGCTAATTAACAACGTGTTTTTGCGTATACAATACATAAATAAATAATCTGTTCCGGCGGAATAAAATTTAGCAATTATTATTGGTGTCGAACAACATCCTTTTTAGCGCTATAAAAATTATTTTTCTCGAAAACTACACATGAGAATTTACCGTCAAGCATCCTTTTTTTTTTCAGTTCGATGTGATATATCAATTAATATCTTATTATCGGACAATAGTATAGTGAAACAAAAATTGAAGGTTTTTTTTTTTTTAAATTTAAGAGGCGGAGAACTTTATGTTGAAATAAAACAGGGAAATATGTTTTTAATATCCACGAAATTGGCTTTATTTGACAGACCATTTTATGACATTAATGTTTGAACATAATTTCAGGCATGTGCCCACCGCAGCTGACGCGTACATGTTGTAACCAGGATTTCCAATTTTCATACCTGGCCAGTTAACAGGTCCATTTTGTGAAATTAATCGTTCGTCAAATGTTTCAATAAATTAATTGTGGCGCGCGCTCTGTGGCATGTGGCACCGTCCTGCTAAAACCACATGTTTGCAACATTAATGTTTTTCAATTGAGGCACAAAAAGTGTTAGTGATCATGTCTCTGTACCGCTTACCGTTGACTAACGTTCTGACCAGCATAATTTTTTAAAAGACACATGGTCGAATGATTCCACCGGCCCATAGAGCGCACCAAACGTTGATCTTTTCCGGATGTAATGGTTTTTCGAGAATGGCTTGTAGATTACCATCGATTATGCTGATGGACGATTATCAGCACCGCAAAATGCACGTAATGCCCGATGATTTTGTCGAATTGAACCATGGTTTTCAAAATAAATTTGCACAATTTGCAAACGTTGCTTCGGTATGAGTCTATTCATAGTGAATTGCCAAATTAAACTAACCTCAAAACAACCGAGAACTGTAATATCCGCTGTCACGGAAAACAGTGTTGCTAGTTTAAAGTTCTCTGTCTTAAAAACAAATTTTAAAAAATGTATAAAAATCCTTCATAAGAGTTAATGCTAATTTTTGGCTGTAGGGTAAAAGCAAACAATTCAGGACATTGAAGGGCAAAAACCATAATGCTTCCACCATAACATGCTATACATCAATAGAAAGAGAATGAAGTGTAATTACATGGTTTGCAGAATTTCTTATGAAATTGTTGTTTATTGTAAAGTAATCAGCTTGTTTGTAACAGAAAGTGTATTAATGTGCTGTTGTGAAATGAAAGGGAAGTGCATAGTTTAGTTATTGTTTCACTGAGCATCTGTGCAATACTTTCACCATTCTTCATAGAAATCGTCTATGGAACGTTACCTTCCAGGCCAAAACAGAAATTATCAGCTCTATGTGGGTAGGCATCGCTAGTTGCAGTGAAATCGAGAAGACCCGTGGTGTTATGTTACGTACGTCACGGAAAAGGGGGTTAAGTTTATCCTGTACAATGAAAAGCGCGTGGACAACTTTCATTCGTTAAATTATTCAAATAGGTCATACCTTCTAACAGTAGGAATTTACCGCAAAAGTTTGTGACATCTGGTTAGCCAATAAAGTGCGTGACCAACGAACTGAATGCGTGACGTACGTAACATAACGGTATTTGTTACGTACGTCACGGCAATTAATGTCTAGTTATGCCTGATACTAGCCTTTTTTAGCAGTGGAAACAATATATATTAATTGTTCCTGAATCTAGTAGTATTGTTAGTACAAATGGCAGTAGTGCATCGACTGCTGCGTGTTCATTAGAGACAGGATTATCTTAGCGTTGATTTCAGTTATGGTGTGTGTTGAAAGTGCACCATTGTCATTTCTTTTCTGCAACTTTCATATATAAATATGGCACCAGTTAGCCCCAGAAGTCCACAACGGAAAACGCTAGGGAAGTTAAGTGAAGAAGAAAAAGCAGCAACTCATGAGAAAGAAAAGCATAGAATGCAGCAGTACCGAAAGACAATGTCAGCATCGAAGGCAAAAAGTGCGTCGACAGACAAAAATACGCATGCAGAAGTCCGCAGCGAAAGAAACCGAGAAGAATCTGTCCTATCTGGATCGAGTATGGGCTATCAGAATGCTGCATCGTTAGCATAGCCCTAGAAGAAAACTCAGAGTGATTAAAAAATAGTGGAGCTGTTTGGCGTGGCACAAAAGAAAACACAACAATGTAAAAGCATCGTACTAAGAAGCAACGCAAAAGCAACCGTAATTAATTTCAACAAGAGTGACAATATATTCCGAATGCTCCCTTGGAAAAGGATACCGTTTTCATATACAGCAGTGATGGGAAAAAGGAAAGATGCAAAAGAGATTCATGATGTTTTACATCAGCGAGACACATCAGCTCTTCATTACCGAATTTGCAAAAATATACCTATGAGTTAAACTAGTTTCCTAAATCTTCACCCCAAAGAATGCATTACTGTATCTAAGTAGGATCACTTGTCTTGCTTGTCCATATTGTGAGAACATTCAAAAAATGATTGGCGCCAAAGTGAAATGGAACGAGCTACCAATGACAAAGAACGTGCTTGTTGAGGGAAGTGTATGCGATACAGAGAGTGAGATATGTATGAAGAATAAGTGCATGACATGTACGAACGTAAAACATACATCCAAAGTCGGTTGCGTGAACCGGAAGATCGTGAGGAATTGGTTGAAGTTTATCAGTGGAAGAGAGGCACCTTAGAAATTGTTCATTTTGACTTTCAATATGTGACAGAAATGGAGAAACAGTTACTAGTGTATCGGTGTCACATATAGAACATAAGAAGACAAAACCAGGAGCTGAGCACCTTCAAAGAAGAAATGAAAATAGGGCTTCATATAGATGAAGTGGGTTTGAAGACAGACTTCGCAGAAAATTACGCAATTAAACATCAAAACGAAGTTATGGCCGCCCACTGGTCAAACGCAGCTGATCCTACTGTCACTATTTACATCACAGTAGCATACTTCAACAATGAAGAGCGAAGTTACGGAGTAATATCTGACACGAAAAACCATGGTACTTTCCAAGTAGCTGTCTTCAATGATTTAAGATTTTGCTGGAAGTGCCCATTAAAAAATACACCTGAGGACAGACAGAGCGAGGCAACATTTTAAAAACCGGAAATCCATTGTCTATCTAAAGCTACTAAATGAAATTGTACCAACAGAGTGGAACTTTCACGAAAGCTATCATGGAAGATGAGCACATGATGGAGTTGGAGCAAAGATGAAAAGAGAAGTTTGGTTCCGTGTTCTTCAAGGTAAAATAATAATGAAAAACGCTAGTGATTTTCATTCCGTCGCTCTCAAAAATACCCAACAAATTGAATACCTTTTTATATTGCATCAAGACAGCCAACTACGACTTTCCCTTTGTTACACACTTCATGGACGTGAACTTACACCAACTAAAATCAATCAAGTCCGTAAGATACGTTGTTCCTGCTAAAAGGTTTGTTGCTGTGATATATGAAACACAAGTGCCAATCTTGAAAAACTCGTACCAATTGCACATTGCAATTTACAGCACCAGTGGAAGTGATACATATTCAGATCCAGATGAGCCTGAGAAAAATATTTCGCAAAGTGTCAGAGACAAATTGCTTCCCTCCCAAAATGTTGACATCAAAATCGGAAGTTATGTTGCAGTGGTGTATGTAGTCGGACCGCGACATAAAACATGTGGAACACGTAACTGCTGTTGAAAGTGATGGAATGCACCGAGTGAAATGCATGCGTGAAAGTGATCAGGGAAAAGATACATTCTTTTGTCATCCACGTGTAGATGACTTTAGTTCTGTGGAACGAAATCGCATCCAGGAAGTTCTTCTAAAACCCCTTGAGAAACGAGATCGCTACACTTTTGCCCACGAGTACCTGAAGGATTTGAACATTACTAATTAAAATACACACTATACATTTGTATGCGCATTTTTATATTTTTCATACTATGTTGAATTTTGCGATGTCTGCCACTTCCAAACGACTGTGCGTTATCATCAACAAATATCAGTAATTTATATTTGTTCTGTGGCTTTCCAATCGATCTCTCTTCGAGACTTTCAATTTTGAGTCTCCACTCCACAATTGTTTCTTCTAGCCAAAGTGCACGCTGGTGGCTCAGTGGTAGAGCGTTCACCTCTGGTGCTTGAGGTCCTGGGTTCAAACCCTGCTCCCGCCAAGTGAACTTTGTGGTGGACAAACACCGTGTGCGTGGGTTTTCTCGGGGTTCTCCCGTTTCCTCCCACTTTCTTCATTCCACCATTTTCATTCATCTCTCATCATCACCGTCTCCTTTAGCCTAACCGGCATAACCGTGGGACGTAAAACTGAAAAATTTAATTTCATTTTTTTTTCCAAAGTGCACGCTGTTACGTACGTCACGAAATATGTGCGTACGTCACGCTAGTTATGATTTTTTTGCTAAGATACTGATGCATCGAAAACTCCGGTTACAATGCAGAAATAGCATAGCAGTAGTCACCTATACACGCAATTTTCTTCGAGCATACACATGCAACAGCAGAGCAGAATTTATCGTTTTCTTCTCGATGTCTGACTTCAATGTCCATTTCATTGTGCGTACGTCACGACGTTTTGCACATTTATGCAATTTGTTTTTGGTAATTGATTGATGTGTTTTTTATACCACCTTAAATCTGCATTTCCTATCTGCCCAATAAAAAAAGAAATAAAGCGGTATCTTCATTTTGAAGGCCGCTACACTCAAAGAAAGTCAGAAAAGGGAGTCAACATGTTACGTACGTCACGTTGCTTTCACCCTGTAACCATATTGTGTACTGCCATTTTCGTAGTTCCATAGTAAAAAGTTTGATGAGGGTACACGTCAATAACATTTTCATCGTGTTAAGTGATTTTAATCGTGCACAATTAATTTTTAGGTTTACAAGAAAAGTCACTTTTTTCGTAAACTATGCATAAGAATTTATACGCTCACTCATATTTTTTTTTTCAGCTCTGTGAGATCTATCGAGATAGATAGCATATGTGTCATATTGGCTTTTTTGTTAAATGCTAATAATAATAATGTAGAATTTATAATATAATAGTAGAGAGAAGAAGGAAAAGTCGAAGCACTAGTTATAACATGATGCTTCGTATAAAATATTTCGAGTAAAATTTCTCCTTTAGCCTAGCGAGCATAACCGTGGAACTTCAAGTAAAATTTCAAATTTGTCATCACTTAGTCACGACTGAAGGTTTGAAATGTGAATGGGAAGTAGCTAAAACAGTCTATAGAAAGAGGGAAAGGATGTTTTGTGGGTCGTTAAATAAAGAGTTACGGAAAAGTTTTCTCAGTGTTTAATATGGAATACAGTGTAGTGTAGAACGAAATATAGACATGACGAAAGAAGATTTTAAAACGACCAGAATTCTGTAATGTGGGTAAATATTGAAAAACAGAAAATTAGGTGGGTGAGACAAAAAATAGGTATTGGAAAGAGAAGAACAATAATGAGGATGGGGATAAAGAGGAAAAAAGTGGTCAGAGTATTATTTGAGAAGAAACTATTATGTTACGGATGGGGTATAAAAAGACTACAATTGATGAACAATATAAAAGAAAGTGATTATTACGTCAAAACGTGAGATTAACGTAATACCGGAGTGCATGAAAACTTTTACATTTATGTCAAGTAACTAGCCGCTTATTGCTTCGTAATAGACACATTAAACCAGAAATAGGCATTATTGGAAACTATAAAACCTCAGTAAGTTGTTTGTTTAAGTTGGGAAACGGTGTTAGTATTGCAGGGTGTCTATCGGTCACGAAATCAGAAAAAACGTCATGAAAGTCAAGAAATTTAGCTTTTGGGTCACAAATTTTTTGTTATCTGTATAAATATAAGTAAAGACTGGAAAATTTTGCTCTATAAAACGTCAAAATTCACCGCCAAATATGTTTATGATCGGCTTTAGACGCTACAAATCGCAAGCAAAGCATGGTTCTATCGCATGCATGAGAATTCGGCCTAATTCGTACCAAAATTCACTCGTAAGATTGTCCCTCTGCTGTCATCATTGAGCAATAGCGATGCAAATCGCATCGCATTGCCGAAACCACCTACGCATCTAACCAGTTTATTCAACTGTGAGAAGACTCTCCAAGTTTTTATCGCTCCAGGGAACAGCCTTTGAAAGTAGAGATAACATAGATAAGTGCTAAAGAATGTTTCGAAATTTTATGGTTTGGTAAAGAAAAGGTCACGAAATTTCATTTTGGAATTTTAGTAAACACCCTGTATTGACATGGAATACTTTGAGAAAGAGACCGAATACAGGTATTTTAACCAAATCTGATATGTAACTCTTGGATGGTTAAAGAAAGCTGGCATCTGACAGATGTAAGTGTTGTAAACAAAACGAAGGGGAAGGTTGTTCGCCAATCAGTACAGTATTCTGTCACACTGTTTCTAGGCAACCAAGGTCACTGACCGCGCTGTTGCCAGTAGTTTAGTGTTGAATCTCCTGTCAAATATTCCAAGTGCTATTATTTTTATTTGGAAATCAGACGTTATAAATTACTCTGTCATATTATTACTATTATAGAATTATAACTTGACAAATGTTACTAATTTCTCAACAGAGCTGCAATCTCTATTGTTCCAGAGCCTTTGGCAGCATCACCTTTTATGCACCATATATTCGTTTCAATCCTCAGACTCCAGCTTTCTTTGTGTAGTTGTACATATGTGTATCTAACGTAGTATGTGTACATATGTAAATCTAACGTTGAAAGATGATTCAGCGTGATGCTGTGCGCTGACAGAAATTACTTACATTTACACTCTCATTCGTTCACGAAAAATATTTCACATCGTATTATACCTATAAATTTTCTTTTTGGTAGAACCATCTGTTCGAGTGAGCCTGTGTAAAAGGATTGCAAGTGATTTATGACGGATAAAATAAGTGAGTGCATATGAAAGATGACTCTATTAGATTTTATTTTCCACCGCAGTGTATTTCTACCCAGTGTACAGAAGCTGTATTAAAATAGAGCCTTACTAGAAACCATGACAAGTGCTATTGAGACTCGTATCGTTGCTAAAAACCATTTCTTTTCACTGGCGTTGCTTATACGTAAATCTAACATCGCTAACGTGCCCGCTTCATTCGGATGCACCTCAACGCTATCGCGCGGATCCAGCAGCTTTGCCCTGAACTGATTCGGTTAGATGGCATTCTGGCTTTTTATTGGTCACCCAGCACAAGTTGTTTTGTGTTTTTTGCACTGTAGTTTCTATGCCATAAATTCGGGAGCCTTATTTATACGCAAATCATAAAAGAATTGTAATTTTTCAACGAATACCTGTGGTGGCCTCTTGAATTTTCTCTATGCCAAGTGAGGTGTTTTCATGTTGCCCACCGTAAATCTTTTAGGTGAGAAGAAGAGGAATATTAGTTAAAATAATTGTATTTTTTCAACAATTATTTCGAGTGGTGCGCCAAAAGTAAACCTGCACGCGGAAAAGCAAATCAATCTGTGCTAGGTGTCCACTAAAAAGCAGGAAAGCTCTTTAACTGAGTCAGGGCAGGGAGAAGGCGGCGTAGCCATGCGAGAGTGCGTCAGCGAAGTTGGTATTGCGGGTAAAGAAAAGCAGTGGAAATATGTGGTTTTTCGCAGTGATATGAATTTTTATAAAACTTGGGATATTTTCACACTAGTAACGCTATACTTTTAAACATAAAATACAACTTCCGTAACTACAAAGAGGGTGCAGTGTTATTTTGAATATTGAAATTTTAACTCTGTTTTAAAGTTTTGTGTACTCCATCGATGGTATTAAAAATTCAGTTTTCATGAATTGAAGTGTATCAGTCAAGATATGTGAGGATCTAGAAGTGATGCCATAAAATGGAAAGAGTTTTAGGTGATCCCATGTTCTAGTATTCCAAGAAAGTTCTTTTCGAAGGCGAATTGTGGAAGGACAGAAGAGTAGCAAGAGAATAGTTACATACGAAGGGCCCAGAGATGGCTGAAATTATATAAAGGAAATAATAATAATTTTTATACAAGTTAGTGCTTGTTTGTCACAACACTAACTTGCCGCCTTTCATATTAGTAACCTGTTAAACTATAAGATACACATAGTCGACGGCCGTATTTTACATTTTAACTACTCATATTTTTTAGTCAGTGGCTCTTTATGCAATGCGCAATGGGAAGAATACGTTTCATTTTGGACATAAATGGCTGAATTTGGATTTAAACAGCATCAGAAGTGTCACTGTTCATGTCAGCGGCTGGCAAAACTATGGATTTGACAGTAATATCGGTCATTTTTCAGTCATTTTAAAATATCTTCCCTTCTCTAAGTTTCACCGTCAGAGTGAAGCGATAAACATCCTAGGCCCGAACCTCATCTATATTGAAAATTTGTTCGAGATCGGTCGGTTGGTTCAAGAGTTATTAAAAAAATGAAATGAAATCTTTAAGTTTTACGTCGCACGAATATGCCGGCTAGGCTAAAGCAGACGGTTATGATGAGAGATGAATGAGATGATGAAATGAAGAAAGTGGAAGGAAACGGGAGAATCCCGATAAAACCCACGCACCACACAGCTTACATGGCGGTGGGAGCTGGGATCGAACCAAGGACCCCATGTACCGGAGGTGAACGCTCTACCACTGAGCTACCGCGGCCCCACTAGAGTTATTAAGTCATACACGTAGTCACTTCCATTTTTATTTTTATATATCTCCTGTCTTCTCCTCTCGTAAGTTGCAGCTTCAAAGTGAAATGATTAAATCCAATCCAGGTTCGAACCTGATATATATTGAAAATTTGATCGAGTGCTGTCGGGTGGTTTAAGAGTTATTAAGTCACAAACATAGTTACTTTTATTTTTACATATATAGATAAGCATGCCTGTACGGCAGTAAAAAATAAGAGTATTGAGAGAGTAAATTTAAAAAAAAAAAGTTTAGTGGTTTAGTAGAAGAAATACTGATTTTAAGGTAACTTGTTAAGGGAAAGGCACAATGATGATCATTATTTTCGTAGTCTTATCCAAAAGGACTCGAATGTAGAGGGATTTTCATGTATTTATCAGTCCAGTGCATATCTCCACTCCACCCCTCCTCATTACATGCTCTTTAAATGGCGCCCAGTTATTTTTATGACACTGATTCCGCTTTAGCTTTATTATAGACAGCCATTCATCTAAGTATAGATTATATGTAGTGGTTCTTGGTGTCGGTGATCTCACGATAACCTGTGGACAGTGCTGATGGGCATTAGCGTTAGTGAGGAATATTTCCCGAAATTACGGCAACAAAGTTACGTAATTGAGCGCTTTTTAACTTAAATAAATGTAGGATGGTGGGACACTGAACAAATACACTTCCGTTTAGTGGTATTACTACGATTCGTAATACTGTACAGGGTGGTTCTAAAGTCAATACTTATTTGAAACAATGAATATTTCAAAAAGTAAACAACTTATCACAGTTTTATTTCCATTGAATACATTATTAGTGTGTACCATTTGGTTATTAAGTTACATTTCTACGTATGCAACAGCTTTTTTTTTTTTTTTTTTTTTTTTTTTTTTTTTTTTTTTTTTAACATATTTCTGGAATATTTTAGGAACAGAATCCAGGGCTCTTCTTAGCATCTCAACTAGAATTTGCAAACACTTCACGGACATCTTTTGTTCAAGACTGTTAATATCCCTTGGTTTTACCTTGTACACGTGTTCCTTAGCCCAACCCTGAAGGAAGAAGTCGCATATAGTTAGATCGGGGCTGCATGCAGACCATTCTGTCGGTCCCCGGCGGTCAATTCATCTGCCAAGGAAATTTTCATCAAGCCATGCTCTCACTGTGATTGCATAGTGGGGCGGAGCTCCATCTTGCATGAACAGCAATTCCCTTCCAATTTTCCCATCCATGAATCATAGGTCATACATACGTCCGAAGTATCTCCAAATACCGTTCACTATTCATAGTGTTGCGCATCACTTATGAACCAATGAATCTGGTAGATGTCATTCCACACCAGACGGATACCTTTGGTCTTGATTGCATTTTTCTCCACCAGATCGACTTGCATCTAACACATTACCATTTGTATTAATTTTTTATGACTTTTGTCGTCTTAAGGTTAAGCGTTGCATTTCTACCTTGTTCTTGCCTTCATCTGACTACTGAAATTATGCATAGTTCTTGTGCAAACTTCTTGAAAAAGGACACGTTTATCGAAGAAGAAACTTGTCATGCATCATGAGAATCCTTGTCACCATAGAGTGTCGTTACAATGGCTAAAATGAATGAGTTGTGCGCAGTGCTCGAAAAATTTTCTTCTGAGCTAGGCGCTAATTCAAAAACCGGGCACCGTAATAATCAAAATCCTACACGTGTTGGCCTTAAATTAGATAGGCACCAGACTCGTATTTCCAGTCGCCATTGCGATCTGAGGTCCGGGACTTTTCGAGCCTTCGAGTGTAGTATGATTCGTTTGCTACCCAAAATTGAAAAAATGCCTTGCTGAAGATGTATTTTCTTCAAAGAGCTTGAAGTACAGAAGAAGTATTTTTGCAGGCCTAGATGAATATTCTTTTCGCAATGGCATAAAACCTTTAGAACATCGTAGATTCGATTTTTAGTGCCAAGGAGACTTGAAGAATAAACACAATTTTCAAGAGATAAAACAGTATTTGGTACGTCATTCCGAGAACTTCCCAAATGATCCTCGAATATACTCTTCTTAATTTTTCTCTAAACAATCTCCTTATTCCTGATCATTTTATTTTCGGGAAGGAAAGGATTGAGTGTTCATTTATTTATTTTTTTCTTTCTCTAAATTCTCTTTTTCTCATTCTGTTCGGAAAATATAGGGTTGAGAATTGAACATCAAAACAGAAAAAGATGAGGAAGGAAGTTTTTTAAATTTATTTTTTATAATCCTAACTTAATCATATATGTACTAAGTAAATTAAGATAGTACCTACGCAGTGATCTTTTGTAATCAAAGCGTTCACAATCTTTCGTCCACTCCTATTGAATTCCACCATGTAGTTGAAACTAAGGTTAAAAGTCTTTTAAAACAAACAGCACTAAATTAAACTTTCTTTTTGACGAAATTTGCAGTATAAAGAATGTTTATTTACTTATTTAGTAATAAATTTCCATATAAATCTATGGAACTATTTTACGAAGAACTTAATTATTTGCGTAACGCAGATGGAATTTTTCGAAGAAAGTTGGTCAAGGTTTATATTTAAAGTATAATCCCAATGTTCTTAATGATGCGAGAATTCACTCCCGCCTAGTAATGTAAAATTAAAAATTTTAAAAAAGATATACACTTATTTGTCTACAACTTGCTTGAAATAGCACGACTTTGGAAATTCCTTAGCAATGGTTACTTTTAATAACAATAATAATAATAATTCACGATTTACAATAAAATGATATCGAGCTTGTTTGATGCTTTAGCACCAATTTCCTTAGTACAACCTATACAAAAAATAGAATCTGAACAACTATATTTTCACGTTAGATTATGATTTTATCAAGATTGAAGTTATACTATATGCAGACATCTTACACGCAATTCATATTTAAAAAAAAAATAAATAAATAAAATTACTCACACTTGATATTGATAAATATTCAGTTACCTGTTAATGATGTTAATGGCACCTTCCAGAATTTTAATATTTACAAATGACAATTTTAAATAAATGCACAATTAGATATTTAACTCAGATATGCGGATTTCAACAGTAAAATAATCAAAAATTCATTGTAATGATTTAATATGTAAATTAATAATTTCTAAACCAAATAAATTAATTTTAGAAATGCATTCAAGGTTAGATTATTTCTCTATATTTTTAAAAAAATAATGTTCTTAGAATTTACGGATAGTTCCGAATGGATAAGCAATGTCCCGAGGTTATTTTAAAAAAAAATGTGGGTACGGAGAAGATCACGAATCCCGGAAATTGGCCTCTGTTTTTCCTCAATAAAGAAAATATTAAAACTGTTCATCCTACCTTATGAAGACTTTCCTTCTCCGCTTACATATCCACACTTTATAAGAAAACTGCACTTTACTTTCCTGAGTACCACAGTGGTTCCTAGTGTCCATTTCCAAGTCTTCCGGTAGCGTCTCCCGCTCAGCTTCCTGGGTTCACATCCCGGAAAAGAAGTCCTCTTCTTGCTGGAAGTCCTCGTTGGCCTGGAGCGTCTATCTCTCCTCATGGTAGGGCATCTGTCTCGGTTGACGAGCTTCTTCGAACTCGTGTCTATGTCCCTCTCTATTCTCATGGTGTTGGGATGCGTCGATATGTCTACTTGTAAGTGTTTATCCATTGGCACGTTCATCTTCATTTAAAATAGTTTTTATTAAGCACGACAGCACCACAAACTTCTGCCTATTCCTCCTTCACTGATAGCATAGTGCTAGACATTTTCGATGCACGCAGCTCACAGTCACCAAAAGCAATTAATTCACCGAATAAAATGAAGCGTCACAATTAAATCCTGATAATAATGCGATAACCATAATAATGTATTAAATATTTACAAGAGAAAAAATCGATATCGGACGTAATTAGTTATGGATAAAATGTGGGCACCGAGCCGGCAGGTACTATAGTATTAGCCTGCCATGTTTATTGAATGAAGCACTTAAAAATATATATGTTTTGCCTGAGTATTTAGGTATGACGTAGCGTAATGTAGATGTGCTCGGTACGATAGACGATCTTGAGGTGTTCTTCTCTTCCGCTGAGGCGTTTTTCGAAGTTTTCTTTAAAAAAAAAAAGCTTCTTTTTTCTTTGTGTCAATTTTGAATTTTTGCTTCTGATTCGCTGTTGTGGGTCCGTGACACCATTTTCCAAAAAATCGGTTAGTGGCGTGGCTTGGCTTTCTAGCGTCGTTTTCTTGCTAGTACATGATTTTGGTGAACTTCATATGCACTTGCGAAGATGCAAGATAAAAATTTTTGATTCCTGGTTGTCTGCTGCGTGAGGTTCTCAAGATTGCTCACCTTATGTCCTCAGAGATTCCTTCTCCACTAACAATGGCAGTGCATTAGCGTTGAGTCGAGAGGTGCTATGGTGGGTGGTCTTTGAGCGCGGCTGCCGTCTTAACATTTTCTTTTTTTTTTTTTTTTTTTTTCTGAACTACAAAGAAAATTCTCTACCTGAGAAAAATAAAGGATTCGCTTTGCAGAAGAAATGAAACAAAATAAAATATGTTTCTTGGGTTTCAAGATTAATTCAGTTTAAATATTTATTTCTGATCTAAATACATGACTAGTTAATCAAGTGTGTGCTAGTGATTGTCACAGTAACCTAGATTTAATGATTTACCTGTCAATTTAATCTCTTACAAGATCTTACAAGATTTCAGATCTTACAAGAGTCGGCCTCACCAGAAGCTGTTAGTATTGATGATGATGGTGACGACGATAATCATTATATAGTTACGTTGGTCGTAGGGCCAAATGATTTACATTTGAAACGAGACATAGGTGAAACAGAAGACGCAAATGCGCTAGAATTTAGAAGAACTTTTAACTGCTGAAAGTCATTCCGAGGTTCTAGTAGAAGAAAAAGAAAGCATAAAAGTAGATGGAACAGTTGCAAGTGATGTGTGTGAACCACAAGTGAGTAATCAAGAAGACTTAGTTGTGACGGAAGAGAGTACACCAGCAGAAGTAATGGCATCGACTGCAAAGGAGAACACTATTGCCAAAGTCTGATTTTATGAAGTTAACACAATGATTTTCCTCTTCTTGAAATGGTTATCATATCATATAACAAATGTATTACTGACTTTACTTACTGCTCTAGCTAAAGGCTGGCGCGTGTATCATTAGTAGATGTGGTCCCACGTTCGATTTCCGATGGGAGAGCATTAAAATTTGAACCCATTACGGTTGTTTCGATTCAACATAAAATTGTGGTTCCACGTCTCATATAGTCCAGGATGGTCAGTGGTAGCACTTTACTACTTTCGCTGTAATTATATAGAATGTAGTTCGAAACCTAGGGATCGTGAAAGTTCAGTAGTAGAGCCAAAGACTATTGACACAAATTAAATTGTGCTTGCGTTTAATCTGAAATGAAATCCGTGATTCCACACACCAAAGGTATGTAATTTACACTGGAACAATCAGTGATAGTGGAATATTTTATTACTTAAGTCTTTTTACTTGAAAGTGTTCATAAGTAGGGAACACATTTTCGTTCACACGAACAACCAGGGTCGCGAAAGTCATGAAATCATAAAACGGTCATGAAAGTCAAGAAAAAGTCGCGAAATTTAGCTTTTGTGTCACAATTTTTTTAATCTATACAAATATAAGTATGGACTGGAAAATTTTATTCTATAAAACGTCAAAATTCACCACCAAAGATGTCTATGGTCGGCTTTAGACGCTACTAAATCGCAATCAAAGCACGCTTCTATCGCATGCATGAAAATTCGCACCCAAATTCGCTGTTGAGAATGTTACTAAATTGTATGGTTTGAGAAAGAAAAGGTCACGAAATTTCGTTTTGACTTTCACTACTATGTTCACTTACTTGAGTTATGCATACTTTCTGAATTACGTAAATAAAGAACACTGTATACAAAAAAGAGTACCTCATTATTTGAAAATGATTCCGGTTCTCGATTGGTACTTTTCTCGTGCAAATTTTCGAAGGTCAATGTACTGTAAATTCATTGCACCATGCTGGCAACCCTTGATACATTACCCTTCCCACCAGTGTAGAAATTGAAGCACTTTGAGGTGGGGGAAGGGGGGTTAGTGTGTGACCAAAATATACCTGTACTAAGAGAGTGCAGACTAACTGTCAATTTCACGGTGTTAATTAATGCAGTTTCAATGCATTCCAAAACAAAGTTTTAGTCGCAAGGAAATACCCATGTACAATATGGAAAAGGTTATGATTTCTGTTTGCACTATTTTCTTCGCAAAAGACTTGAAAAATCAGTTTTTTTCCTTAATGTATATAGCGTATAGCGTATTTCTAAAGAATTCTGAGTCATGATTTTTTTTTCATGTTTGCTAGTTTTTTTCCAATTTTTCATCATTTACTTTGCGTTTGAAAAACTGTCTTATATCCATTGTTCACAGTAAAATAGTTTTCAACGAAACACAAAACTAAACCAGAGACTGCAACACACCTGAACCTGTTCACAGTTCAGGAGATGTAACTTTTCAACATTTCGGATAACTCATTGTACTAAAATATTGTACTATGTCTTCTCGGAGTAGATTCCATTTCGATACAGATTCCTTAGTAGTAAGTTGAAAACTGATGATTTCTTATCTATATATATAAAATTGAAGATCACCATGTTTATAGCTCTAAATCTCCTGAAGAGCCCGACCGATCTCGATCAAATTTGTAACGTGAATGAGGTTCGAGGCTGGGTTGGTTTTAGGCTATTCACTTTGATGGTAGAACTGAGGGCAGGGGGAGGGGGTATAAAAATAAACAAAACTTAACTCCTGAACCACTCTACCGGTCTTGATCAAATTTTCAACATAGATGAGGTTCAGGCCTGGGATCGTTTTTATGATTTAAATTTGACGGAGCCACGTAGGGGAGGAGAAGGAGGGGAAGATATATAAAAATCAAATTATATAAGACAAAGTGGCTATTTTTGTAACTTAATAACTCTTGAACTATCCGACCGATATCAATAAAATTTTCAAAATACACGAGGTTCGGATCTGAAAACATTTTTGTAATTTCATTTTAACGGTAGAGCCTAGGGGAGGGGAGGGGGACATATAAATAAAAACTAACAAAACCTAGTAACATTTGAACCACTCAACCAATCTCGATCAAATTTTCAACATATATGAGGGTTAGGCCTTGGGTGTTTTTCGTCTTTTCACTTTGACGAGCCAACTTAGGGGAGGGGGGAGATATGTAAAAAAAAAAAAAAAAAAAAAAAATTATAATGACGCCTTTGTGAATTCATCACTCTTGGACCACCCGACCCGATCTCAATCAAATTTTCAGCATACATGAGTTTAGGGACAGGGATTACTTTAGGCTATTCACCTTCAGGATGCAACGTGAGGGGGAAAGGAAAAATTTAAAAATGATCAAAAATGACTGATATTAGTGTTGAATCCATAGTATTTGGGGTCGATGAGAGAAACAGTGACAGTTCTGATGCTGTTTCAATCCAAATCCAGCCCTGATAGTTGGGAAGGGAGAGGAAGCAACCTGGGGAGGGGAATAAACATTTTAAAATGATCGAAAATGACTAATATTAGTGTCGAATTCATAGGTTTAGGAGTAGCTGAGATTAACAGTGACAATTCTGATGCCGTGTGCCGCAGCATGAAGGAGGGGGAGCTATATATAATAATAATCGAAAATGACCAATATTAGTGTCTAATTCACAGTTTTCAGGATCATTCAGATGAACAGTGACATTTCCGATCTGGTTTAAATTCAAATTCAACCCCGCAACTTGGAGGGAGGGGGAGAAAGAGATATTTAAAAATGATCGAAAATGTCCGATATTAGTGCTGAATCCACATTTTTTGGGGATCGCTGAAATGAACGATGACACTTCCGATTCCATGGCCCGCAACATAGGGGAGGGTATATATATATATATATATATATATATATATATATATATATATATATATATATATATATATATATAGATAGATAGATAGATAAATGATCGAAAATGACCAATATTAGGGTCGAATCCATGGTTTCTGGTGTCGCCGTGATAATCAATGATCTTCCGGAGCTGTTTAAATCGATGCCATTAAAAACGAAAACAGCGTATTTCATGGGTACTAAACACATAAGATATGGAGTTGTGCACTTAAATTTTCATTTCAACCCAGCGAAGCGGGTAATATATGCTAGTTTGTTCATAAATTTAATTTTTGTAATTACACATGAAGGTTTGATGTAATTACCAAGTTCCCCCACCAGAAAGCACAAAGGGAGCGAGGTTCTGGGGACGTGTTCAGAGGTGCCTCGGGATTTCCCCCTTTCCTCCCTTTAATTACCACACTGTGTCCCACACGGAAAGGCCAAGCATAAACTATTTTTCACCCCCAGATTCTGAACATAGAGTCGTCCTTTTTGCACTCTTTGCCCCATCTCCCCTCTGTATAGAGTTTTCTCGTAGCGAGCGGTCTGTACCAAGTTTCACATCTTTGACAGTTTGGTAGATCTGGTAAACAGAAAACAATAGTGTATTTCGAAAAATCTCGTCTTATATACAGTCTGGGATGCAAGTGGAACATTTCCACGAATTTTCAAGGTCTATGCTACGGAGTTTTGGAGATCTATTGGTTAGTGAATGAGTAAGTCAGTAAATTTACTCTTTTATACATATATTACGTCTCACGTTTTATTTATTTATATATTTATTTTAGTGTACTACTCACTAAAATTGATTTCGTCCAATACGTCAAGCATCTTCAATGATTAAGATGTAGTTTCGGACTTTGGATCCGGAATGGAAGGTATGATTTCAAAATATTCGTTCTTGCTTGTTTCTGGTGTCTGAATCCCTTGGTGTTTTTTTTTTTTTTTAATTTATTTATTTTAAACCTGGCTTTCACTATGTAGTGTGTCGCATGATTGTGCTGTGGTTTTGTATATCGTAGTAAGGTGATGGTTGCTTGCTCATTGAAATTGCTTGTTCATATTTGAAAAATAATTTTGTGCCTGTCCAACTTCTGTTCACTGTCTGTACTGCATCCGTAAAATCTGTCCTCCTTATTTCAATGTATCTTTAACTTATGGGTGTATTTTTTTTTTTTTTTTTTAAATTTTCTGCGCAATCTTTCCACATGTCATAATTTCTCAATACTCTCAGTTGTTACAAATCTACATTCACACTAGTTATTAAACCACAGGAAGTAACTGAATTATTCTTGTATTATCCTTACCCACAGCACTTATTTGGCTCTTACTGTTTAATTATAAGTTACTTGAATATATTTTTTACTCATATCTAGCCTCTATGTGAATACGACGAGGCGAATTATATTGGATATATTTCGTTGTTCAACGTTAACATAAAATCGATTAGGTAAGTAAATTGTCGTATGATCTATCTAATAATATTGATAAGAATAAATGTGGTAGGCTTAACATTGGTAAGTCATTTCATACATTTCACCAGCACGTGAAACAGGAAGCCAACCCGAAAGTATAGTGCAGAGAATTTTGTGCATGTACACTCCTCGAAATCTTAATTACAAGCTTGATTTGTTTTAAAATTCTTTAAAATAAGCAGTTTGGGAACATCGCATTGAGCGAGACTTTCGAAGTTGTTACTTATTGCAATCTTACGTTGAGAACAAAATACAGGGCTAGCATAAATAATTCATTCGTTTTGAAGAGGTTATATTTTCAAAAGTACTACATGTACACACATGAAACATATATGAAAAGAACCACAAACTTACCAAGTTTGTGTTGTGTAGAGTTTGGAACCCCCTCATTGGCACATCCCAGTTCGTGACTACCTAAACGATGAACATCCGCATCGCTGGATTGGGAAAATGACCTAGCTTTGTTCCTCTAGCCTCCCAGATCTCCTGATTTAACGCCCTGCGACTTCTTCCTGTGGGGGTAAGTTAAGGACCTTGTTTACGTACCCCCATTACGGCAATCCTTAGTGGAGCTCAAATAACGCATCAGTGCTGCAATGCAGACAATTGACAGGCTTATGCTACGATAGAATGAGCTCGAGTATCGTCTGGACGTGTGTCGTGTCACCAAAAGAGCACATGCTGAACATTTGTAGAGGGTGTATAAACTTTGTGAGTGTATGGTTCTTTCCATATATCTTTCATGTATGTACGATGCGTATGTGTACGTGTAATACTTTGAAAATATAGCCTTCTCAAAATGAATGAATCACTTATGCTATCCCTCGTTCCTTGCTAATCGCGAAAAAATTTGCATATGGCTCAACAAGACGTACACGCTTTCCTACCAAAAACTAAAAAATCGTCAAGAACAAAGAGGGCTGCTAAGGAGTTCGTTAAGTATTAATACAACTGAAGGATAACTCTGTAGTTATTTCGATAGCCGTGCGTGTTAAATTGTTTGTTTGTATTTGGATTCGATACTTTTAAACCTTGTTCGAATCTCATTGGTTAATTTTTATTATTTTGTAAGTTTTCTGCTGTTCGTGTACACTTTTTTTTATAACACGGAGATGATTGATAACTTTCTAACCTAACCAACAATAAAATGTCGCACAGGTGTGAAACCTTTTCTTTTGTATTTTCTAACATAGTTACTCCTAAGTTCAAGTCCCATCTTACACCCATCCGGAAATTTTTTGTGAAGCTAAAATGAAATGTCGAATTTTAGTGTTGAAGAAATCACTTTCAGTCATAATAACCATTTCGTCACTGGTATAACGTAGTCTTTTAAACTTTTTTCTTAAACTGGGGAACGAAAAAGGTTTGAGGATACTTTAGTAAATCTGGTGAGGCAACATTTTGTTATTTTATTTTATTTATTTGTTTATTCATTTATTTGCAGTTTGTTGTTACACCTGTAATCTTTCTGTTGTCTTGGCGCATCAGAACGATTTCAGATAACTTGTCACGGCAATCTTCTCTTTTTTCTCTTAAACGACTTAATAGTTCGAATTATTGCAGTTCGGCTACTGTAGTACCTTTAGGTAGAGAGTACACCATCAAAATGCTCTCAGAGCAAGGATGTTATAATACAGAGGCATTACAGCCTACAACCCTCAGCCAATTGTTCCGCCAAGACAGTTGCAAGTTGTTGTAGAGACGTCGGTGGTGGGTAGCGGGCTCGCATCTTGGTCTCCAAAACTGACCATAAGGGCTCAATGATATTGAGGTCTGTCGATTGTGGAGACCAAGGCAAATGTGACACTTCATCTTCGTGCTCATCAAACCAGGCCTGGACGATGTGAGCTCCGTCATCTTGAAACACGGCATTACCATCTGGGATCAAAGTTTGCACCCTATTATGCAGCTGATCACTCAAAATGGTTACGTAGTCCGTGGCAGTAATATGTCCATGCAGAGTGATGATGGGTCCGGCAGAACACCAGAATATGGGTGCACTAATCTTCATTGAATCACCACCATGCTTCACTCTTGATAACAAACAGTCTGTATCGTGCGCTTGTGCTGGCGTTCTTCACACGTAAACTCGGCCAGCAGCTAGAACAATGTAAAGGAAGACCCGTCCGACCAGATGACCGTTATCTACTGCTCCATTTTGTAGTTTTTATGGGCATTGCACCACTGTCTCCGTATAGCAGCATGGTCAACAGTCACGAGTGGTTTGGAAATTGCAGATCTGCCATAAATACCTTGCGTGTGGAGTTCTTTTCTGACTGTTTTGACACTAACAGGGTTTGTAAACACTGTATTCAGCTCAGCTGTGAGTTTTGGTGCCGTGGTGATCTTGTGCATGGTCACAATCCTACCTAATATGCGTCTGTCTCTATCACGCAACACATACTTGCGTTCACGCTGATGCTTTGCTAATGCGTTTTTTCCGGAACACTCGTAGAGAGTCATGATCTTCGAGACTGTGCCTCTTGATGCACCAAATATTTCTGCTACTTTAGTCTCGGAAACCCCATAATTTGCCTTCTTTGAAACTCTGTTAGCTCAGACATGATTCACGATAACCTGCACGGATCGGTAGCTGAACTGTAACTGCCCCATCTCTTCAATTGGCTAGGTTGTATAGCTCATAGGATGTGCCGGTGACCACAGCGACACCTACCATTTAGACGCAAGTCGTGTTTGAAATGGCTGCCTCTTTTATACCAGGTGTTTCCATATTTTTGATCATCCCCTGCATATGAAGCCATTATCATAAAGAAAATTGTGTTCCGATTTGTGACGTCTTAGCAGATTTGCTTCCAAGTTATTAACCAATAATCTACATTTAGAAGAAACATTTCAATGTGATTCACTGTATGTTCTGTTAATTCTTCATCGTTAGACTTAAAACGCTGTAATTATTCGTTTCCCTGGTGTTTGGAAAATCGTCGAAAATTCTTAAACGTGACTACTTCTGGAAGAAAACAAGAAAGAAATGAATCATAGAATCAAAAAAGTAAACTAAGAATAGTAAAAATTTAAGTAATAATAATATCTAGTCGGATTCGAACCCGGTTCAGAAGTAATGAATCCCAGCACAGAAAAACAACACGCATGGCTATCGAAACAATTACAGAATTACTTTTGAGTTGTCTCAATACCAACTCCTTAGCAACTCTCTTTATTTTATTATTATTATTATTTACGAATTTTTAGTTTTTGCCGAAAAGTGTGTGTGTGTGTTAATTCTAGTAAAGTTTCCTCCATTTCTCAAGATATTGTTTTGTTCTAAAAGTCACATTCCATTAACAAATCAGAAGCTGATTATTTGAAACAGGGTTGTTTTCGGAAGTCTCGTTAGTATTTATTCCTTCAAGGCGTTGTTGCCAAGCAGCTTATTTTAAGGAACTTTAAAAAAATTCATACACGCAATTACGTTTTGGAGGAGAGTGCATATTTCGGTACTCTATCATCTAATGTGTAATGCAACATGCATCGAAACGCTAAACAAGATTAGTCATAGAACTCTGACGCTTCCAGTGCTTTTTACTACTTTTTAAAGACTTTTATCAGTTTTCTTTATAAGCGAGTAGATATTAATTTTCACACTAGTCTTTGAAATTATTTAATGCGATTGGCTCTTCCAAGGTTCTGAAAGTGCGCGATTTTTTTTATTTTTTTGAATTTTTTTAAGCGATAGAGAACGAGAAACATTAAACATTGTACTAATTACCGCATGTTTTACACTCCTAAGTAGTCATGTATCTTGTTATTTGAAGATTTAAAAAAGTGTTAGTGTAATTGTCAGCCTTGTCATATTAATCACTCACATATATTTCAGCCAGGAAGTTTCTTCTGCTTGGCGTTAAATAAAATATTTGTAGTTTTAAATTCGATTATATTTTCTTTCACAAGTATGTTTATTAACCTACTATATGAATTAAATTTTTAACTAGAAACGTCAGTTTTTTTTTTTCACTTGCTGATATTACCGCTTTTTAACTGTGTTCAGCGTCTCCTTTTAAGCCATACTGCTTGAGCTTTGTTGGTTGTTGCTTTAATTGTATGTACATATTTATATCTGTCTATCTAAATATACAGCGTGTTCATAAAAATAGTATCATACTTTAAAGTTATATTACGTCGCTTTGGATAATCGTATATAAATGAAATTGGTTATATTTGAAAGAAAAATCTCAAATATTTTTGTGTATGTGAACAATGGACTACAATATTAATAATGGACGGGATCAAGCACAGAAAAAGTAAATTCACTTATGTTTACTTTGTGCTTACCTATTGGTGAGCACATTTGTGTTTACATGGTCACTAATTTACTTCCACAATTGGAAGAAGAAGAAGGCAATTACTATTTTCCAACAAGATGGACCACCTCCTCACTGGCATTTACATGTTCGGGAAAATGTGAATGAGCGGCTTCCAGGAAGATGAATTGGACGTGCCGGAAATGATGATAATGTCTTTCAGAAGTGGCCGCCGTGGCAGTCTATGACTTCTTCTTATGGGGTTACGTAAAGGATTGTGTACGTACAGTTCGCAGCAAAAAAAAAAAAAAAAAAAACCTGCAACATGACCATGTAAGCTTAT
This sequence comes from Thermobia domestica, assembly GCF_964235325.1. Lineage (NCBI taxonomy): Eukaryota > Metazoa > Arthropoda > Insecta > Zygentoma > Lepismatidae > Thermobia > Thermobia domestica. The sequence continues at coordinate 159,359,844 of NC_137470.1, read as the reverse complement.
TGTGAAACTACGCCTAACAGCCCAGGGAATCAACATAACGTCTAAGTGGCACGAATCACCCAGGAGAAGCCTCGGCGTCCTCACCTGCACACTTACTTTGGAGCAAAAGACTTCGTCGTTTGACAATAAACTTACATGCTCATGTTGCAGGTTTTTTGCTGCGGACTGTACCTCCATTGCCTCAAAACCTGCAAGAGGTGCAAGTTCGTATCAATGCTGCCATCTAGTCCGTTTCATCAGATATGTTGGAGCGTGTGTGGCGTGAATGGGAATATAAAAATAAGGTTAGCATTGAATAGATTAATAAACTGTTCTACAAATAAAATAATCTCCCCTATGACAGATGGCAAGTTTAAGTTCAACTTTTAGAACAGACTTTCAAATGTACTAACCAGTCGTTTTGCTTTGTTTGACAATTACACATATATATTTTATTATCATTTATATTCTTTTAGGGAGGATATGAAAATACCGCATTTACCTTACTATAAGACAAGTTTTTTTTTTTTCTTTCTTCGAAATTCTACATTCGAAAAATACGCGGTCGTCTTACATTCGCACATTAAGCTTTGGTTGTTGAAGTGAATGATTTTACCTCGTATAATAGCTCTTCCAGAACTTTAAAATAAACTCCCATTGTTGTAGTCATTGTTATTTTGACTTAAATACAGTAAAATGGGTTTTGAAAAATTAATGTACCGTGAACTACCGTAATTTTTATTTACGGTACAGTTTATTACTATAATTTAGACAATCAATAATGAGCGTAAGTTTTCAAGAAGTAGTATTAACTTTTTGGTGCATCTGAAGGTATTTTACATCAACAAAACAACTTGAAATTTTTCTTATTCAGAATTAATTAAAAGTAAGAAAATTCTGAAATCTCATCAAAAATTGAGGAGTCGTCTTATAGTCGGGTAAATAGGGTGTTCTTTCTCGAAGCTTTCCAACGTTGCTAAGACCAGTGTTTAACAAGCTTACTAAGTCTATGAGGCTCACTGAGAGTGTGGTTTCGTGAAATCAATTCTACTGATAGTATTCTAGATTTTTCTAGTTGCGATCAACAAATGTTTGGATGATACTTTTACTAAAGCGGAGACCATTTTATTTCCTTAATCCAGTTTCTAAGTCGTGTAATCGTCTGGCGATATCATCGCTCAAACACAAAATACTTTATCTCAAAAAGTTTAAAACCACTTCCCGGTCCACTTTGTCCAAAGTAACCAGGTCCTGACGGACCAACCCGAGTTATTACGTTTTCCTCATTTGTTTCAATTTAGATCAGCACGAGTAAATTCGCACTTTGTTTCGTCTATCGTTCTTTCGTGATTTACTTCGAAATATTTCGTGTACAACATAGTCACGAAAATTCGACGTGAATTGCGTTTCTGGTGTGCAGATTGCAATGTAGCATTTTGTGTTGCCCCTTGCTTTCGTGTGTAACACACAGTCGCCGCCATATAGATGTCAACCAAAAAACTTTATTTCTGCTTATACGATCAATAGCCACGATTACTGCAGTATAGAACTCAACATTATAATTGCTTTTTCTAGCAATAGTATAGCTTACACCTCAAACAATTAGGGCCCAAACATGCAAAATACACAATCATATATGTTACAGTCCTGCTATTACGTTAGTGAGACGAGTTAACTTAGGTTAGTCCGAGCATTATTTTATGCACATACCTTCACAAACAATTTTGCCGAATTGTAATCCTTTTATTTGTGATCTTTTGTACCTATTCAAAATAAATAGCGCCTTCTTGACGACAATGTACATTTATATGTGTGTATATGTTCCATTTAGAAAAAAAAGCTCCTCCGTGGCTAAGCGGTTGGCGTACGCGCCTTTGGCGTGGGAGACCCGGGTTCGATCCCCGGCGGGAGCTCATGTGGTTCGAATTCCACGTTAATCAGTAGGTCCACGTCTCATATAGCCTCGCTGCTGAAAGGGACGCTAAACAAAAATCAACTCAACTCCATTTAGAAAAGGTACGAGTTAACTCGGGTTAGTCCGAGCACCGTTTTATGACGTCACATCTCCACAAACATTAACGAGTTTAGAAAAAAGAGAGAGATAGTATGCGCATGTTCCTCTTGAAATTGAGGCAAATAGCGAATGAAAAAAATAGTCCTTTTTGGTTTGAATTCATTTGACTAATTAAACCAGAAGTGACATAATTAGTAAAACGAAATAACTCGGCTTAAACCGGGAAGTGGTTAATATGTGAATTAGGAATTAAATATAGTAAGAAAGGAATTAAATATACTAGTGAAATATAATATTATCTTGAAGCGTGTAGCGGATCAGAACTGAATGATTTTGATATTGCTGCTGAAAATCTTTCTTATCTCCAGGTTCCACAATCTTACATGTAATTATTCTTATTCCTTAGATCCAAAGGACTGCACCTTCTATTGCTGACATTGAAGAACTGTGTTGCATATGTTTGGATAAGGAAGAAGATAATGGCTTCAAGTTTCGCTGCAATATGTGTAACATTGTTGTACATATGGTGAGTTGTTCGTTTCATTGTTATGTTTAATAAACTTGGTTAGTGACGTTTTGTTTCATGTGTGTAACGTTTTTATACTTTGTATTCATAGGGAGTTTCCAGATAAAGATCACCGAAACCATTTTGTCATTTATCGACACTTACAAGGGAGGGAGAGAGAGAGAGAAAGAAAGTACCGTATTTACGCGATTCTAAGACGTACTTTTTTTTGTGAATTTTTTGCCCGCAAAATCAAGATGCATCTTAGATTTGAGTTATGCAAATTTAGGCCAGATGAGATGGAGTTTTGCAAAAAATTGCTACATACTGGTATAATATCTATATATATAAAATTGAAAATCACTATGTTTGTGACTCTAAATCTACTGAACCACCCGACCGATCTCGATCAAATTTGCAACATGGATGAGGTTTGAGGCTGGGCTGGTTTTAGGCTATTCATTTTGATGGTAGAACTAAGGGGAGGGGGTGGGGAAGGGGGTATAAAAAATAAATAAAACTTAATAACTCCTAAACTACTCGACCGATCTTGATAAAATTTTGAATATAGATGAGGTTCAGACCTGGGATCGTTTTTATGATTTAAATTTGACGGAACAACGTAGGGAAGGAGAAGGAGGGGGAGATATATATAAATTAACTTATATAAGACTGAAATTGACTATTTTTGTAACTTAATAACTCTTGAACTATCCGACCAATCTCAATCAAATTTTCAAGATACATGAGGTTCGGATCTGGAAACATTTTTGTAATTTCACTTTAACGGTAGATCCTAATGGAGGGGGAGGGGAGGGGGCATATAAATAAAAATTAATAAAACTTAATAACTTTTGAACCACCCAATCAATCTCGATCAAATTTTCAACATATATGAGGGTCGGCCTTTGCTGTTTTCTGTCGTTTCACTTTGACGAGCCAACCTAGGGGAGAGATATATGTAAAAAAAAGTTAAAATGACTGCCTTTGTGACTTCATTACTCTTGAACCACCCGACCGATCTCAATCAAATTTTCAACACACATGAGTTTAGGGGCAGGGATTGCTTTAGGCTATTCACTTTGACGATGCAACGTAGGGTTGAGGGAGAGAAATTTGAAAATGATCAAAAATAACCGATAGTGTTGAATCCATAGTTATCGAGGTCGATGAGAGAAACAGTGACACTTCTGATGCTGTTTCAATCCAAGTTCTGCCCTGATGGTTGGGAAGGGGGAGGGTACAACGTAGGGGTGGGGGGATAAACATTTAAAAATGATGGAAAATGACTAATATTAGTGTTAAATCCATAGATTTAGAAGTAGCTGAGATTGACATTCTGATGCCGTGTGCCGCAGCATGGAAGATGGGAGGGGAGCTGTATATAATAATAATAATCGAAAATTACCAATATTATGTCTAATCCATAGTTTTCGGGATCATTCAGATTAACAGTGACATTTCCGATCCTTTTTAAATCCAAAATCAGCCCCGCCACGTGGGGAAGGGGGAGAAAGATATATATAAAATGATCGAAAATTGCCAGTTTCGAATTTATAGTTTTCTGTGTCACTTAGATGAACAATGATACTTTCGATCCCGTTTAAATTCAAATTTAACCCCGCAACTTGGGGGAGAAAGAGATTTTTAAAAATGATCGAAAATGACCAATATTAGTGTCGAATCCATAGTTTATGGGGTCGCCAAATTGATCAATGATCTTTCCGATGCTGCTAAAATCGATGCCATTAAAAACGAAAGCAGCATATTTCACGGGTACTAAATACATGAGATATGGAGTTGTGCATTTAAATTTTCATTTCAACCCAGCGAAGCGGGTAATATATGCTAGTATGATAATATGATACTGGCAATGATAAACTGACTTAAGCAGGTGGTGTACCGTAATTACATTAGGAAAAAAAAGTATCAGCAGATGCACATGAATATACCATAAATTCCAGCAGTAAGTTCAATGTTCCTTTATTTTCCCATCACTATTTGTTTTCCCATGTTTATGATTTTTTCATTCTTTAAAATCAATGCAGTGTAGTTTTTTTTTTTTTTTTTCATATTCGTGAAGGGTGCGTCTCTCATTCTAGGATTTTGTTTTTCAAAATTTTCCTTCACAAATTGGGGATATGTATTACATTTGAGGGCGTCTTGGATTCACGTAAATACGGTAGGTTATCTCAACGCCGTACTGGCCAGGCGGGAAACCGGGGAATTTCCCGATGGACCCTGGACGGTGAATTTTTCAGTGGGCCGTCCGCCTCGTATTGTAAGTAGCGGTATATGTACAAAAAGGCACACGTTACGCACTCCTCGCGTATGGGAGTAACGGAACGGAGGATGATAATACGTCGAGTACCGGCAATACAGTCACCTAATCCCAGACCAGCGTTGCCAGCCCATAATGTTGCGAAAACAGCCGTTCACATTTTTCGTAATTCAATCCTTGAAAGGTTCCTGATTTCCCACTCTGCTTTATAATTTTACTAATATTGAAGTATTCAGCGAAATTGAAATCTCAAACGATTCCATAACTTGAAACTAAATAATAATTTACATTTTACAGCACCGTTTTTTTCCGTATAGAAAATATACAGAGCCGGATTAAGACCTTTGGGGGCCCTGGAACGGGAAAATATAATGGGAGGCCCATCTAAAAATTGTATGATGGTCCTCTCTCAACATGTTCAAGATGTGAAGTAATGGAGCTTGTGCAGATGATTGTACAGTTGCAAGAGAAGAATGTAGGATTGGGCATTACGTCAGATCAGTCAGTCAGGTCAGAAATTACTGCCTAAAAAAAAAAGTTTTAAATCTGCATTGTAAGATTTTTGAACAAACTTGATCCGAGTGACATTCCCGGACTTTTTTATTGTCGGGGAAGGGGGTAATACATAATGTGAGTGGAACCCCTAGAAAGTACCTTCGTGGTGGGCCCCTGGGTTGTAGTACGGCCCTGGGTTATATTCCGGAGATGATGCTGTTTGGAATTCCAGAAGATAAATTGTCCTGGTGATTCAAAATTAAATAAAGGAGTTACAGGAAAAGATAAGGATTAGATTTCTGGGCATTAGGTAGATATGGCCATGTTAACCCATAACGTATTAGGGATGACGTCCCTCGGCGATCACACTACCTGGAGAATCGGGGAAGGAAGAAAGTTGGCTGGGACCATTATTTTAGGTACAGTACCATCCTTGCCTGGTGTGAATGAGATAGACCCAAGAAAACCTCACTCAGGATGACTGACTGACCTTTCATCAGCTACACCTCTGGTAAATCAGCAGAATACTTGCCAGACATGGTATTGTTCCATGTCATTGCGCTCCATGAAAACAAGATAGTTTAGTATAAATGTAGTTATTGATATAATTTAAATTTGATTAGTCCTTTTAAATTCTATCACATATTTTTATACGTAGGGTAGTATCTTTACTATTCGATTAAACTTTTTTTTTTTTAAGCATGGAGGCATTGTAGAACACATTACATATGGTTTCACATCTCTCTGCGTCTGCGTCGAGACAAAGGGGGCGATGATGTCATAAGAAAAAATAAATTTCTGTTAGGCCTATTTTTTTATTTTTTATTTTTTTGCGAGCTTACTTTTGCACTTATAAGACTCAAATTTTGCACACACATTTAGTGCGTCTCTTACAAGTAAACCTTACGTTTGGGTGAATCGAGTTGCTGACTGAAACACATATGACAAAGCAGAACTAAATTTGGTCAGTATTTCAGTGAAGTTGTAGGTGCGAAGCTCCAGTGGTTTAGGAGATACAGCTACCAGAACATCACATGGAAGTACAGAATAGTCTTCATACAGTTGGAGGTAAAAGCCCTGTAAGACCTCTTGTAACGACAAAAGGTGAATAACAAATATATGGGTATATATTAGGACTAGGGAGAAGTCATATAGTAAGGATATACCTGACGGCGGCCATCTTGAAATCCGCCATTTTGAATTAAGGTTAAGTTTTTAAAATAGGAATAGGGTCATGTGATACATGATTTAAGGCGCAAATTTAATCAGAAAAACAATGGTGACGTTAATTTTGATTTACGCGCAATTGGTAAAAAGTTACAGGGAAATTAAATATTGTTGCAGCATATGTATTAGTCCTTTACCCCACCTTGTAAATTTTGTGTTAATGATAATAATTAAATAAAAAGCAGGTGGATAAATATTAGGTCTATGGTAAGAGTTGCCTTGATGGCGGCCATGTTCAAATCCGCCGTTTTGAATCAGACAAAAGTTTTAAACAAAACGCATAACAGTGACACCTTACTAATAGCAAATTTTACCATAAATCCAACGGTATAACCATTTTTGCTTTATCATTAACCAGCATTTTTTATTGCATAAACAAGTTGCTAATTTAAGGAAAAATGACCAAAGTTGAATTGAGTCATAATTGAACTTGGGCTTTCTTCCAGAAAAGTCCTCAATTAGTACAATCAATATGTAGTTCAGAAAAGAGTGCATGACTTGCACAAATGCTCTGCTCACAGTGAGCACACCTGACTGATTCAAAATGGCGGATTTGAACATGGCCGCCATCAAGGCAACTCTTACCATAGACCTAATATTTATCCACCTGTTTTTTATTTAATTATTATCATTAACACAAAATTTACAAGGTGGGGTAAAGGACTAATACATATGCTGCAATAATATTTAATTTCCCTGTAACTTTTTACCAATTGCGCGTAAATCAAAATTAACGTCACCATTGTTTTTCTGATTAAATTTGCGCCTCAAATCATGTATCACATGACCCTATTTCTATTTTAAAAACTTAACCTTAATTCAAAATGGCGGATTTCAAGATGGCCGCCGTCAGGTATACCCTTACTATATGACTTCCCCCTAGTCCTAATATGTACCCATATATTTATTATTCACCTTTTGTCGTTACAAGAGGTCTTACAGAGCTTTTACCTCCAACTGTATGAAGACTATTCTGTACTTCCATGTGATGTTCTGGTAGCTGCATCTCCTAAACCTCTGGAGCTTCGCACCTACAACTTCACTGAAAAACTGACCGCATTTAGTACTACTTTCTCATATGTGTCTCAGTCAGCAACTCGATTCACCCAAACGTAAGGTTTACTTGTTAGTATTTTCAGATCTCTGCGTTAACATTGGGGGATCCAGAGGGCCAAAAAGGTAAAAATAAATAAATAAATAAAATAAAATAAAAAAATAATAAAAGTTCTTTTTTCGCGATTCACCCGTCTCAGATACATGATGGAGACGTGTAAATGGTGCCGTTTGAAAGGCTGTTCTCTTCTAAAAAGAGTAAGGTACAAACCATGATCCTAGGATAAATAGGGATGTCTCAGGGAATTTCCTGTTTTATACGGTAATTTGGAGTACTGTGTTGATATTTGTAGCACATTGGTAAATATTTTTTCCTTTACTTTTCTTGATAGAAGTCTGAAATTTTGTACACATATTTAGTATTGCCCTTAGTATTTTTCAGCTGTTTTTGAGATCCCCCACTCACAGGGTTAACACAGGGTCTCCAGAGGAGCCCGAACTTAGAAAAAAGTGATTTTTCACCAAAAATTCCTATTTTCCCTCAATATTTTCCGCCTCAGGGACATGATAGTGAAATGCGAATGATACCGTTTGAAAGGCTGTTCTATTCTAAAGAGAATGAGACACAAAACATGACCCTAGAATGTCTCACGAAATTTTTATATCAAATCCGGGTCTTTTGGGACCATCTGGGGCATTGTGGAGATGTTCTTAACTCATTGGTAAATATTTTTCCCGCCCTTACTATTCAAGATAGAAGCTTCAAATATTGTACACACATTTCGTGCACCCCTTAGTATTTTTCAGTTGATGTTGAGATCTGTGCGTTAACACAAGGAACCCAAACTTAGAGAAAAGGAATTTTTCACCAAAATTCCCTATTTTCACTCAAACTTTCCCGCCTCAATGACGTGATAGAGAAATGTGAATGGTACCGTTAGAAAGACTGTTCTGTTCTGAAGAGAATTAGATACGAGCCATGATCCTAGGATACATAGGAATGATGCTGTAATTGCTTGACTGAAAGTCATTAATTTACCTTAAGAAAGCCAGAATTGAAAAGGGTTAACATGAAGTAAATTTTCACACAAAATGTCCAGTTGATTTCATTCTATGACATGCCTGAAAGCTCTTAATGAACTTGATCTTCAGAAACCAAACATAGTTTGAGGAATAGCTTCAACCTAATAAAAGTAAACAAAGAAAGCATTATTGAAACATGGGCCTTGACAGTGTGTAAAGATAGAATCAGAGGTTGTATGAAATGTATCAATAAATTATTGATACAGAAACGATTTTTTTTTTAATGGAAGTCCATTTGTTTGACATTACATTTATGACCCAAGGCAGAACAACATGCGATGGTGCGACAATGTCGCAGCAAGAAAATACGGGCTGCAGAAAGATTGTCTATCCTGTAAATAAAAATTACGGTTGCAGAAAGATTTTTTTTCTCTCTCTCTGATAAATAAAACACGATTCAGAACAGTTCAGCATTTGATAGTCATAATAATATACCGATAAACTTGAGAGGCACTAAAGAAAAGAGTAAGTGATACAGTTGACAGTGCTACAGTGGATGCAGCCGAGTTGAGACTGTGCAGGTATCCGGTGGCAGGGTGCATGCTGAGCCATTACGCATTGCTTGGTTGCTCTGCCGTCGTGGTTATAACCTGATTGTGATACTTAGTAAATGGCTACCTCAGGACGATTTGTGAAGACTGGAAGGGTCTCTAATTGACAATATATTATGACCAACTGCACTGCAGCCAATAATTTTTCATTTGAAGAGATTGGTACAACTGATATGTTGGCTTACATCCTGAACCACCTGCAGGTTACAAGGGAAACAGGAAATTTTTGAAAATGGCCTTGTCAAAAATATGGTAGTCAATACCACAAACATTTCAAGCCTATTTCTGCAGACGAATTAATATCTAAAGAGATGACATGCAAAGTTATAAGAGGGATTCAAGGAAACTTGCATAATTCATCACCATGTTTTAAGATGTATTGTTATTACATGTATTGTTATGTAATTGTTATGAAAACTAGCTTTTTGAAGTGGTTCTTACTAATAGGGTTGGAGTTCTTAGCGTTATTTACAACAAAAACAAACCATTTTTGTCGCCATTTGTATTTTCTTGTACGTTAATAACTTATGGACAAATGCGTTATTTTTATCGAAGTTAAAATGTATGAATTCATTACTTGAATAGAAAAATACACATAAAAATGTTACTGTGTGCAAGAATCGAGCTCAATACCTCTATCTCCGCAGTCAAGTACCGGTACATTACAAGTACTAGTACATTTTGTTTGTTTTGCTGATTTGTATATTTTGCTAGATATTTGGCCGTTCGGGAACTTCTTTCGCACCCTGTATATTATATATAAGAGAGAGAGGGAGACAGACAGACAGACAGACAGCAAGAAAGAAAGGAAGAAAGAAAAGGTTGTCATCGCTGCGCCTCTTTGTTTTGTACGAATTTTCTGTCCCTTAGTTATCATATTGTACTATTCGTCCTGTTTTATGTCTTCACAGTTTTCGTTAGTAGTTCTGTTTCCCTTTATTCATTATTATAACCTTTATGTTTCTGCCTTCCTCAATACTACCTTGTTTCTAACCTATCTATTCTATGTTCAGCATCTGTTTCGTAACCTATGATGTGGTAGCTATATATATACAGGATGAGTCAAAATAAGTGTTACAAGCCAATATCTCGCGAACTATACATCAAACAACAAAAATGTTAAGAGTCAATGTATAACACAGAGGGGCCTAAAAATGGGCCAGACACGAGGTTCCTCCCGCCCCCCATTTTTGGGGGAGGGTGTGTACCTGAAATTTTGAACTGGGAACATAGGTCGAGTGATACATCGTTTGAAAGAGCTTTGTAAATTGAACAATTTTTGTAGGAAACAATTTTTTATATGGAGCACCGTTTTCAAGGTGATCCTCAAAAATGGTCCTGTATCAGATAAAATTTCCACTACTTATAAATCAGAAACGGCTGAGTAGAAAACGATGAAACAAACAATGAAAAAGGAAAAAGCCATAGGCAACGTGGAATGGTGTTGTCGCGGCGTCACCAGGGCAATCATGGGGTCCCGGGACCAACTTGAAAATTTCAAATAAGAATATAGATCGAGTGATGCTTTGTTTGATAGACCGTGGAAAACCAAACAGTTTAGTACAAAATTTGTTTTAATTTCGGGCAAGCCTGGCCTCCATGATCTCCTGACCTAACCCAATTTGATTTTTTCTCTGAGTTATGTTAAGGATCGGGTAATGTCCAACGTACCGACAACTACTGAAGGCGCGTATTCAATATGTGTGCGTCCATCACTTCAGAGATGCTTCATGCTGTACGAACATCCCTATGCCGCCGCTTACGAAGGTGTGTGGAGCAGGATGGAGGACATATCGAGCATCATTTGTGACACGGTAAGTGTTGATATTATTTCCTTTACAGTGATTGAAATTACAATTTTTAATATCGCACATACCCCGTAAAACTACTGAACGTTATTCTACTATTTCACAGGATATTAGCTTGTGGTAATTCTGTTGAGACAGACTTGCCTGAAATCAAAACAACTTTTGTACTAAGCTGTTTCGTGCTTCACGATCTATCAAAGAAGGTATCACTCGCCCAATGTTGCAATTTGAAAATTCCACGTACACCCTACCCTCCAAAGGGGGGGGACTCGTGTTTCACCCATATTTTAGGCCGTCTGTATTGTACGGTACATTGACTCAACACTTTTCTTATTTGATGAATAGTTCGCGGGATATTGGCTTTTAACTCTCAATTTGGACACTGCGCTTTGTATCTGAACATGGAACCATTTTCGGCGACCATTTTGAATCAGGCTTGCCCGAAATCAAAACAAATTTTGTACTAAGCTGTTTGGCTTTCCATGATCTATCAAACAAGGTATCACTCGACCTATATTCTCATTTGAAATTTTCAAGTTGGTCCCAGGACCCCATGATGGGGACCCTGGGGACACCGCGACAATACCATTCCACGTTGCCTATAGCTTTTTTCTTTTTCATTGTTTGTTTGATCGTTTTCTACTCAGCTGTTTCTGATTTATAAGTACTGGAAATTTTATCTGATACAGGACCATTTCTGAGGGCCATCTTGAAAACGGTGTCCCATATCAAAAATTGTTTCCAACAAAAAAATTGTTCAATTTTCAAAGCTCTTTCGAACGAGGTATCACTCGACCTATGTTCCCAGTTCAAAATTTCAGGTACACACCCTCCCCCAAAAATGGGGGTGGGGAACCTCATGTCTGATCCATTTTTTAGGCCCCTCTGTGTTGTACATTGACTCTTAAAATTTTTCTTATTTTATGTAGAGTTTGCGACATATTAGCTTGTAACACTTATTTTGAATTACCCTATATATATACAGGGTGTCCCAAAAGTAATGGAAAAAACTGAAACCACAAATTCCTGACACCAAAACCAGAAAAAAAAAGTATATGACATATAGATCGGAAGTGGACAGGGGCGAAGCTAGACAGCTTCGAATTTTGGAGAAAAGGAACTTCATACTTAGGGAAAGGAACTTGCCGACTTACAAAACTGCATTGAAGATGCATGCAAACAGTTACGCAACACACCGGGAGTGATGGAATTCATTCGAAACTCACGATTAGCACGTTGCATAGATGTGGGAGGACAGCACTTTGAACATCTTCTGTAGGTACGTTTATAGATAGCACGTATGATCTAGTAGTTTGTAGTGCTACTCTGTGTAAGATACTACGCTATAAATACTGTATGTCGCTCTGTATTCTGCCTGTTATTTCATTACATTACACGACTACTTACACTTGTTCTTATTTCTACCCTCTCTCTGCAAGTGTATATCTGGTATACCACTTTTCATTGCCCTCTGAGATTATGCAACCATGCTAAGAAATCTTTGTTTTGACTCCCATTGTTCATGTGCATGCAGTAGTGCCATGGATAACAACTTTTTTCTGTATGGTTTCCATCTTTACTGCGCCGTTTCATTACCCCTACTGTACAGACATTCGATGAATCCCTAAATGACGGTTGGAGATTCTCTGACGCAGTTATGTAACATGCTTTTAACGTGTCAAGCCGATATGTTTTATATTTCTTTCTGAACCCCTTCCTAGCTCCTATCATTATTCCGCTGGCAGGTGTGAAGTTCCTGTCTAGCTCCGTCCCTGACCACTTCCGTACAATATGTCACAAACTTGTTTCTTGTTTTGGTGCCAGGAATCTGTGGTTTCATTTTTCGGCCATTACTTTTGGGACACACGGTGACTTAGTGGTCGAAAGTGCACTTCAGCTGCCAGGGATTCATGGTTTGTCATGTGACTTGTGGTAGACAACATTGTGTCCATGAGTTTTTACAAGGTTCTCCAACTTCCCCCGAATATCTCATTCCACGAATTATTTCACAATAATTTCCTTGCATTAATTATCCGTCTTCTTTAGCTTAAAGGGCATAATTGTAGGACGTAATTTCATTTCATTTTTTCTGCTCCCACCGCTCCTTAAGTACCGGTATATTTGTTGGGCATACCACTTAAAACTTGACTTCACCATGGTTGACAATTTCTAAGGAACACACATTTATGTTTTATGAATACTCGAAAGAAGTTAACTGGATAGTTGAATTTGAGTTGCATTTTCTGATAAAATCTTCCTCTGTCTCCGAAATGGAATGGCTTTACTGATCAGGACATGACTTTATGTAAGGCAAATGACTGAAATTACTAAAACTTAAGGGCCGTATTTAGAAACAATTTTACATGCGATTAGCGTCACACTAAGAATTTAGCTAACGCGTGATTACAATTTCGATATGCAGATGCACGTTTGTTGATACTATCCACGACATTTTATCAAACCACGAACTCATCAAGTTTATACGCCCTCTACAAATGTTCAATATATGCTCCTTTGGTGGCACGACACACGTCCAGATGATACTCGAGCTCATTCTATACATTTTGTAGCATAGTCCTGTCAATTGTCTGCATTTCAGCACTGATGCGTTCTTTGAGCTCCACTAAGGATTGCCGTAGTGGGGGTACGTAAACAAGGTCCTTAAAATGCCAGCCAGGAAGAAGTCGCAGGGCGACAAATCAGGAGATCTAGGAGGCCAGGTGCTTTTCCCTTTACAGAAGCAACTAGTGTCCTTGAATTGCCGATACCACCGCAAAATGTTCTGTTTTCATGGCAGTTCTTTCCCACACTCTCTTCTGAAACTGCGTTGTATAACTATAACAAACAAACATCTGGCATATTCAAGTACACAAAAAATTTTTTTTTCGTGCTTTACCTGCACTTTCGACAGGTATTAACCTCGTACTGCCACACTGCCACACCTGATCGGAAAGATAATGAACTCGTGCTGCCACACTGTACAAACTTGGCGAGTTTCTGCTTCTTTTCATGTATTTTTCATGTGTGCACGTGTAATACTTTTGAAAATATAGCCTTTTGAAAACAAATGAATCATTTATGCTAACCTTGCAATTTGTAGCACACAATTAACTGTAGTTTAAAATCTGGATATAGGCTTAAAATTCTTAATACATTTGTTGAAAGTTCTCAGAATTTGCAGTACAAAATATGAAAGGGTAAGTAGATTTTCTTCAGTACTGATTTGTTTAAAATTAATGTGCGTCAAGATTACTTAACATACTGAAGGAACTGAGCAGACTACATCTTAAAACAAAATGCCATTTAGTGAGACTTTTTTTTTTTTTTTTTTTTTTTTTTTTAAGGACTGTTATGGTTTCTCAAATATACCGAAGGATCCGTGGTTGTGTAGTAGGTGTTTGCAGTCTTCATGTGATATAATATGTGCTTTGTGTCCTAACCAAGGTGGTGCTTTAAAACGGACCGACGATGGGAGGTGGGCACATATTGTGTGCGCATTATGGATTCCAGAGGTTCGCTTTGCAAATGCCGTAAGTTACTGCTTCATTGTATGATGAAAGTATTTTATATTCATATTTTATATGTATTTTAAATAACTTACACACTACTTAATTCATGTAATTCTTGAATGTTACTGGTACTTCCGAGGTTTCGACTCTGCCCTGGAGTCTTGATCATGGAAGAAGAAGAAACTAAAAATATCAAGAGAAAAAATTATAAATGGAAAGGACTTACCAAGGGAAGGGCTGAATCTTTGAATTTGAAGAGGTGTGTTTCGGCACCGCTCTTCCCTTGGAAAGTCCTTTCCATTTATAATTGTTTCCCCTGGTGTTTTTTTGTCCTCTGTGACCAAGAATTCAGTGGAGAGTCGAAAGCTTGAAAGTGCAAGTAATATTCAGAAATTACAGAAATCTGTAAGTAAAATGATAGAATTCTTGAGTGTGACTTTAAAGTTCTTAATGAACTTAGTTCCCAAACTATGACTTAACTTCCGTAGAAAATACGAAAACTCGATTTGGGGGAAGTTCAAAAATGTTGTGGCCCCTGATTCAATTGGCTCAAAAAATCCAGTATATTTCAATCAAATTTTTTTGTACGCCTTATATCTGGAGAACTACATATAGTGTAGCCAAATCCAAACTACCAGTTAACTCAGTATAATAAGTTTATTCCGTAGGAAATACGAGAAGTCCATTTTGGGCCGTTCAAAAATTTTGTGGCCCCTGATCCAAAAACTAATTATTGGCCAAGATCGCAATCTTTTGATGCAATTTTTTCATCATTCTAAAATTCCTGTTTTTAAATAAACCAATTTGATTTGTTTACTCTTTTTCTAACAACTTTTACGTAATGCATCAGATACGACAAGAAATAGGAAGAAAAAAAAAACAGGCAAGACATATTGTTTCTTACATTTGTTCAGCTCATGTATTAAATTTACCTGCTTCTTGTATACAGTCATTGTTTCTTAATATAAAAGGAACAAATAACCAGTGTTGTAAAACACTTTCAGTATAATAACTTTGCGACTGCTTTATATAGAGAAGCTGAAAAACCTGATTTTTTTTTTCTGACACATGTATGGTGAAATAGTTTCGTAGATTGTAATCTGTATATTAAAATGCTAGGTTTATATGTTCGTCTCCAAAGAAAAGTTTATATGTTTATCTTCAATCCTTTCGACAATGAGATCTCAAAAACCACAAGTGCTAGAAACGTGCTGTTTTCACTGGTCGATTCCAAATTTGTGTAGATTGTCCAGTTCTAATTAAATATTTAAAAAGATGGCCATTATTTCTTTATTACATTTTTAGAGGTACACTGGAAATGATGAAATTTTAAAAAAGTAGACCATCATATCCTACGAGTTATACATTCCAACTCCACATAATTGTATACAGGAGTTGTATATCTCTCAAGCGTTCGTTTCATGGCCAAATGATAATGAAAAACGGATAACCATTTCTCCAGTCTAAGATGAATCTTTATTCTTTGAAGTTTTACCCAATGAACACCATATGTCACTGACATTATAATTAATTGTGTGTGTATTTGCTTATTATATACTGCATGCTAGAAAAAAGAAAACACTGATCATACATGAATTAGAAACTCCAACAGGAAGTAGGCTTAAATTTTGCAAAGATATTTAGAAGAAAAAATCTCCCCTTTATGGCACCCCTTGCCGATTTTTATCAAGGCGTCTTTCACTTTTCTCTGTAAACGGACATGTACAGATGTGAGGAATGAGAAGGAGATCCATGCTCATATGGAATGATGTGCTGAGTAGACATCGCAGGTTCAGCTAGTCTATATATTAAAATGCTAGTTTTATATGTTTGCCCGCAATCCTTTCGACCATCAAATCTTGAAAACCAGAAATGCTAGAAACGTGCCGTTTTCACTGGTCGATTCCAGATTTTGTGTGGATTGTCCAGTTTTCATTCAAATCTTCAAAAACCGTGTCGTTCTATTCAACATTTTAGGAGCCGTTTTAAGTCCATAAGATTAACATTGTTGCAGGCCGAAACTATTTCGACCATGAAATCTTGAAAACAAGAAGTGCTAGAAACGTGCCGTTTTCACTGGTCGATTCCAGATTTTGTGTAGATTGTGCAGTTCTCATTCAAATCTTCAAAAACCGTGTCGTTCTATTCAACATTGTAGGAGCCGTTTTAAGTCCATAAGATTAACATTGTTGCAGGCTGAAACTATTTCGACCATGAAATCTTGAAAACAAGAAGTGCTAGAAACGTGCCGTTTTCACTGGTCGATTCCAGATTTTGTGTAGATTGTGCAGTTCTCATTCAAATCTTCAAAAACCGTGTCGTTCTATTCAACATTTTAGGAGCCGTTTTAAGTCCATAAGATTAACATTGTTGCAGGTGGAATCTACAGTGTTAGGCAACCAGCAGAGAAGTTACGTATGGCGGGTTGACGGACAGTGCAGGCGCTTTGCTTAAATCTGAATGGCAAAACCTATTGCATGCTGGCAACTTCAAAGGCTTCAAGAGACACAATGAGGCGTACTCGAACGGATATGGATTTATCAGGAAAAAAAAAAAAAAATATTTCCACTTGATATCAGGTTACTTATACAAATTTGCTGCAAACTCACTCCAACATCTATACATAGCAGTTCACTTCCTTTGTGAGTCTCCTGTCCTTTACTTGTGTGAGTAGGGAGACATGCTCAGTGGGAAAGAGATTCACGGTCATAATAGGACGATCTGCTGAGTACACAGCGTAGATTCAGCTAGTAGTATGTTAAAAGTTGGTCGGTAACTGTGAAAGAATGCGAAGAAAATTGTCAAGCAATTGATTCAGCCGTACAGAAGATCTCCAATCTGGCATGAAAACGTAAAGCTGAAAATATGTAACATCTTTCTAAACCTATAGTTACAACACTTGATGAAGTGCATAAGAATAATTGCAATAAGAAGAGTTAATAAGAATATGTAAAAATCGTGAATAAGTTTTGAAGCAGCTGATATTCCGAAACGCTTTTTCCTTTGATGTTGAAGTTTCAAGTTGAAAGAAAATTATGTAACAAGCCGTATTTTGATTCTACAGTAAAGACACTCATGTCAAAATATGATTTTTGTTGAAAAGCCACAAATCTGGAATAGAGAAAGAACAGCAGTTTATATTCCGTTATCGTACAGTTACTAACTGCACAAGCGTCTACAGCTAGCGTTTTTCTTTTTTAATTTGGTTTTGTTAAATCATCGCTAAGAAACGTTTGGAAACTCAAAACACTGCTAAGTTGATAGTTTTGTTTGAAGTGTTAATAAGAAGCATGAAGCTGCTAGCTAGTTGCATGCATGACATATACAATGGATTAACTGATTGAGTTGAAATTAGGTACAAAGGTGTTAAAAGTTAAAAAATAAGATAACTACAAGGGGTTTGAGAGTGGTAGTGGAAAAGGGTGGAGTAAAGTATAATAACTATAGTTTCTAGTTTATATTAGTATCAGTGACTGCCAGTATTCTTTGATGTATTATGATAAATTAATAACGTACTTATGTATAGGATATTTGAATGAAATCTATGTTTGTACATTCTTTTACAAATTTCCCTTATTTTTGCCGTGTTCTGTGCATATGAGGTATTGCTTTTTCACTTTCTCTACCCTTAAAGTTACGAACATTAATTAGCAGATTGGTATCATTTTTAATTTACAATACAAGAAGCTTAATAAAAATAACGAGGAGAACAAAAGTGTAACTACAATACATCTGTGCCTACTACTCCTGGAAGTGGAAGAGCTGTATTTAGTATTTTAATATATTCCGGTTGAGAATGCTCCAAGAGCATTGCAGAGCCAAGAGAGAACGAACTTTGAAAGAATGGAGAGATGGAGCGGGAAGGATAACTGTGATTCTCCCTACATGTAAATCTTTTTATCCGCACTTTCTTGTTTCTCGCAAAAATTCGCAAAATATCATCTCTCTCTGAATTACAGGTCCGAGATATGGCTCCTAAAACCGAAATTCGAACTTTTTTGACCAATATCTAGGGAATGATGGCCAGTTAGCCAGTGGTCACCGGTTACTATTTGGCACCAAAATGTTTACCATCCGCTCAGATATTGATCAACACCAATATCATCTCTCTATGACTTCTGGTTTCCGAGATATGACTCTTTAAATCTCCGGAAATCGGCCATTTTGTGCCCAATATCTCGGAAACGGTAAGAGTAGCGCGAAAAATCCCATCACTTTCTCAGATAGTTTTTGATTCTCTATCGAATGGAGGGCTCAAAATTTAAAAAAAAAAATAAAAAAAAAATAACAGACACACACAGAGACACATTAGAGAATTCAGTAACAAACTTTTTACGTTCTTTGATAATATAGTTCAAAATAAGTTTCCAATATAAACCGGAAAAGAGAAACTGACGATGAAAACAGATTTAAACCAAATAAACCATAGTGTTTTTTTAAATATAAAAACCTGTTTTTTTTTTTTGTTTTTTTTTCTTCACAACCCTGCTTATACTTAGCCTAGCATTCAAGAATTTTTGTATAAAATTCTGAGTCGCTATACCCAGTAGTTTCAGACAACTGATGAACATTGGAAAAAGTTTCAGGGACTTGTTAGTACTCCTGTAGAAGTGGGAAACTTGGTCTTCTTCCCTACTTGAAATCTAACGTTTGAACAAAATTTCAAGTTTCGAAGATTTGATGAACAACTAAAATACTTTAAAGGCTCGCTTTCCTTGTTCATAAAGTTTGCATTTCGCAAAACCCCGTCTTATCTACAGCATATGATTAACGGAGAATCTTACATATTATTATTATTATTATTATATATTTTCTTTCGTTTTTCAAATCATCGATCAATTGTGTTCCTCTTCTTCCTATTCCTCGCTTCCCTTCCATCTTTCCTTCTATGGCGGTATGAAGAAGACAATTTCTTCACAAGATGTAACCAATCCAAATGACCTTCCTACGAAGGATGCTGGCTAGAAGAGTCCTCTTCTCTCCTATTCGTTTTAAAAATCTTCGTTTGTTACTCTTTCTGTCCATTTTATCTTCTTCATCTTCCTCCAACACCACATTTCGAAGCTCTTTAAATATTTCTTCTCTAACTTCCGTAATGTCTAAGTCTTTCAACCATAAAGTGCAGGAGTGGTGAGGTATGTACTGATGTTACTTTGGTCCCATATTATTTTCCAAATTTGTTGTTTAAATTTTATTCGGTTTTAGAGACAGCTTTGTCAGTCGTGTGCAAATCAGTTCTTAGATAACTATAAACTATTACAAGGATGTAATGTATGTATTGTTTTTGAAATAAATGTCACTTTAAAAATCCGTGGCTATTTCTTCAACAAAATCGGAAATTATGATATAGAAATTGGCCCCATTGTAATGCAATAAATAGGTAAATAAATAATAATAAACACCAAAACGTGTGTTCGATATTTTAAAGGAAAAGTTCATACCGAAATTTCACACCTCCAACTTCTGCAAATTCTCATATTAGACATTTTATAAACGTAAAGCCCGGAAATAAGAATGTTACAGAAATTTTCTCCAGCCGAGCAGAATTTAGGTAACGTTGAAACATTTTTTTTCTTTTTTTTTTTTTTAACGAGAAGTTTACTTAATTTTATACCTCCAGGGTAAGCAATTCATGAAATTGCATACTTTCTAAGAAATTCTTGCCAATTTTTCAGTGTTTTTCTTCTTCTTTGTCATTTTTTATGATCTTTACATGTCAATTATATATTTGTTTAGTGCCAACGTTCAGATTTCGGAATTCGGATGGTTCTAGGTTAAATATTTTTGATCTTCAAATCGAGGGGCCGTCTAGGTATTTTGTGATTAGCAGCGTACAATCCCATACAAAACTTTGTCTATGTACTATATCAAATATTACCACAGCATTACAATTTTGCTGTGTTTGTAAAATAATTAATTGAAAGTTTGGAAGACTATATCAACACATTTGTCATTGTAGAGTGCTGTTATAAAGTCCTTGCTATAAAACAAATGCTTGTAACTTTTCTTTTTTTAAAAAAATATATTGCAGTGAATAAATGTAAAGATCTTTATTGAGACTTACATTTTGTACCACCATCCATGGATACACTGGCACCATCATCGCCACACCTCCAGCTGGGCTCCGTTGACATCCATACATTCCTGCAACCTCCGACGAAATCAGTGAATGCTATTCCATTTGGCGTTGTCAGAAATCTCATGGATCACTTCACTAATCTTAGCTTTCAGGTCCTGCAAGTCCTTTGGTTTTTCCGTATACACGTATGTCTTAACGTACCCCATAACCAGAAACACAGGATTTCAAATCGGGGACCTGGGGACCAAGGAATGGGGTCATTGCTCCCAATCCACCTGTCAGGTAGCTCACGGTCAAGGTAGACCCTGACGACTTGTGCAAAATGTGATGGGGCTCCGTCTTGCTGGTAATGGATGCGATGCTTGATTCCCAACCTAACCAATTCGGGCATCAGAAAATTTATACGCATTTGAAGGTATATCTGCCCTGTCACATTGTTTTCATTGAGGAAAGAAAGACGAAAAAAACGGGCCTATAAGGCGAACCATTGATACGGCACACCATACATTCACTTTTGGGTTGTCTCTTCCGTGCGTTTCATATTCTGGAGGATTTTCAGTTTCCTAAACAAGACAGTTGTGCCTGTTTACCCTCCCTGAAACCTGGAAAGATGCCTCATCTGAGAACGTGAGTAACTCAAGTGGTTTACCGAGCGAAGTAGCTCAAGTTGTGGAGCGTTGGCTACGCATTCGGGATGATGTGGGTTCGATTCCCGCTGCCAACCATCCTGACTGGGGTTTTCCAGGGTTTTCCTCAGTCCTACCAGACAAGTGCCGGAATGGTACCTAGTAAAAAGGCCTTAGCCGATACCTTCCCAAATTCTTTCCATTGTTATTGTTGTTGCTAGATATCCAGTGAAAACTGGCCTCTGAGCTGTATCTGGTGATTGTCAAATCAACCAATAAATAAATAACTGCAGAAGGTCCTTGTCACTATCCAGTCGTTTCAGAATCAGTTCACAGAACTCCAGTCTCGTGTCTTGATCATCTGTCAGTTCATGCACAAATTTAATCTTGTACGGTTTGGCTTTGACCAAAAATTTACAGATCATCGCACAATTTAAAATGTGTTTCACCGCAATATCGTTCGTTTTCTAAGAAGTTATAAGCATTTGTTTTATAACACCCCTGTACTTTATCGGATAACTTTAATTTCTTGAATCACTCTGTCCGTGGAACCTTTTACTTTCCTAATGCCTTTACTATTTCTCATGTTCTCGTGAGCCACTTTCTTTACAGATAGAAGATATGGTCTCTGTCATCAATTCTGTGAAATGTTCCTAATAAATTGGTTTGTAGCCAGTAGTAGATTGTGTTCTTGAAAGGAAACAGAGCGAGTAAACATCGGGTTTCCAAGGGGATTAAAGACAACAGCCATGTCCTGAAGGAAAGGCAATCATAAACTGTTTTCTGTTGTAAAAGTAGCCCACTTCGATAATAAATTACGATCATAGATGCATTAGATGCATTTTGCATATAAATTATGATCATAGATGCATTTTGCGATACAATTTTTTTTATTTGCATCGCATTTTTAGAATTTTGTGTTACAAACTGCGATGCGATACCGCTTAAATAAAACGCTGTTTATATATAAATGTGAATAACACAGACAGTATTAACACCAAGGCAATTTATTTTGGCTATGTTTTACATTGATAT
Organism: Thermobia domestica; assembly: GCF_964235325.1. NCBI lineage: Eukaryota > Metazoa > Arthropoda > Insecta > Zygentoma > Lepismatidae > Thermobia > Thermobia domestica. The sequence goes on along the minus strand of NC_137470.1, from coordinate 159,337,599 downwards.
GTTGTACATCTGACGCATGAATCATTTTTCGAAATGTTCCCCCTTGGCCTTGATGCAGGCACGAAGTCGGTCCGGCCACTGGTCAATAGCATTACGCACCACATCTATGGGAAAATTGTTCACTGCTCGGGTCAAGGATTGTTTCAGACTGTCGACAGATGGATGCCGTTTATGGCAGACCTTTGCCTGAAGGACTGCCCAAAGTTTGTAGTCCAACGGGTCTGGGCTGCTAGAAGGCCAATCAGCGGTAGAAATGAAGTCGGGGACGTTCCGTGCCAGCTACTCCTGGGTTGTTATCGCTTTGTTGCCCGGAGCGGAATCCTGCTGGAAAGTCCGCCTTTCTCCAGGGAACATGGTAGCAAAGAGTGGTTTCACTATAGGTGTTAGCACTGTGTCCTGGTACACCTTGTTCGCAATAATGCAGCTGAGTTGTGCCTGAGTAGCTCACTCCCCACCAAACCCTCACTGAGGCAGGATGATGTGCCCTCTGAACCCTTGGAGCTGCCTCAGCAGCTGCAGTAGATGACGTGGCATACACACGGTCATTTTGGGCGTTGTAGGCCTGCTCAATTGTGAACACCTTTTCGTCAGTGAACAGAATCTTTCTGTGCAGATTGTTGGCGTAACGCCGCAACAATCTTTGATTTAAGGAACCTTTGTGACATTAATGTTCGGGTCAGAAAGTGACCAGTCCGCCTCTTATACGCCCGTAGATGTAGGTCACTCCTGAGCACACGAGACATGGAATTTCTGCTGATGTTCATCTCAGTAGCCATCACAATTTGTGTTGGAACAGGATTTCTTCGAATTCTTGCTGCGACTGCTTTCTGGACCTGCGGGGTTCATACCGTTCGTGGTCTGCCACTCCTTGCGCGGCCAGCTGCCGTTCCAGTCTCGGTGTATCGCTGTATGGCGCGATACACGAATCTCTTGCTCATTTGTAGGGATTTCAAGAGGTTGAAAATCTCACCTGCTGTCTTCCCGACCTTGTGTAGTGCAATTACTGCTACACGATTTTCGTAATCGCCCCACTCCATCAGAAGTCAGTACAATATCAACATACGTCATGAACAGTCACACACACACTACATGCATCTTCCGCTTTATACACAGATGGCAGCACTGTGCCACACCGGATGCCTACAGCGCCAGTCCAAACTTTGTGACAGTATTTATGATATAACTAGGTATATAGTAAAACCTGTCAACTTGTACACTAGGATGTATCGAAAAGACGTTTTTTTCGAAATCTTGTTACCCTTAGTGGCCATTTTTGGCCAAATGTGTTTAATATAACATACGAAAAATTTCAAATCGATACCTCAATTTTTTGAGGTGCCGCCATTGGCTTCAAATTCGACAAAAAAAAATCGTAGATTTTTAAAACAATAAATGAAATATTTATTGTTTTATACAGTATTTCCCTTAGTAATAATTGTTTTTTCAAAAAGTTCAAATATAACGAGAAAAGAAATTTAAAATCGTTAGCCCTTGTTTATGAGGTGCCACCATCGCTTTGACTTGGGAGGGGGGAATCGATAAATTTATAATGTTTGTGTGTGGCACCTGCCTCCCGTGCAACATAATTATCGAAACAAATGGAATTGCCTGGCTCAGACATAACAATCAGTTTGAGGTGATTTATCACATTTGAGCGTTGTGCTTTTGCTAGTTTGGTAGCGTTGACGCGTGATACTGTTTTCTTGCTTGATCCTCTTGTCTACTAGCCTGTGACTTTTTCCGTATATGTTTGTGAGTATGCAGTTGTTTTGCTTGTATCAACATGGAACTGGAGAATAGGACTCGATTACGGCCAGAGGACACCCACCCGTTTTTGTTATTGTGTTTTCAATCCGAATAATTCAGTGTACCAGACTAGTTTTGAGGTATATACATATATTAAACATACTGTAGTATTTTTTTCTAGTACTGTATAGTATATTGTTATGTTATGGAGAGTTTAATCTTTTTAAGTCAGTGTAGGATTTGTCCTAAGATTCCCCTAGAGTTAATCTCAGTCATGTTATGAATAAATGTAACTTTTGTAAATATTTATCACTTCTGTAAGTATTTTCTTCTGTTGTTTTTTTATGGAGAACCATTTCCCTTTTTTTTCGTTATCTATGATATCTTTCGTTTTTGTTATTACACTACAGAGAAAATTTAATTGATTTGTTCTTTTATACAGCTATTATTGGAACCCATCTCCAACATTAATAAAGCACTTGCACGTCGCTGGAGATTAAGTTGTTATATTTGTGAACAGAAGGGGATCGGTGCGTGCATTCAATGTCACGCAACAAACTGTAATATAGGTAATTATCTTTTGTACGTTAAAAATTATAGGTTTTAAGTGTATATAGTGGGCGAAGAGTGAGTGACTGCTCTGAGAACCGGACTGGGTGGCGTTGTGGTTAACGCATCGGACTGTATGCCGAACGTCCCGGGTTCGAGTCCCAGTCCAGTTAATCACCTTTTCTTGCTTTCCGACTTTCTCTGAAACTTGCTTTGAATTTACTCCCACGCCTATCTTACTAACCGTAACATTATCCCTTCTGCTATTATCATTAATATTCTAAGCGGTTAGCGTACGTGCCTCTTGCTGGGAGATCTGGGTTCGATTACCGGCAGGAGCTCATGTGGTTCGGATTGCACGTTGAGGTGTAGATCCACGTCTTATGTAGCCTCGCTGCTGAAAAGGATGCGAACTCAAAATCAAATTAAATCATTGATATTAAACTGAAACTTCTTATCCACGTAATCAGCGACAAAAATTCTTTCAGTTTGGTAAAAATTATTTCGGGAATAACAGTGGTATAGCTGAATCGTACAGAAAACTACATTCTTTTTAATTTAATAAAAACTGTACTGAAATCGTCCTTCCATTCTGAAGATATTTACGAAACTAATTTCAACAAACGGAAAGAACTTTTGTCGCTGATTGTACAAGTGTATAATATCTTCTAATTCATTAATTTTAATCAACAGTTTATTTCCTTTAACCTCCACTCTCGTAACTACTTCCTGAATATTTTATTCATGCTCTCTTTCAAAGCCAATAATTCAACTTCATAATTGTATACCTGTGCTCTTCATTTTTAAATTTGCAGTTATCTCCTTTTCTTTATTTACAATATCTCCGTGTGAATTTTCATTCACAAAATTTAGCTCTCTCAATCCATTCGTTCTCTTTTTCTAAATTAGATCCTTAAGATACCATATGCGTTATTATTTCTTTTTGGGGTCCAATATATTTTAATCTAAAATTTCTTGTACGCCTTATATCTGGAGAACTACATATAGTGTAGCCAAACCCAAACTATCACTTAACTCAGTATGATGTGCTTATTCCGTAGAAAATAAGAAAACTCGACTTAGTAGCCGTTCAAAAATTTTGTGGTCCCTGATCCAAGATACAATATATTTCAATAAAAGATTTTTTTTTCAACTTTTCATATCAAGTTTTTCCGATTTATTGACTGCCAAGCAGCCAAAATCCAACGGCGTACGTCTGACAGACGCACGTTGTAAACGGCCTCCTGGCGTCCAACTTGCTTTGTTCATGATATAATTTCTATAGAATTGTCTTACATACTTCGAATGGATGAGTGATACACGCATCCAAAAGTTGCAACACCCTTGTCATGCCGCCAGGAATAATCACTGGGCCACAGTTTCCTTCTTTCAGTTTGGTTTCATTCGATTGCCAGTATGCCCGCGAAAACTATCCAAAAGAAACATTGATTTTGAGCGAAGAAGTGTTCCTGGCCGCTTATTTCACACTGCTGAAAAGCGATTCTAGGACAGTTCCTCTCCGTCATCCACCCACCATCACGAGCTCTTACAATAATACTAGCTGGGAAGCTTTCTTTCTTGGGGAGTTTTCTGATGAAAAAAAACATACATTGGCAGTTTTCGTCCATTAGCCGTGATGCTCAACATCACTGTGCACCGCTGCTTTTCAACACCGCATATACGTATTTGCATACTAGTTCCTCTACATTATTTTCGTTAATGCTGTCCAGCATATCAGAATACACCGCAGTTTGAACTGCATTCCTATTTGGGAACGTAAATAAATAAATAAAAATAAAAAAAAGTGCGTCGAAGTTGGTTGGATCACGTAACGCTAAAAATATATCAAACTGTTTTCGTAAGCTTGAGGCAGTTTTCGTGCAACTGTAGTTCTGCGACGAATAGATAGATTACTTCGTTGCATAAGTCGCCGAACCCACTCATACGAAACTTAAATTCCATTAGCAAAATGTTTCTTTTACGTACTACTTTGCAGCCTTCAATTTGAATCATTTCAGTTGTAACGGTATATCCACATTTCCTGTTTTAAACTACAAAATCAAGCGTCTTTTTCCACATCTGGCTATGTGCACTTTTGCTTTCGAAATGAACACCGATTTTTCGAACTATTTAAGCATTTCTTTTCACTTGTATTCCACCAACGAACTTAATAATAATAATAATAATAATAATAATAATATTATCATCATCATCATCATCATCATCATCATCATCATCATCATCTCCTCCACCTCCTCCTCCTCCTCCTCCTCCTCCTCCTCCTCTGCGTTCAGCTTCCTGCGTTGCTTTGCATAGGGTTCAATCCATACGAAGTGGTCCAGAGTTGGTTGCTCGACCATCTCCGAAAATTCTAAAACCCATATAAATAACATTGGAAAGACCTTTCAGTTCCCCATAAAACCTCTGTACGGTTGAAAATCTTTATTTTTGGCCATTTACTTAAGTAACACTAACGGAAACATACAAGCATACCGAATTTAAAGTTTTTATTCCAATTCCAAGTGCCTAAAATGTGAGATTATAAGTCCAAAAAAGGGCCCATTTAAATAGCATGGAGAGTTTCTTCATCCTCCCTTTAGACCTCCTAAAAATTAAAAATATTAACTTTTGGCAATTTTCCTGTGACTTAGTACTTGAAAGCTACAAGCATGCTAAATTTCGCCTTTCCACGTCAACCGGAAGTATCCTTTTATTTTATGTCAGTTCATGTAGTTTTATATTTAGTTAGGATAGATGTAACGCAACTTTGTGAACATACTAACTTCCGTAACTTGGATTGGATTTCAATATCCCTTTGGTGATATATTAAGTGCCTTAATACCGCGGTCCAGCTTGACGATGGGTGTCGTGGGTGCAAGGGTGAGCTAACCCCCTTACAATATAGACGTGGCAATGATCATGGAGCTAGAAAGATGGAATAAACGCCAATCGCAAGTTTTTGTACAACTGAACACAAACAAAAACAGGCCTAATTGCTGCACCATGCGTAGTTTTTGAGATTTAGCATGAAACATATTCAGACATTTAAATTTTCCGGGCTACGACCATCCGTCACGCAGGTGCTTTTTTCGCGGTTTTACCATGTTCTCACTTTTTTCTCCATGTAATATCAGTCATGATTTTTTTGCAATAGTTTATTCACATACAGAATTACTTTGTGGCATAAGCAGCAATTTTTAGCATTTTGCCCTCCTGAGATATTACGCCCCAAAATCACAAACTTCAACTTTCGGACCGCCATAAATCTACGGTGCCAGTAGTATTATAGCTGTGGATATTTCTACACAATCTTTACATGCAATAGTATTCAGCACAAAACTTATGAACCCCCTACTTTATGCCATTCCAAAATACAGTCCGTTTAAAAGTGTTAATTTTCTCTAGTTTTTCTGGTGATATCATGTATTGGTTTGCAACCCTGCATATTTATTTAGACGCAAAAGTTTATATTTTCACCATGTACCTCAGTATTTCCTCTAAACATTAGTTTTTGTTTCGTGTTCGTCTGATTTGTACGTCCTAAGCAACTGTAGTTTTCGTAAACGCTTGCAAATGCAAAAATTGGCACTCCACCGACAACAAAGATGGCCGCCATTCAGGAACACTCGTACATACGACAAAGTGATTAATGTTATTGACCTTCTCATGCACACGGTTCGTCACACTCAAATTTTTATAATTTTCGGAGATGGTCGAGCAACCATTTTCACAATTTTTGGACCACTTCAGATGGATTGACCCATAGCCGATAACTTAAATTTCGCTGTGTAACTGGTATTCTATTTTCTCATTGCGACTCACGAACCAAATGACAGCTTTTCTCGAATAAATCAACTTCGAACTCCTTTACACTGTCGCTTAAATTAGTCAAGTCACCAGACTTTCCAATACGCAAAACTTGTCCTATTTTTGATGAGTAATTCTTAGTTATACGTGAGTTCTAGAAGGGGAGAAGATGCAACTCAAAGTAATGTCTAATTGAACTTTCTCGTAAATTCAGTAGTGCGGCCTATATTCGCGCAAATACAATGACACAAAACCGCACACAGAGTATCAACCCTAATTATCTGTTGTCACTTAAAGAAGTCCGTAATCATGTTTAGTTTGGTTTGATTTTATTGTTTTTGCACAGTGAACAAAATCTTCAACTTCATTCACTGCGTGAAACACATTATTAATTACATTTGGTTTAAATTCAATAGGCTTATTTAAGATTTCCAACCATTTCGGACTCTTCACATGAGGTTGGCTCGCGCTATTGTTTACCTCATCGTCTTTATCATCACCAAATGAATGTGTTTTCGTGTAACTCTTTCCTACGGTTGTCTCTAGGTAACTGAAAACCAGTTGAAACTGCATTCTGGTGTTTGCAATCTGCCCGCCCGATACAAAAAAAAAAAAAAAAAAAAAAAGTACTGGTTTACTTCGGTTCATCGAAACAGGAGGTTCAAAAGTTTGATTTTACCATTGCTTTCAGTACAATTTTCAAGGAGAATAAACTTTTTTTTTTTTTTTTAACTATCCAAGTTCGAGTTGAGTTGATTTTGAGTTTAACGTCCCTTTCAGCATCGAGGTTATATGAGACATGGACGTACTGATTAACGTGGAATTCGAACTACATGAGCTCATGCCGGGAATCGAACCTGGGTTGCCACTCCAAAGATGCGTACGCTAAACGCATAGACACGAAGGAGCTCTATCCAAGTTCGAATTAACGAGAGTCCGCTAATATATATATACAGGGTGTTTCAAAACAACACCGATAACGTTTAGGAGGTGATTCATGACACCAAGATAAGACAAAAGGTATAGACCAATCTGGGTGCACAAATGCTTCCTTTCGGAGTTATAGGCTGCCGAAAACATGAAAAAATGAACTTTAAAGGTTTGTAGCTCCAATACTATGGGACCTACCGTAGTCGGGTCAAGACTTCTCTTAGGAACTAGAATATGCCCTATCCAAATATCCAAGTTTCAGAATCCGGAGGTACTTCCGCAACAATGTTTATAGAGGTAGTTGGTCAGTACTTTAAATTATATGCCCGTAGCCAAACTGCCTCTGTAAAAATTGTTGCTTGAGTACCTTAGGATTATGAAACATGTATTTTTGGATAGTGCACATATTGATTCGTAAGTGAAGTCTACCCGACTAAGGTAGGTCCCATAGTTTTAGAGCTATGGACCTTAAAGCTCAGTTTTTTTTTTTTCATATTTTCTGTAGCCTATAACTCCGAAAGGAAGCATTTGTGCACTCAGGTTGGTCTATACTTTTTGTCTTACCTTGGTGTCAGGAACCACCTCCCAAACGTTGTCGGTATTGTTTTGAAACACCCTGTATATGTACGGTAGTGGTAAATCTTAATTTGAGTCTTGACAAGGATGTGATATATCGTAGAGTTCAACCAAACTCATCCGACCTAGATAAAGCTTTGCATGGTGGTAAACGTTAACCTGCTATGCAAGCATGTAAAATATTATAGTGCCCATACCTTTAATTCCTAATCAAATGAAAGTATATTTATTATTATTATTATTGTGCATAAGTTTACTTGCTGCATATTGTTTATATTATTGTCTATCTCATTTCATGCAGGATTCCATGTGACATGTGGTCAGAAGGCCTCATTGTACATGAGATTGCAGTTGGTAAGGAAAATTCAGGATGGCGTCGCAAGCTTAATAGTTGCAGAAGAAGCCTATTGTGTTTCTCACACACCATCTGATTCTGATAAGTTTCTAGTAAGTTTTAACTTCAGACCATCTGGAAGTTTTAACTTCAGATATATTTGTGCTACACACTAAAAATATATCTTCTAGTTAATTAGGGGCAGCATTTTGATTAAATATTTTATTCCAGACCAGTACCATGTATTAATGAGGGACATTTTTTAAGACTATGGAAGGCGGGGCACCCAAGTTTCCTTTAAATACTGATATCGAATGAGAGCGTTTCATAGCTTAGAGTAAATAGATTTAACATGAACTGAGTAACTGCACCTTTTGTCTGGTATTTTTCTTCTACTTAGGCGCAATCTTCGCTCTGCATTAACATTGCGTCTTATTTCTAACGTAATTGGCTTATTATTTTCCTTAACCCTTTTAAATTATGGCTTTTTGGGGGTAAATTATTAGACTTTCAGTCAAGCGGCTGCAGCATCACCCCTATTTATCCTAGGATCATGGTTCGTACCAATTTCTCTTTAAAATAGAATGGTCTTTCAAAGAGCACTATTCACATTTCCGTATCATGTCACTGAGGAGGGAAATTTTGAAGGAAAATAGAGATTTTTAGTGAAAAATCTCTTTTTTTGTAACTTTGGGCGCCTCTTGACACCTTGTGTTAACGCACAGATCTCAAAATCAACTGAAAAATAGTAAGTGGTGTAATAAATGTGTGTACAAAATTCCAAACTTCTATTTTGAATAGTAAGGGCAGGAAAAAATATTTACCAATGAGAATACCATTCATTCTAGCTTTGGAACTTCTTGTATAAATTAAAAGACAAAGTCTGACCAAAGCATATATTAACTAATAAATAATAGCGTTACAGTTTCAGCAAATTAACTTTGCCTTCATCAGACACATTATCACATAAGTAATGTGTCTGATGAAGGCAAAGTTAATTTGCCGAAACTGTAACGCTATTATTTATTAGTTAATATATGCTTTGGTCAGAATTTTGTCTTTTAATTTACCAATGAGCTCCATAATGCTCCAGATTACTCAAAAAGACCCGGATGTAATATAAAAATTCCCTGAGACATCCCTATTTATCCTAGGGTCATGGATCGTACATTATTCTCTTCAGAATAGAATAGACTTTCAAACGGTACCATTCACGTCTTCATCATATATCTGAGGTAGGAAAATCGCGAAAAAAAAAAAAAAGGATTTTTGTTAAAAAAAAATATCTTTTACTTTTTTTGCCCTTCTGGACCCCCTATTTTAACGCAGAAATCTGAAAAATACTAAGTGGTGCACTGAATGTCTGTGCAAAATTTCAGTTTTCTAGATGCAAAAGTAAGCCCGCCAAGAAATAATATCCCCACAATACCTCAGGTTCCCACATAAAACAGGATCTCAGTTAAAAATTTCCTAAGACATCCCTATTTATCCTAGGGTCATGGTTCGTACATCATTCTCTTCAGAATAAAACAACCTTTTAAACGGTACCATTCACATGTCGTCATCGTGTATCTGAGGCGGGAAAATCGAGGAAAAAGGGATTTTTTGTTTTAAAATATCCATTTTTTTAAAACCTTTTTGCCCCTCTGGACCCATCCTCCCAGTTTTAACGCAGTGATATGTAAAATACTAAGGGATGCACTGAATGTATGTTTGTCCTTCTAGGTACAAAAGTAAGCCCGCCAAAAAATAAAAAAAAAGGCTTAACAGAAATTTATTTTTTGTTATGTCATCATCATCCCCTATGTCTCGACACGAGAAGGCGTGAAACCATACGTAACGTGTTCTACAATGGCTCCGTGCTTGAAAAGAAACTGAAGTAAAAAGCTCTATTGGTACTTTTTAAATTTAATAATGAAGACAGTACGTTAGTACCTAAAAAAAAAACTTAAAGGGTTAAACCGTGTTCCTCACTATAATTTACTTGTTTATTTTTTTCCTTTCTTTTCTTAATATTTGTTTGATTTTGTACCATGTACTGAATAGTTCCTAAGTAATAGAAACGTTTTGGACGGGAAGCAGGTTCATTGGTAGAGGTATCATCCTGGGAACGCAAGTCTGTCTATTCCACCCTTGAGCTTGCCATGTACACTTTGTGGGAAATAAAGATCATGGATATTTCTTGGTACTAAAGTTCTATCACTTCCTGTTATATTTATTCATTACTATGTGACGTTTATCGTATAAATTCCGAGCCTTAAGCTTTAGATTTTATTCCGTTTCCTCAAAAGTAATATTTGTGAATGTATTCAGTGCTGAAAAGTTAAGAACAAGGAATGAAGATAGGAGGTTAACTTATAGGAAACGTTGTACAATACACTGTGTTACCAATTTCACAGTGTGCGTGCTAGCTATTTCAAATCTTGGCTTCAATATCTTGCTTGCAGATTATGGAAGTTAAATAAGCATGTTTATTGTAGAATATGAAAGATCTATTTCCTTTTATCACTAGTATTAAGGTGGAGAACTATTTTGACTTTCTAAATCACGAATCTCGTTCTAGTAAATGAAGTAATTGTGTAGAGTGATCACAAATTTCCGTTACCCCTATCGCGTGTCCACATATTCATAGATGGTCACTTTGTATTAATGTGGAATTATGGCAAAGGACAACTTTGAGGTAGTGTAAATATTCTGTATTATTTATTCCTGAGTTTCTGTGTGTACATCATCGTTTTCCTAACAGAGTATGGTTCTCCTCCATGTACGATATGAAATTCTCAGCATTGCTGGCGTGGTGGCAGTAAATGCACGTCGAACAGCATCCTTAAGTTCGTCAACTGTCTCGTAACGTGTGGCAGCAACCTTTTATTTGATGAACTCCCATAATGCATTGTCGGAAGATGATAGATCAGGACTTTGAGGTGGCGACTCCAAAGGTGCAGGCAATTGGACACAACCTCATCCAATTCATTTATCAGGAAATACCTCATTGAGATATTCTCTAACAGCATTAGCATAATGGGCTGGTGCTCCATCCTGTTGGAACCATACACGACCGAGCAGTTCCCGATCTTGCAGATATGGAATAAACCAACTACGTAACATGGTGAGATATGCAATGCGATTTGCAGCATCATTAAAGAAATATGGACCTACCAAATGATTGCATACATTGTAGTCCAGATAATGACATCTGGTGGGTTGTCTTCAGGTTCTTCATAAAAATGGTTTTCCTTTACTCCAGAAATAAACATTTCTGTCCTTGCACTGCGATATATTGCACGCTCGTCCGATATAAACACTTTCCCCCTTGAAGGAATAGTTGTAAAGACATCGATCATTCTTCCATAAGCTTGCTGGCGTTTTTTGCGTGTCACTATCACTCAATTCGTTTAGAAACGAAGGATTAACTGCCTTAACTGCAAATCCTTCTTCATATGTTTTTGTAATGTCGAGTATGGAACACCCAATTCCTGAGACCGTTTACGAATGGAATTTTTTGGCGAACGTTCGACACATGCTGCAGCCTCGACACACGTTTCCAGTCGAGTTACTGGTCGTCCTGAGCGGGGCTTATCTTTTATGCAGAAGTTTCTGAAACCTTACAGTGAAATCATGCTGAATATCACAAATTGATTTTCCTGTATGAAGTCGTTCGTGAGCCCACGTGCTTATTACTCCATGGTGTAAGTGGACTCATTAGCCATGATTTAGATGTATATCAGTACCTGCAAGAATAAGAAACAACAATTCATTAACATGTATGTAATACATATGGGGTAACAGGACTTTGTGATCACTCTTTACTGTAGAATATAATTTTTCAGTGAACATCGAGAGGTTGACACCCTCAAATATGTGTTAATTTTGTTTGACCTTTATATATGCATAGTGTTAGTGAACTATACCGACAAACTGTAAGGGGTGATTCCTTACATCAAAATAAGCGAAAAATTCCACATGAACCTCCGGGGAAAAGTGCATAGTTTCAGAGCTAGGGCTCTTCCGAATTATCGAAAAGCTAAATTTCAGCACGCACTATTTCGAATAAGGGAAACTTGGGAGTTGCGTTCCATATCAGCGTAATGAAAAGTCATACATACGCAGTTCAAAAATGCATATTTCATCTATATGCATTGAATGTACACGGGATTCCGAATAATGTACAATTCCCAAATTTTCTCCCAACAGAATTCTCGGATATGCTCTTATTTCAAGGCGAGTCCAAAGTAGACAAAACGTTAGCCTTGACAGCAGTAAGTATGGAATACTTCGGCTGAAAGTCGGAACTGTTATGGACTGCCAGCTCCACTGTTACTCGTATTCGAAATAACGTGTGCTATGATGTTTTGTTGCATGAAATAAACGTGAAATACGAGGGGTTATCATAAAGTTTGAATTACCATAATAATAAAATCAAGATACAGGGATTTTTGTTATTTGTAGTTGTTAACCCCTCTCTTGCCGTCGAAACATTCTGTGCCCACTATTGTAAAGGCTTACCTTTTGCCTACTTTGGATCCACCTTGAAATAAGAGCATATCTGAGAATTCTATTGAGAGCATGTCTGGGAATTATATCCTGTAAGGAATATCTTGCACATCCATTCCACGTTGATGAAATACTCATTTTTGAATTGTATATGTATGACTGACTTCCTTTACGCTGATATAGACCGCCACTCTACGATTTCTCTAATTCTAAATAGCGCGTGTTAAGATTTAGCTTTTCCACGATTTTGGAGAGCCCTAGCTCTGAAACGATACACTTTTCCCCCACATGTCCATACTAAGGTTGTGTCCAACATTCGGAATGCGATGGAATTTCCCTATATAAAAATATGGCATACTTCTTTCCAAAATATTATGAAAACTATTTTATACATTTCGTAATTCGTCCAAGTGTTTGTTAGTATTATATTAATATGTTCAGGTTTACTTTTGCTTGCTAGGGTAATATTAGAGCGCGCTAATTAAAAATTAATTTTCTTCCATTTAAAAGCTGTTTAAAATTTGGCCTCTATTTTGCAACAGCGTAGAACAGCAGATAGGAGGCTAACCAGGTAGGTTTCTTTCATTCTCTACCCCCTGATAGGTCACGTGTGTGAACTTCGGATTGTCCCCGGAGATAAAGAAACCGATGGAATGCAGATTGACAGCAGATAAGAGCAAAGTCTGTTTTCTCTCTCTTCATAGATCGTAAAGATTTCATTGATTCTACGTAAACATCTCCGCGAATAGTTACCTGTAGAGGGGTATTGGAGCTAACAGTGTACAAAAGTTTCAGAAAATCTGTCTATGTTGCTTTCAAGTGAGGGAAGTGTTCATCTTATAAAAGTAGTTTCGATATAATGTAGAGTAAACTCACTTATTTGTCTCCTATCTAAATAATATGGAGATATTTTTTCTTTCCCTTAGTAGACACTCTAAAAAATAAAAATGTTCATTTCTGGCAACTTTAAGTTAGTTTCGGGAGGTTACGGATACGCCAAACTAAGGCTCGGTACAGACGAGTAGAAAAGTTTGCTGCGGGCTCGCAACGAACTCGTGCTGGCTTTTCAGTCCAATATAGAAAACAGTTTATTTTATTTTCAGCCACAGTTATCTCCCATGTTTATTTATTTGCGCAATGACGAAGAGAGTTCTTTAAATTATTTTCGCATGAGCAATACTTCGTTTGATGAACTCTGAACAAAAATAAGTTAAGTGATAATATTAAAGCAGAAGGTACTATCATAAGACTTCCGATACCACCAATTCAGATGTTAGCTGTTACATTAGATGTAAGCTAATTATGTTAACTAACTATCGTTTGTATAAATGCAGAAAGTAAGACATTCGGGGACCTATTCATAGACATTTTCAGTTGTTATTAGCTTCCATTAGCGTGGTTTAACTATCGCGTGACTAATTTCAATTTTTGGCATATTTTGACATATTTTGACAACTTTAAATTAAAAATTAGACGCTTTATATGAGCGTTTCCAAATATTCCGCTCCTAAAAGGGTAAGAGAGGCATTTCAGTAACAGTAAAATTTCCCTTTATTTATTCAGAAAGAGCCAATGAAGCACAGGTTCCAGCGTTTTTGATTTTTTTTTCTCTTGAAAAAGAGAATGGGGATTTCTATAGTAGTGGGTTCGCGATGGCTAAGTGGTAGTGCGTTCACCTCTGGTGCGTGGAGTCCCTGGTTCGATTCCAGCTTGCGTTATGGGCTTTGTTGTGGACAAACAACGTGTGCTCGGTTTTTCTCGGGTTCTCCCGTTTCCTCCCACTTTCTTCATTCTACCATTTTATTCATCCTCATCTTCACCATTTCCTTTAGCCTACCCGGCATATCCGTGGGACGTAAAACTCAAAGATTTCATTTAATTTTATTCATTTCAAAGATTTCATTCCATTCCTATAGTAGTGAAATTTCCCTTTATATATTGAGAATATGTTTAATGTGAGGATTTGCTTAAATTGGAGATGTGAAATTCCGAATGTAAAGTTTTAAATAAAAATATTTGATTTAGTGTTTCCGAATAGTCTACGTCCAAGGTGGGAAAAGGGGACTATTTTTATAATTGTAACATTTCTCTTTATACAGTGCCGTGTGTGAGAGTTTCTTAAGTTAAAGATGTGCACTCCAAATATGAACCTTTATATGTAACAATGGAACATGTTTCAAGGCTTTCGTATATTCCACTGCTAAAAGAGGAAGGGCGGTCATTTATATATCCAAATTTCCACTTATTTATTTACAGTCTAAGTGGATAGAGGAGTTTAAAATTTATGTCAAAAATAGAATATCTAATAGGGTTTTGTAATTACACTTTTATTGAAATGCGATCATCAAGGGGAAAGTGGTTCAAATATTTTACGAATAACTATAAAAGGATTTGAGAAAATTCCTAATAGCACACCACAAGGAGGCAATGCAGCAAACGAAAACAGAAAAAGATGGGCTGAATATTTTGTAAACTACATAGGTAGAGTTTCATGGCAAGATTTTAAGTTGTTCTTTATGTCAAGAAACATTCAGTTGCTATCTCTAAAATATCAATGATGTGCACAATATTATCAATTATACGAGAACCAATAATATTTTTCTTACGCATCCAGCACGCTTTATATATATATATATATATATATATATATATATATATATATATAGCCTCATGAGTACCCTGACGTTCAACTAATTTTCGTGTTAAATCTAATATTTTTAAAATTTAATACGTTAACAAAGGATGACAAATTGTCAGCCGAAAACGATGTTTTTTAATTTCTTTTCTGTGCTGCTATTATGTTAATGGTTGTTTCTTAGACTTCAGCGTCCCTTTTCAGCACAGAAGCTATATAACACGTGACCTCGACCTAAAGTATAATGCTGTGTTACAAATGGTCCAGTCATTCCGGAGTGAGTAATATAAGAAATCTCATCAAGGAACTGCATCAACAATAGAGTGTCGTTCTCCAAACCTATTTGTTGTCTGTTTTTGTTAATATCACAATAAAGTGTTCATAGCCTCACTGTTGAAAAGGGGTGCTAAACGAAAATCAAATATAAATACTGCATGAAATTATTTATTGTTATTATTACATTCGCTCAGCCGCGTAACTCTCAACCGGTGCCTTGAGCATTCAAAACCGGCGAGGTATCATGCCCTTTAGACCTCTTAAAAATTAAAAATATTCACTTTTGGCAATTTTCCTGTGGGTTAGTTTCGGAAGGTTACATTCATACCAAATTTCATCATTCTAATCCTGCCGGAAGTGCCTAAACATTTTAAGGGTGTAGAAGACGTCTCATATGAATAACATATGAAAGATTTTTCACTTGCCCATAAAATCGCCCTACATTTGAAAATTTTTATTTTTTGGTGACTTACTTAGGTAGTGCTAACGAAAATGTACAAGCATACCGAATTTCAAGTTTTTATTCCAATTCCAAGTACCTAAAACATGATATTATAGGTTAAAAAAGAAAGGTCCATTTAAATAACATGGAAAATGTCTTCATCTCCCCTTTAGACACCGTAAAAATTTAAAAATCTTCACTTTTGGCAATTTTCCTGTGACGTAGCCCCGGAAAGCTACAACCTTGCCAAACTTCAACATTCCACGTAAACCGGAAGTACCCCTTTATTTTATGTCATTTTCCTTCTAACTTTTGTTCTATTTTACAGGTAGAATCTTCGTCTGGATCAGCCTGCGTCTTCTGTAAAAGTAGAGTGAGAAACTGCGTTTTTTGGCCATGCCTGCACTTTGTTTCATGCAGAAGATGTGGGATTCGTTGGGAGAATAGTAAATGTTATGAATGCGGAATCCCCATAAAATCCGTTTTTCCTCATGATTGTGATACCAGAAAATGCTTGGAAGCTGGGCGTTTTGTACACTTGTGCAAACATGGTGGCAGTTGCCGATAAGCAAGTATGATTTGAACATATTGTGAAAAAAATTTCGAGATTTGGTATGATCATAAAATAACACGTATCTTAGTCTTTGAATATGAAACTACGGTGAACAGAATTTTGGGCTCATACTTAATTGAATAAATTTTCATGTTCCAACCACTAACGAAAATATCGTGTGTGATGTGTTTATCCTTCAGTTTGGGGTGCTATCATTTGCAGCAACGGAACGATTGTTACTTTTGTACCTATACAAGTAAATGAAGAATGTATTACATTTGATGATTCATTAAATTAGTTACTCAACCACGTTGCGGCATTCTTGTAATGTTAAATTATTTATATTGATCTTAGCTTGAAAATGTAAGTTATAACAAGTTTTTTGTTGTTGTTTTTTTTTATATAAATAACCGATTTCACTGCACCCGTTGAGGTGTTTTATGGTACGTATATGTTCAAGCATGTATCGCATGTATTTGTGTATGTATATGTATTCTTAATGTATTGCATAGTGCGTGGACAACGAATTAGGAATTTCCAAATATCGTTGTAATTTTATTTTATTTCAGTTTCTTGTAAGTATTTATAATTTTATCACCGCATTTGATATTGTGTATCCACCATATTTATTTCTGCATCCCTGGTATGATTACGCTGTTGTTGAGGCAAAAGGTAGTGCAACAAAATAAACTTGACGTGGTGAGCTTTGTATGCTCTGTGCTACTATTTTTGGAATAGTCTTTGTCATGTTGCCGTACATGCTATAGACGATCTTCAAGTTCGAAATATTAGAGCAACTAGGATTGTTGATCTTGTTCTTCAATCCCTTTCATTGAATTAAGATCTGGTTTGTTTCCTAGAAAATACTGTACTTTGGCCCCTTGCTACTGTAGGTGATTCGTAATGAATTTGGAAGTATGACACGGTGTTTTATCCTGCATAATCATTCCATCTTGGTCGGTTTGAATGAATTAAAGCATTCATTAACTTATTAATTCATGAAGTAATGAAACAAATAATCTTAATTTATACTTTAATAATTATTTGCAGTCCAGGCTTTGCACCTCGTGGCCCAACACAATATTTTTTTTCTTGATAGCTGATGATACTTTTTTTTTTTTTTTTTTTTGCTTTTCTTCCACTTCGAACACGGCGCTTTAGCTATTGTTGTTGATTTCTCCCTAGTACATATATCATGCTAATTTAACCATATACTTACTTTAATTACTATAGAAATATCAAAAACATCTACCAAGGTTGAGGTAAGCAACTTATTTTTTCAACATTGGACGAAACTAACAATCTGTAAATAGTAGCATCTTACCATCTGCTGGCAGTGGTTGGGTGGGGAAATCAAACCCCAAATCTATCTGGTGGGAATAACTAAATCTAATTCATGCTTAAGCGAAAAGGAATACTTTACATTCATTTTCTAATAAAAAGACGCCCCAGGTGTGTGTAATCATGCCGGAAGTTTGTGAAGTGAGATCCGAATAAAAAAAAAAAAAAAAAAAAAAATCCTAATTCGTTATCCGCCCACTGTGTGTGTTCCTTATTTATATTATTTTTGTTTTAAAAGAAAACATATCTTACACTTTAAAAAATAAAATTATTATACATTGGTATTCAAATATTTAATGCAGTTTCATTATTATTTGTTATACAGCGATCCGAGTTTTTAATTAATAACAACTCTAGAATGTTACGAGCGTCAGTTACCCGCTTCGCTGGATTAAATTAAACTTTTTACTATTACTGAAGCTCTTTCTGTTGTCGGTCATTTCAGATCATTCTTATATGTCTCCCTCTTCCCCTCAAAGGTGCTGGGCTGAATTTGGATATAAACGGCATCGGAAGTATCATTGTTCATCTCAGCGACCTCGAAAACTATGGATTCGACACTAATATCGGTCATTTTCGATCATTTTTATATATTCTCTCTGCCCAAGTTTTACCGTCAAAGTGGGGTGACATCCAGAAGTCCTAAAGTGCAGAAGTCCTAAAATGCAGAAGTCCTAAAAATATGGGCATTAGACCTAAATTTTAGGACTTCTGCAGTTTAGGACTTCTGCCTCGGTATGATTTTTAGGACTTCTGCCGTTTAGGACTTCTGCATTTTAGGACTTCTGCCGTTTAGGACTTCTGTCGCGATATGATTTTTAGGACTTGTGCCTATTAGGACTTCTGCCATTTAGGACTTGTGCCTTTTTCATTCACTTGCTTTAGTTCTGAAATTCGCCACCACCACACGAAATTGGGACGATGCAGCAACTAGTTGGCAATAATGTTACGAACGTATCTAATTCCAACAGTAACAGCTATATTTGTACTACTAAGATTATTATTATCACTCTCTGTTCTGCACTTATACACGAATTACATAATACAACCTATTTCATTCTAAGAATTAATTACATAATTAGTTAAGAAATTCGTTTCTTTCGAATGGAGATACGAGAATCCCAAGACAAATTCCTAAAACGAAAATAAATAAATAAATAAATAAATAATAAAAAATGTTTAAAAAGCATATTTTACCAGACTTCTGAAACCAAGCAAACATTCAGAATTGCAATATATACTGTGCGGAGCGTATTTTATTAAGAGTAGGACAAAAATCCACCGAAGTTTACTTAATTAGGACAAAAGCTCACTAGACATTTCACGAGTGAACATTAAATACCAACTGTATGCATAAAGAACGCAGTAAATTTAAAATTGAGCAAAGAACATTTATTATGCAATACAGTGGGTGACATTCATAAGTCTTAAACGGCACAAGTCCTAAAAATATAGGCACTAGACCTAAATTTTAGGTCCTGTGCCATTTTTGCAGAAATTACTACATAGTCATTTAGGGGTGTAGCCTGCAAATTTTTCTAGGAGAGCATGATTTTTATATATTAAAAGCAAATCAAAAGTTTATTTCCAGATTACGAAAGCTTCAATAAGACAATAAATTTGTACATATTACACATGTACACAAATACATAATATTATTATATTTCCAGTTAGTTCCTTTTTGAAACCTGGACCTTGACAGAGCGTAAATTTAAAATCACAGCTTGTGGGAAATGTACGAATCAGGTAGTTATAAGAAATCGGAAACTGTTCATGGAAATACATTTGTTTGACTGTATTTATCTTCTGTACTCTTATATAAAAGAGTAAAGATGAGTAATTTTTTGGGCATACTACTACAAGTAGAGTCGTTAAATTTTAATTATAAAATATAATTTTCTTATGAAAGCAGGACATAAGAAAGAATTTTTGGAAATAAGTATCGTAAAAAGGGTGGGGCAAGATTTTTTTAAAGGGTAGTGTATCTCGCAAGTTTCTGAAGCTAGTAAAATGAAACTTGGCATATAAACTTTCCTGTTAAAAAAAAACTGAAAATTGAACACATAAAAAGGAAAGAGCAAAGGGAGCACTTTTTTTATGTTCGAATTCCCCATTACTTACTCAGAAAATATGTTTAAGGTGCCTTCCATTTCAACTCAGGCAAAAAAATATAAAATTGTACCATCACCATCTCAGATATTGTTGAAACTTTTTTTATAGCAACTAGACATGTTTTTAAGAGACCCATATTTTTTGTTTTGTCGAAAAAAATTTTCCCGCCAAGTAATGGGCCATCAAAGACGGAGAGTACAATTTATGAATTGTAGAAGACATGGAAAATGGTCAACTTCGGAGCCTCACCATTCGGCTATGGAGACAGGTAGAGTTATAATTCTTGTTGTGGTATGTACATAGGGATATAAATAAACTATATTTTATTATAGTTTGGTTTGCGCATGCGTATCTTTTTGTACGTCAATTTATCTGAAAAGTCGAAGTTTGCGAATTTTTTTCGAGCACTTCTAGTTCGAATTTTAAAATTCTGTTTTCACGGTTGGTAAGACCTGGTTACCCGCTTTCCGAAACAAATTTTGTATCGCTTCTGTGTGCAACCGTTTTGTCGCAAAAAATTCGAGAAATTGTAAAATTTTCAAAAATCGCCATGTTTGGGCGCCATTTTCTCGAAAACACCATCTTTTAAAATTCTGAAATTTTGTCAGATGGTTCAACTTTACATGAATAATAAACACACCAAACACCATTCTCGACCAATGCTTCATGAATTAACTGCAGCCTTTTAAAGTTAGCGAAGTTTCCTTAACTTTGATGTCACAGTTAGCAACACTGGGAACAATAAAAGTGCAATGATTTGATGATGTTTGTGGTTCACATTCATTAAATGAAGAATAAAAGGTTTTCTTGACTGTTTTTTATTATTATTTTGATCAAGAAGGCTCTCTGAAATAGTAAAATGACCCTCCCCCTACTCCTCCGTTTTCTTAAACCGAAATAATCTGAGGTGGAAATTACGATTACGAAACACAGAAATTTCAAGTTGACTTACTTAAAATGGTCTTCGGAAACAAAATTTCACTGATTAATATTATTATTACTATTACTATTATTATTATTATTATTATTATTATTATTATTATTATTATTATTATTTACATGGACCAATCATTTGCTTGGTTGGTGTCTTCTTCGCTAATAGCATGTAACCATCCAGGTGCTCCAATAGGTGTTGGCTCACTCACAACTCGTCCAGGAGTGGATCTAGGGGGAAGAAATTTTATTTTATATATAAATAAAACCGATCTCAGAGTTTGGAGCATTTAAAAGTAGCTCTAAGTAGCAGTATTATCCCCCTCCCCCTTCCAGAAGTCCGTCCTGGATCCGCCCCTGCGTAGCACATTGGCGATAGTCACAAATGCTGAAGGTCCATGTGGAAGCATAAACAGCACTTCAACTTCACGTAATTCATGATTTATTCATAATATTTCTGCTACGCACCACTGGTTATCATACATATAGGCCTATGTATGTAACAAAAGTTCCTTTTTGCAGATTTCTTAAATCTTCACTTTGAATTGCAGAAGTTCGATTTTGGGGGAAGCATGACGTTAGTTCATGGTGACCCGTTACTGCCATAAAAACTTCGCCATTTTCCGAAAGCCAAAGATGATTTCGTTGAATACCAGTTACCGGTCGCATACTTTCCTTTTTTTCTTCCGGAAGTCGTCGAATTGAGTTCCAGGCAACAAAACGAGAGTAATAACCGGAGTTTGTACTTGCACTATACTCACGAATTCTTCTGCGGTTTTAGTGGCGGCGCGGTGGCTGAGTGGTAGAGCGTTCACCTCCGGTACTTGGGGTCCCTGATTCGATCCCAGCTCGCGCCGTGTAGGTTTTGTGGTGGACAAACACCGTGCTCGTGGGTCTTCTCGGGGTTATCCCGTTTCCCCCCACTTTCTATATTCCACCATTTCATTCATTTCTCACAATCACCGTCTTCTTTAGCCTAACCGGCATAAACGTGGGACGTAAAACTTAAAGATTTCATTTCATTTTTTTCTTCTGCGGTTTTAATACTGTGTATCTGTTTTGCTTAAGGTTATGCCGCGTTGCCACATTCTTTACACCCCCCCCCCCTCAATACCGTCGCAGAGACCCTTGCATGGCCGGTTTCACTGCAAAACCACTGCTTTAACGGACCTGTCTGCATCTCGAACATCTGACAGCGATTTTTAAAGTGGGATGCAGCACCACCAGAAATCACTGACACGGTTTGGGAAATTGTAGACACTTTTTTTTTTCTCGTATTCAAACCTTTTTCTATAAAATATATTTTTGCTTTTCTTCGAGTATTTTTAGAATCTTGTCTATGGCTATGAGTAAATGAGCCGAATCGTGTGTTTTATCGTCGTTTATTACAACAAAACTGTTAGTTGTTTCATATTCCGGTGATAACTCTGAATTTCACTTTGCAGAATAACAGTCCAGTTTTCAGCAAAGTCCACATGAAGTAAAATATAATTTGTATCTTGAAATTTTATACGGTGCTTTTCGGTAGCAATTAATTCTCTTTGGATTTTCTTGATGTAGTCATGAATTAGAATTCTTACAGTTAAATCCGCAATGTACGATACGAAAACAGGAA
Source organism: Thermobia domestica (assembly GCF_964235325.1). Lineage (NCBI taxonomy): Eukaryota > Metazoa > Arthropoda > Insecta > Zygentoma > Lepismatidae > Thermobia > Thermobia domestica. The sequence goes on along the minus strand of NC_137470.1, from coordinate 159,315,256 downwards.
GTTTCAGTTTTTTTAACGAGATTATTGTTTTCCCATATGGCATACGTAACACTCATTTTCATCAGGATCAATGATTAAAGACTCCACACTTATTCGTTCCACTCCAGGGCATTCACCACATTCTTGAAGAAGACAGTTGTCATTTTCTACGGATCATACTATTAAAGGAAATAGGTCACTCATGACAGCTTCAATACAGGCTGAACCTTGGATTTGTAGCAACGCAGTAGCAGCTAACCTAGAATTTGCAGAATACACACACACACACATACACACTTCCCTCGCAGGTTGCGGACTGACCCACTTTAGTCGAATACTGTAAAATTCCGAGTGACCCATTCTTATGTTGGGATTGTTTTGTTTAAAAAGTCAGTAAATTTCTTTGGTACGCGTAAGAAAACGTTTCGATTTTTTTTTTTTTTTTAACTTTTTGCCCTTTTTCGATCACTGTAATGACATCGCACTTAATTGAGACTTTGTTTGGAGCATTCCAAATCATCACTGAGGCAATAATTCAGACTTTTTGTAGATCATCAGAACTTATTGGATGGCCATTTCAAGTAAACTTAAAATTTGTGTGTTTCGTAATCGTAATTTCCACCTCAGATTATTTCGGTTTAAGAAAACGGAGGAGTAGGGGGAGGGTCATTTTACTATTTCAGAGAGCCTTCTTGATCAAAATAATAATAAAAAACAGTCAAGAAAACCTTTTATTCTTCATTTAATGAATGTGAACCACAAACATCATCAAATCATTGCACTTTTATTGTTCCCAGTGTTGCTAACTGTGACATCAAAGTTAAGGAAACTTCGCTAACTTTAAAAGGCTGCAGTTAATTCATGAAGCATTGGTCGAGAATGGTGTTTGGTGTGTTTATTATTCATGTAAAGTTGAACCATCTGACAAAATTTCAGAATTTTAAAAGATGGTGTTTTCGAGAAAATGGCGCCCAAACATGGCGATTTTTGAAAATTTTACAATTTCTCGAATTTTTTGCGACAAAACGGTTGCACACAGAAGCGATACAAAATTTGTTTCGGAAAGCGGGTAACCAGGTCTTACCAACCGTGAAAACAGAATTTTAAAATTCGAACTAGAAGTGCTCGAAAAAAATTCGCAAACTTCGACTTTTCAGATAAATTGACGTTCATTTGTTAATTTATGTACAAAAAGATACGCATGCGCAAACCAAACTATAATAAAATATAGTTTATTTATATCCCTATGTACATACCACAACAAGAATTATAACTCTACCTGTCTCCATAGCCGAATGGTGAGGCTCCGAAGTTGACCATTTTCCATGTCTTCTACAATTCATAAATTGTACTCCCCGTCTTTGATGGCCTATTACTTGGCGGGAAAATTTTTTTCGACAAAACAAAAAAATATGGGTCTCTTAAAAACATGTCTAGTTGCTATAAAAAAAGTTTCAACAATATCTGAGATGGTGATGGTACATGCTCTGCCTGAATTGAAATGGAAGGCACCGTAAATAAATTAAGGAAGGATTTGTTTAAGCTAGATGCGTGAAACTCGGTATTTGAACTTTTAACTAAAAGTAATAAAATACTATAGGTTTCAGCATCTTGAAAATTACACTTCTAAGGGGAAGGTGGGTCAATTTCTATAATATTAAAATATCCCACTGCTTATAAGATTTGGGCAGAAAACTCTTTTCCTTTAGGAATCGGTTTATCCAGTTAAGCAAACGAGAGTACAAAGTGGCTAACTAATTAGGTTCTTTTAATTATTTTAACATGTTGACGTAGTTTAATTCTTTTAAAATTGTATTCTTTCACATTCTATTATAAACATCCTTCATTTGCTGTAATTATTAAACACGTTTAGTAAACATAAAACAGACTAACCCCCGGTCCCGGGCAGGAATGTGTTTTTGGTGTTAAGCCATCATTTGCCGTCCGTAACATAACCTTTGATTTTAACTTCACGTACTCTCAAGACTCAAGTCTCAGAAATGTAGCATATATGAAATATACTACTACTACTTCTTCTTCTTCTACTACTACTACCACTACTACTACTATTACTATACTACTACTACTACTACTACTACTACTACTACTACTACTACTAATAATAATAATAATAATAATAATAATAATATGCACTTCTGAAATACGTAAGTATCTATGCGTTATTAATTCTTTCATAATCTTGAAAGAAACTTTGGATTTGTTTTTAGTTTGTAAAAATCAAGGCCCTCTAGAATAACTTGCTGGCTACTTCCTGAATGACTATGTATTGGTTTCTGTACACTTATTGTGTTATCACTTGCTAGTCTAGTGTTATTTGTAGAACAAGACAATGGTTCTTGTCTTGGAATATTACTAGTTTGGTGTGGTAGCACAGTGATAGAGTGTGACCTATAATTTAATTTCCCTGTAGGGTATGCTATCTGCAATGCAATAAACTGTATATGCTTCTTCTTCCTAACAAGGATGGGCGATAAGCCCCTGCAATTCCATTACAAATAAGGACGAAATTATTTTATAAACTACTTGGTGAACCTTTCTTAATATAACGCTATTAGTTCTTACAAACTTTTGTTAATCTTATTTAACAATTGCAAAATGGAATAAGAGAGAAAATAAATAATGATGATGATTGTTTATTTACATAAGATATACATACAACAAAAGGGAATCTGTGGGTCACTACTGCGTATCTGCTAAACCAGGGTCAAACTCTGTGTGTCACAAAAGTTAGTTTAACAGAGTTTAAAATAATATATATTTTGTTCCAAAGCAAAATAGGCTTTGAAACAGTGGGTGAGATCCAAAGCTATTGCTAAGAGGTATCAAAAAACTAAAAAAGATTGGCTCTGAGAAACAGAAACGCAACTTCTAAAGACTTAAACATTTAAATGGCTGAGTATGGTGTAGACATTTCGCCTGATAATGTTCGAAGGGTTCTTTGTGTTAAGGGAATAAAAGCACTCAGGCCAAGAAAGAAAGCAAAAATTACTCCAATCATTACAAAGAAGCGCCTCGAATGGGCACGTGGCAAAGAACATTGGACTGCTGATGATTGGAGAATAGGAGTTTCAGTGATGAATCATATCTTCGTGTCTGATGAATGTTCACAATATGTGCGACTAGTGTTGCAAAGGTCTAGAAAAAACAAAAAGGAAATTTTGGGTAAAAAAACAGTTTTTTACCGTTTTTCCCGAACCTGAAAAAAACGAAAAGATTGGGAAAAATTGAAATATTCGAATGTTTCACACATTATGCTTTTAAAATGAAAACTACACTATTTTATATTTACTGCTTTACAGTTAAGATCATTGAGTGGTTATGTTTCTTGTATTAGAATAGGGAAATTTAATGGCAATAAATATATTTACACCATTCCTTTAAAGTTAGCACCGTGATGGAATAGAGTTATGGCTACAAAAAATTCTGAAATATAATCGAAGTTAGATTAAATAATATAGACGCATTTAATTTATCTTAAGTAATCTTATAAAGTTACCGTTTCATGGCAGGGAAGTGTTAAGAAAAGACATTTTAGGAACTATCAATTTTTGTGTAATTAAAGAATAACTTGTGAATTTTTTTGAAATGTTCTCTCAGTTAGTTTCAAAGAGCCTGATTAACATATCGAACCTTTGTAAGAAGAAATGAAAGCACGGTGGAATTGTTGCGCTCCAATAGGTTAATTTTTGGACCGTTTTCTGTGGCAATTGAAACGCAATTCCTGTAGCTTTCTTAGCTCCACGGGAAGACAACCAATACGAACTCACGCAACGGTAAATATTATATGGGAGTATTTTATTTTCTATGAACGAGTAATACATACAAAAATTTTACATTTCCAAATGAAACTACATTCATTACTGGGTCACTTCAAAAAGTGGGAGGCAACTGTTCCCTTTGCCGCCCATGAGTAAAAGGATATTCTAAATATTTTAATTCACTGAATCTTAATTTCAAAATCACTTAAAGCTGAAAATTAATACACTCCACTACAATTCCTGTTCATATCTATCTGTAGACGCAATCATGGCGTCCTTGACTTGAGATTCCTTATTTTAGATTTTTTGACTGTTTTAGAGTGAAATTTCGCTCAGTCGAGACTCTCAAAATGTTTCCTCACTATTTATTTCATAATTAAAAACATTTTACCTGGATTTTACTTCTTTCTCGTGAAAGAATCCAAAATATTTATCCGAAGCCAACTAGCATGGTGTTGCTTGGTGCTTTCCAGATAGAGAAGTGACAAGAAGCGCGCCTTAATACTAGAGCGTCGGAAATAGTTCCAATCAGAACAAAGAGTTTTGGCGGTGGAAAATATAAAGCGAATAGAAAATAGTAAAAAGCGGATGAAACCGGAGTTTGGGAGAATATGGGCATCTCAGATAGATGAAGGGGTCTAAATTATTCTACCAAATATCAGATTGGTTTATAATTTCAAGAATTTCTATCCAATTGCAGACCTTTGTTTTCTTATAGAATTAAAGTGTATAATTTCAATACTTATCCATTTGAAATGCCCGTATACAGGGTTTACATTAAAATAATGTATAACTACAAATATTCTTCCCCGAAATATAATTCCTACTAGGCTATTCAAAGCTTCCACATTGATTTTGATTTAAGTAAAGCACAAATGAATTTACTACATGGACCAAAAATATATATTGAAAAATCTACAGTACACAGTACGTTCAAAAAATATTTGGTCCCTCCAAACAAAAATCTCACCACCTCAACTTTAATGGTACATTATAGACTTTTGAAACCCTCTGTATATATGCTAGTATTTTTCATATAGATTTTTATAAAGCAATGTGAATGATCATATAGAAAATATATACTGCTTAAAATCCAATTAAATTGCAATCCATTAATTCGTAACATCTTAATTTTATTTGTTTACATTGAATGTTTACTTGTTTTTTTTTAATTTTTTTTTTACTTTATAGCATGAGTATTATCTGCTACGTACGACACAATTATTTATAAATTGAATTTAATTAGAATATCAGTATACAGTTGCTCTAAGAACAAGTTTTTGAAAAAAGTGAGTAATAATGGTAGTATCTGAAATAGATTTTGCATAATTATGTACCCCAACCGCCTTGGAAAAGTGGGCACTTGAAACTGTCAATCCCACCATTTTACTTATTTTGCTTCAATGTTCATGAAATCCAGTATAAAATTATATTACGTTGAAGCTCGTGTCTGTAGTAATGCGTTCGAAGCTGTTTCATCGGGAATCCAGTGCATCAAAGGTTTAGAGTCCTCTTTAGAATAAAGTCCAAATCTCGTATAGTCTTAATGCTGAGGGATGTTAACCTCTAAAGCAGCGTTTCCCAACCCTTTTCAACTTGCGGCACACTATGATTGTAACTTGAATTCTTGCGGCACACTCATACGTTTTATTATATTTAAATATAAAATACGATGGTATCTTTTTCTGTAATTACTGATCTCCTCACAGAGAAGAAAGCTCGATCACTGGTTTTCCACCATGGTAAATCATTATGCTTATTTTTCATTCTAATTTAAAAATAGAAAACAATTGCAATGAAAATATTGGACTTAAGGTTTGTAAAAATACGCTTTCTTTTTCGAAAACTTCGTCCAAATTTTCACTAACAAGGAAGATCACTAAATAACGAACGAACAAACAAATTTCTTTTACTTTCAAAACACAAATGTAGGTAATTCGTATGCATGTTTGTTTTGTCGAAAGGATTGAATATTTTAAAATTTGAAGTTACGAAATAGTCTGCAACAATAAAGAAGCCATAATGGTCATAAACTCATAACAACGATAACAAATACCTTTTTCAATATTAAAAATGTACAGAAAAGTAACGCGGTATGAAACTTAAAATTGTAGATTCACATTAGAGGTTCTTAGTAATGTATAATGCAAATATGCATTTTCCCTATGTCCTGCAATTTAATTACTATAGAATTAATAATTTTGTTTCGATTTACTCGCGGCACACCAGCTGCCCATTCACGGCACACCGGTTGGGAAACGCTGCTCTAAAGTATCTATTAGCTTAGCCAAATGATTAGCACGTTGGCTTTGAAATTGAACGTCCCAATTTCGATTCCCGACTTCCCCATTGAAGCTGTTAATTTTTGTGAAACTTAATATTTTAGTGAACCCATGCAATAAAACTTAACGGTTAACTGTATTTATGCTTGTTGTACTTTTATTTCAAATTTAATATCGCTTGTCAAAAAGATGAACAAACAAGGAAAAGCTTATTACACATAATTTTAGGTTAGAAAATTAATTGTAATCTTCGTCAATATCTGTGAAATTTCGGAAGAGTGACAGTCACTATGAAAATAGCAACTATGTCTGAGAACTTTTAGACTGAGAAAAATGATTGGGTTGAAACGTGACCAAGCGGTGTGGTTAAGTTTGAAACCAAATTGGATTGTTTGGGAACGATGGGTGGTCACTTGCAACCCAACTGGATTAATCATTGGGTCTACGAAGTGACCACATGCCACTGTAGAATGTTTTAAACCAATACTTGGGTCATACCCGGTTAACGAAATGTGTCATGATGCGTGAAGCATATAGTCTAAAGGAAGCTGATTTACATGGACAATTTAGTACTGTAAAAGTTACAAAACATGTTTGTTATTTGCTGTCTATTTAGTCGAAAGTATACAGAGTCATATCTTGAGAGAGCAACGCCTAAAAGGAAAAAAATGCATCGAAGCTACAATGCATGAATAGCAGTGCTGTCATCTGTTTTCCTTGTCCGTTATTCTTACGTTCTGGCACTTAAGAACAACAGATGACACAACTGTTATTCGTGTAACTGTTGTCAGACTATTCACAAATTAAAAAAAAAAAACTATTATTGGGAGCAATTACAAGAAACATAGAACGTTATTAGTTACCTGGCATAAATGCCACATATACTACGTAAAGCTTTGCTCATACCAAACAATGATATCCAATGTTAGCCAATAAGTAGTTATTTCTGATATGCTCTGAAGGCGATATCCTTGGTGTTCAAACCAAGTAACACCTTAAAGTGGTACTTATTTTGAGTTGTTTCAACATTTTTTTTTCTGTGTAGTGTTGGATCACCTTTGTAACCAACTAACGGTTTAACATTAACTATATGTTGAATTAATGTGATCTTGACTTTTTCAACCCATTATATCGTCATGTTTTAACTCAATCATGGTCAATTTTACCTCATTGTTGGGTTATTTGCACTCCTTCCTTTCTCCAAAGGACCCATAATGTGGTCATTTTTTTACCCAACGCTTGTTCACTTTTTAACTATACGTTTGGTCAAACGCATAACCGAGTTAATGGAATTTACACTGTTGGACCATGTACTTCAATTTGGGTTACGCGTATTATGCGATTTAATACCAATTGGGTCTTTGTGTTCGATTCCTACATTTAACTACACGTTCGGTTGAACTTATTTCAACCGAATTTAACTAAACACTGACCTTATTTGGGTCAGATCAGTTTTAGCCACCTGATTGGGTGCACCAATAGGTTCAATTTCAACCCAATCATTTTTCTCAGTGTACTATAACAAATACTTGTGCTAAGATTCTGCTTTAAGTGACCAATTTATAGGACAAGCATTTCAATTGGAAATAAGCATGTATGTGTTTAAGTTCTGCCAACTGCCATGCATGTCACAACACATAACAACCAACAATCAGAATCATTAAACTAATTATACATTGAGGTATGCATATTTTATTCACGCCTAGAATTATCAGGGCTTAATTCATGTCATAAAACCTTACTACAGGAGTATAGTAGAGAGTTCGGTTATGTTTGGGTTACTAAAAACTCCTCGCAACGCACCGTAAATAAGATTTTATGGATAAACCGAAAGCATAACCACAATTTACAGGGTGTTTCAAGACAACGTTTGGGAAGCAATTCCTAACACCAAGATAAGAAAAAAGTATAGACCAATCTGGGTGCAGAATTTTTATAGAGGTAGTTGATTAGTACTTCAAATTATGTGCCCGTAGCCAAACTCTACATGAAAATTGTTGCGTGAGTACCGCAGGATTCTGAAACATGATTTTTTTTTTTTTTTTTTTTTTTTGGATAACGCACATATTAGTTCCTAAGTGAAGTCTTGACCCGACTACGGTAGGTCCCATAATATTGGAGCTATGGACTTCTAAAGTTCATTTTTTCATGTTTTTGGCAGCCTATAACTCCGAAATGACTGATTTCTGCACCTAGATTGGTCTATACTTTCTGTCTTATCTTGGTGTTAGAAATCACCTCCCAAACATTGTCGGTGTTGTTTTGAAACACCCTGTGTATATATTTTGATATACATAATATAAATATCTCATATAAGACGATGAGTTGTCTATACGTATCAACAATGAGAGAATTTAGTGGTTTGGCGAGCATTCAGGTGAGATCCAACGACTGAACTGGCCACCAAGAAGCCCTTATATGAACCCCATTGAACATATCTGGGATGCTCTTGAACTCAGTCTCCGGGCATTGGATCTTCAAGCCACGAACAGGTCACAATAGGCTGCCGCTCTGCAGACTGTGTGGTGTCAACTGCTTCCGGATGTGTACCAGAGACTTGCAGACTCCGTTCCTCGCTGTATCGCTGCGCTCCACAGGACCAAATGGGGCCCGACCAGATATTAAGTGGGTATCTCATGAGTTTTGCTCAGTCAGTATATATCGCTTAATGTAGAATACAACGGAAATTCGTATTTGTAAAGGTATTGTTGAAGAATTTCGATGTTTTATTCTGGATTACAGATTTCAAAATACCGGTCATAAAGGGGTTGGTAAGAAGCTTGTATGGGGTCACCGGCCTTAAAATAACAGCAATATTTCGGCCAGGCCGATGAAATACCGGTCAGTTGGCAACTCTAATTCTAACCCCGGGGGCGCGGTGGCTCAGTGGTAGAGCGTTCACCTCTGGTGCTTGGGGTCCCGGGTTCGATCCCAGCCCCCGCCAAATGAACTTTGTGGTGGACAAACACCGCGCTCGTGGGTTTTCTCGGGGTTCTCCCGTTTCCTCCCACTTTCTTCATTCCAACATTTCACTCATCTCTCATCATCACCGTCTCCTTTAGCCTAACCGGCATAACCGTGGGACAAAGAAAACTTTTACTAGTAACTCTGATACTTACAGCAGCTCTTGGAAGCCCGAAGAACCGGACATATGGCAAGAGGCAAGAAAGAAAATATATGTCTGAGTGACGCACATGAGCAGTTCTTCCGATTCTCCATTCAAGGCGATTGATTATGTGAAGATTAATGAGAACATCAACCACTAGCGGATCCAGAAGGATCGCTTGGGAGGGGCGGTTCGCTTTCTCGAAGATGAGCGTAGCTTCAAGGTGACCAGAATTTTAATTTGCAAGAACGGGAATCATTTGAATCCGGGGCTGGAGGGGGGTGGGTGTAAAAAAGATTCCCAGATTCCACTTTGGGAGCCGAACTTTTTTTTTTTTTTTTTGTAATGGAAGTATTTCTTCCTGTAGATTTTAATTAAATACATACTTTCGTTTCGGAGGCGTGGCGGTGTCATGATTCACTTCACACACAGTCACCGCAACATATGCGATGCACTGTCTGGCACAGTACTTGCACAAAAGAAAATACTGTATTGACGATAACATTCATTTTAACGAAAGAGTGTACAATTTGCTCTAATCATTTATATTTTGAGTAACAATTGCGGGAGAGCAGTTAGAAAAATTAATACAAAATTAATCTATCTTTATATTTGTGTGGGGTCCACGAAACATAGTGTAATTATAGTTATGCTTACAACAACAATAAAATTACCTAGGTATATTATATTAGCCTTTGTCTAGGTGGGACTTCGCCCCCAGATCCCCAATCTGCTCGGCATACTGCCTTGCACAATATAGCAAATGCTCCTATGTGGTACTGTGGCACAATATTTCGCGTTCTTCCTTCTGTCTTTCATATAGAATTGAATTGAGCTAAAACTGTCACGAAATTCAAACACCTCGTAAGGCATTTTAATTAACCTTTTTTCCTTCTCTTCTACGTTAAGTGAAAAAGAAACGTTCAAATACATGTTGAATTATTTTAAATGAAAAGTCAAACTACCAACTTTCATGTTTCCAACCGCAAGAGATCCCGAGATATGGACATCTTATAATAATAATAATAATAATAATAATAATAATAATAATAATAATAATAATAATAATAATAAATATCATCCCTTTTCTTCCCTTCTAGGTAAAATATCAAAAACGCTGGGATACGTATTGAATTATTTTAAGTCGAAAGTACATATACGAAATTTCATGTTTCTAACCTTCAAACATTCTTAGATATTGATATCTTATAATATTTGCAATCGCCGCCACTTTTTCTTTCCATCTCTTTTTTCTCTGTTTTACTATAATATAAAAAAACGTTGAAACTTGTGTCAAATTATTTTAAATGAGGAATCCAAATGCCAAATTTCAAGTCTCTAGTCTTAACGGATTTGAAGAGATGACCATCTTATTAAAATAATTTCCACCCCATTCTCCCTTCCTTTCTTCGAATTCCCCCCCCCCCAAAAATCCTTCCTTAGTGATACTCTACGTAACAAATCTTATCTACTGTCCTAATTTCATGTTTCTGACTTAAGTGGTTTGGCCTGTGCGAAGTTACTCACTCAAAATATTGTCTTTTATGTATGAATTACAATAACAGCTTGTAGCTTTTCTTATTTCTCAAGAAAAGATGAAATGCCATTTGAAGTCACAATAAATCCCTAGTCCCTTCCTAATGTCTTCCGTGTTGAATTCCAAAAGTCACGGCTCTCTTTGTTGATCTAGTAGCTAGCGAACGTACGTATTATCTTTGATGCATGAGGTTCTGTGGTTTAATTCCCGGTGAGTGAGCATTGAACGCACTACTGTGGCTCAGATCCAACTTTAAACTCTAGTTCTCGTTCTGTAAAGCATCGCTTTTGACAAACGACTTAAATACATATTAGTCAATCAACCAACCGAAAAGTCTCCTCTTAGATTCAGAGACCTTTTCTATATTTCTCTTTATTAAAGGTAAAGATAATTGAGGTTATAATCCGGATTTCCGAAATCCATTTCATATCCTTTTTCTAGAACACAAAACACATTTTTAGTACAGAGTAAGCCGTCTTACCCTCCTTATTACAGTTGTTCGCCCAACGAATGAATCATATTCTCGCTACTTTGGGGCTTATGGTGACCGCCCCAAGGAACTAGCGAGAGGAGTATTCGCAATTCAAATATGTCTGTATTAAAACTATTAAGTACCACACATTTTGATTAGATTCTGCTATGCTTGTCACACAGATTGTATCGGTCGGGAAAAAGACTATATTAGTATTTCCCAATGATAAATGCTGAAAGTTCAAAAAACCTTTGAAGGGGGCGACCGCCCCCTCCGCCCTCCCCGTGAATCCGCCAGTGACATCAACATCAAGACATTCAAGGCAAGAGAATCCGGGAAAGAAAATTTCGATGAAAATAGTGACAAGTTGAGTGTAAGCAAATAATTTGCAGATATAACAAAATGCGGTAACTTGTAAACAGGTGATACCGGGCATCTCGGCGTTCCCTAACGCTACGCCACTGGCCAGATGTGAAAAAAGATACAACTCGGTCTTCAGGTTGGGAAAATTTGTGTAATTGCAGCCAAATCAAACTTTCATCGACAAGTATTTTTAAACCAGAAGAATGTTGTATATATCTTTCAAATGTTTTCCATAAATCGCTTTTTTTTTCGTGCTTAGAACGGTCATTGTGCAGGCATGTTACACAAGGCTGGTTTTAACATTTCTTTCAATTGATACAGTTGTCAAACGTGACTTCAGATTTACACTTGGCAAAGCCATACGCATTATACACAGGAATTTTTAATCCTGAGTCTAACGCGCACACGTTTTTGCGCAGCCTTCGTTTCTTTCTTACATCTGGTCTAAGCACATAAAGTTTTTGGTTTATACGCCAAGGTTATTTGGACTCGAAAGCTGACTTTACACTTGCTAAACCATACACAGTAGACGTGCTTGCTTACTAGAGAAGCTTCGATCCTTCTCCCCTCCCAAATGAACTTCATCACGTTAATTTTTATTAATTCTCTACTACTAATTAATATCTGGTCACTAGCCATAATTGTGAACTAGCATTCAAAATTGACTTATTGTTGCTGATTAAATTTGAAAATGACATTTAGAAAGTTTAGTGAGGTGAAATGGGTTTATTATTTTAGTTTTACGGGCGTCAATTTAGTCTACTTCTGGGCTACAGAGAATTGGATTTAAATGAAGGTTGAGATTTTTATACAGGGTGTCCACAATGTCTGACCAAGAGGCAGTTTTCTCTGAAACGGTTCCGAGTTAGAGACTTCTGTTAATATGTAGTGCATGTATTGAAGGGGTCTGGTATTTGAAGTGATCGTGATTATTGGGTGACCCCTGGGGCTAGAAGAAAGGGGTCAACTCAAAAATCTAAAATGGAAAGGTATGTCAAATTAGATGACATTCGCAAGCTCATAAGAAATAGTGATCAGTAACGTTTCTCTCATATCGATATACCAAAGGGCAATGGTGGATCTAGCCCGGGGCCAGGAGGCCTAAGCCCCTCAGTTTTTTGAGTGACGAAAATAATTGAAGTTGTATTTTTGAAAGTTTATAGTAAACTCATGATATACCTATCATAGTCTAGGGTGTGGTTACTTCCAAATTTTACTTTCTAGATCCGTCACTGTCAAAGGGGTCACGAATGGTGTCAAGTCAAACTCCAAGTTCAATCTCTGTCGTTATGTCATGTAAAGTCTGATCCTGAGCCATTTTCTCAGACTTTTTAAAAACTTTTTTAGAACTAACATTCAATAGAAAATTCTGAATAAATATTAAAGAAAGTTAATGTGTATACTATCGTTCCCTCCCTCCCTTACCCAGGCCCGAATTTGAGATGGTTTTAAGCAGCGCCGTAACTTAGATTTTTTCTGGGGGTGGGGTCAAGCATTAATACACGTATTTGGGCCCCCTAAAAAGAGTTGTTTTTCTAATTCTTGGGCCCACTCTTTCCATCTTTCTCTTACTCTTTATGGGCCTTCGGAGCCTGTGGGCCTTCCTGCACAGCAAGGTCTGTGGGGCCGTTAGTTACGCCACTGGCCCCGTTCCATACATGACAAATTAATTAAGAGGACAATATTTACAAATCTCAAAGCTATACGAAGAATTATTATTTCTAGGTCTCCTAATCGTAGACATTTTTTTTCACTAAGATGGGCCCATGGCTATTTTTTGTTTTATTTACCTTTTGTGTGCTGTTTTGTTTATGCAATGTAGTGAACCTGTTTGATGCTTCATTTATAATTTCATGTCCGTATCCTATAGATATGGAACAAGAAAACTTTGTCTTAAAGTGGCCCCCTCGAACGGCGTAGAGCTTCCGTGGGGGACAGTTGCCCCCTGCCCCCACAAGTTACGGCCCTGGGTTTAAGGAGGTTTGAGCCCTGAGCCTGCACTAAGAATGAAACACGGCTATGGAAGGATGAACACGTGACTGATATGTCGTTATTAATTGTTGACGTGATTTGAAAACAAATTTACACTAACACTTTTTAAGTAGGGTTTATTTTATTTAGTTGGATTTCATTTTCTTATAATTTATGTATTATTTTTATTGCGCAGTTTCATTGAAAACTTTAGCGATATTGACTTCTTTCTGAGGAGCCATACCTGTGGTCTTTCTAGAATTACATAATTCAGTCATATTTCTTTCTCTCTCTCTCTCTCTCTCTCTCTCTGTGTGTGTATGTGATGTGATGCTGAATCTTTAGTATAAGGTATTAAATTGTGTTATTTTATTTACTGACCATGACAAATCTCATTTGAATCTGAAAAACTCTTGAACGTGATCGTACACTCTAAACATAAATGGAGCATATTGTAAAACAAACTATTATTATTATTATTATTATTATTTGCTTGTTTGTTTCTTTGTGTATTAATAAAATCCTAACTTTGCTTTCAACTTTACCTTGAAGTATGAAAAACTTCTTTTCAAATGACACTAAGAATATTATATTGATTTTAAAAAGTACGTACAAATAATTTATCTTAGAGACACAAATGGAAGTCACAAATTTTTACATTGCTCTGAGAAGAATAAGGGAATAACGACTGAAGCGCCACCGCGGAAAACATCAAAGAGAAAATGGGGGAATCCGAAACCACAACATGATAATCGTTTCCCCTTTCTCCGCTCAAAGGTCTCATCAAAGCTTCTCATTCGTCAGTACGACTTGTATCAGATCCGTTGTCTAGCAACCAGCTGCCTTTTGTCGGTTCCGCTTACGTAATTGATTCAGCTCCGACCTACTTCGTGAGACATCGTAGATTGTCGGTTATCGCATGTAACTGCCGATAGCATTAGTTCCAAGAATCGCAACCCATGGCGCTAACATCATGTACTTCGGATCATTCTGCTCGTTGTAGTTCCCTGAAAGTACACTGTAGCGCCACTATTCAGAGCATCCCAGATTAAATGGAAGATGTGCGAGTAATGATAGGTATTTCTCCAATAGAGAACTCTGTTGCCAGATGCTAGGATTAAAAGCAGCGAGGCTGTGTTCGGAAAGTAGCAGATTTGAACTATTTGTAACCAAACATGAAAATGAATTTTGCTGCATAATACAATATATATATATATATATATATATATATATATATATATATATATATATATATATATATATATATATATATATATATATATATATACAGGGCCGGATTTTCATGTTTTTCGCCCATGTTCCCTAGCGAAATTCCCGCCCTTAACCACACAAATCGCATCGTTCCCCAAAACTTCCATTCTCCTGGATCCACTTCTTAAAATATTACTTTTACTTTTGTTTCTAAATTATAATTATTACTATTACTAGTAATTATTGTTCTTATTTCTTATTTAATTCCTATGTCTGGAGTAGCCTAGATTCATTAAAACTTACCCGGCTTCTGCCGAACCTATTCAACATTACATAGTGTAAAAGAAGGCAAAATATAAAACAATCTTAAATGATATAAAGAGTTATATTATTATACCTAAAAATGTACAAACTGACGTTTCTGAAACTTTTGTGTATCAAAACTGGTTACGTCTTGCTTTGACATTGGCAAAATCATTAATAACGTCATCAAAATCAAGCTTAACAGTCAAGTCATTTTCGATGGCTAATACACCTAGATGAATCAGTCTCTTCTGAGAAAGTGTAGATCTCAAATAGTTTTTGATTCTTAACAGTGTGGAAAATGATTTTTCCGCCGCACAGTTAGTTGCTGGTGTACATAACCCTTTAAGCCAAATACTTATGTTAGGATATAAGTCCTGAAGATTTTTCGATATAAGAAATCGGTTAAGTTGCGATAGTGATAGACCTAACCGATGTCTATCAAATTTTCAACATAGATATGGCTCAGACCTGGGACGATTTTTGTCGCTTTACTTTGTGGTGCAACGTGGGTGGGGAGGGTGGAGATTTATGTGAAAAAAAATTAAAAATAAACTAAAAGTGACTGTTTTTGCGACTTCCTCAATTTTGAACCATTCGATCGATCTCAATCAAATTTTCTACATGGATGAAGTTCGGTCCTGGGATGGACCTTATTTTATCAGTTTGACGGTAGAACTTAGGGGAAAGGGAGGAGAGGGGAAATATATAAACATAAATAAAACATAATAACTCTTGAGCCACCGACCGATCACGATGTAATTTTCATTATAAATTAAGAAAGCGCCTGGAACAGACTTAGGGAAGGGGAGGGGTAGATGTATGTAAAAATTAAAAATTATACTGTCTGTCTATCTCACTTCATCACTCTCGAATCACCCGATCAATTTCGATCAAATTTTCAACATAGATGAGGTTCGGACCTGAGATGTTTTTAGTCATGTCACGTTGACGGTGCCGCTTAGCAGAGGGAGAGAGACATTTAAAAATTGTCGAAAATGCTTTAAATTAGTGTCAAATCTATAGTTTTCGGAGTCCCTGAGACGAACAGTGACACTTCCGATGCTCTTAAAATCCAAACTCAGCCCCATATCTTTTGGGACGGGGAGGGGTAGATACATAGAAATGATACCCATATTAGTGTTGCATCCATAGTTTTCGGTGTGTTAAGATGAACAATGACGCTTCCCATCCAGTTTAAATGCAAATTCAGCATAGCAAGTTGGGGGAGGTTTACGAAGGATGTATATAAAAATGATCGAAAATGAATATTATCACTGTAGAGTCTTGGGTTTTCGGGGTCACTGAGAAGAACAATGCATGCCTTGCAAAATGGGGGAGGGGGAAATCGAAAATGACCTATATTTGTGTCGAATCCATAGTATTTTGGGTCGCTGAGGTGAACAGTGACACTTCCGATTCTGTTTAAAACTAAGTTGAGCTCCGCAACCTGGTGAAAGGGAGGGAAGAGTTAAAAAAATATTATCAAAAATGACCAATACTAGTGTCGAAACCATAGTTTCCGGGATCGCTGTGATAAACAGTGACACTTCCGATGATGTTTAAATCTAAATTCAGCCATCGAACATAAAGAGAGGTGGGGAGGTAAATATAAAATCATGGAAAATGACCGATATCAGAGAGCGCTTTAGTGATGATAAATATTTACTGACTAACAGAACGTATTATTATTTTTTCTCAATTTAACCCGGCGAAATGGGTAATTGATGCTAGTATTGTACTGTTCATAACATTGGACTGGAGACAACTATGTACCGGAAGTGTCATATATAGGGTGTTCATTTCTTATGTATCGAAAATTCCACTGGTGAAATCCTCACACCTAAACAATAAGAAAAGTTCATAGGAACATTAGGCGAAAAACGCGTTGTTTCAAAGTTATAAGATGCCGAAATGGAGAAAACTGTAACTTTGAGGCTACCTAACTCGAAAACTATAAGAGATATCAAAGGCGGTTAAATAAATATTAGAGGAACAAGTGCGATGTCTGTCTAAATAACCATACTTCAGAGTTTGCTTGTACCGGCGCATATGATTTAAGAGAGAGGTGAGGAAGAGCGAAATATGTACGGCAGCTCCGTCTATAAAATTTGTAGCGCCGAACTGTCTCAATTCTGAAACATAATCGTTTAGATACACAGCGTACTAGCTCCTCTATGATTTCTTTAACCGCCATTGATATCTCTCATAGTTTTCGACCTAGGTAGCCTCAAAGTTCCAGTTTTCTCGATTTCGGCATCTCGTAACTTTGAAACAACGCGTTTTTCGCCGAATGTTCATATGAACTTTTCTTATTGTTCAGGTGTGAGGATTTCACCAGTGGATTTTGGCTACATAATAAATGAACACAGTATATCTATCTATCTATCTATGACACATCCGCTACATAGTTGTTTCCACTCCAAAGTTAGGAAGAATACATTCCTGTTTCTTTGGATGATACAACTTAATGACAGCTTCTTAACTTTAAGACCCAACTTTGACTAATACTAGGTCTGCATTAACTGCAAATTTGAAGCGACTAGACAGACCTTCATTGATTGCTCATATAATTATTTTAGTGCATCAATTGTTTCGTGAACGAGCACGACATGCAAATAGTTGAAATTGGCATATCAGCGACAAACATAATAGCTTTGAAAAATTGTGTTCGCAAATACAAGCGAAAAGGGCTTCGCCCTATTTCTAATGCTACAATTTCTATTTTCCATTATTTACAAAGGGAATTCGAGCGCCACATACTTTTGTAATGTTAAGTATATGGGCATCCCGTTTTTCGGTGGTTATTCCTCAGTGGTATATCTGATGTGGGTGTGTGACCCCTTACGACACTCAGCGCGCTCTCTCAAATCACCATGTCAAATTTGGTTTTAAAAAAAGAAACGGGTCAGGCACCTCAGAAATCCGTTTTTTTCTGTGATTATTTTTCAATAGTATGTTCAATTGGGACATGAAATCGCTTACGACCCTCAACGCGCTCTCTCCAATGACCATGTCAAATTTGGTTAAGAAATTTCATATTTAGAACGTATTATGATTGGAATGGTTTAAGGATTTTAGACATAAGTGTTTCGAATGCAATATTCGGAGAAAATTATACATTATTATGGAATTTTGAACAAATGTAAAATCTGATATTCTGTTTAGACGAACTTAAGGGGCTATGTTTTGGGATCTCTTTGGAAGATACTTCAGAAAATAGCATACACCCTTGCTATGCTACAATGTTTGGAATTTCTGAAATCTATGTAATATTAATGAAGATTAATAAGATATATAACTGAATGATGCAGGACATGTTTATTTAAGTGTTAATTATTTCATATATTTCGCAACTACTTAGGTTAAGAGCCGGCGGGACTCAAGTGACCTTGACAAATCGCAGATAGAGTTTCTCCTTGCAGTTCAAAGTGTTTCCTTATTTTGGCAACAGATGGGGTTGTCGCTGAAATGCCGTCAAAGCAAATGCACCCGTCCTTTTCCTTCGTTTTCCCCTGCATGTGGTCAAAGTTGGACAGCGTAGGAGGGGGGTGGTTACGGCTGTAAATGGGACAGAAGAGTGAAATTCTTTTCTTTTGGCTAAAAGAGAAACAGAACTGAAGAAACAAATAAATAAGAGGGACCAACATGATATCAGCCGTCAGCTCCGTGTCAGAGAGCCACTCAAATATCTACAACGGTCACAAACATACCATAGAGAACTAAAGCACTTGTCGCCTGTCTCTTTCTCAAAGGATTCTACCTATGGTAAATAACAGAATAGTGCGGGAAGAATCTGATATAAAATGAAGAGCTATGCCAATATTAAAAAAAACACACACGGGAGAGTCCATATTCTAATTTATTTAGGGCCTTCGTGGTTAAAAAAAAAAAACTTGGAATTGAAAGGCAGAAGACCCAGACAAAGATTTGAAATGTATTGACAATGTGAATAATTTTTTTAGTGGAATCCATTTCCTTATTTTCTTTTCAAAATATGACCACCAGATTTACCCTCTCTCTCACCTTCACATTCGAATGGTCCTGGGTTCGATACCAGTTGCTGACCATCCTTAGTTTTTCCTATTATAACAGGAAAAAGCCGCAATGTTACATTCAGCCTTGGGGGCCGGCTTAGAAGGACAGGAGGGAGCACATGCCCTGCTTGATGTTGGTTTTTATTGGGGGAAATAGACCACTTCATTAACAATAGAATTAAAAGATGTGTCACTCATGTCCAAAATTATTGTCGCATGTCTATAAATATGTTATTGTAGGAATATAATTTGATAACGAATTCACCCGGTATTTCTTATAATGTTAGTATGCGTACAATTGGCAAAGACATGTGTGTGGCAAATTTCATGTCAAAAGAGCAGTAAATAAGAACAATAAAACGAAAACAAAACTTTCGTGTCCATTTAGCAACATTTTATTTTACTCATTCTAATCTTCGTATTTATAATTACTGTATTTTCCTATGAAATTTACCACATATATTTCCCGATTGTACACATAGTATCAGTATTAAAAGTCTCCTGCAAAATCATTATTACATGATATTTTTACAAGAAGACAGTTATAGATATGCGACAATCATTTTGGACATGAGTGTACAAGGATGTAACAGGTGTTTGTTTCAAACATTAAATAAGTGTTCGTATAAACTGAACTTTTTCCTGACGTCATAGAACTAAGAACTGTTGCAGAGCGATGTAAGTCCGGTGACAATACAATATTCCATTCTTACTTTCATACTTTGCAATATATCTATTTATTTTAAAAGCAAATTTTAATATGTTTTTATTTTCAACTTCCTTATCCTAACATAAATACTAGCCTTTAACCAGCCCTGGTATCCCTGGTTGCATATCACTTTAGGATTTGGAAAAGGTGTCCAACGAATTAAAAAAAAAAATGATAAGACACCTTTTAAAGACATTCTTTTGTTAATAAATTCCCACTAAAAAGTTAAAAATAATTTTGTTTATGCAAGACTAAATAAAAAGAATGGAGCGCGTCATTTTAAGAATTTATAAAGTAACTGTAAGCCTATATGAGAGCGCATCCCTTTTTTTTTTAGTCACGCATAAACATTTTTTTTTAAACTTTTAAGTGCGACTTGATTAATGAAAGAATGTCTTTAAAATGTTTATTATTATCTTTTTTTATTATTGTTAATGTTTGCGTCCTTGGCATAGGGTGTTTATTTTGGTTTTATCTTTATTTTTTGTCCAATCCCTTGTTTTAGTTTCACGTCCTTTTTCCCTTCCCTTTACTTCTTCAAAATTATGAAATAAATAAACCCAAAATAGAAATCTTTCGCAATGATGATACTTCGCCGGTTTTGAATGCTCAAGGCACCGGCTGACAGTAACGAGGCTGAGGGAATGAAAAAAAAAATCCCAAAATATTATATCTAGCAAAATCATTTGCTGGTATTCCAGAACTGTAAATTCACCTTTACTCATAATTAACTTCTATCGTAGTTTTGATATGAGAATGATATGTCTGAAATTGTAACACAGGTCATTAATACTTTTTTTTGCTTTAGTCAGATTTAGCAGTTTTACTTAACAGTCAGTATATTTGGATCTGTGATTTCAGAGTTTTAGAGATTTCCATAATTTTTTCATTTCTACAACAGTTTGCAACTAACACCATTAATGTATTTCTTTCGATATTTCCATAGGTAATGGCTTGGTCACTCCCAGTATATTTAAAACAATGAACTACGGTGTCTTACTCCATTAATCTGAACTACATTTAATATCCAACAACTCTGTGCATTTCCCCTTAAATCTGCAAACTTTCTACTAGGTTAAAACTGAGAAGTTTTTATTTTCTTCCTTTCTTGCTAAAACAAAAGTGTTCTTTAGACAACCTAGAAATGATTACTCTATACTACATAGGGCATTTTATGTTGCATAGGGCATTTTATGTAGCATATCATTTGACAGTTGGACACTTGCTTCGTATATTGAAAGCAACAGGGATTAAGTCCATCTACCCTTACATGAGAAGTAAACAAATTCTTTTTAATTCGTGGAATTGTGCACTAGGTCCAGAGAGTTTCTAATTTATTATTATTATTATTATTATTATTATTATTATTATTATTATTATTAATATTATTATTTAGTTGATTTAAGTTTTCCTGAAAATTAAGCAATATTTCACAAAAAGCTGGTGTTTTTAAACAAATGTGTTCGATATCAAGTTTTCATAGAGTAGTCACTCACTGCTATAAATAATATCAGAGGGGCCGCGGTGGCTCAGTGATAAAGTGTTCACCTTTAGTGCATGGGATCCTTGGTTTGATCCCATCTCGCACCGAGTGAATTTTGTGATGGACAAACACCATGTGCATGGGTTTTCTCGGGGTTCTCCCGTTTTCTCCCACTTTCTTCATTCCACCATTTCATTCAGTTCTCATCATCACCGTCTCCTTAACCTAGCCAGTATAACTGTGGGTCGTAAAACTTAAAGATTTGACTTCAAATAATTCCAACCCAAACAGTTGCAGGAAGTATGTCATTTCGAATAAAACAAACTACTCTATAAAATTCTGAGTATTATTATTTTTTATAAATACAATTCTATCGGACTTTATTTTTAAATCGAATGGTAAGAAGACTAAATTCACTCTCTTATTATTATAGATTCATTTCAATTGAAGCAGTTAAAATAGTTGGGAAAAATTAGAAAGCCATACCCTATATTCCAGTGTGCCACAACCGGATAACACGGCACACTGGCGTGCACAGCAAAATGAAAAGTGTGACGCAAACTTTTACCTATTATTTACAAGAATATTTGTCGAGTTTATTTTATTTATTACTATCAACGATTCTTCCACTGATCAGCTGTCTGTATACAGTTAAACAAACAAGTATCACATTGAGGGAATGAGTGTAATTATTTAGTTTAATAGTAATAGAAAGGTATATTTTCTTGTATTTTGTATCGGGAATAACTGCATCTGGTCTAGAAAGCTGGAACTAACAAAAAAGGAACCCAATTTGCCAACCACACACCACCCTATAGTCGTGAGTGCCACAAGTCCTTTTCTACGTCTTGGCACTCTAAGGGTTGTTTCCTTCAAAGAGAGAGAGAGAGAGAGAAATAACTTAAGTCCATTGCAGTTCCATGCTTAAATAAATAAATTATGTAAATAACTGTTTCGTTTTCTGTTCTTCTTCTTCTTCTTCTTCTTATTATTATTATTATTATTATTAATTTCTTAGGAAATTGACTGCCATATGTGTGCACACGGCTCTCCCTGCATGGCCTCGTATATGATTTTACACACACAAACTATATATTCCAAGTTTGTTGTGTTCGTGTTATAGGTTTGTTTGTAATTACATGCATATGGCGTAGAAGTCAAACTTTAATGTCCTCGCTACGTATGTGCAAAACCATAGACAAAGAAATTTATGAACAAAGACATTTATGGCGCTAAAACAGAGGGCAAAATAAAGAGTTACTGGCGTATTGTTGCTCATAGTACACAGGTGATAATGATTAGCAGTGTTAAAGTTAAACAAATAGAGCTTTAATTAAGCACGAATTTAACTTATAGTGTACAGTGGGGAAGGCTCAAGAGTTCGCTAGGATCGTTACAATATCGAACCCTGTGAAATGTACTGCAAACCTGTCGACAAGGCCCCTGTAATGTTCAACAGATATTGTGTATTAATGCTCATTTCAGTGCAAACCTACATAGGCCTACGCACTTCAATACTCAACGAAGGTGCAGACTATTCAGAGTTGCAATATTAAACTCTCTCACCCAATGTATTCTCCTAACATGTCTCCCAGCGATTACAACATTTTTTTTGGTATCTCAATCACTTCCTAGTAGGATAGCTTTACCTAGAGACCACTGATTAACCTGGTATTGGATGTTTCACTTTCTTACCTTTGGAGTTGAGTGTCATCGGTTGGACATTTCACACGCAAATATCTAATATTAACAACGTTTCTTCTATAACTTCGTAATGTTGTATTATTTCTTTATATTATTCATTAGCTTGGTTAGGCTTGTTTAAACACTTTTCTCTGTGTACCTACTTATTACCTATACCTTAACGTTGGATAAAAATACACTAGTTCTCACCGGAAATCAAATCCAGAACAAATGCACTTGAACCATTTGGCCACAACGAGGCACATTTAAAAACAAATTTCGATTTTGTTAGGAAAATTGTGATTTAAAAATATATTTAAGAATGGGTACGAATGAAAAGCACTGAATTTTCTCGCTTGAATTTCTTAAACTGACTCGTGTTAGGCTGCAGCTATTACTGAAACATTTATTTGGGAAATGCGAATAAAATAATGTGTTTTGGAAAAATTTGTTCGAAGCAACTTACGTCCAAATGTAAAGCACCCATTGATCATATTTTTATTAGAAATAACTTATGTCATATATTAGAGTTATTAAGGAAATAATTGTATGTGAACTATGAGCAAAAGCGTTGAGTATTTTCTGAGAAAATCGTCAAGAAAGTCATCCCCAAGAATAAAGTATTCCTTGTGTATCTTTTCCTGACAAACGAGTTATGCTATTTATGAAATACGACCAAAATTGCCTTAGTCGTTCTCGACAAAATAATAGGGTAAAACTTACTCCGAAAAGTAAATTACTACTTCTAGCTTTTTAGGATGACAGAATTATACAATATCGTTAGGTTATTTATGTAACATTTATTTATGAAATATGAACAAAATTGCGTCAGGCCTTAATGAGAAAATCGTCGGAGAAAAGTAAATTAAGAGTAAACTACCCCTTCTGAATGTTTACAGGACGAACGAGTTGTGTCATATTGTTAGGTTATTAATGCTACATTTATTTATGAAATGTGATTGTGAAAATTGTTCGAAAAAACGCATCCCATACAGTAAATTACACCTTATGTATTTTTCCAGAGCAATGATTCATACTACGGTGAAGGGTTATTAATAAAATATATATTTGTAAAAAATAAGCAAAATCTTTAAAACTGTTTTTGAGACAATTCAATTATTTTAAATTTTTATCTTTCAGTAAACTACCCTTATTTTTAGGTGTCGGAGGATATAGAATTCGAAACAATAAAGTTTTATAAAAAACTTCATGACTAGAATTCGGTCCAGATACGCTGAACAATATGGCCTCTATTTTAATGCATGTAAAAGCATGATGAACAGACAGACAAACAGATGGACAGACATCAAAATCAATTTTTCGATATCTGGAGGCGTGAAATCTCGAATTCGATTTTTATCACTATCACTTCAATTTCTTCTTTCGTCGCTCGAACGTGAAAACGAATAGGAATACAACGACATGTAAGGTGATAATTTGTAATCCCCAAAATTTAATGATTTACGTTTAATGTGTTGCCATGCTAGAAAAAAAAGCTTATGCCTGTTTGTTATATCATTTTAATATCAGCTTTTCATGCTACTATATAATGTAGAAATATGGCATGATTATCGTTCACATTCATGCTATCTTTTGGAAATATTCGTGTTCCGCATACATAGATCTGTATAATTTAGTTACGTTAAACGAATGCATTCTTGCACTTGTGGATATGAAAAAAGAGAGAGAAAGTCAATACTCTAAAAAGCAAAAAAACGTAAACACACACACACACATAAAAGATCATTTGACATCAGGTCGATGTAACAAGGGGTAAGACTGGAAAGACTGTCAAGGTCGCGTATGTTCTTTTTCCTCTTTCTGACACACAAATCCGAAGTGAGTTGTCTGCTGTTCAAGAACGGGCAGGGGAGGTGTAACATACAAGACCATAAACTGAAAGCTATCCCTGTTTCCAATAGTAGGCCTACACGTATTCTAATACTGAATAAATACACCAATTAAAGGATACTATCAATAAGTTATTTCCTTATTATATTGTTTCGGTTCTTTTAACATCAAAATTATACACTTCCTATAATGTTATGTAAAATATATATATATATATATATATATATATATATATGGGATGGGATGGGATTCGTTCTCGTGTCAAAATAATAAAATAACTGCTAGTCCGCCACTCTATCCACCTAACCACGGAGACTACGTTTCGTTAGTTCTCTTTTTTTAACAAACAGTGCTCATAGCCATGGTGCGTATCGCTTCGAACCTTAAGATAAGATTTATTCTGTTTAATTCTATATTTTCGTACGACATCTTACTTACAGAAGCTAATTTATATTTGGCAAACCATCTAGACACTAGGTTTGAACCAATAAATTCAATATTTTACTCCACTTTCTTCGACTATCGCCCATCGTTCACTGCCTATTGTCAATTTCCCCTCGCAATAGTGCTCTGCTACTGAAAAATCCCTCGAAAGCATGATTGCCAATATACACAAAACCGAGAGTAATTTGGTTTTTTGTTTATAATTTTATTATTTTATTATATTTTTTGGAAATATCTCGTTAGATGGACAGCTTTCTATCATCCCCATATACTAATAACTGAATTTTACTCATAAATGTAAGGAAAATGGAATAAATGGAAAATGGAACAATCATTAAGTTACAGCATACGCGCAATTTTTTTTTTTTTTTTTGCGCATGTGGGTACACGCCTGTCCGAAATTATTGTCGCATGTCTATAAATATGTTCTTGTAGGAATATGATTTGATAATGAATTTGCCCCGTATTTCTTACATTTTTAGTATGTGTATAATCGGCAAAGAGATGTATGTGACACATTTCATGTCAAAAGTGCAGTAAATAAAAACAAATAAACGAAAATAAAACTTTCGTGTTAATTTAGCAACATTTTGTTTCACTCATACTAATTTTCGTATTTATAATTCTTTTCCTATGAAATTTACCACAAATATTCATTTCACGATTATACAGATAGTATCAGTATTACAAGTATCCTACAAAAGCATTATCAAATTATGTCTTACAAGAAGGCAGTTATAGATATGTGACAATAATTTTGGACATGAGTGTACATATCAGTTTCGAATGTTGATGTGTAGAGGCTCTCTCTTCTTGCAATGACATACTTACCGACAAAAGATCAAATTTAAAACCAGAAAACATTGAAATAATGCTTAAGTGTTATTTGCATAAGTAAACTGCGAACACTAAAGTTATTTTTTTCTATTAATGTTCTATCTGTGTGTGTTTTTGTTTAAATGATACTTTTATTTAGTGAGGATGCTTAGTGTTATTTTTTAAAAACAACTCAAATATTGTTTGATATAGTCTAGCATAAGCTCATATCATGGTGATTGATGAGTGGAAATTAAGGTGAAATAAAAGGTAACTAATTGTAATTGCCAAGAAAAATAGAGTTCTTACATTGAATTTTTATTCACGATTTTATCCCGCTTTACGCGTATTTTTATAAGGAAATTGCGAATTTTTATTTACCACATAATCGTGTATCTACTAAGAAAGAAAAAACAACCAATTCTTTAATACATCAGATCCTCTGTAGATATGAATTTTATAACGCAAAAAGGATGAAAAAGTGACCCACTGGGCTAAGGCTCGAACCCGGGATCTCCGGCATGCCGTGCTGATGCGTTAACCACTATGGTACCCTGTGCGCGTCCCAGAGCAGCCACTCACCCTCGAGGTCGGTGCTTCCCACTCGGATTCCGTACAACACACGTGCTCCTCCAAAAGGAGAGCACCAACCTCGTGAGTAACAGACTGAGTAGTTGTTATGGAAGGTGGACTGGGTGGCATACTGGTTA